>NC_086319.1:281139792-282339792 GCF_036172605.1 Pelobates fuscus | reverse complement strand
TTCCTTTTTGAACAATACATTTTATACCATTTAGCAGAAAAGTTTTGCCAGAATGCCGTTTTTTGTGCTATGCAATTATGCAACAGACTGAACTCTTACAGTTCAAAACTTGATAAAAGTGAACAGTTCAAAAGTGACCTGTTGCACAGATAATGATTAGAAAGTGTACAATGAACAATGAATGCCTTCTTTTCCTTTCATATCTGATAATATTTTATTGGAAGGCAATGGTTTCGAACATCCTGGATGAATAACTAGAAGGTAATCCAGG
This sequence comes from Pelobates fuscus, assembly GCF_036172605.1. Taxonomy (NCBI): domain Eukaryota; kingdom Metazoa; phylum Chordata; class Amphibia; order Anura; family Pelobatidae; genus Pelobates; species Pelobates fuscus. The sequence continues at coordinate 282,339,521 of NC_086319.1, read as the reverse complement.
CAATTTATTACATAAAGATAGATGTCGTAACATTGTAAACCTAGTAAAAAAAAAATTACAACAGTTCACACAAGGGTAGAATTCTTTGCATCTGGGTGTGTGAATCTTATCTCCTTCTAATAGCAGGACGGCATGATCAAAATTATTTAAATTGGGTTTATTGAAACCTTTGAACTACCTTTCCCTTCCAAATACAGGTTTCGTGTGATTAAACCATCATGCAGAGCTAATACAAGCTGTTAAAATGGTACAAAAGTGAGGTTTCTATTTAGTGAAGCTTAAGAACAGAATGTATTTTGGGCTAAAATACAACCTTTATTTTTCAGGTGGTCATAAATGGAGGAGCTGCATCAAGTGGGGATCAGGACACTGAAGATACAGAACTCATGGCCATTTATACCACGGAAGGTGGTATTGCAGAGAAGGTATGTGGGATATCTTAGTTTGTTTGGGTTATTAACATTTTATTTAGGCTTCTGGGCATTGCTAGATTAATGTGGGGTGGCTAGAAAGGGCCACACTGAAACGCAGTCTTCAGAGGCTCATCGTGCTTAGCTAATGAATAACGATTACACCTTGATTTAAAAAAATCACCTGTGAAGGAGCTCGACAACCGAAGCGAACGGTCGCACAAACCCGATGCTCTGGCATTTTGCGTTGAAAACATTGCTTTACAAGCTCCTTGACCTTACAAGCGCCATGAAAATAAAGAGTCCTGACGGTCTCCCTAATCGGTACTACCTAAGCCTACCTTGGGGCTCAGTATCAAAGATATGTGGAGGCAGGCGCACGCGGTGACTGGGCCCAAGATGGCCTTCTCTGGGGGCTGCTCAGACCCATCTGATAACTTCTCATATGAGGAGGCCGAAAAGAGTTTACCTGCATGACCGTCGAAGACCTTGATGGGTACCGACTCCTCACCGGTGATTACGTCAGTGCTGCGTGAGCTTCTGGCAGATCTACAGAGAACTCTCCAGGCTGATGTTGCCGCGGAGATCTACATTGCCTGACTGGCTCGAAACGCTAGAGAAGGCCTCAGAGTAGGGCGCACAGCGGACGGACTTACTCCAACGAGCTGTTTAAGAGCAATAACCGCAAAACCGGACATATGAACGCCGATTTGCGGCCCTTGAAGATTCAGACACCGCCCAACTTTGTGGATGAAATGCTTTTTATTGGAATATACGGAACCCAATGCTTTCCAGTGAACACCATTTGATGACAGACATCCACATCCACAATGAAAGTCACAAGACCAAGTAAAACGGTCGAAAAATAAAGAATAAAAAAAAATATAAAAAAATTGTGAGTCCCTTAAAAATATTTTCCTTTCAGTGTTTTATTAATGCTAAAGAGGGACATACAGCTTTAATAATAAAAAAGCATAGCCATACAGCAATTGCAATATTCCTGCTTTATTTAAAATACTAAATAATTGATGTCCCAATCACTATGAATGTTTTCTTCCCTAAAAGGCGTTCTCTCCACTAGTCTGATGACTACCTTGTAGGCTAGCACTTAGTGTGGTCCATTAAGTTTTACCAATGCCATATTGGTGTACTCTTAAAAGTTAATTTAAAGGGAAACTCCAGTGCCAGGAAAACGATCCGTTTTCTTGGCACTGGAGGGTCCCTCTCCCTCCCACCCACCAATCCCCAGTTACTGAAGGGGTGAAAACCCCTTCAGTCACTTACCTGAGGCAGCGGCGATGTCCCTCGCCGCTGTCTCCTCCTCTGCGCCGCTCTTCCTACTGGCTCCGTCGGCCGGCGGGCGAGACTGATCCCGCCCACCGGCCGAGGAGACCTAATGCGCATGCGCGGCAATTCCGCGCATGCGCATTAGGTCTCCCCATAGGAAAGCATTGAAACTATTTTAAATGCTTTCCTATGGGGATTTGAGCGACGCTGGAGGTCCTCATACAGCGTGAGGGCGTCCAGCGACGCTCTAGCACAGGTTTCCTGTGCTATGGACCAGGAAGAGACCTCTAGTGGTTGTCTAGTAGACAGCCACTAGCGGTGGAGTTAACCCTGCAAGGTAATTATTGCAGTTTTTAAAAAACGGCAATAATTACACTTACAGGGTTAGGAGTAGTGGGAGTTGGCACCCAGACCACTCCAATGAGCAGAAGTGGTCTGGGTGCCTGGAGTGTCCCTTTAACTATTTTATTTATTTGTTTTCATTCTTTTTCACTTATGCTGCTGGTCATTCTAATAATTCAGAGCTATTGTATTGAACAGTTCTCTCAACCTAGAATTAATGGTTACCTCTCAAAGGTAACAGTTTTATCAATTATAAACATTGGAACAGAATTAGGAAGTCCTCAAAAGAACACTATAGCCACAATCAGTTGGTCTCTAGAAGCCACATGATTGAAAACCAACTCTGACTTTGTTCTCACAGAGGAAGCGTCAGATAACCACTAAAGATGTCTTTAATCCTGCAATGGAAACATTGCTGATTCTACTAAACTGCAACATTTTAAATTGCACGTTTAAAACTAAAAGGGCCACTGCACCCAGGTTATCTCATTAACATGAAGTGGACTGCATGCCTTTAGTGGTCCTTTAACCCCTTAAGGACACATGACATGTGTGATGTCATGATTCCCTTTTATTCCAGAAGTTTGGTCCTTAAGGGGTACGGAACCTTTTAAACTGCAGGAATGCTCCAGGCAAGTCAGCTAAGGGAACTATATTCTTCTGCATTCGGAAGCCCTGATTAAAAAGAAAAACACACCAACATATAAGAACGGCCTTTTTTTTGCCCAAAGAAATCTGTTTGTGAACATATTGTGAAGATGTTGCATGTTGTGTAGATGAGAAACATTTCATGAGGTATATAGAGTTCTAAGACATTCTGTACATGAATGGTAAGAAATATCTAGAGCTCCAGTTGCTACTCCTTTGGGCTTTTATTATATTCCCATTTCAGGAAATATGTATGATAAATTAACATGGTGATGTCTATAATTTATATTACTGTTGATGGAGGAATTATTGTTTTCCACCACTTTTAAATTTTGTCAACTAACAATTTTAGTTGACTAAAATGTTTGAGATTTAGTCGACTAAAACAAAAAATACTTTTTAGTCAAAAGACCATGACTAAAACGAAATTAAAAATTGCCGCCAAAATTAACTGTGGTGGGTAAGACAAATAGGGGAGGAAGGAGAGGAAATGAGATATAGATATAGAGATCTAGACTGCAGATAAGAACCATTCGGTCCATCTAGTCTGCCCAATTTTCGAAATACTTTTATTAGTCCCTGGCCTTATCTTATAGTTAGGATAGCCTTATGCCTATCCCATGCATGCTTAAACTCCTTTACTGTGTTAACCTCTATCACTTCAGCTGGAAGGCTATTCCATGCATCCACTACCCTCTCAGTAAAGTAATACTTCCTGATATTATTTTTAAACCTTTGTCCCTCTAATTTAAGACTATGTCCTCTGGTTGTGGTAGTTGTTCTTCTTTTAAATATAGTCTCCTCCTTTACCCTTTTTTTTTTTTTGTGTGTGGAGGTAGGTACATGTTATTGTCAAACGCCACAACCACGTACATATAGATTCATACAGGCTTAGCATTGGCATGAGTGTATGCACATTTTTAAATATAAAAAAAGATCAATAGAAACAGGCTTAACATAAGTGATGAGTTACTGCTATGCAGTTTAGTATGTATGTGGATTAACCCCTTAAGGACCAAACTTCTGGAATAAAAGGGGATCATGACGTGTCACACATGTCATGTGTCCTTAAGGGGTTAAGGTTACGTTGCAATAGATTGCTGCAGTATAGTAAATGCTTGGACATACATGTCTGCATGAGAGACAAGGCAGGAGGTTCAAAAATAAGAAACATCGGACATGAAGATTATTAAATAAAATAAGTAAATAAATGAACAAACTAGAGTAGGTCTGACGCTTGGTAGCCGCTGGATACCTAAGTTTACAGCAAACAGGGATAGCCCTCATGAGACAAACAGTGCTAAGTAACATGTTATATAATACGTTTATTTAGGTTGGCTGGCTTAAAGGCTTCTTGCCGGTTTCAGTGGGTATCTCTGGGTAATGGGTCAGGCAAACAGATTATTATGGGTAAGCTGTGCATTAAATGGCCTGTAACCATAGCCTGAGGCGGCTTAACCAATGCCCACTAATGGCAGCCTGCCAAACCCGGGAAACCTGAGTCCATCTTCCTGTAGGTGAGCGCACCGCCAATCCCAAGTGCCTGTGTGGTCGTATACTTCCCCGACCTCTCCGCCACAGAGTCCAGTAGCTGGTGCCAGGCCTCAAGGCCATCTCGGTGCCCGTGAATGAGTGCGCCATAAATGAGTTCTGCGACTGAGCAGTATGCCAGCTTGGAGTCTGCTCCCCCGTGAGTGCTGTGCAGGGATGTAGCTGCGAGGTGGCGACTTGCATGTTGGGTGGAGTTTTACCGCTGTGCGTTTCGGTGTTTGGGGGGTCTGCCGGTGGGCCTGTCAGCGAGACTGTCGCTTTTCTGTGTGCGCTTTGGGCTAAGAGGAGGCCGCCGCTTCAGCTCTCGTTCCCCGTGTGGTAGATATAACTTGGTGGGTGGTGTTATGCTCTATGCGCCTCTAGAAGTCCCAGCAAATGCGGTGAAACTGAGCTTCAAATCGCTCTCTCCTTGCCCATGTCTCTAGGATTTCTTGCAATTGCAGGGGTGGGTGCTTGGCCTCCATCTTGCACTCGACATGCGGTCTTTGTTCCTGACGAGAGATTTCAGGGTGTAAACCTGTAAGTTTCCTCAGTGGGGACCGGGATAACGGGTTGCCAGGAGAGCTGCTGCTGTTTGCAGTCCCCAAGGCGGGAGATCGGCCGCCTCTCCCAGCCACTAGGCCGCTTTCCATGTTAGACCTCATTTTAAGAGTGTGGAGTATTCTTTCCAGAATTTCACCAGGCGTGTGTCCACGGGTCTCCACTCGGTTCAGCACTGCTGTGTTGCCAAGTTGGGCTACTTTAGTTGCGTTTGTGGTATATATTTGCCAATACAATGCTGCTTTTTTGCCAGAGTTCTCTGCATGCACGTCTGGTTAGCTCGGCTGTCAGTTCCCGCCCCTAGTCTCCTCCTTTACGGTGTTGATTCCTTTTATGTATTTAAATGTGTCCATCATATCAGGGGGGTCTTGTTTTTCCACCAAGCTATACATGTTAAGTTCCTTTAACCTTTCCTTGTAAGTTTTATTCTGCAATCCATGAACCAGTTTAGTAGCCCTTCTCTGAACTCTCTCTAAAGTATCAATATCCTTCTGAAGATACGGTCTCCAGTACTGTGTACAATACTCCAAGTGAGATCTCACCAGTGTTCTTTACAATGGAATGAGCACTTCCCTCTTTTTACTGCTAATGCCTCTCCCTATAAAACAAGCATTCTGCTAGCATTTCCTGTTGCTCTATTACATTGTCGGCCTACCTTTAAGTCATCAGAAATAATCAACCCTAAATTTCTTTCCTCAGATGTTGAGGTTAGGACTCTGTCATATATCCTTGGGTTTTTATGTCCAAGATGCATAATCTTGCACTTATCCACATTAAATGTCAGTTGCCACAACTCTGACCATTTTTCTAGTTTACCTAATTCATTTGCCATTTGGCTTATCCCTCCTGGAACATCAACCCTCTCCCCTCTCCTCCCCCTGCCGACGTCCGTTCCTGAGTGAAGCCGAATGCGCATTTGCGGCAAGAGGCGCGCGCATTCAAACCGCACATAGGAAAGCATTACTCATTGCTTTCTGTGGACGTCCAGCGTGAGTAGAATGCGATTTTCACACTGAGAATCACGGAAGCGGCCTCTAGTGGCTGTCAAGGAGACAACCACTAGAGGCTGGATTAACCCTCAATGTAAACATAGCAGTTTCGCTGAAACTGCTATGTTTTCAGCTGCAGAGTTCAAACTAGAGGGCCCTGGCAACCATACTACTTCATTGAGCTGAAGTGGTCTGGGTGCCTATAGTGGTCCTTTAATTATAATACAAAATGGTGCACGTTACTCACAACACATGTAATATACTGTTAATATGTCTAATCACACTTGTGAAAAGTTAGGTTTCTGTTTAACTGTCCAAATATGCACCGCAAAAATAAAGAATTTAAATAAAAATCTACTAGAGATTTACTCGACTAAAACTAGACTATACTAAAACCATTCAGATGACTAAAATACAACTAAACTAAAATGGCTTTTTAGTCAAAAGACTTTGTAAAACTAAATTGAAATTTGCCACGCAAAATTTGCTTTTTTGTACTGGCCTGGTAGTAAGCCTTGTAGACTCAATCTAGATTCTTCATGGTGTGACAACAGGCCAGTGCCAGGAAAGGATATGCAAGAGGTCAACCAGATCAGTTTGAACCAGAACTTTGCTAACCTAAAGCCTAAAAAAAAATTATTTTCTGCATTTCCTTATAAATGAAAATGACTAACCTAAAATGTTGTGATGTCACCAACTTGTTTTACTGGTACTACAAGGGCATTAATTTGAGAAGACATTACAACTGCTCTCCAGGTAACCCATTTTTTTTTTTTTTTTTAATTCTTTAATTCTTTATTTTATTGTGCAGATTCAACATAATTGTCCACATTGCCACAACAGCTTATGCAGACACACATAGCAACAAGCATCAACATTGCAGTGGCTTAAGTAAGCCTAGCACATTTTATGTATTAAAAGTATAGTCGTGTTGTCTATCAGTATTCCTGACATGTCCAAATCCTAGGGGGTCTATGAGTGTGCCTTCTATGTGTTCGTATCTGGGCATGTGTAGCGTGTAGTAGGTCTGCATGGGGACCAGCTATAGAGGCGAACTGTGGTGTGTGTGTGAAGGGGTCCTACGGGTATCCTTAGTGTGTTCGTCCGTTCTGTCCCCCGTGTGCGAGAGTGGGGACTGTCACTGGCAGGGTGCACCCTGAACTGGTCCATGACCCTCCCCTGGGGTTCTCCCCCTATCCCCATGTGTATGTCAGTGGCTGTGTCTGCTGATATCGGTTAAGGGTGCGAGTCAGGAGCAGGCACCATTTGGAGCGCCTCTGGTCGTGAGTGTTAGTGTTCCCCGGTAAGGAGGTGTAGTGGTTATCGCTGTGTGGCTGTCTCGGGTGTGTGGAGGTGAGGCCAGGGGGACCTGTACGGACTGATAGTATCTAGTAACATGCAACTTGGGAGGAACTCGGAGGTTAACAGGATAAGAGTTCGTATAGGAACAGAGCGGGAGCAACATGGGCTGGAGGCCTTTCTCTCGGGAGTGCGGTGTCAGCAGTCCCAGGGGTTGTATAACGGGGGCCCTCCCCGCTTCATTGGTCCTCAGGTTGTCTTTCGTTGGTGCGGTGGTCGGGCGGGCGCCCCTGGAATGAAGTCAGCGACAGCGGCTGCATCCAATCGGGCGAGGTCTGAGCTCCCTCTTCCAGGGGGAAGCAGCAGGCCTGCTGTGTGCAGGTGTGCGTCCAGTTCCGAGTAGCTCCGGGCTCGGTAAGTTCTATCCTGGTACGTGAAGGTGAGCATGTTCGGTGTCCCCCATTTGTACTGGACGTTCTTATTTCTGAGATGTTGTAAAAGTGGTTGTAGGGTCTTGCGCCACTCCAAGGAGCTTTTGGTAAGGTCCTGGAAGAGGGATATCGTGGCACCCTCGAATGTCAGGGGTTTTTTCCCTTGTGCGGCTGCTAGCAGCTGGGCCTTATCTTGCAGGGTTTGAAAGCGGAGGATCAGGTCTGTATGTGCTGTGGTTGGTGCCGTTGCGGGCTTAGGTAGGCGGAACATCCCGTCTAGGCGCATAGCTTTCGCCTGTTTGGGAGGTAATAGGTCGGCCAGCAGGCGCCTAATGAAGTGCGGCAGGTCCGTCTGGCCTGTCGAATCCGGGATGCCTCTGAGCTTCATGTTATATCGTCGTCGTTGGTCTTCCAGCATGTTAATCCGTTCGTTGGAGACTCTTTGTTGTTTTTGCATTTCATCCAATGCTTGTTCTAGGGATGCTATCCTTGCATCATGGGTGCAAGTTGAGATCTCCAGCCTCGCAACTCTGGAGGTGACCCCCTCCACTGCTTCTTTTATGCAGGCCATGTCGGCCGCTATGTTGGTTCTGAGCTCTGCCATCATGCTCTTAAGTAGGGAGACAGTGACTGGTTCCTCTGCAGGGGTATGTGAGGGCTTCAGTTTGGGTGGTGGAGCAGGTGTCATAACTTCTGTGGGATATATGGAGAAAACGTCCAATGAGTATGAATAGCCGTCCTCTCCAGCCGCCATCTTGTCCCATGCGGACTTCTGCGAGCGCCGGAGAAGTTCCCCGATGTCGTGGGTGGCGGGGTCCCGATCGGCCCTGGATTTCTTATTTTTCCGACCCATGGTTATTCCCCGTGTTGGGTATGGGTGGTTGAGCCCGGGTGGCTGTATGAGATCTCCCGTTAGGTTATTTTGCCGTTTCTGGCGGGGAGCTCCTGGTGAGTGCGACCGCTCTGCTCCGCTGCTAGCTCCGCCTCCAGGTAACCCATTTTAAACACATTGCCCTAAAGCTGAAGTGTTTAATCTCTTAAATGAGACTGTATTGTTGTGTGTGCTATGAAACATAACTAACAAACAAGCATACATTTAACATGTTACTATATGACACAGTGGCGTAGTGTGGGTTGCCAGCACCCAAGGCAAGTGTTACACCCCTAAACCATGGACTGTTGGCACTCCCAGATTCCCTTAACAGGCCCCTTCCTTTGCTACCTGCCACACATATCCGAGTTGCATTGCGTAATTTTTAATTTTTAAAATCCATCTCACACCTATACACATTGCTTGAGGCACAAGGTTGATTTTAAATATTACACAACTATTAGTGTCACGAGGCAGGTAGGGAAGGATGAGCGAGGCTAACCAGGTGTCTTACCGGTGTACCAGTATGATACCATTTAATAATGATGCCTATTATTAGTGTGATTTTCCATTTGAAGATGCCAGCGGTATCTTCAAACGGGAAATCACACTATTCACAGGCATATGTAATTTACAGATAAGGATTACACGAAGACTGTATGGCTGTAATCCGAAAGTAAAATACTGTAAAATGTAACTTGGCAACGTTTCTGCCCAGTCATGTTCTATGTGAGGGGGAGGGCACACTATTTTAAAAATGTATTATTATTATTATTAAATTTATTTATTTGTATTATTACTACTACAACCGTCCCTGTGCCCCTCCCCACGCTACGCCGCTGATACACTGATATGACCTGCCAAGAAGGTTAATGATTAAAATATTCATTCATCCATGAGGTTTACATATTTTATATATGAATTCTATATAGAGTTCACTGTTACCTAGTTATCTGTGCTGCTTGCTATGTCATTGTGCAACCAAGACACATGCTATCTCTTCTTAAAACCCAGCAGGCTGACAGGCATCCTGAGAGTATTAATTCCTTTTGCCATAGTCTGCAAATTTGACACCTCTGGCAGTGATTACTGGATATGAATTCAAACCACTTCAGAGCTGAGCTTAAAGTTTTTCATTTATTAATTAGTGTAATCATATTAGTTAATGTCTTTGCTGATTGTACAAAAAAAAAAGACCGTGTGAAGATTTGTCCCCACCTTTATTCCTGACACTGAACGTTTAAAATAGCTGTTTATGTCATGTCTGCCCCCCTCCCGCCCCTTACCCTTTTAGTGTCTCCATGCAGAGCGTGGAGATGCCGAACGTGCAGCACTGACCCAGGAAACCTCTCTAGCGGCCGTCTGAGTGACTGCCGCTAGAAGTGTTTTTAGGCGGTATGTAAGCACTGCCTTTTCTTTGGGAAAAATAATGAAATTAAAATGCCTGCAGGGACAGGCAGCAGACACCAGAACAACTACATTTAAGCGGTTACATTAAGTAAACGGAGTGACTATAGTGTCTCTTTAAACCAAAAGAAAACTGTGTATACTGATGAATATAACAATTTCTATAGGTCGAGCATAGAGAAGATGTTTCATTATTCTTACTACTATATTTCTAATATGAAGCAACTAACCCTAACAGGCACTCTGGACCTTAATTTTTGCCCCTACTGTCAGATGATGCCTACTAGCAGTGCTCCTACAAATGTTCATACAAAATAATACCAAACATTTGCCTTCCTTCTGCCCTGAAATACATGACAAAAATCAAAATGTAGTAATTCCTACCAAGGATGATACTCTGGTTGAGAGCCCTTGCAGTTCAGATGATGTGAGCTGGAGTGTTATTTTCTTTATTTTCTATTTGGGGAGTTATGCTCATGGCTCTCACTTGCACTTGCCAAAATCTAGGCCAGATATTGAAAGTTGCTAGAGGCCCATAGATGTAAATTGATATGAAAAATTTATTTTTTTGACGTATATGGAAATTTACACTTGGCCTTTGATCATGCATTCATATAAGACTAGTAAAAATGAAGAAGAAAAATACTTGCTGTTTTTACCTGAACATAAGATTTTGTTGCCTAGTTAATTATCCTATATAAATCAGAAGAATTTTCTTTCTATTTAAAGGGACACTCTAGGCACCAAAATAACTTTAGCTTAGTGAAGTGGATTTCGTGTATAAATAATGCCCCTGAAGTAGCAATGCTTAATTATCAATGTCTGTCAGAGAATTAACATGAATGATGTATTATGAAAGTGTAAGCAGTTTCCCCCTGCCCCCAATCCCAATCATAATAATAAAAACAGGCATTTTACATAATTGAATAAATTATTTAAAAATAATCTTAACCTGTTTAGCCTTTTTATAATATATATCTATATATACGGGTATGTTATTTTCTTTTACTTTCATATTAAAGATTTAGAAATTACATCATAATTCAGCCCAGGAAAGGAGTAAACCAGGGCATATGTTGCAATCGAGGAGGAGAAATAGAAAGATTGTTTTATTTTTCCCTTCATCTTCATCTTTTTTTTTTCTATGCTGAACAAGGGGCATGGCTAAGATCAAACACCCTGGGCTTAAGCCCACAAATAATTTTTTTTTTTTTTTTTTTGTCAATCTTTCTTTTATTAGAGGCATGTAAGATGGGGTACAGAAGAGAAGTTGGGGGAAACGTTGAGTGATTTACAGTATAGGGTTTGTATAACAATACGCAAACTTTAGTTTACATTTCCAGAAGTGCGATGCCTCATATTTTAATTTTTTATCGTTAAACTTTCGTCTGGCAATACAAGCTAAGGACCTTAAGGTCCGGATGGTAACTCACTAAATCATGATAGACAGGCATCTGGTGACACATGGGTAAGTAGTAAGCTCACCATTTAAAAAAACAGAGAATTCAGGACATATGCAAGCAGAAGACGAGTAACAGTACTGACCTCATAGGATACATGTTATTATGGCATTAAGATGTACATTATTAAGGCCTATACATAGCATGTTCATGTTCACGTTTAGGTTTAGTGGCAGAGTGAGTGAGCACGATATGAACTACGAGTTACGCCTAGACCTCTGCAGGCAGGTCTCTCTTAACTGTCAGGTTGCTCATACAGATTTGGGGTAGGGTAGTACACAGGCTAGCCACTTTCGTCTACCTAGAGGCCATAAGGGTTAAGCTATAGTTATAGCTGGGAGAACCATGTTTCATCTAACGTAACATTAACAACATTAACAGTTTGCTTGAGCTATGCATGAAATTATAGGCTTTACACAAACACTTCCAGTATATATACACAAGATTACGGTTAGTTACAAGCTGTAGCGCTGCGATATTAAGTACACGTTTGTTGAAGCGTAGGTAGGCTTAGTATCATATAAGGTCATTTATATGTATGCTATGGCTGTCAGCTGGGCGATATACAGGAATGCCGCCTAATTTTAACAATGCAGGCTTGGGAAACGTGATGTCAGTTAGAATAATGTAAAGTTAAAGAATATAAACAATATAGCCTGGTACCATTATCCATGCAGGGTGAACATTGTAGTGCTTAAGATATACATAAAGTCCACAATATAGGCAGAAAAATGAAAAAGAAAAGAAACAAAAAACCTGTGAGTATACTACATTAAGTTCTCTGCGTTATGGCAAGCAGGTGCCCCAGTGTTGCACGGTTGGAATATGAAGTCCAGCTATTTGCCATACTGGGCCTGAGAAACACCGCTGGGTAGGGGAAACTTGGCAGAGACGGTGTCGTGGACCTCGTGGAATTACCAGCGTTTACATGCGGTCCCCATCCGGTTCTCCGTTACCCGATGCCGGTTCTGTGCAGGCGGTGTGTGTCCGTTTCTGGGCTGTTGTGGTTCGCTGCCAGGCATGTGTCAGAGAGGGTGTCCCCCCAGCCCCAGGCTGAAGTGCAGGCCTGCATCTTCTTGCCACAAACTCGGTTGCCTCTGGGGTCCGGGTTTACTCCACTTGTGGGAGAGACGGAAGAGCGGGTCTTTTTCTTCCGCCATTGTGGATGATGCTCGTGGGCTCTACGCCCCATGGCCTGCCGCCCGAGTGGGTAGGGTTGCGCATGGGTGGGTAAGTAAGCTGGTTTTGCACCCGGGGGTAGTCCCCTCTGTCCCCGGCACTCACGGTTCCGTTCGCCGTACGTCAGTGGTGGAGGCGTTTTGGGTCGGGCTGCCTGATGTCTCCTCCATGGTGAGTCCCAGGAGTGGGACTGTATCGCCTCTGGGCGCTTCAGGAGTGCAGTCGGTAGCTTCTTCACCCTCAACACGTGGATGAATGTGTCGTCCGCCATTTTAGTTGGTCTCTTTAAGGGCCTGCTGGATAGTATGCCCGTATCATGTTTGTGCAGTCTGCTTAGCTGTGTGCCTTTGGAGCACAGTGCGGACCGGGATAACCCCCACCGGTCCAGGGGGGGGGGGCGGAATAATGAGGAGTGCTTGAAAGGGTCGATACCTGGCATTACCATCCAGGAGAGCGGCCGTCTCTCCCTGGCTCCGGCACAGGTAGGCCTCATAAACAGATTTCGGGTTTCCGGGCGATTTGCGGCTTGTTTGTTGCTTCATTCGACGCCCCATGGAAATCCTATTTCGGTGGGTGCACTCAGGGTCCAGAACGTGTCCGTTAACGGGGTTTATATCCCCGATTTCGTTGATTCTTGTGGGAGCTGCTTTACAGCACGTCTGGTCGGCTCGGCGGCTAGGCTCCGCCCCCCAAGCCCACAAATAATTTGATGACTCCTTTCCAATTCCATCGCTTAACACATCTCTTGGTACACTCAGTTGCTTACACGCACACAGATACAATACACACATATAGACACACATACACAAGTTTAAACACTAACACAATAAAAGCTGTCTGTATCTTGCCCTCCCCCCCCCCCCAGATATTGTCGCACCTGACCAAGCATGATTGACAAGGATCTTAAATGGAAATGTTCAGATGTAGGATTAAAAAGGTGTGGATTTCTAAGATTAAGATTATTTTTCACACATGACAAATACATATTTTTTTAGGGTTACTAGAACACTTAAGTATTTTTTGAATTTTATTTTTGTTTAGATTGCCCTAGTTGGCATAATTCACTTGGCTCCCCCTTATAGTGAAATAAATAATACATTTAAAAATTGGTTAAACAAGAATAGACTCGCTTAGCAAAGTTTGCCTCATTGTGTTCATGCACCACCTGTCGTCACTGCACCCTTTCAGTGGGCCAATGAAAAGCCTCTCATTAAGAAGCACTTGATAGGATTGTTCTCACATGCTAAGTGCATGTGTGTGCTCAGACATAACTTTTGTGCAGAATTACCATTGAGCAGCCAGGAAAAGTTCTGGGCTGCCTAAATCACATGTGCTTAGGTGTTCCCAAAATTGCAGAGGTCTTGTTTGAATGTGGAGCATTTCTATCCGAAATGCTGCACAGATTCCTTGCTCCATGACCATGTCTAAAAATAGGAGGCTTTTCAATAAACCTAATATTAAAAATCCTGAGAATTGACTGTTCCTCTTCATCGATATTTCATCGGTAATGGTTTCATATCAAAATCAAAGCTAATGACTTTGCACTTTAATGGCTATACAGGGTTCTTAGTTTGCATGTTGCATAATATTTTTTCTAAAATCACAAAGCCTTTTAAATGTTCTAATAGTTGATTCTATACTCACTATACTGTGGGCATGTTAGAACTCTCATCACCATAACTCTTGCTTTCTACATCATTTGCAAACTTTGCAGTTGTTGTGTACTCTGATACGATATGAAATGTTTAACTGTTTTTGCAACAGATCTGTGTAAAGCTAATCTTCTGTAAATTTGCTTTCCATAAATGTACCATATCTCCTATACATACAAGTACTTATAAAGAAAATGTAGATGCAATTTCTTCTCCATAAGGTTGCTTTTCGAAGCCTTCGTTAGTTCTTGTTTCTCCATATTTCTTGGCAGACACCTTTGGCCCTTTTTGATGTCCTTGTTGATTTTCGATTCATCTACAGTGTCTGTCTCCCTCTATAATATATATTGCTAGTCACAACATGAATTTAAAACTATGTTTTTCTCAAATGATGGATGATGCGGATGAGGTCATCTGTCACCAGGTACAATAAAAAAAAAAAAAAAAAAAAAAAATTGGTTTCCTCAACAGAAGCTAATTTTTGTAGTAGAGCCTTTCAGTGCCCCTGGGACAAAAACTGCATATGATGAAGACCTTATTATACTTTGTGAATAATTTTAAAATCGGAAGAAAAAAATAAAAACCTTAGCAGTATACATGTAGGTTTTACCCTTTGAGAACTCAAAATCCTTTCAGACATACCTGTGTTTATTTTTGAAATTAATACCCGTGGATGTTAGGCTTATACACACAAACATTCCCTATCATACAGGCTAGGGACATCCAATCAGAACTTGCCCATATAACAATTTGTCTAACTATGATCCCCATTTGTCTGATCAAGTCCATTTTAGTAAATATTGACTCTAATCAGTATGGATCTCCCTCTCTTTACTGGTGTTTTAGGTAGAGCGTTTTAGAAAGAGATTTATAAAATTGTGAGACCCAAAAGCTCTTTTCAGAGCTATTAACCCCTATCTTGCCAGTGATCACTATAAACACTGGCTCTTGCGCAGCAGCACTTTTTGCTGTCGGTGCATTTTTTTAGGGGTTTATTTGTTTTTTTTGTTTTTGGTGACAGATCACTAAATAAAGAGATTGTGATTATGTCACAGAGGTCGTATAGCGCTGAGGAGGCGTATGCCATCCTTGTGTTAGTCTGATGCGTCTATGTCTGATTCTGACCCTGATTTTGACCCTGCTAGGTGCTCGGATACATCACTAGATACAGTGTCTGCTGCTAGTGATGTATATAGTTATGATTCATCTGTGCCTGCTAGTCCACCTGCCAGAAGGAGATGTGCTGCTCCAGCTGGCAGTGCTGCTGAGTGGGTAGCGCCTCATCGCCAGAGGCCAAATATCCCACCCTTTACTGCAAATACTGGACTCAATGTGGATGTCGCAGGATTTAGCCCCCAAGATTTTATGGAGGTGTTTCTGGGCGATAATGTATTGGGGAACATTGTTGCCCAAACTAATTTATATGCCCGTCAGTTCCGTGCTGCATAGCCTGATTCTTTTTTGACAAAGCAGCAATAGGCCCCCATCGATGGGCCAGAATTTTAAAAAAAATATGGGCTTTGACTATGCTGATGGCCATCATAAAGAAGCCCATCTTCTGGAGCAGTAGCCCCATCTGCTCTACCCCCATTAACTCCCAGTGTATGTCAAGGAAGAGGTATGAAATTATTCTACATTTCAGCGACAACCGCCTGTGCCCCCCTAGGGAGCATCTCTAGTTTGAACGTATAAAATCCGCCTCCTGATTACCCACTTCGCTGCCAGGTTTGCAGAGGTTTATACATCGGGAAGGAATATATGCGTGGTGAATCCCTGATGAAATATAAGGGAAAGCTGGGATTCAAGCAGTATATTCCTTCCAAGCACTCCAGGTAAAGTGTATAATCTCTTGGAGATTGAGACTGGGTATATTTAGGCCTTCGGGTGTACGAGGAAAAGGATGGCCACCTTGACCCTCCAGGTTGCCCAGAACATATGGTATCCAGTGGCAAGATTGTCTGTGACCTGATATTCTCCATAATAAACAAAGGGTACCACTTGTATACAGACAATTTTCATACAAGTGTCCCTTTGTTCAAGCTTACTGTATTGTTTTGATACAGTAGCTCGCGGTACAATCAAAAAGAACCGTGCAGGTTTCCCAGAATAACTTGCATGAACCCGGCTATGAAGGGGGGAGACCTCACCACTGCACCAAGAGGAGCTGTTGGCAGTTAAGTACAGAGACAAGAAGGATGTGTACCTTCTTACCACCATCCGCACTGCGAGGACTGTGGAGGTCTCTGTACGTGGCAGAGCTGAAAGCACAAGGAAGCCAGTGTGCATCAAGGTCTATAACCGGCATATGTGTGGTGTTGACCTGGCAGATCAGATGCTGCAGCCCTACCTAATTATACAGAAGACAAGGGCCTGTTACAAAAAGGTTGCAATTTACTTAATGCAGATTGCAACCCACAATGCTTTTTTCTTGTGTAAAAAAGCAAACCCCAGAATGAAACTGACTTTACTACAGTTTCAGCTCCAGATCATTTCCGAGATTTTGTAACAAGATGTACCTGCTCCCTGGGCGGTGATGGGAGAGAGCAGAGTTGGGGCTACCCACTTTATTTTTAAAATCTCCCCTCTACTGCGGCAAAGCAGAATCCTCAAAGAAGATACAGAGTCTGTTTTAAGAGGGGGCAGAGAAAGGACATCGTCTTTTACTGTCCTGATTGCCCTGGACAGCCTGGACTCTGCATTGGGGACTGCTTCAAGCGATACCACACACTGGTCCATTTTTTTTATTTTAATTTTTCATATGCCGTTAATTTTTTGTTTTGTTTTTTTGGTTACGTTTACTGTTCCTGAGTTTTTTTTATTTACATTTACTGTGCCAGACTATTTTTGATCAAGTTCAATCTATGCATGGGGGGCATGGGTGTACTCAGGAGGCCTTGCAGAAAACAACCTGAAGTGTTTTCTTGCAATAACCAACAACATGCTCTCCTAAATCACAGTAAAAAAAACAATGTGTGTGAAAATGAAAAATTACCACCACACATTTTCTCCAATTTTTGGGGGCTAAAATGGTTGCATCAAAGGCATCAAAACACTCCAAATACCTTGGAGTGTCAACTTTTCAAATATATGCACGTTCATGGCAAGAAAATATATTGGGCTATGTAAAAAGGCCCCCCAAAAGAAGATGGGCAAAGAAGATATGTCAAATTTGAAAAACATATGTCAGAAGTTTGGCATTGCACCCCCCACAAACAACCCAACAAGCCTATGCATAGGTGGTATCACTGTACTCAGAAGATGGGGGCCTCGCACTGATGGGGGCCTCACGGCCGCCTAAATCGCCATAGGGCAGTGACATGTCGGATCCTCGGTCAGGGACCGAGGACCCGACACAGGAGGGGGACCGGCGGCTTGCCCTTAATGCCGCCGGGTGCGAGGCCCCTCCTATGCCTGCCCGGGAGAGAGCCAGCCTGTCTGCAGCTCCGCCGAGTGCAGAGCTGCAGACTGAGGGGGTCTCGCGATCTTAGCCAGTCAGAGCGTTGCCGCGGGTTACCACGGCAACGCTCTGATTGGCTGCGATCGCGAGACTAGACTAACCACGTGGTCTGCAGCTCTGCACCCGGCGGAGCTGCAGACCATGAAGGGAGCCCACCAGACCACCAGGGAATCGGGATACAGCGTACCCACCGGACCACCAGGGAATACATTTATTATCAAGGTATTTGTGACCCCTGCACAGCCACCCTACCACCTTACCACCCTCTGCCACCTTACCATCCCTTGCCACAGCCACCTTACCACCATCTGCCCACCTACCCTATCACTGCCCTCCTACCACCCTCTGCCCCCTGCCACAGCCACCTTACCACCCTCTGCCCCCTACCACCCCTTGCCACAGCCACCTTACCACCCTCTGCCCCTTACCACCCTCTGCCCCCTTACCACCCTCTGCCATTACCAACCTCTGCCCCCTACCACCTTACCGCCCCCTGCCACAGCCACCTTACCACCCTCTGCCCCCTACCACCCCTTGCCACAGCCACCTTACCACCCTCTGCCCCCTTACCACCCTCTGCCCCCTTACCACCCTCTGCCCCTTACCACCCTCTGTCCCCTTACAACCCTCTGCCTCTACCACCCTCTGCCCCTTACCAACCTCTGCCCCCTACCACCTTACCACCCTCTGCCCCCTGCCACAGCCACCTTACCACCCTCTGCCCCCTACCACCCCTTGCCACAGCCACCTTACCACCCTCTGCCCCTACCACCCCTTGCCACAGCCACCTTACCACCCTCTGCCATTACCACCCTCTGCCCCTTACCAACCTCTGCCCCCTACCACCTTACCACCCTCTGCCCTCTGCCACAGCCACCTTACCACCCTCTGCCCCCTACCACCCTCTGCCACAGCCACCATACCACCCTCTGCCCCTACCACCCCTTGCCACAGCCACCTTACCACCCTCTGCCCACCTACCCTATCACTGCCCTCCTACCACCCTTTGCCCCCTACCACCCCTTGCCACAGCCACCTTACCATCCCCTGCCCACCTACCCCATCACTGCCCTCCTACCACCCTCTGCCCCCTACCACCCCTTGCCACAGCCACCTTACCACCCTCTGCCCACCTACCCTATCACTGCCCTCCTACCACCCTTTGCCCCCTACCACCCCTTGCCACAGCCACCTTACCATCCCCTGCCCACCTACCCTATCACTGCCCTCCTACCACCCTTTGCCCCCTACCACCCCTTGCCACAGCCACCTTACCATCCCCTGCCCACCTACCCCATCACTGCCCTCCTACCACCCTCTGCCACAGCCACCATACCACCCTCTGCCACCTTACCACCCTCTGCCCACCTACCCTAATACTGCCCTCCTACCACACTCTGCCCCAGCCACCTTACCACCCTCTGCCCCCTACCACTCCCTGCCCCAGCCACCTTACCACCCTCTGCCACCTTACCACCCCTTGCCACAGCCACTTTACCACCCTCTGCCCACCTACCCTATCACTGCCCTCCTACCACCCTCTGCCACCTACCACCACCTGCCCAATCCACCTTACCACCCTCTGCCACCATACCACCCACTGCCCTCCTACCACCCTCTGCCCCCTACCACCCCCTGCCACAGTCACCATACCACCCTCTGCCACCTTACCACCCTCTGCCCACCTACCCTATCACTGCCCTCCTACCACCCTCTGCCACAGCCACCTTACCACCCTCTGCCCCTACCACTCCCTGCCCCAGCCACCTTACCACCCTCTGCCACCTTACCACCCCTTGCCACAGCCACTTTACCACCCTCTGCCCACCTACCCTATCACTGCCCTCCTACCACCACCTGCCCAATCCACCTTACCACCCTCTGCCACTATACCACCCACTGCCCTCCTACCACCCTCTGCCCCCTACCACCCCCTGCCACAGCCACCTTACCACCCTCTGCCCCAACCACCCCTTGCCACAGCCACCTTACCACCCTCTGCCCCCTACCATCCCCTACTCTGTCACTGCCCTCCTACCACCCCCTGCTCTGTCACAGGACCCCTACCACCCTAGCCACCTTCTGCCCCCCTACACTGTCTCTGCCCTCCTACCACCCTCTACCCCAGTCACCCTTTGCCCTCCTACCACCCCTGTCATGTCACAGACCCCCTGCCACAGCCACCTTACCAACCTCTGCCCCCCTACCAACCCCTACCCTGTCACTGCCCTCCTACCACCACCTGCTCCAGCCCCCATCGCCCTTTGCCCCAGCCCCCCTACCACCCCAACCCTGTCACAGCCGCCCCACCACCCCTACCCTGTCACAGTCTGCCATCTCCTACCCTTTCACAGCCAACTTCCCTGTCAAACACCACTCCTACCACCACTGCCCTCTCACAGCCCCCACCCTCTCACAGCTCCCACTGCTATGTCACAGCCCCACCACACCCTGTCACCCGACACCCACCCTATCACAGCCTTCCCACACACACACCCCTTGACACAGCCCCCAGCACACACACACACACACACACACGCGTTGTCACAGCCTACCTCTGCACACCTTGTCATTGCCCATCCATACCCTATCATGACATTACCACATGCACTGACACCCCCTACACACATTGTCAACCCCTACACATACACTATTACCATTCACAAACACTTTCAGTCCCCACACACTGTCACCCCCTACACCCAGCCAAACTTACATAACCCCTCCTAATCCTGTCACTCTCATCCACTCCAACTATACCAAACTCACCTGCCCTTGCTTTGACACACTTACCCTATAACATTAACCCCCCCCAATCCTGTCAGACTCTCCTTCTCTTGCACTGTCACACTCACCCCCCAACCCTGTCATACTCGTCCTTTATCAGTCTGTCCCACTCACCCCCTTCACCCTGCCACACTCACCCTACCACATAAACCCTTACAATCCTGTCCTCCAACTGTGCAACACTCAATGCAAACCCTGTCACACACAGGTAGACAAAGCCAGATACACTCAGAAATACACACACTGGCACTGATGTATACACGAATGCAAGGCTATGTAACCATACCCCTCAGTTGTGTATTAAGATTGGTGATTAAATGATTGCATGAAAATAGTCAAAAATTCCCCAAGTTTAATACCTTAGATTGTCTTCTTTAAAAAAAATATATATACATGTGAAGGGTAATTCCGGGATTCGTGACCGATATCAGTGTTACAATGTAACTTTTGTTAATTATGAAAAAAAAAATGGTTTGGAACTAGCAAAGTGCTACTTGTACTTATTGCCCTAGAACTTGCCAAGAACATGTTAACATTGGGTATTTCATAACTCAGGACAAAATTAAGAAACTATTTATCATATGTGTTTTTTGGCGGTTGTAGATTTTTTTTTTTTTTTTGTAAATTATGATATGATGAAAATAATGATATCTTTAGAAAGACCATTTGATGGCGAGAAAAATGGTATATAATATGTGTGGGTATAGTGAATGAGTAAGAGGAAAATTACAGCTAAACACAAACCTCGCAGAAATGTTAAAAGAGCCCTGGTCCTTAATGGTAAGAAAATTGAAAAACGGTCAGTCACTAAGGAGTTAAGCTCCACCCTTTGTCAAGATTGCAAAAATACACAAGACAAAGTAATGCCTACTCATGGTAGTCAACCTTTTTCTACCTACCGCCCACTAATGCATCTTTTTGGTTGAAAAAATGTCCTTACCGCCCACCAGTTTTCGCGCAAATGCAGAATATTTTTAAGAAAGGAGGGTGTTTTAAAAAAAAAAAAATTAAAAAAAAATGTACGTACATTTATCTTTTTATTTCTACTTAATGCAGGTTTGTAAGGTTTTTAACTTTATAAAGTTTAATGAGAAAACAATAAAGTAAATTGAAATTACCTTTACTAGTGATTAATGAGATCCTTGAGGTTGATGCTGCGAGACTAAATATTTGATACCGTATATACTCGAGTATAAGCCGACCCGAATATAAGCCGAGGCCCCTAATTTTATCCCAAAAAACTGGGAAAACTTATTGACTCGAGTATAAGACTAGGGTGGGAAATGCAGCAGCTACTGGTAAATTTCTAAATAAAATTAGATCCTAAAAAAAATATATTAATTGAATATTTATTTACAGTGTGTGTATAATGAATGCAGTGTGTGCGTATGTGTGTGTGTATGAGTGCAGTGTGTGTATGAGTGCAGTGTGTGTGCATGAATGCAGTGTGTGTGTGCATGAATGCAGTGTGTGTGTGCATGAATGCAGTGTGTGCAGGGCCGGTGCAAGGATATTTGCCGCCGTAGGCAAAAAAAATGTTGCCGCCCCCTCCCCCCCCCCATATGTCCTGACTTCCCCTCCTCCTCCCTCAGTGGTCCTTACCTCCCCACCCCCGTGTTCCTTCACTCCCCCCCCAGTGGTCCTGACTCACCCCTCCCCTAGTGGTCCTTACCCTCCCCTAGTGGTCCTTACTTCCCCCTCCCCTCCCATAGTGGTCCTTATCCCACCCCCTCCCTCTCATAGTGGTCCTTATCCCCCTTCTCCCTCCCATAGTGTTCCTTATCCCCCCCCATTCCTCCCATAGTGGTCCATATACCCCCCCCCCCTCCCTCCCATAATGGTCCTTATACCCCCCCTCCCTCCCATAGTGGTCCTTATCCCACCCCCTCCCATAGTGGTCCTTATACCCCCCCTCCCTCCCATAGTGGTCCTTATACCCCCCCTCCCTCCCATAGTGGTCCTTATACCCCCCTCCCTCCAATAGTGGTCCTTATCCCCCCTCCCTCCCTCCCATAGTGGTCCTTATCCCCCCCTCCCTCCCATAGTGGTCCTTATCCCCCCCTCCCTCCCATAGCGGTCCTTATACCCCCCTCCCTCCCATAGTGGTCCTTATACCCCCCCTCCCTCCCATAGTGGTCCTTATACCCCCCCTCCCTCCCATAGTGGTCCTTATCCCCCCCCTCCCTCCCATAGTGGTCCTTACCCCCCCCCCTCCCTCCCATAGTGGTCCTTACCCCCCCCCCCTCCCTCCCATAGTGGTCCTTATACCCCCCCTCCCTCCCATAGCGGTCCTTATACCCCCCTCCCTCCCATAGTGGTCCTTAACCCACCCCCTCCCTCCCATAGTGGTCCTTATACCCCCCCCCCCCCATCCCATAGTGGTCCTTATACCCCTTTTTTTATTTTATTAATTTTTTTTTTATTATTTTATTTCTTATTTTATTATTATTATTTTTTTTCGTCCCCCCTCCCTGCTTGATATATGGCAGGGAGGGGGGCTCTCCTTCCCTGGTGGTCCAGTGGCAGTTCAGTGGGGGGGAGAGGGGGGCTGGCAGAGCTGTACTTACCTGTCCTGCAGCTCCTGTCAGCTCTCTCCTCCTCTGCGCCGTCCGTTCTGCTCTTCTGTCAGCTCCCAGTGTAAATCTCGCGAGAGCCGCGGCTCTCGCGAGACTTACACTGGGAGCTGACCGAGGTGCTGAACGGACGGCGCGGAGGAGGAGAGAGCTGACAGGAGCTGCAGGAAAGGTAAGTACAGCTCTGCCAGCCCCCCTCTCCCTCCAGTCTGTATTATGGCAATGCAAATTGCCATAATACAGACTCTGACTCGAGTATAAGCCGAGTTGGGGTTTTTCAGCCCAAAAAATGGGCTGAAAAACTCGGCTTATACTCGAGTATATACGGTATCTGGTTCGATTTTCGTAAGGAACAAACGAAGGTCTCTTTCAGTGATATTCAGACGACTTCTCTGTTTGCGCATAATATGATTTCTCATTTGTGCGTCGGCTCATCTCCTCTCCCTCCTCAATTCCCCTCCACACCTTTTTCCCCCCCCCCTTTTTTTTTTTAACCTTCCTTATAGCAATGCCCAGTAGGAAGGCTGAGCTAGGTAGCCCACTTACTACAGTCCACTATAACAGACAGGCACACATACAATACACACATACAAGACACACATACAGACACACAAGACACACATACATACACACACAAAGACACAGACAGGCACACATACACACACACACACACGACACATACATACAAACAGACAGGCACACATACAAACAGACACACAGACATGCACACACACACAAGACACACATACAGACACACAAGACACACATACAGACACACATACGGCACACACACATAGGACACATACAGACACAGACAGGCACACATACACACACACAGACACACAAGACACACATACATACACACACACACACACACACGACACATACAAACAGACAGGCACACATACAAACAGACACACACATATAAGACATACATAGACACACACACATGCAGACACACAAGACACACATACAATGACACATACATACAAAGACAAGACACACATATATACAGACAGACACACACACAAGACATACATACAAAGACACATACAGACAGACACACAAGACACACTCAGACAGACACACACACAAGACATACATACAAAGACACACACACACAAACAAACACGCACATTATATTTAAGTCACCCTCCTGTTTCCTACCTTTAAGGTGCAGGAGGGTGACTTTCCCTGGGGTCCAGTGGTGGCTCAGGTGGATGGGAGTCAGAGTTCCCACTCTGACTCCCTCTGCTTCCTCCCGCGCGGCTCTCAGTTTTAGCTGGGAGGAGTGACCGGGGAATCACTTCCTCCCAGCTCTGTGATGTCGTCGCAGGGGGCCCGGTCACGCTGTTAAAGCGCCTAGCGCAGACCGGGCCCCCTTACAATCCGCATCCATCGGGTGGCCCTGACAGCATGGGCCACCCGATGGACACTTTGGAAGGCGGCCCCGGCGGTTTACCGCGCGGGCCGGAGCCGCAAATGGTCACAGCAGTACCCAGTCGCACGGGTACCGCCCGCTCGCACCCGCCTGCACTATCAACCTGGAAATCCCTACCGCCCACCTGGAATCCTGAAACGCCCACTAGTGGGCGGTAGGGACCAGGTTGACGAACCATGGCCTACTCTGTCTCATGTTTTAAAGATAAATACATTAGAAATTAAGAAAAGAACAAATTATGAGACAGGAAGAGAAGAGGAAACAATAGGAGAAAGGTTTGAGGTGACAGCCACTTTAAATTCATTGTTTTATTCAATCTTTCAATCATGATGCTAAATTTAAGGTCACTTGCCATGGGTAAAACACCAGCCCCAGAACCCATTGCTCTGTTGAGAAATTCTACATTCAAGGCAAAAATTTTACATTTTAGTTAAACAAGCTGGGGAGAGGGGTTCTGTAAAACAATCTATGTTGTATACAATTGAAATGTTTTTAGAATTTCGGAAAATAAATACAGTTATAATTGGCATACTTTTAAAACATGCAAGTAAACTGTATTTTATTTTTTTATTTTCTAATTTCATTAAGCCTGCATCACGGTGTCTTTTAGGCCAAAAGACGAGACTGTTATGAATCCCTTTTACGCAGATAGCAGAGAATCTTTATCAGGAAGGAATTCCTTAATCTTGTCATACAAGGTCTGTTAACACCACGAGCCTTCCATAAGCAGACAGATTAGTTCAGGCAATAGAGTCACATTTTAAGAGGAAGATGCGTAGTTTACCAGGATGGGTATGTTAGGTTAAAAATAGTATAACAATGTTCCAGTTTTCACAAATTACTACAGACTAACCTTTGAGACAAACTATGGTATATTTATAAAAGTGACACCAACTCAAAAGTTGTGCGAAGTTCTAAAAGTGGTGCAGATGTCATGGAAACCAATAAGCTTATAAGTAAAATCTTAGGATTGTTCCACATTTAGATCTTTCCATTGGTTTCCATGATTTGACAGGGCAATCTAGATGGATGTTTGTACTGTGCATCTTCATTTACTCTATTCTCTTCCCATATTCCATGCAGAGCTCTCTGGCAGAGACACTGGATAGCACTGGAAGCTTTGAACGTCAGCGGATGGATATGATTTACACAGTGGAGGATGTTCCTCCCTGGTACCTGTGCATTTTCCTGGGGTTACAGGTAAGTAAAGCTCCCTGGAGATATAAAAGAAATATTAGTTGCTGTCCTATACTGCTTTGTGTCACCGCTATTTGCACTTTCTTCTTAACATTGTCTAAGCTCACCATATTATTCATCCTGGAGCAGTGTTGAATGTCTTGCTGTTCAGTTTACTCTAAGGACATTGAACATAAAGGATGGTCCGTGTCGGTATTTGATCTGCTTGTCATGTTGATATGGGAAGGCAATGGTAAACTTCGGTATCCAGATTTTGATAATGACGTTTTCAAGATGTTCCATCACCCATTTAAACTTCCAGCCAACCAAGTGCACATTACATCCTGATTAGTTTGGCTTTGTGAGCCCCATGGAAAACGATATGCAATTACAGTACCATTAGTTAGCAATGAATTGTTTGAGCTGGCAATGCTTTAAATATATGCTTTAAATATTAAGCAAATAAAATGTCAGGCAATGTTATATATATATATAAAGGTTGAGACAGGAGCACTCACTTGGATTTTCAATAGTGTATTCAAAGCATCAAACACAAATCTGCATCAACGTTTCGACCCTGATAAAGACCCTGAAGGGTCGAAACGTTGATGTAGATTTGTGTTTGATGCTTTGAATACACTATTGAAAATCCAAGTGAGTGCTCCTGTCTCAACCTTCTTATTTATCGGCCTGGAGGCACCCGGGTAAATTTTTGTATGTTTAGATTTTTGGGGGATTGAGTGCCAGAGTCTGTGTATATATATATATATATATATATATATATATATGTATGTATATATATGTATATATTTTACATTTAAACAGATTAAATACAAACCTGTTTAACCCCTTTCTTGGCCATGAAAAGTAAGGCATTCAAAAATCAGTCTGGTCACATAGATGCAGGCTAGATTTGCTGCTGCCTGAAAAAAAAGTGTAAATGAGGCACATTTTACATAACTAAAAAGGAAATAAATGCAGTGTTTGGATAGTTAAAATAGAGTGACTTTCTAATGTTGTATTGACAATCGGTACTTTTTCCTTTTCACCACTTGTTAAATAATCACAATACCTGTACTCTGACTGCTTGATATAATGTCATATCTTTCCATAATTCGTTTCCCTGCATGCCTATGGAGGGAGTGGGAGGCTAGATCTACAAAATAAGTGATTCTTTGCCAGGTGATACATGACATCAGTCACCGCAAAATTGAAATCTTGCTAATTATTAATCCGCAAGTTCAAGGTACGGTATGATTAAATATCAATGACCACCTGTGTGCTTTATAAAGGTTTCATAGACTAATCTTTGATCCTCACACATACAGGGGATATTTGTGTGTGTATTGTGTAGCTAGTTGGAGTAATGTACGTAATAACCTTATTTTATGTTCATCCTCATAAGGAAGTCAAAGAACAAGAAAAGTTTAAGATAATGATGCAGTGATGTTCTTCTTCGAAGCTGGAGATTGCCAGTATTGCTTAACCATGTAGAATATATTTTTCCACCGACAAATTCTGTTTTAGAAAAACGTAGATGTGACAGGTGCCACCTCAGAGTAAACTTGTCATCTTTGCAGGTCTTATTAATAACTGCAGTTCTCATAAGAGAAAGTCGAGAAATCAACCTAAAGGAATACAGAAAAAGTAGAAAAGAGAACAGAGTAACAGAAATAAAGTAGTAAGGGGAATTAAAAGCTTGAATCATAAAATCCAACAGCTCATCCATTATTCCAAACTATTAGTGCTGTTCTGTTGT
This sequence comes from Pelobates fuscus, assembly GCF_036172605.1. Classification (NCBI taxonomy): domain Eukaryota; kingdom Metazoa; phylum Chordata; class Amphibia; order Anura; family Pelobatidae; genus Pelobates; species Pelobates fuscus. The sequence continues at coordinate 282,312,262 of NC_086319.1, read as the reverse complement.
CAATACACCACAATTCCCCTTAAAGTCTGCGGTCTAAAACACACCTGCTATATGTCCACACAAATCAGTGCATAGCACCATTTTTATAGTCTCTGGAATCTCATGTGGTATGTTAGCTGATATAGTTCATATCCGTTTTCAGTTTAAGTATTTTTAAGCAAACTCTACCCTGTTTTTTTCCATCTACTTCTAACAGCACTACCTGACATGTTTCAGTGGGACTGTGGCTGTCCCGTTCCTGCTAGCAGAAGCCATGTGTGTTGGGTTTGACCAGTGGGCCACTAGCCAACTTATTGGGACCATTTTCTTCTGTGTTGGAATCACTACTCTGCTTCAGACAACATTTGGGTGCAGGTGAGTAGGATGTGTAAAGTAAAGCCAGTTAAAATAGGCTTTTTAATAGTTTATCCTCTGTGTGTACCTACTCCGTTTAAGTAAAATGGCAAAAAGTGATTTTTTGAAATTAAGCACGTTGGGAGAGAAAAATTCCACCGTGTTTTTTGTTTTTTTGTTTTTAAATGTAGAAAAGTGTGTGCTGTGCTTGTATAAAATTATTTCAATATCACTTAAAATACCTTAAGGGAATATCTGACTGAAAGTCTGTGATATGTATAATATTGGTTATAATTCCGTGTTTTAAAGAACATGGTGCTTAATAAATCTTGATTAATCTGTTGTTAATAGTCGAAAAGGTCTCCATTGCTATAAATATAGATCACATTGGCACAAGCTACTCCTTTCTATATACAGTATATGTTAGAAATAGTTACTCTGGAATAGTTTGGACTGATATGTTGACCCCTGAAATAACTAAATCAATTTCATTAAATCCAAAATTCCTGTGGGTTAATTGGGTGCCTGGACCAATACCTGCCTCTACTGCATCTTGCAAGGAGGAGGCTAAGTATAATCAGATATTAAACATCAAATGACCAACTCCTTCCTTTCCCCCAAAAAAGATTGTCTGTCTAGAAGGATTCTGTTAAAAAAAAAAAAAAAAGTACTAGGGGATACCCAGTGCCTCATACACTGTCTGAGTGCTCCCTATTTATTCCTAGTGTGCAGGACTTAAGATTTGTCTTACTTACTGGCCTTTATCAATGTGTACGCATATAGAATACATGGTTATAGGGGGCAGGGCCTGACAGCCGACCGAGATAATCGCAAGTGGCTGGGGCAACTCAGGGAAAACCTCTTACTAAACCTAATCCTTGACCTAAACATACTATTTTTTTTAAAATATCCTGCTTATTCTCCTGTGAAATAGTCTGTCAAGTCTTTGGACGTCGTTTTCCTGGATCCACCAGGCATAGCCCATGCTAAGCTTCTCTGCAACCTGCAGATCTACTTGAGTTGGGGGAGGCGGACAGTCCTCTGCCCTGGTTTGGAGATGTCTTGTTCCCCACCTTTCGACTGGCGGGGGGATATCATGGTCCAAACAAGTGAAATCTAGTGGTCTCCTCTGCGAGGCATTGAAATTAAGTGATTTCAAGGGTTTAAGCCTATTTCTCAAGATTGCTGACACAAAAGGGCCTGCTGCTTCACAGGCCTTCCCACAGCCACCTTCTCCTGTGGACCTGCTTCTTCAAGCTTTCGACCACCTATGTGCTCAATTTTGGGCATAATTAATTTCGAACACTCCCATATGCCGAGCAAAGACCTCCCAGAACCCGCTGGCGGGCACCACACAGCAAGTTATCTTCCGTGCATAGACCAACACGGCATCTCTTTTACCATATATCTCTACATTTAATATGCTTCAACTCCTCTACAGCCGTAATCAAAATTATTCAACCCTCATTGAAAATCAGGGTTATTGTCAAAATTTACAGACTTTAGCTGTTTGCAATGAACAAAGCAAACAAAAGCAGTTAAAGTAGCTCAACACAACAAGTGCTTTTTAAGTGTTTCCCCAAATGCAACTGAAAATGCAGCTTATGATCACTTCTCCAGATCAAATTCAAATAGCACACTGGATGCACGCAGCCTGTTCTTTCAAGTATCTGTATGTTGTTAGACTCCAATCTATCCTTTGGCCACCACATTGAAAAACTCTCTTCAAAACTTTACCCAAAACTAGGTGCCCTGTACAGAAACAAATCCTGCCTAAGCCCTACAGTAAGAAAACAGATCGTGCAACACTAATGCCGGCCATTGAATACGGGGATGTAGCATATGCACCTGCGCCGCAAACCCACCTTCATAAACTTGTTTATAACTCATTCTGCTGTTTGTTTGCTTTTTGCTGCAATGTAATTACATGACCCACCATTGTGACATTTTAACAGAGCTAAACAGGCTATCGCTGGAATCCAGACGCACCCTTCATCTTTCCAGCCCTGTGGTTAACCCAAGGACTATTCCAGTTGTACAAGTTGTGATCAAAACGTAAACAAAACCTGGCACCTGTGCTATGTCAGTCCAATCTTAATTCACCTCTTTCATATTAAATGCACCCACACTTAGTATATATCATTTTGTTCAGGAGAAAGAGGAATTTCACGTCACATCAAATCTTTACATAGTAAACATAATTTAATATGAATAAAATGTAAAAAAAAATTAGAAAGATACAGATTTTTTTTATATATTTCTTTAGTACTGCATGGCATTTTAACTGTGAATGTCATAATACTGTTAGCTGCAATAAATTTCACATATTTGTATTCAGTGAAGTCTCACAAGTAAAAAAGTACTCCCTAAGTATAGTGTTTTGGAAAGTTACATGTTCAAATTTAGTACATTAAATTTTTTAGTTTATAAACCTTACAATTTGACAGACTGGTTATGTTGCCTTTGCGACCGTATGGTAGCCCGGGAATGAAAATTACCACCATGATAGTATACCATTTGCAAAAGTAGACAACCAAAGGTATTAAATGGGATATGTCCAGTCTTTTTTAGTAGTCACAAACACTGGCCAAAGTTAGCATTCTAATTTGTATGTGTGTGAAAAATGCAAAAAACTAATTTGAACGATAAATTTGGCCTGTGTTAGTGTCTAAGTGGCTACTAAAAACGATTGGACATACCCCATTTGCAATAACTTGGGTTGTCTACTTTTGCAAATGGTATGCCATCATGGGGGTAATTCATTTCTGGGCTACCATACGGTCTCAAAGGCAACATAACAAATCTGGCGAACTTTAATGTGAAAAAATGGAAATGCAAGTCTTATATTACACTCTGTAACTTTTGAAAACACCATAAGACCTGTACATGGTGAGTACGGTTATACTCAAGAGACTTTGTTGAACAGAAATGTTAGTGTTTCCAAACATTACGACTTATCACAACAATTATATAGTTAGTGAAAGTGCCGTTTGTGTGTGAAAAATGCAAAAAAAAAAAGCAACCTGCACTTTCACAGACAATATCATCGTTGTGATATGTTTTACAGTTTTGAAACACTAATATTTGTGTTCAGCGAAGTCTCCCGAGTAAAACAGTACCCCCCTATGCACAGGTTTTTTGGTGTCTTGGAAAGTTACAGGGTAAAATATAGGGCTTGCGAACCATATTCTCTGGACTTTCTGCCTGTGTTGTCAGATCAAATCTTAATCAATGAAATTACTTGATCATGTAAAAATATATATATATTTAGGTATGTGTGTGTGTGTGTATATAATATTGTGTGTGTGTGTGTGTGTATATAATATTGTATGTGTGTGTGTATATAATATTGTGTGTGTGTGTGTGTATGTGTGTATATATATATATATATATATATATATATATATATATATATATATATATATATATGTGGGAATATATATATATATATATATGTGGGAATATATATGTGTGTGTGTATATATATGTGTGTATATTTTTATTATTTTTATTTATATATAGATATATATTTATGGGTGTAGAGACAATCGCACTCCTGGTGATACCGGAGAAACTGACGGAAGCCAAGCACAGAGAGATGGACACAGGTTTCTTCAGGAAGGAAGAGATTCTTTATTGGATCACCGATCGGGACTCAGAGGGACTAGCGTCACCAAAATACAGCAAAGTCTGAGTACTGAATACATAGAGTACATTCCTTATATAGCACTGTAGCTCCTCCCACAATTAACTACACCCACACATACCCTTAACCTATTTAATGAATAGAGTCTAAACTCATCCATCCGGTCTAACCACGTGGCTCATCTGATACAAAGGAGAGGGACGCGTAATTCCAGTTCTTACATTCCTGCACCTGGTCAGTACAGTGATAACAGTATCTTAGCTACGTGTTATTAACTAACTGATACTACAAACACATATACATACATATGCCTTGTGGCAATCTTAGCCTGCTAAACTTGTATTTTACTGGAATTACATCACATTCCCCCCTTTGATGCCTCTGATATTTCACAATTACTTGAGGCATCACTTAACCTTGGTTTGCATATACCTCAGGTTACCATGAACCAGACCAGACTTATCTTATGATGTGAATCTTCAACATTCATCTTCTTGCATTGGTTCTCCCTGATCTAGAGCCTTATACTTATATATCGCCATTATCTGTGCAGCAGCCTTCCTCTCTGCTATACTTCCTATCAGGCTTTGCACAGACCTAACTACTAAGGGTATAAGACACGGTAGGAGTAGACACAACAGTAAAATCAGTAGGACTCCACCTACCACTGCCTTAAGCCCTCCAAACCACTCATACCAGCTACCAAACCAACTACTTGGATTGTACCCTTTCCATACCTGAGTAGGCACATGCGCTAGTTTAACCATATGGCTAGTAAGCTCAGCTATTGCTTGCCCTTCGTCATCTATTTGAAGACAGCAATTGCTCAGGTTAAACTTCCCACATACACCTCCCTCTACTGCCAAAAGGTAATCCAAGGCTAATCTATTTTGGTACACTGCTGTCCTCATCCTGGTATTATGCTTCGCTAGAAGATTGAGCGCTTGTGATGTCTCATTTGTGATAATCTCAACCACCGCCTGTAATCTTATAATACGGTTGAGCATATAAATAGGGGTTCTATAACCAAAGGTACCATCCTCAGCCCACGTGGCTGGCCCATAATAATCTATAATACGCTGGGGAGGCCATTCATTATCTTCCCAGGCGCCTATCTCTATGGGTCCCCTTTTCTTCCTATGATTCACATCATACACTTTAACACCTAAAGTCTCACCTGTTTCAATCGGTAACAAGAAGAAGGATGGTTTGAGCATACCCAACACACATGCCCCTTCCCAGTCCTGTGGCAACTCCGAATAGGCTTTCTTACCACAGATCCAGTACAAATTTGCTGGGGCTCTCCAGGTAGATGTGATGGATAGATCAAACCACACATCCTTTAAATTGGCATATCTAGCAAACGGGTTAGATGGTTCTGAGACATTTGAAGCCGACCACCAAGTTGTATTCTTTGTATCATCATCATAAGCTTTTTGCCCTAGACAAGTTAATTCTCCTACAGAAGTATTATACATCATTCCTTTCCTTGCTATGCAAACATAACCTATGATGGAGGTCTTTAATCTCCACTCAGATTTACCTCTAACACTCATATGATAATCGGCTTGTGTAGATATTAGTTGGTCAACTGCCTCAGAACCGGACATTACCTCCTTTGCTTCCCAAGGCCATTGGTCTCCCATGTTAGTACCTCCACACACATAGCAGTTGGTAACATTAAGACTACCGGCAATACTTTCAGCTAAATCGATGAACAGGTTTTTAGCATTATGGGGGATCTTATTATCTATACTCATCTCTTCATAAAAGGAATGGTATACTTGATGAGTCTGGGAGGATACCGTATCAGTCTCTATTCCTATAAACAATAATGTCCCAGGATCTAAACCCGTCCCGTATATCTGAAACCCAAATAAATTTCCATACTTATCTAGGAACTTGTCGGGGTTATTAATAAGTATATGGACTGGGTTGCATTCCATAGACTTACAATAAGGGCTAGTCGGCAACTTAGTCACTATCATGTCTTTATCTACTGTCTGTCCCCAAGTCGCCCACCCCACACAAGACCAATATGGACAAAAGTTATAGTCTTTATTTGGGCATCTAGGACTCACATATTTATTTTTACTACTGGGACAAATATATTTATCATTAGACCCATACGTCCTCTCCCATCTAAGATCCCCACATACATTCCACGGTTTTCTACCACTTGATATCGCCTTACATGCATCAAATAGCAGAACACCCGAAGAATGTACGGATTCTAACACCGTCTTATTAATTAGGGTCCCCTGAGGATCTCCATTCCTGAGAGTCAACCAAATTGTACGAGGTTGATACTCTGGACTGAAGCACTTAGGTTCTCCTACTCCTAAATGGCACACACTATAGTCTATATTTAGGTATCTACATTTTGATACCTCTCCTTTACACTCGTATTGTGAATGCCAAATTAGGGTTTGGGAAATATGGTTACCTGTTCTCGTAGTCTTAATGCATACCTCACAGCTAGGAGTGTCGGTACCTCTACCTTCCTGAATATAAAAACACATGTAAATAAACACAATCAAAAGCACATCTTTCGCCGTCATCCTCAGTCTTCGTCCGTGCGATGGAACCTCAGCTTCCAGGATGTGAGGGCTGCAGGGAATGGAGTTCTGCTCGTCTTCACAGGTGTCCCTTCGAGACTTTCCTGGCTTATACACTATGTGATGGTAAGCGGACAGGCTTTATTATGGCCTTCTCACTCACACCTGTAACAATAAAATTTGTAATCCACAATAATTCCTCGTTACTCCGACTGAGTAGTGCGTTTTAACCGGATCTTGCAGGGATTCTCTGGATCTACTGTAACTTGCCAAGAATCGACTGCTGCTGGTTTAACCCTGGAGTGATGTATCCACGGAGTCACTTCTGCTACTTTTATTGCTGTAGGGGTAGACAAAAGAACAACATAAGGACCTCTCCACTTGGGCCCTAACGGTACATTATTCCACTCTTTAATCCACACTTGATCTCCTGGATGATAACTATGAACAGGGGGATAAATATTCACAGGTAATCTATCTTGTACCCATTTCTGTACCTCCTCCATAGTCTTACCCAACTCTACAACCTGCTGCCGGGTAATTCCTTCTCCCAACTGACTCAAGTCCCCCCTTAAGTTACCAAGTACGGGAGGTGGTCGCCCATACATGATTTCAAAAGGAGAGAGGCCCATCCTTCTGGTAGGGGTACTGCGGATTCGCAATAAAGCTATGGGTAAGAGAACGTTCCACTTAAGTTGGGTTTCCTGACACATTTTAGCCAACTGGTTCTTTATAGTTCTATTCATTCTCTCTACCTTACCAGAACTCTGGGGTCTATATGCAGTATGAAGCCTCCACTTTATACCAAGCATATGAGTCAGTTGTTGTAGGCACTGATGAACAAAAGCTGGACCATTGTCCGATCCTATAGAACAGGGTAGTCCATATCGGGGTATTATTTCTCGTAGCAGGAATCTCACAACTTCTCCTGCTTTCTCTGTACGAGTAGGACATGCTTCTACCCAGCCTGAATAGGTGCACACAATTACCAACAGGTAACGATGTCCACCCGATTTAGGCATTACTGTAAAGTCTATTTGTAGATCGGACATGGGGAGTCCCCCCATAAACTGAACTCCTGGTGGCTTTACTGGTCCTTGTCTTGCATTATTCTTAGCACACGTTACACATCTGCGTACAATGGCCTGAGTCAAGTTGGACAATCTTGGTATGTAGAAATGTTTTCTAAGAGATTCTTCAGTACTGTCTCTCCCAGAATGTGTCCCGTTGTGATAATTTTGGACAATTTCTACCGCTAGTGATGCTGGTATGACTATTCTTCCATCTTCTAGCTGATACCACTTGTTCTCCAAATACTTTCCCGGTTCAGTCTTTAACCACTCCTCTTCTTGAGCTGTATAAACTGGAGTCCATTGGGACAGTGGAGTTGGTATAAGAGCAGCTATATGCCCCACATACTCCTGTCTTCCTGATTCAGCAGCACGCTTAGCTGCACTATCTGCCATCCGATTTCCCTTGGTTACATCACCATCTCCTCTCAGATACGCTCGACAATGTATGATACCGACTTCTTTCGGCTCCCACACTGCTTCCAATAGTTGTAGGATTTCAGCTGCGTACTTGATTTCTTTGCCCTCTGAATTCAGTAGTCCTCTTTCTTTATACAAAGCTCCGTGGGCATGAGTGGTTAAAAACGCATACTTAGAGTCCGTATAGATATTTACTCTTAAACCTTCAGCCAATTGTAACGCTCGTGTTAGTGCTATTAATTCTGCCTTTTGTGCTGATGTTCCTTTCGCCAGTGGCCGAGCTTCTATCACCTTGTCTATGGTTGTTACTGCATATCCTGCATAGCGGATCCCTTCTTTCACATAACTACTGCCGTCGGTGTAATATTGAACATCGGGGTTCTGGATGGGAAAATCACGAAGATCTGGTCTACTTGAGAATACTTCATCCATTACTTCCAAACAATCATGTTGACTTTCAGTAGGTTGTGGCAAAAGGGTAGCTGGATTTAAGGTGTTTACAGTCTCTAAATGCACTCTTGGGTTTTCACACAACATTGCTTGATACTTGGTCATACGGCTGTTACTAAACCAATGATTTCCTTTGTAATCCAACAACGTCTGTACTGCATGTGGGACTCGTACATAAAGTTCTTGACCCAGAGTGAGTTTATCGGCTTCAGCTACTAGCAGGGCGGCTGCAGCTACGGCTCTTAGACAAGGTGGAAGTCCGCTGGCCACTGCATCCAGTTGCTTAGACATGTAGGCAACAGGTCTTTGCCATGATCCCAAGTACTGTGTCAATACTCCCACAGCCATTCTTCTTTGCTCGTGTACATATAAGTAGAATGGTCGTGTGTGATCAGGTAGACCTAATGCTGGGGCACTCATCAAAGCCTTCTTCACATCTTCAAATGCCGTTTGCTGTTCTTGGGTCCATAAGAAGGGGTCGTGCTCTGTACCTTTGATAGCTGCGTACAGAGGTTTTGCTAGTATCGCATAGCTGGGAATCCATATCCTACAGAAGCCTGCTGCCCCCAAGAATTCTCGCACTTGTCTTCTATTCTTGGGTATTGGTATTTGGCAGACAGCTTCTTTTCTCTCTGGCCCCATAATCCTTTGACCTTCAGAGATATGGAATCCCAGATACTTGACAGTTGGCAAACACAACTGAGCCTTCTTCCTGGACACCTTGTATCCTGCCTTCCAGAGAATATGTAGTAGATCGTGCGTTGCTTGCTGACATTTTTCTTTTGTAACTGCTGCTATCAACAAGTCATCTACATATTGTAACAATACACATTCTCCTGGGATAGACTCGAAATCCAGTAGATCTTGACTTAGAGCTGAACCAAATAGGGTAGGTGAATTTTTAAACCCTTGGGGCAGTCTTGTCCAAGTCATTTGGCGTTTTGAGCCCGTTACAGCGTTCTCCCATTGGAAAGCGAAAATACATTGGCTTTCTGCGGCAATTCGGAGGCAAAAGAAGGCATCTTTGAGATCTAAGACTGTGAAGTAAGTAGCCCCGCCCGGAATTAAAGCAAGCAGGTTATATGGATTGGGTACAACTGGATGTATGCTAACAACCGCATCATTGACTGCTCTTAAGTCCTGTACAGGTCGATACTCATCTGTACCGGGCTTTTGAACAGGCAGCAATGGGGTGTTCCAGGGGGAAGTACAGAATTTTAGGATACCATACCGTATGAACTTATCCAGATAGGATTGGATGTTCTTCTTAGCCTTCTGCGGAATGTGATATTGTCTTAGGCTCACTGGATAAACCCCATGTTTCAGTTCAATTTTTATTGGTGGAATATTGCGGGCCAGTCCTGGTGGGTTGTTCTCTGCCCAAACTCCTGGTATGTTAAACAATGTCTCATCACTCCTAGGGTTTTGGCTAGTCAACACTGTATAAAGTCGCCACTCTTCTTCCTTTGGTACGGATAAAGTCATAATACCTGAAGGTCCATTAAACTTTAAGGATGTTGTTCCATTTGGTAGGAACGTAATCTGCGCTTGTAATTTGGATAGCATATCACGTCCCAGCAATTGGACTGGACATTCAGGCATATAAAGGAATTGGTGTTTTACTACGTGGCCTCCCAATGTACAGAGTCGACTTTTAAGAACCGGTCTTTCAGCACTTCTTCCAGTTGCTCCTATCACAGTAATAGTCCTTCCAGATGGAGGAGCAACTAGATTAGTCACCACTGAATGTTCAGCACCAGTGTCGATCATGAACGCACTCCTTTTCCCCCCTATTGATACATCGACCATAGGCTCCGCTCGACCAAGGGGGATGGAGCCCGGTCGGTATCAATAGTCCTCCATGACCGTGTCAGCCAATCCTACGAAGTCCCTACCTTCTCTATCGCGGGACCTTTGCGCTGCTGGAATATACCTGTCTTCCCTAACACTTCCTCTGTTCCCATTACTCCCTCTATAACCATTACTCCCTCTATAACCATTACTCCCTCCGGGGCCTCCTCTACCTCTCGCTCTACCTCTAAAGTTTCCGTAGCCTGCCCTGGGTTGGTCTCTCTCGTACTGCTCTCTTTGCGGACATTCGTTCCTCCAATGCCCTTCTTCCTTGCAATACGCACACTGATCCCTACTCAAAGGCTCCCTACTCCATCTATTATTGCCTCTATCTGGGCCCCGTTTATCTACGCCTGCGATCGCTACCGCTAGCATATCAGCCTTTTTACGCATCTTGCGCTCTTCCTCTTTCTTGCTTTCTGTTTCCCTATTCATATACACCTTATTAGCTACCTCCATTAGTTGGGTGATTGACATACCTGCAAACCCTTCTAGCTTTTGTAGCTTGCGCTTAATATCTCCGTAAGCTTGGCTGACAAAGGCGGAGTTCACCATTCGGGAATTGTCTGCGTCTTCCGGATTAAAGGGGGTGTACAAGCGGTACGCCTCCAATAATCGGTCATAAAAGACACTGGGCGCTTCATCGCTTTTCTGAATCACCTCAACTGTCTTTGACATATTAATAGCCTTCTTTCCTCCGGCTTTCATGCCAGCAATTATAGCGTCTCTATAGGCTCTGAGTTGAACCATATCAGCACCATTTACGTTCCAATCGGGATCGGTGTTGGGATAGTGTGTCGCGGCCCATGCTGCTGGATTGGCTTGGTTCAAAGCACGGGCTCTATCCTCTAATGCTTTAATGGCTGCTTGATTTATTCTTGTCCTTTCCTCATTGTTAAATAAAGTCATTAGTAACTGCTGGCAATCAGCCCATGTCGGATTATGCGTCTGTACTATTGAGGTGAACAGATCAGTCATGGCTTGTGGTTTCTCAGTATACGAGGAATTATGGGTCTTCCAGTTTAAAAGGTCGGTAGTGGTGAAAGGGACATATACGAAGACAGGGTCAGCGTGTGCCATTTGACCTGCGGCATCGATATAAGCTGACCCGGGATTTAAGCGAAGAGGCATCTGATAGTGCTTTAATTGTTGGGCACCAGTCAACTGTCGGGTTTGGATGGGGCTACGTAGGGAAGCGTCAGTCATGGGTTCCGGTCGGGGAGAGATAGGGTATGGGGATGTGGGAGGTTGGTTTTGGGAAAAGGTCGTAAATAAAACACTTCGAGCCGAGCTAGATGAAGCTTGACCGGAAGTCTGAAGTGGCGCCAAATCAGGATATTCGTTTCTAATGGGGGTGGATTCTGGTTCCGGAAGGGGAGATTTAGTACGAGGGGGGGTGGATCCTGCACTGGAGGAGGAAGCGGAAGTGGATGGGGGTAGTGAGGGAAGGGTTACAGGACTTCCTGCGTTTGCGTCACTTCTTCTTAACGGAAAGTAAGGGGGCGGCAAAGGGATCTCGGACTCAGGGGGCGTGTCCAAAATGGGCCTAACACCAGTCCTAGTGGACGAGCAAGTCCTAGCTACCATGAGGCGACACTGCTCCTCGTGGCATGTCTGGAGCCATTTTGGCGAGTCATTTACGGCCTGTCTCCAACAATCAATATAAGGAAACTGGCCGTAAAGTTCAGGCCTACCTGATACAGCCACGTGTAAGCGCTGTACCAGAGTTGGATCCAAACTGCCACGTGGCGGCCATGCCGCAACCAAAGTAGGCCACTCCCTAGTGCACAAAGTGACCAAACGTACAGGGGACATCTTAACCCCAAAATCACAAACTTTGAATCCCTTTTTAAAATTCTTAACCATACATCCTAAGGGATCCGGAATCGTTGACTGCGACGCACCCATATTTAACAGTGGAACGTTGTCGACAACGATTACTATACACGCGTACTATTCAACAGTCACACCCGTTTCCTCTGGCAACAGCACCACGTGGTACGGTTATCAAGTGAAACGTACACAATAACAATAAACACTCAGGGAATTCCCGTACACACACAGCTGTTACACCAGTCACTATATAATCAATATTATGCCCTTTGGCGTAACTATACAGTCACCCATGCTATAATTCTCTATATACGAATTACCCGTCTATAACACACCCCAGTAACATCGTCTTTTACAAATAGCGGTTACAGTACGGTTAGCATAGGTCAAAGCACAAGTTAAGGTCACAATACAATTATTAGTGGTTATGGTGTTAAACATGCAATGGACGACAATGATTAGTACTTATTATATAATGTCAGTAAATATACAGGGTTATGGTACCGTGCACTATAATACAGCAACACACTATTAACACTCTCGCTAGACGGCTGAGCTCGCGCTATCTAACAAGATATACACTTTACTAAACAATCGTTAACACATTTACAATTCCCAACTAAACTATTGGCCAGTACCTTGAATGGACTACCTAAAACTATATACACCCGTTTTGGTTAGCCACACTGCCCAATCACCACATATATAGCGAGCTAGAGAACCGAATTTACACAGGCGCCTCTTAGTCGCACTATCAAAAGTCTAGTGGGTTCCAAATTTACACGCCTTCCCACTTAGCCCAGATAGGATGAGAACTAGCGAACCGAATTTACACAGGCGCCGCTTAGTCTCCCGGTCCCTCCGACCTAGCGAACGTAATATACACCCTAGAACGCTAGTCTAGACAAGACACCGGTGTCCGGCTAGGGCTATCTTACACCAGGACCCCGCCTGACTAACCAAATCAAACGGTCTGACTAAAGAGCGTTCGATCGAGCGGTGCGCCTTCGCTCCTTCCCTCCGACAGAGGGGGCAGATACAGATTCAAAAACCCCTTTGGGCCTACCGCACAATCGGTATACCCCTAGCGGGTCCTGCCGTCTAAAACAGCAGTTGTCTTACCTCCTCGTTCCTGAACCTGAGTTCACACTCATCGACGGGGACACCCCAGCACTTCTCACGTAGAGGCCGATGATCTCCTGGACAACAGACCAGTGGCGCCGAGACGAAGGGAGGTCCACGCAGAAGTTCAGGGGTGCAGCCGTAGAGAACGTGGGCAAAGATAGACCGTCTCACGCCTCTGCCTCTCAGCTACCGTTGAACGATGAGCTTCCCGGCCAATGCACCAAATGATACCGGAGAAACTGACGGAAGCCAAGCACAGAGAGATGGACACAGGTTTCTTCAGGAAGGAAGAGATTCTTTATTGGATCACCGATCGGGACTCAGAGGGACTAGCGTCACCAAAATACAGCAAAGTCTGAGTACTGAATACATAGAGTACATTCCTTATATAGCACTGTAGCTCCTCCCACAATTAACTACACCCACACATACCCTTAACCTATTTAATGAATAGAGTCTAAACTCATCCATCCGGTCTAACCACGTGGCTCATCTGATACAAAGGAGAGGGACGCGTAATTCCAGTTCTTACATTCCTGCACCTGGTCAGTACAGTGATAACAGTATCTTAGCTACGTGTTATTAACTAACTGATACTACAAACACATATACATACATATGCCTTGTGGCAATCTTAGCCTGCTAAACTTGTATTTTACTGGAATTACATCACACTGGGACTTGGTTGAAGTAGTAACGTTTAGCTTTTATTTATTCCATATAAAATATCAACGTTTCAGCTCCAACATGGAGCTTTCATCAGGACTCCGCGATCACATGGCCCTGGAGGGCCGGATCGTGAAGAAGGGGGCTGCCTGAGCTCCCAGACAGCCCCCCGGATCACGACCTCCGGCGTGGGATCAGCGGGGACCCTGTAAGTCCCCTGGACGGCGGGGACATTCTATGCCGCCTGCCGGCTAATAGGACTGCTCAAAAAAGGACGCCATAGAACGCCCGCCGTCCTTAAGGGGTAGAGAGCTTTTTCTGGAAAGCACGCACCTTACCTGAGTAGAATGCTCTTCCCAGCTGTTCCCACCTCCTATAACCTCCGATCCAGTACTAGCATGATATTTAGCATACCGCAATACAAAAATAAAGCGACTAGATTCTGATTTTCATACAGAGCAGCGCAATTGTGGAATAACCTCACGGACACAGTCTAATCTTAATTCAATCTAAAATCTTTTAAGAGATCGCTGTCAACATACTTCAATACAGAATGCACCTGTAATCATGGTTGAATATATATATATATATATATATATATATATATTATATATATTATTTTTTTGTTATGCGTGCATTATACATCACATTGGTATAGATAACAGTGCTTAATAAGAGGGAAATTGACCAACATGTCTGCTTTAACATTACGAGTAATCTGCACAATTTTTTAAGAAAATATCAGGCTAGTAACATGAAAACTAACACGATGCATTTACCAGGAGGCCCCTAGCAGGATGCATAGTAAGAAGAATTAGCATGAGAGAAGAAATGTTAGGACAGGATGCTTATAAAACACAGTGCTTCTTCCACAGAAACCAGAGGGTTCCTCCATATTATCAAGGGAGAGAGAGCATAATGATTGGCCCAGAACTCTTCCCCATACAGTCAGAGTGGTCAAACTGTCCTATGCCGACCAAGGGCATAGCAGAGTCCTATGATCTAGGGTAAGAGGGCAGGCCCCTGTTCCCCAGAGGGAGCTAGCAAACTAAGCCAGGTAAGATAAGAGGGGGTTCCGCCAGTCTGAGGGAGAGTCCCCTTGGCAGGTCGCAGCGGTGCCTTCTTGCTTGTCGCTATATGTGTGTGTTTCCCGATCCACTGCCTTGTAGCAGCCCAAAGCGCCGCTGATGCTGTGAGTTTCTGCTTTAGGTTAGGTGTTGGCTTCAGAGGTGGGTGGACACATGGTTGGCTTAGGGCAGGTTGGTGTATCTTCTGCTCTAGTTTGAGCAAAAATTTTTGGAAGATGCTGTCCAGCCTGAAGAAGATGTCTAGATTCCCCCCTCTGGTGCCGGGAGCCCATGTGTCTTCCGCCATTTTAGTTGTGAGACCAGAGTTTACAGCATCAGTCTCTCCGTGCTTTTGACAGGTCAGGTTAGCCTCCTAGGAGTGGACTGGAAGAGTGGCAGATCCGCTCTGTTGATTGTAGAGTGGGGAGAGCGGCTGCATCTCCCCAGCTCCCGTGCCCATAGGCCATACTGATGTTGCCGGCTTCCGGTAGCCGAGTAAGTTGGGTAAAATATCTCCCGAGTCGTCAGGACACTCCCAGTGCGATGGGTTCACAGTGGAGTGGTTTCAAGCTTGGAGACTGGGGTCATCTCTGCATTTGTAGCAGAAAATGCAGGAGCCTGCACAGTATGCCTCAGTATGGCTTGGTGGCCAAGCCCCGCCCCATGGTTGACTATATATATAT
Organism: Pelobates fuscus; assembly: GCF_036172605.1. Taxonomy (NCBI): domain Eukaryota; kingdom Metazoa; phylum Chordata; class Amphibia; order Anura; family Pelobatidae; genus Pelobates; species Pelobates fuscus. Next base: position 282,296,560 of record NC_086319.1, on the reverse strand, counting down.
ATATATATATATATATATATATATATATAGAGAGAGAGAGAGAGAGAGAGAGAGAGAGAGAGAGAGAGAGAGAGAGAGAGAGAGAGAGAGAGAGAGAGAGAGAGAGAGAGAGAGAGAGAGAGAGAGAGAGAGAGAGAGAGAGAGAGAGAGAGAGAGAGAGAGAGAGAGAGAGAGATCTATATAGATATAGATATAGATATCTATATAGAGATAGATATATATATCTATATAGAGATAGATATATATATCTATATAGATATATATTATTTTACCTGTTCTGTGTTCCATTTATGTGTGTGTGTGTATAATATATATGTATATTGTATTTTTTTTATATCTACTGTAACTATGCAGTGTTTTGTGGGCCCAGGGCATACATGAACACAAGAGAAATCTCAATGTAGCCTTCCTGGTAAAATATTTTCTAAGTAAATGTTCATACTGCTGCTGTGTCTATTTGGTCTACTGTATGTACGTGCACAACTAAAATAAAGATTTATAAAATACATTATAGTTATTTAAAATTCTAAATATGAGTGTAGACCACTTTTCCCCTCATAGTTTCATAAGCTCCACCTAGAGAAGAATTTGTGAAATAGGCAAGAGTAGCAGAGGGCGTGTTTGGATTTTAGTTTATTTTAATAAAATTTATCATGTTTGCAGTTTGGTTGAGTACTATGCACTACTTGAATTAAAGAGTTAACCAGCTTAACCTTTTTTGCAATTACATTGAAAACATAGCTGTATCATAAATGTAAGCGTATAACAATGGTTTGTCTTGCAGAGGTACAAACACTAAATTCCCATATTTAATACCTGGCTTAAATATTTGCTGAACGATCTGTTCTTTCTCACCGAGGATAGGCAGGATTATTTTCTTAATTTGGGGTGTGCCTCTCGTTCTCTTTTTTATTTTTTTATTTTTTTTATTCGCAAGCTTAATTCTGTTTTGGTGCATAGACCATTGGCCAATTCTCTGCCATTTAGGTGTTATTTTTACAGCACAATGGTGTTTTTATGTATGCATTTATTTATTATTTCCTGCTCTGTTAATTGAACTTTAAACACATGCAGGAGGCTGTTATAGGCTCTACAAAGTATATAATTTTGCAAAGTCATTCCACTATAACATGAAGGATCAAGCAGTCAGTTAACAGAGCAAGAGATATTGTATTCTAAATGAACAATCTGTGCAATAATTTTTAAAGAAAAAAAAAAAAAAAGTTTTATTATATATATATATATATATATATATATATATATATATATATATATATATATATATATATATATAAAATAGATACATGATATGCCACGTGTAAAGTCTGCACAGTTTTCTTCTTTAGACTTGCCCGATGCTTAAGAGACACAGCAACCACGTAATTTGTGACTCATCATTTTAGTTTTGTGTGATTTTTTTTAATTTTTATTATCATTTATTATATTGTGTTTCCTAATCAAATTGGAAGTAGTTTACTTTGAAGAACTGTGACATACCACGCCGATACATTCAAATATTATACAGTTTGTCTTTACATGGACTGTGTCATCCACAAAACATGTGTGTAACAAAGTTTTCTTCAGTTCAAGAAAGTTGAACTTTGCAATGTGATGAATCACAAGATGGTGTGCAAATTAAAGGTTCAACTTTTTGGAAGATCAGTTGAAAATTTAGCGGCCATATATGTAGTTTGGCTTTCAACACAGACACTGAAGACAGGATATCCTGAAGCAAAATGTCATACATTTGTTAGTGGCCTCACTAGCTTTTTGTATAAATGGAGTTCGTTAAATGAATACTCTACGTACCATACATTCTGCAGTGTGCCAATGAATAATGTACTTGGTTTGTATGCTAGCAGGATATATCACTGCAGACTAGAAGCACTGCTGGTGCCTGACAGAGCAAGTAAATAGTTTAATAGTTTAGCAGGAGATGGTGCCGGGGCTCCTGGTACTGTAACAACTACAGTGAGCTGTCATGGTTTATAGTGCTTAATATATGTGTTTAATGCCTTTTTCCTGTCCTTTACGTTCCGCAATCACAAAAAGCATTTTCAGAAACCAATGATAGAACACAATTGGCATTCAGTGCTGTATTATTATTAGCTTCCTGGTGTTTTTAGCTATTCTACTATGAGAATTTAATCCACGATCATTAACCACTTATAGCAACATCTTGCATGTTAGAAAATGTAGGATTCTGGTGAAAGTTAGATTTTTCACATGCTGGTTATTTACCTTTTTCTATGAATAAACCTATATTCTCTTGTTCTGCATTTTCAGGTTACCCTTATTCCAGGCAAGCGCATTTGCTTTCTTAGCGCCAGCTCGTGCTATCCTATCCCTTGAGAAGTGGAAATGTAATGCTACAGGTAAATATCCCTCTATTTTCTGCCCACTGAAGTTTCAGTCGTTTGAAGGATCCTAATGCCGTTCACGTGAGTCCCTCCTATCTTTTGTTTTCTCGGGCGTGTTTCTCGCTGGGAAAGCATAAGTTTGGAAAGTAAGAGGCGTGAGACTGAGTCGGGATTATTTTTCTTGTTGGCAGGCTGCTAATCCCTTCTGCCTCGGGGTGGAGGCACTTTTTTTTATAAAGAATGTACATAATCTCCAACACTCCACACGCTTTAACCCTCTATATGTAATTCCCAACAAGCATTAACCTGTTGAGTTTAAGTGGTGCAGGGTAATTTTCCACTGGTATTTTTGGAGTTAAATCTGCAATTTTATAGTGATACATAGATTGACAGTAGATATTTGCCCATTTAGTCTTACCATTATTACATTTATGACTGGTTTTGCATTAGGAAATTCATTTTGTGTGATAGCCATTATTAGTTCTTCCCACGAAGGACTGTTCCAGGTATCTACTACTAGTTTTTTGTAAAGTATTTCTTTCACATTAGCCATCCTGAAATTATTATGTTCTCATATCTCTTGCAGGTATAAGTGCTAGGATAACCAAGGGTCAACTCCTGGGGAAAAAAGTGTAGGAACTCACCCAAGATCCAAACCACAACCCCCTCCCCCCCCAAAGAAAATTCTATTACTTGTATGCATATATAAACCGGCGCGCACACATACTCACAGATGCACTCCATCAGGTGCCCCCCCATGACAGGGAGAACACAGGGGCATTTGAGGGATGGCATTTTTTGCCGTCCCCTGGTTAGTGCCTGCAGGAGCAACGGGAACAGCGTTCCTGCTGTGAAAAAAGTGCTCTAGCCCTGAGGATACCAGGTTTTATTTTGAATGTGTGATCAGGCAATATACATGAAGGAGGGCAGACTGTAAGCTGTGACACCTCTTGTGATAACGAACTACAACTCCCATCATGCTTACTGGATGATTTAAATTATACACAAGAACAAAAGCCAGTCTTTGTGGAGAGACCTGCAGTCTTGCAAGGTCTAAAGTATTAATACAGCAGGTAAAAGCTTGAATGAGAAGAAAACTTTACTTTGTTTCTAAGATAAATTATCTAAACACTAAAATCTTTCATGCCGGTTATCAGGAACTCTGGGGCTCCGATTTAACTTTTCTAAGAGATAGTAATTGTAAACTTGGTAAATCCAGTAATTATCCCATTTTCCCTGTAACCACTTGATTAAAACAGATTGGAGGAGTTTAGTTTAATTGCCTTTGTTTTTATGGGGAAACACTGCCTGTTAAAAGCGAAAGGCAGGGGAGGAGAAGTTCTTGGGGTGAAATATTTTTGCAACCCACAAGTTACATATTAAGCGGTATACAGATCGCAGAATAAAACCTGACAATGTGGTGCAGCATTATCTTGTTGGAAATGGAGTAAGTGTTATTATTTCTCTGATTTAGAACAGCCAAAGCATAATAAAAATGTAGGCACTACACGCACAAAAGAAAATTCATTCTTTGCGGTTTCAGGAAATATTTTTTTCTATATCTCATGCCAATAGGTCATTTTAGCGAGGCTGCCTTGTGTGCTTAACAATTGGATGAAAAGGCCGTTTCACAAAAAAACAGGATGTTTACTGAATTCACATGCCTTGTTTATATGATGATTAACCCACCACGTGCTTTCCAGTCAAGCGATTAATGTAAAAGTTAAACCAACTTTTTCTTTCCAAAATACTAGCTGTAATCACATTAAAATTATTTCATATGTAGTGCAAAATCTCCCCACTCCCAGACATTTTTTGAGTATGTATGTGTAGGAATAATTATAATCCAAGGTTTAGTAATATTTGCAGTATCCAAAAATCTGCTTACAAAACAGTGCTTGGGTATTTTCCGCTTTCCTCTTATTTAACATCTATCATGCTTTCTTTAGTGAAGAATTTTGTAAGAGGTTATTTGCTCCTTTGCCCCTCTTTATCTCTGTTCTTTTCTCTATCTCAGGGGTTTATGTGGCCCATGGCCACCTATGCGAGAGTAGGGAGGTCTGCATTGCTTTGGCATATCAGGGCTGTTACTGCATGCTAATTTGCTATAGAGCTTGGCTGGCTGGGGAACAATGTTTGCCGTTCAGTGTGCCCCTATTAGCTTAGTAAAGTCCTACCGTTTTGCAGTCTCATACCATAACTTCAGTGATGAGTCTGGCTGGTGCACACAGATCAGGGAAGCAAACTCCACCAAGGGCTCAGCCATGTAACAGGTGCTGAGTGGGAATACATATTATGCTTGTGTGTGTATGTGTATGTAATTTTATAGCTCTGTGTGTATGGAAGTAATGATTTGTGTACAGATCTCTTCATTCATAGAAGGTAACTTGGCCTGTGGTCCGAAAATAAATTATCTTTAATGCTTGTGCTCTTCCTACTAAAGCTGAGAATTGTAATTTGCTACGATTAGTTTACCTTGCCTTGTTTTTTTTATAGATTTATCCATCACCAACGGAACTGAGCTGTTAAACACAGAAGACATATGGTATCCAAGGATACGAGAGGTATGTTGCTCATTAATAGGTCAACACTTTCCCCATCTGGCATCAGCTCCCAAAACTGATTTGTGAAGATTCTATGTAGTGTCAAAATACTGGAAAAGAAAAGAAGTAAAGCTGTTAGTCATTTATCTTTGATGGGTCACTATAGTCACAGAACAGCTTATTAAATTGGTTCTGGTGGGTATAATCATTCCCTTCTGGCTTTTTCAGAGAAAAAGCAGTGTTTACATTACAGCCGAGGGATACATCCACTGGCCACTCCTCAGATTGCTACTAGAGGTGCTTACTGGGGCAGTGCTGCACATTGTGCATGGAGACACTGAACTTTCCTCAGAGAGAGTCATTGGTTCAATGCATTTTTATGAGATGATACTGACCGACCAAGGCTCTCTTTTGCTTGTGCTGGCTTTGCCAATCCAATGCTTTCCTGTGAAAGCATTGTGATTGACTGAGAGAATCACTTTTGATAATGTCAGCTAAGCAGGCAGATCAGGGATAGAGCCAGCAGCAGCAGACTGCAATAAAGGTAAGATTTAGCTATATTTAGGGGGGCCCGATGGTGGTTTTAACGCTATAGGGTCAGGAATACATGTTTGTGTTCCTTTAAGTGATGTGAGGAAACTGTAAGCTGTTGAAGTACCATAACAACTTTACATAATTGCAACTGTTATGGTCCAGGGCGTATCCAGCTCCTGTCCTTTCTTCTTGGAGTGTTATCTGCTGAAAAGTTTATTGGGAATTAATGCCACCAGGGAGACAAAGGCATTATTTGATAATCATTGTTGCAGGAATCTACCGCCCACCTAGCTCCCCTGTGCATACTCTTTCTGACATAGCCCATCTCCTTAGTGAAACCATTGCTCAAAACCCTAAAAGTGAACTGTTGGTCTTTGGAGATTTTAATATTGATTGGCTGAATCCTAAAAATAATAGTTCTTGCACGCTTTTTAAGACTTTGCAGCTAACGCAATTAATCTCCTCCCCAACTCGCATAAACATTAAAAGCCTTAACCATACCCTGCTAGATTGGATTCTCTCCACTTCTCCTGATAGAATCCAGGAGACCGGTGTTCTCCCAAACACTTTCAGTGATCACTGTTTAGTGTACTGTGTGCGCAAAATAAAGGCTATTAAATCCTCTCCCAAGGTTAAAATAACTAGGTCCTTCAAAAAATGTAATATTGAATCCTTTCTAAAGGACATCAAGAACCTCCCATGGCACAGATTAAACATTATCCCGGATCTAGACTGTGCTGTTGAATTCTTTCAGTCTGAACTCCTACAAATTTGGAATCTGCATGCCCCGCTGCGTAAGGTGAGGGTAAAAGGAGCACATATGAACTGGATCACAGCTGACCTCATCCAAATGTACCAGTTTCGGGATTCTTTGTGGTCAAAGTTTAAGCGTACTGGCTCTATGAATGATCACTGTGCATATAGACAATGGCGAAATATATGCACAAAACAAACAAAATTGGCCAAGGCCCAATATTTCTATGACAATCTGAACAATAACATCTCAAACCCTAGAAACTTTTGGAAAGTCATAAATAAACTACAAACTCCCCCAATCCACTCCCAACCCTCCACTGTCAAAGTGGATAACCAAACCCTGCAACTTCCCTTAGATGTAGCAAATGCCTTTAACAATTATTTTGTCGGATGCTCTACTGCCCTGATTGCCAAGCTAATAAATGGCACACATCCTGAAACTACAAATGTGGATCAGGTCTCACTAAATTTGCAAACTCCCAATATAGACAAGTTCACTTTTAGACCTGTACCTGTTAGTGTCATTGAAAACATCTTAATAATCTAAAAATGAAAAACCAGTCCGGATCTGACCAAATCCCAGCAATGCTGTTGAAGCTCAGTGCGCCGGCAATTGCTAAACCCGTCGCAACTCTAATTAATGAATCCTTGGTGTCTGGATACTTACCCAAACTTTGGAAGACTGCAAGAGTAGTGCCTATCCATAAAAGTGGTGACACTACCTTGGTTTCTAACTATCGCCCTATATCATTGCTCCCAGTATTGTCAAAAATCTTAGAAAAATGTGTCCATACGCAACTATGTGAGTATTACCAACAATCAAACTATCTGACCCCTGATCAATCAGGCTTTCGCCAGAATCACTTCACTACAACTGCCCTCTTAAAAGTTTGCAATGACATCCAAACTGGCATGGAACAAGGAGACCTAACTGGAGCTATTTTCCTTGATTTTGCTAAGGCCTTTGACACAGTAGACCACGACATTCTACTGCACAAACTCAAAAACTCAGGTATTGGTGATCATTCGCTAAACTGGTTTCGATCGTATGTATCGGAACGCTCACAATATGTGTCCATTTCTGACAGCGACTCCCTCCCTCTCCCAGTCACGTGTGGTGTTCCCCAAGGTTCCATTCTCGGCCCCCTACTATTTTCATTATTTATAAATGATCTGCCTAATGTCTGCAAATCCTCAAATGTACACATGTACGCAGATGACACATTAATCTATGCAAGCAGTTCCGATCTGCAGCAGCTTGAGGCTGTGCTCCAAGACCAGTTTACAGAGGTAGAAAAGTGGATCGCAAAAAACAAACTGTTCCTGAACACTGACAAAACTGTCACAATGATCTTTTGGGACAGTACCTAAATTACACAAATTACACAATTCTCACCTATCCATCAAAACAATTTCAAATGGCACACTGGCCGCAGTCCACTCTTTCAAATACTTGGGTATGATGTTAGACCCCAATCTATCTTTTGGCCTGCACATAGAAAACCTTGCATCTAAACTTTATCCAAAACTACAGAAACAAATCCTGCCTAAGCCCTTCAGTAAAGGAAAAGATTGTACAGCAAATGCTGATGCCAATCATTGATTATGGGGATGTAGTATATGCATCTGCATCGCAATCCCACATTAATAAACTCAACACATTGTATAACTCGTTCTGCCGATTTGTGCTACAATGTAATTACAGGACCCACCATTGTGACATGCTAAAAGAACTAAACTGGCTGTCGCTGGAATCCAGACGCACCCTTCATCTTTCCAGCCTTGTGTTTAAGAGCTTTTCTGGAAAACTCCCACCCTACCTGAACGCAATGCTTTCCCCGGCTGTTCCCACTTCCTACAACCTCCGATCCAGTACCAACACTTTACTTAGTCTACCTCAATATAAAAAGAAAGCAGCCCGATCCTCCTTCTCCTACAGAGCACCGCATTTGTGGAACGACCTCCCGCACAAATTAAAATCTTCCCTAAGCTTAAAGTCCTTTAAGAGATCCTTCTCTACATACCTCAAAACAGAATGTACCTGTCATGGTTGATTATATATTTCCTACCTGTTCTATGTTAAATGTTGTATATATTGTATATTTTGTATTTTATTGTACACTAACTGTAACAATGCAATGATTTGTGGACCCAGGACATACTTGAAAACGAGAGAAATCTCAATGTATCTTTCCTGGTAAAATATTTTATAAATAAATAAATAAATATGACTACTGAACCTGTGGTTTAAGAGCAGAGACGGGCTGGGGTTTAAATGTATAATATAAATAAGAAATTAAATCTAAAAAGACAATATAAATGTTTTGTTGTGGTTATTCCCAGTCTACTGCTTGACTCATATTATTGAAAAAAGCATGCTGCGTTTGTTTTTTCTGGCCTGGCAAGAATTTGTTTTCTCATATATTTTAATATTGCAGTGATTTATAAAAATCACTACAGCTATGAGAGTTCCTTCTAAATCGGTAGCATCCAAGTAAGAATTTATGTTTCTTCCTCTCTGGTAATTTCTACAGTCCGTTCACAAAACTGTAAACCAGGAAGAATAGGCAGGAAGTTACTGCTGCTATCCACTTATTGAGCAGTTGTATACATTACATTCTCTTCGTATTTCTCTTTATGTATTTCTATGCTTTTCACAGCATACAATTGGCGGTACAAACATTGAGTTGTGTACCTTTTAAAAATGTCATTGGCATGCTTGGCGTTATAGAATGCCTTGGACTGTATTCTGGTGACTTCATCGTGAGCTGCTCTAACTTAACATTGGTGGTGGTCATTTTGAAGAAGACAGAAGTAGTGTTCAGATAAAAATATCTTTTTAGATAAAACGAACATATCCTCGGATTTTGAACAGTTCCTGTGTAAGTCAGGGAACAACGCAGTACGAAATTATCCCCCCTCCCCTCTACTACTTAGAACCTTCTGATGGGCGTATCACTAAATACTACGGATACCTCAATTATGGTCGGAAAAGGGGACGCTGAAAAATCAATATTAGAAAATCTAGCTGAACCTGATTCGCAGGCTATAACTATGGAATCCTTAAAAAAATATTTAGAACAGCAATTCAAAAAGACATGAAAGACATGGAGAGGAACACTAAAAAGAATAAAATAAAAATTCACCTGATGCAATTCCACATTAAGCTGAATACAGCAGAGAAAACTATTGACTCTGAATTCAAAACTCAAATTGTTAGAAACAAATCTGGAAGACAGGCAAAGAAGGATAAATGTGTGGATAAGAGGCATTACTGAAGATATACCCCAGCAAGATCTGGAAGTTTGCATTACTGAACTTTGTGTCGCTCTTAAAATTGGAGGTCAAAATCAAGATATTCTTTTTAACATATACACTGAATCCAGACACAAAATGGTATTTCTGACAGCATTCCCAGAGATACAATCAGGGCCGCCACCAGATATTTTGGGGCCCCTGACAAAGCACAAGGTCTGGGCCCCCCCGCCCCATCCCCCCAGGCCCACCCACGAGTCCGCCCACAGGACTCTTACCTAGTCCGCAGACAATGATGCAGGACTGAATGTGGTGTGTATAGTGGAAGTGAATTAGAATGTGTGTAATGGATGTAGTGTTTGTGTGTATTAGATACTGTTTGTGCAGTGAATGCAGAGCGTGTGTTTGTGTAGTGGATGCAGTGTGTGTAGTGGATGTAGTGTGTTTGTGTAGTGGATGTAGTTTTTGTGTGTACTAGATGCAATGTGTTTAGTGAATGTAGTGTGTGTTTTAGACACAGTGTCTCTGTATAGTGAATGCAGAATGTTTAAATGTGTGGTGGATGTAGTGTGTGTACTGTGAATACAGGATGTTTGTGTAGTGGATGCTGTGTGTATAGTGAATGCAGAGTGTGTGTCAGTGTAGTGAATGCAGAGTGTGTGTCAGTGTAGTGAATGCAGAGTGTGTGTCAGTGTAGTGAATGCAGAGTGTGTGTCAGTGTAGTGAATGCAGAGTGTGTGTCAGTGTAGTGAATGCAGAGTGTGTGTCAGTGTAGTGAATGCAGAGTGTGTGTCAGTGTAGTGAATGCAGAGTGTGTGTCAGTGTAGTGAATGCAGAGTGTGTGTCAGTGTAGTGAATGCAGAGTGTGTGTCAGTGTAGTGAATGCAGAGTGTGTGTCAGTGTAGTGAATGCAGAGTGTGTGTCAGTGTAGTGAATGCAGAGTGTGTGTCAGTGTAGTGAATGCAGAGTGTGTGTCAGTGTAGTGAATGCAGAGTGTGTGTCAGTGTAGTGAATGCAGAGTGTGTGTCAGTGTAGTGAATGCAGAGTGTGTGTCAGTGTAGTGAATGCAGAGTGTGTGTCAGTGTAGTGAATGCAGAGTGTGTGTCAGTGTAGTGAATGCAGAGTGTGTGTCAGTGTAGTGAATGCAGAGTGTGTGTCAGTGTAGTGAATGCAGAGTGTGTGTCAGTGTAGTGAATGCAGAGTGTGTGTCAGTGTAGTGAATGCAGAGTGTGTGTCAGTGTAGTGGATGCAGAGTGTGTGTCAGTGTAGTGGATGCAGAGTGTGTGTCAGTGTAGTGGATGCAGAGTGTGTGTCAGTGTAGTGGATGCAGAGTGTGTGTGTCAGTGTAGTGGATGCAGAGTGTGTGTGTCAGTGTAGTGGATGCAGAGTGTGTGTGTCAGTGTAGTGGATGCAGAGTGTGTGTGTCAGTGTAGTGGATGCAGAGTGTGTGTGTCAGTGTAGTGGATGCAGAGTGTGTGTGTCAGTGTAGTGGATGCAGAGTGTGTGTGTCAGTGTAGTGGATGCAGAGTGTGTGTGTCAGTGTAGTGGATGCAGAGTGTGTGTGTCAGTGTAGTGGATGCAGAGTGTGTGTGTCAGTGTAGTGGATGCAGAGTGTGTGTGTCAGTGTAGTGGATGCAGAGTGTGTGTGTCAGTGTAGTGGATGCAGAGTGTGTGTGTCAGTGTAGTGGATGCAGAGTGTGTGTGTCAGTGTAGTGGATGCAGAGTGTGTGTGTCAGTGTAGTGGATGCAGAGTGTGTGTGTCAGTGTAGTGGATGCAGAGTGTGTGTGTCAGTGTAGTGGATGCAGAGTGTGTGTGTCAGTGTAGTGGATGCAGAGTGTGTATGTCAGTGTAGTGGATGCAGAGTGTGTATGTCAGTGTAGTGGATGCAGAGTGTGTATGTCAGTGTAGTGGATGCAGAGTGTGTATGTCAGTGTAGTGGATGCAGAGTGTGTATGTCAGTGTAGTGGATGCAGAGTGTGTATGTCAGTGTAGTGGATGCAGAGTGTGTATGTCAGTGTAGTGGATGCAGAGTGTGTATGTCAGTGTAGTGGATGCAGAGTGTGTATGTCAGTGTAGTGGATGCAGAGTGTGTATGTCAGTGTAGTGGATGCAGAGTGTGTATGTCAGTGTAGTGGATGCAGAGTGTGTATGTCAGTGTAGTGGATGCAGAGTGTGTATGTCAGTGTAGTGGATGCAGAGTGTGTATGTCAGTGTAGTGGATGCAGAGTGTGTATTTCAGTGTAGTGGATGCAGTGTGTGTGTCAGTGTTGTGGATGCAGTGTGTGTGTGTTAGTGTTGTGGATGCAGTGTGTGTGTGTTAGTGTAGTGGATGCAGTGTGTTAGTGTAGTGGATGCAGTGTGTGTGTTAGTGTAGTGGATGCAGTGTGTGTGTTAGTGTAGTGGATGCAGTGTGTGTGTTAGTGTAGTGAATGCAGTGTGTGTGTTAGTGTAGTGGATGCAGTGTGTGTGTTAGTGTTGTGGATGCAGTGTGTATGTTAGTGTTGTGGATGCAGTGTGTGTGTGTGTTAGTGTAGTGGATGCAGAGTGTGTGTGTGTTAGTGTAGTGGATGCAGAGTGTGTGTTAGTGTAGTGGATGCAGTGTGTGTGTTAGTGTAGTGGATGCAGAGTGTGTGTTAGTGTAGTGGATGCAGTGTGTGTGTTAGTGTAGTGGATGCAGTGTGTGTGTGTTAGTGTAGTGGATGCAGTGTGTGTGTGTTAGTGTTGTGGATGCAGTGTGTGTGTGTTAGTGTTGTGGATGCAGTGTGTGTGTGTTAGTGTTGTGGATGCAGTGTGTGTGTGTTAGTGTAGTGGATGCAGTGTGTGTGTGTTAGTGTAGTGGATGCAGTGTGTGTGTTAGTGTGTTTACTAGTGTATGTATGTAATGTAATGAAAGTTATTCCCCCCTCCCTGTTTCTTACCTGGTTCAGGGAGTGAGGAAGATTCTTTGATCCCTGGTGGTACGATGGCATTCTGGGGCCCCCCGGCTCCCTGTATTTGCAGAGGGGGCCCAGCGGACTGCAGGAGCACTTTCCAGCATTTCCCTGTCTCTAACTCCCGCGAGACGTGGTTTGCGCGTCGCGCGGAGCGTTGCCATGGTAACCCATGGCAACGCTCTACCGACCGCACATCTCGCGGGAGTTAGAGACAGGCAAATGCTGGAAAGTGCTCCTGCAGTCCGCTGGGCCCCCTCTGCAAATACAGGGAGCCGGGGGGCCCGCGGCTGCACATATATATATAGCGATCATCGCTATATATAAGTGCAGAGTGTAATTGTGGGGCCCTGGACTGCCAAAGCAGTCCGGGCCCCCCAGGACCGCCGGGCCCGTGACAACCGTCACGGTTGTCACCCCCTGATGGCGGCCCTGGATACAATCCTCAAACTTCATTCATATAAATTTAAAGAAACATTCCTGCTTGCTTTTAGAGATCTGACAGCTGCCCCAGAAAAAATTCGGACACCTTAAATGGTTTCCAGATCTATCTAGAACTACAAGAGAATTCAGAAGATCTTTCCATGAAGTCACCACGTCTGAGATCCAAAAATATAAAATATCGATGGGGTTTCCCAGCCCAACTGATTGTCTTTTAATTCTTCTATGGTTTCCGATTCTGTACAAAAAGCATCACTTTGGCTAAGCAGGAACTAAACCAGTTCAAGGTTTTAGACCGGATTGAGTTTCCAGGACGGGAGGGAGGGAACCTGCTTAAGGAAAAACAGAACTAAGATCCTCCTACAATATGTTTTGTATTTTCTTACTGTTTATTCCAGTCCTTTTTCCACTCCAGTTATAATCTGTTTAAGGCTTTGTATCTAGTTAATCAGCCGATTATGCTCTAGAATTTATGTTCTAAGGATCTATACCTGTTATATAGAAAGGAAAGCAGGTTTACAGTAGGATACTTGATGCCCTGTGAGGTAATTATCACTTTAATATCATCACCCATAGGTATAAACTGAACTAATTAAAGTAATGTTTGGTTATGATACAGCACAGAGGTTGGAAGGGTGATAACGAATTTAAGAATAAATGTCCTTAAAGGCATAAAAACTTGTAGTTAAAAGAGAGGACGAGAGAGGGAAATGGAGAGGGGGAGGGAATGCAGGGGAAGGTGAATGGGAGGAGTGTAAGAGTTAAAATAACTTTTTAAGCCAATTGCTGATGATATTGGAAGCATAATGTGTAGATTAACTTTTATACCTTTGTGAATCCACATATGTTGTGTTCTGTCTTGTCCTGTCGTGGCACTAATTTCCCCTCATATTTCCTGTTTAGATACAAGGTGCCATTATTATGTCCTCTTTGATTGAAGTGGTCATTGGCTTCCTTGGGCTCCCTGGAGCCTTGCTTAGGTATATTGGACCCCTGACCATTACTCCCACTGTTTCGCTCATTGGCCTCTCTGGGTTCCAGGCTGCTGGGGAGAGAGCAGGCAAGCACTGGGGCATCGCTATGCTGTAAGTATCAATATTTATATCTGCTCTCTATGCTCTCAGTTCTTATAGCTGTAAGTTTGAAAACCTGACTACAACTCTCCTAAAGCAGATTGTCCCTAAAAATGCCTACTTTAAATGTTTGTTTAATTTATTTAAATGCTAGAAACACATTTTGATTTTACATTTTCTTCCTTTTGTTCTTTTAACTTTTTCCTAGCATGCCGCTGGGTGGCTACTCATATCGATTTAATTTCTAGAGTTATTCAGTGCAGGGTACTGCAACGGCAAAAGTCATTGGAGCTGTAAGCCCATTCTGTGCTTATTGTCAAGTGATATGCTTATGCAAATGTGCTTATATTGCATAGGATCTTCTATATTTCTGACACCCGTCTGTGACCTTGTAGAGCAGGGGCAGGCAACCTTCATCATTGCAGATGTTGTGGGCTATATTTTGCGTAATGTTCTCACAGCCACAATGCTGGCAAAGCATCAAGGGAGACGTAATCCACAACATCTGGAATGCAGAAGATTGCATACCCCTGTTGTGGAGCCTCATTCACGAATAACCTGAATAAAGATGTTTGTCAAGCTTGTCGAAACTCCAACACAACTTAGCTACTTCAATGCTACCCGAAGCACCACATTTATTTATTAATTTGTATTTTTGTCAAATGTAGTAAAGTATTTTTATGATTATGTTTATTTTAGCAAACTGCTCCCGTTTGGAAACTCCCCTCCCCTGCTGTCCACCAGAAGGTGGAGTACAAGTGTAAAAATACATTCTAGCCATATGTGCCCCTCCAGTCTTCTGCTGCGCTGTACACAGGTGCTTGTGTGGTTTGCTTCCTGTCCAGCGGTGTGTTGGTTCACTGCAAACACTCAGCACACTGGCATGCCTTCTCTAAGAGTCAGCAGAAAATGTGCTTTGTTACTAAAATGTTCCCTTTTAACTCTACTTAGTAGATGACACTTTTAGATCTTTGCTGCTATTTCTTGCACTGTGGAGAACTGGAAGATGTGTTTTTCCTCTTTGATCATAATAGAGAAAGCAATAAATTAACCTGTCAGTTACAAAAGAATGTAACTTAAATTTTTGCTGCCAGTCAATTAAATCAAGCACAGTAACTCGTTTTGTAAATCCCCAGCACCCTAGGAATGCAGGAATTAGAAACCTAGAACAGATTGTATGTGCCAAGTTACAGCAAGTAGTAAAAAAAAAAAATTACCCTTTTCCTCCTTTAAGGAAATGATGAGCTCAAATATTTATGACAAATTTGACTAAGAACACAAAGCTGTTCTGTAAACACCTATGGTGACATGAACTTAGCAACACAATTCACACAAGCGGGACAGAGTCCTGCTAATGGTTATTCAATGTCATGTTATCCTGCTGCTGTGATTATTTGGGGCTTTAATAGTTCTTCAGGTTCATGATGTGGATTAATTAGGGTATTTCAATGCTGATCTTTTCCTAATCTTGTGTTGCCCTCACTGTCGAGTTCTTTTTATATTCCCCAGCCGCTCCCAAGTTCTGTTCCAACTGTGCTTGCTCCTTGCATGATTAAGTTATTGGCTTCTGTGCATTTTTGTCTTAATCTAACAGGATATCTGGCCTCCAAAAGAGGGTGAGAGGTTTATTACTTCCAGGTGTAAATGAGGATATTCATATATTGTAGCTTATTGTTCACGCCATACCACTTTAGCACCAGCTGTTTCTTGTGTTTTTTTTTTTATTTTATTTTTTTTTTTATGTATTTCTTTTTATTTTGCCATTATTCATGAAGGTACATGCTCTTCCTGTGACGTTAAATACTGTAATAAATTAATACGTTTGTCTTTGCCGTGAACTCTCTGCCTCCTCCGGTATCCTCCCTGTCATTTTATGTTTCTAGCTAATCACCATAAATAATTGTCTCTCCAGTTTGCTTTGTTGGCAAATGTAAGTTCATTAAATCCACCATATAATACCACAAAGTATCACTGATATTGCATTCATCAGTCTAGTGCAATGACATTCATATGCAGTAAACGGGTCAAATCCTAAAGCCTAGATAAATATAGGGGAAAATGTCAAGAAGCAGCAAGTCTAATTAAAAGCTTTAGATGTGGGAGCATGCCAGCAACCCAGACTGGTGGTAGTGGCCAAAAGTAAAATAGTGACTGTAGCCTTTATGTGGCTGTTTAGTCTGTCTGTGGGTCAGAAAATGATTTGGGAACCCCTAGTGCATTGAACATGTAATGTGGCTAAAATGTGTACAGTACTAAAACAAGCATTGGTTTGTTTTTTTGGATGGGTGGGGTGTTCATGTATTGTGCTCTCTGCCAATGAGCTCGATCCTGTATCACCCGTGCTCTATTCTATAAAGACATCTGGCTTCTCCTGCAGGAAAAAAAATAAGATGTGCCATGGGCACCCAGGTACATTGTTTTTAAACCACACTAAACTGGTTCGACTACTTTTCATAAGACAGTGGCAATGCACTCCTTGCAAGAAAGCCCCAAAGCAAGTCTAATTTCCACATTCAGAAAAAAAGAAAGTGGAAAGAGAAGATCCCCTAGCATATAGCTAGTGGGAACTCAATTCCACTGGGCAAATACCTCCTAGGTACAATGTCACATAAACTCGGGTAGATAAACCTTTATTAGAAATAATAGAAAATAACACCAGAATATTGTGTAAAGCAGGTGAAAACTAGCACCTAGCGCTCCCTTATTGGCTCCATTTACTAATTGCAAGGGAAATAGTTTCCTTATTACTTTCAATTCCATATTGGAGTCAGTGTTACACTATAGGTTAGCCTCTATGCTGTCTGTTTAGGTTTACCAGGACCTAGCCCTGTGATTCACTGCCTTATTCACCTTTGGTACCATCACCACTGCCATTTATATATATTTTTTCCTTTGTGTTCTATTTTTGAGACCTTAATTTTGGTCACCTATGTATGTATTTATATTATACTCTTTAAGGGATGCCATCTAGTGACTACTTCTAACTGTATTCTATACTCCACTATTTTACGTGCTCCCACTGTATATAGTGTATTTAAGGTGACCTCTAGGCTCTGCCCAAGCTTTTTATTAGGTGCTAGTTTTCACCTGCTTTACACAATATTCTGGTGTTATTTTCTATTATTTCTAATAAAGGTTTATCTACCCGAGTTTATGTGACATTGTACCTAGGAGGTATTTGCCCAGTGGAATTGAGTTCCCACTAGCTATATGCTAGGGGATCTTCTCTTTCCACTTTTTTTTTCTGATTATTGTATTTGGGGTTAGGCCCCTTAATACCTCCTGTAACCCCTCTTGGTTATTGGTGGTGGACTTTTTCCATCTCCTATTTCCTTTCTCTTTTTCTAATTTCCACATTGTCAATGCAACTGGTTTGTGCTGCAGAGAGTCCTTTTTTCATTGAAATTACTTCTAAACATATTGACATAAAGTTGGGGGATGATGCCCACATACTAGTGACAAAATAGCCACTACTCTTAACCAAAGCCATTATGTTGCTTATAGTGTCCCTTTAAGTAAGTGTTTTATCAACCATTGCTAGCCTTCAATATAAACTATTTGAAGTATGAATGTGAAAGAAAATATCCTAAACACTGATTATTGTGGGATTGATATGCAGGTTTTATAATATTGCATTATACTTACTGGTTTATTCACTAAACCGAATATTGTGGAGAACTGCCATGGCAATTGCAAATTTTAGGCCAAAAAAAGACAACAGAAAATATATAAAATATAGCTAATCTTGAGACTTTTTTTTTCTAGTTTGGCTAATTTGGCCTATAGCTGTGTTTGCACAAGTTAAACTCTGCGTTTACAGAATATTTGCTCTGCTGACCGCTCTATTTAAGACTTTAATCCCTCCTTGATATAGGAGTTATATTTTCTGTTTGCTGAATTTGTGTTTTCTCCCCACTGAGCTTTCTGTGACTTTGCCGCTACAGGTCAGATCTCTTAAACTGCATTTTATTTCTTCAACAGAACCATTTTCCTGGTCCTTCTTTTCTCTCAATATGCTAGAAACGTCAAGCTTCCTCTTCCGATCTATAAATCCAAAAAAGGATGGACAGCATACAAGTTCCAGCTTTTTAAAATGTTCCCGGTGAGTTACACTTTAGGGGCAGATATTTGAAGACCGTTGTCCATTTAAGTACAAACTATTTTGTTATAAATGTTGCCACTCTTGCCATCCCAAAGTGGACTGTTAAAGGACCACTCTAGGCACCCAGACCACTTCAGCTTAATGAAGTGGTCTGGGTGCCAGGTCCTTCTAGGGTTAACCCATTTTTTCATAAACATAGCAGTTTCAGAGAAACTGCTATGTTTGTGAATGGGTTAAGCCTTCCCCTATTTCCTCTAGTGGCTGTCTCACTGACAGCCGCTAGAGGCGCTTGCGTGATTCTCACTGTGAAAATCACAGTGAGCGCACGCAAGCGTCCATAGGAAAGCATTATGAATGCTTTCCTATGTGACCGGCTGAATGCGCGCGCAGCTCTTGCCGCGCGTGCGCATTCAGCCGACGGGGAGGAGAAGAGGAGGATCGGAGGAGGAGAGCTCTCCGCCCACCGCTGGAAAAAGGTCAGTTTTAACCCTTTTCCCCTTTCCAGAGCCGGGCGGGAGTGGGACCCTGAGGGTGGGGGCACCCTCAGGGCACTCTAGTGCCAGGAAAACGAGTGTGTTTTCCTGGCACTAGAGTGTTCCTTTAAGTAAATAAATTATTCAATATAAAAACAGTGACATCAAAGGTATTTAGTAACATTTTCTGCTAGTACTTGCCGAAGTGGTATTAAGACATCCAGCTGTTTATAGGTTTATATAGCACATAACTAGAGCAAGACATACATAATGTTCTTCTTTTGGATTATTTCACTTATGCCCTTATTTGTGTTTAAAGCTTCCTTAATCCTTTCTACTAAGTACCTTTTTTGTTTTAAAAATTGGAATAGCCTGCATATAAATGTGCAATATGCAACCACAATTTTTATCATATACAGTATATGCAAGAACAACAAATAAATTGGTTAAGTACCCTGCTTATAAGTATTTGTAAAATGCCTAATGCCATCATTCATATTAAAGTTAATAAAAATGTCTGCATCATGCCGATATACAATTACTATAGTTTCATAGCGTGGCCACATTTTAGATTTCCCGAGATTTTTGTTGGCCTTAGCAGTGCATGTTCTGTTCTGTCAGTATAAAGTGGTAGTTTCGTTAAAGAGCTCTATAGAAGTAGTGATTGGCATGCATGCATGCAATAAACTGTTGCTCTCATTTTCAGATCATTATGGCTATCCTTGTTTCCTGGCTGCTTTGCTTTATCTTTACGGTGACTGATGTTTTCCCACCGGACAGCACCAAATATGGGTATTATGCACGGACTGATGCCAGACAAGGGGTATTGACTGTGGCCCCGTGGTTTAAGGTGCCTTACCCATGTAAGTATTTTTTATGCTCTCTGCCTTTTGGTTGTTAGAAAAGATAAATGAGTGTATTCGTAAAACAATGCACATATATCTGTAGTTCAGGGATAATCGAATAAGAATGTGCTAATTACACATACCCAAAAGCCATACACCATTAGATAGATTTCATTTAATTATAAACTAGCCATTGAAGTTGTTGGGGCTTAAACATAGTGTGGCTGTTTTTCTATGATTTTGTCACATCTAAACACTCAGAACATCCCACTAAAATTTTCTGTTCTATAGCTTCATTTAAATCCTCACTAAAGCCATTGGGATGCACATAACCTTATGCTGACTGGGTAGCACATCCTTGAGATGTTATTAAAAACTAGTAAAGAGGTATAGCGTATACTAGGTGGCCTCAGCCTCTTAATCTGTATATTTTGGCACAACCTCTTACTTGATAGTCCTATGTCTTAATACTCTGTTAAGGCAACACAAAAAAAAGTTCACCCGTGTCAAATCCGCAGGCAGATTTAATGGAACAAAAAAAGAGCAGCAATGTTTCGACCTACTTCAAGGTCTTTTTCAAGCCAGCTAGCTTTGAGTGCCAGGTGAACTTTTTTTGTCTTGCCTTAACGTGATGGGATTGCTGGTCCTGCTCCGGAGCACAGGTGGCTGCTGGGATTGAGTGTGGTTCCTATAATCACTTTTTTAATACTCTGTTAGTCTTGGATCACAGAGAGGATTGGTTTTGTTTTGGAATATTGGTCCTGGAGATACATGATGAAGTCTGTACTTCTTGTTTATAATAACAAGCACTGTTCTAAAATGAATTGCATTGGTGGAACATTATGATCTGTTTCCCATTCTGCATAAAGCAATCCACTAAAAAATAAAATAAAAATTACAAATCCACATGTTTAATCATGATATAGGAGCTGGAGTGAATCCTCTTGATTTAATGAAAATTCACTAGTCTGAAGATATTCCTATATTAGAAAAAGAGATTGGAAGCAAGGGAATGCACTCTTATAGGGGTTAACCCTTTGGAGACTACAATAGTAGCAGAAAAAGGAGAAAGAGAGGGTGAGTGCCCCTTAAGTATAAAATATAGCTTTTAATAATATGGTTACAAAATAGTATGCTAGCTATAAGTGTAAGAAAGAAAAATAACTATCTATAGTCACTAGAGTGACACTATATATAAAGAATAATAATAATAAAGGTACACAATCCAAAGGGAACGCTACCTCACACTAGTATAGACTACAAGCTAAGTAAAAAATGAGGTCTAAATAAGGAGGTCCTGTTCAAAAGTTTTCAGGATCCTTCTCCTAGTTATATGCAAAAACCATAAGGTTTTTACAATAAAGTTGTTAGATGATAAAGCTGTACAAATATATAAGGTGAGTAGAGTCCCAAAGGAACAAAAGAGCTACGTACAGTGATGATTAAATCAATAAGCCATGCATAAATAACACAGAGATATCTACATCTAATACATATGTTGCAGTAAAATGCCAAAAATAAACAATTGGTTACACCTAATAATGTATAATATTCATTGTCCCTGTGTATAAATATAAGCATGGAATGCGTATGTAGCTAGAACAGACACTGATATGTCTGCACAATCAAATATCCACACTTACAGTGCTTATTGAGTCAAAAAGAAGCACTGGAGTATGTAGTGCAAGAAAAAGATGTGACTGCACTAATTAAAAATGAACTCCTACTGTAGAACCGGGGAGTAATGCCTGATTAAATAAGGTATATGGTCCAGATAAACCCCCACTATTGTAGCCGGAGTTGGGCTCGAGATACCAAGGTTAGTGCAAAAATAAGTTTTGGTCTTTAGCACCAACCAATACTGTTATTATCTAAGGATCACTAGGGTATCTCGAGCCCAACCCCGGGTACAATAGTGGGGGTTTATCTGGACCATATACCGTATTTAATCAGGCATTACTCCCCGGTTCTACAGTAGGAGTTCATTTTTAATTAGTGCAGTCACATCTTTTTCTTGCACTACATACTCCAGTGCTTCTTTTTGACTCAATAAGCACTGTAAGTGTGGATATTTGATTGTGCAGACATATCAGTGTCTGTTCTAGCTACATACGCATTCCATGCTTATATTTATACACAGGGACAATGAATATTATACATTATTAGGTGTAACCAATTGTTTATTTTTGGCATTTTACTGCAACATATGTATTAGATGTAGATATCTCTGTGTTATTTATGCATGGCTTATTGATTTAATCATCACTGTACGTAGCTCTTGTGTTCCTTTGGGACTCTACTCACCTTATATATTCGTACAGCTTTATCATCTAACAACTTTATTGTAAAAACCTTATGGTTTTTGCATATAACTAGGAGAAGGATCCTGAAAACTTTTGAACAGGACCTCCTTATTTAGACCTCATTTTTACTTAGCTTGTAGTCTATACTAGTGTGAGGTAGCGTTCCCTTTGGATTGTGTACCTTTATTATTATTCTTTATATATAGTGTCACTCTAGTGACTATAGATAGTTATTTTTCTTTCTTACACTTATAGCTAGCATACTATTTTTTAACCATATTATTAAAAGCTATATTTTATACTTAAGGGGCACTATTCCTGTATTAGGTACATTTCCCAGCTTATTGAGAGCAACACAATGAGAAGACCTTGTATTACATTTTTTGCTGAAGCAGACACCAATCCTTATAGCACTTCTTACTCACTAACATTACTAACCATAAAGAGCCACTAAACAAGTGGTATTCAAAAACCAGACCTCCATTTGTAAGTGAACTTCAGCCACCGTAAACTTTTGCCATCCAGAGACACCACGTCAAATGCCTTGCAAAGGTATATGGGAGGTAATATTCTCTGACACTGGGTGGCTGATCCTTGAATACCCCTGCACTAAACTTTAACTTTAGCTTCTATTGCAGAAGAAAGTTATTTTTTAGAATGCTCTTGGCATTTTTAAGCCACACGCTGCTTATTCCAGCTAGAGATGAAAATCTAGTGAACATTTGAAGGCAATCTTAACTATATCTATAATGATTTTAAGTGAGAACATAAGTTTAAGTCGCTGTGGCCAGCTTGTCCTGTCAGTTGGCAACTACAACTTCTCATAAGTGAGCTGTTCAGTACAAGTTATTTCTTGTTTTGGTTTTATTTCTCTCTTTATTAAAAAAAAAAAAAAAAAAAAATTCCAAGCGCATTTAAAAAATAATAATAATATTTTTTTTCTTATACAATAGAAGCTAAAATTAAATTTTTTTAATCCAACAAAATTCAATCTGTGGTTATATTTTGTTTGATTTTTCCCTGCACATGAAATGTAGCATGTTGTCCTTCACGTACCCAAAGCCTGCCACGTGGCAGCACAGCAGTGGGGTTAATGAATGTGCTTCCTTTAGGTAGCACTCTGTGTACACTGCTCTGACATTCACCTGTGTGTTTTATTTACATATATATTTTTAACCTCTTTCATACTGGAGGGAACAGCGGCACATTGAATGGCAGTGCTTTGCTGCTTCCTCTGGCAGAGAAGGGTCTTTGCTGGAAAAAAAAAAAAAGAGAATTTGCAGACTCGTTCTTTTAGAAATCATCTTGTACTTTTCCCATTGCAGCGTTTAATATCCCCCATTCGTGGCTCGGGATTTTCACGCAGCCCTTTCCCTCCATTAGAGCAGTGTACACAGGGATTTACGTTTCTTGTGTTTACGAACTGTGGTATCAGGACGCATCATTCTAGGAAAAGGATTCTTGGGTAAATCAAGGTAACATTGTGCATTCCCTCCATTATTGTTTAATGTTCTCCTGGTCACCCAGGGAGATCTGTTTATATAAAAGCACAGTCTAACTTGTTCATGAAGTGGGGAAAAAAATAAATACTTTAGTCACTAAACAGCTCAGATTTTTTTTTTTCTTGTAATAATCATGTTTTTATTTTCATTGGGATAAAACAGTCTATTTTATACTTATTTTGTTTTGAAGTTGTGCATTGGGTTCTATGCTGTTACTAGTGCTTATGATAGTAAAACACACCATCTTGGGGGTAATACAAAGAAAATCTAAAGGATTTATTTACTAAACTGTGAGTCTTTTGAAATAACAGCTACTTGACCAAGATTAAGAGAGGAAAATGCAGTAAAATGAGCTTGTATTTAGTGAGCTCCGCGCAAACCGTAAATACTGTCTACAAATGAGATTTCTGATACTAATATCAAGATATACATCATTACCGGAAAAAATAACCTAATATATAGCAGCAACTCTCTGCTGTCATATGCCTGTTTATGAACCCATAACAAGAATCTTTGCTGTCCGTATCCACTTTGCTTTAGTTTTACCTGTTCTATATGTATGAGACCAGCATTGTCCATGCTATAAATATGTATGCTTCATATTGCTAGTGAACTCCTCTTGAGTTTTTACTTTGCAAGTTTTAGGAAGATGTTTACTTGTTAACTCACAAGAACTCACCATTTAGTGAATAAGCATCTCAATCAAACAATGTCTGTTGTCTATTTAATGTTAAAGATACTTGAAGTGCAGTTTTTATACCCCTTCTTCAGCAATGTTTTAAAGCTGTGGAGTTGGGATAGATGTAAGGGATTTGCTTTTATATACAGTCAGCTCTTCCCCAGGAAGATGGGGATAATGTACTCCCCAACTCTCTGTTAAATGGCTTGTCTTATAAAAAAAGAGTTTACAGTGGTTTCAAGCTTTGGTAGGTTGGTGTATAAAAGCTTACACTGTCGGCATAAGTATTCATTCTCTAAGGCTTCTCTAATATTCATTGTTGTGCAATCTGGCATTTAAATGAATTTTGATGCATTTGACATTTTTAGAGTACCATTCACAATATTATTTTGTATACATAATTTACGTTAAATAGCTTTCATTGATCTGCTGACAATTTGGTCGTTAAATATTTGTCTCACCAAGGAAACTGAAAGCTCTTTATGAAAACAATAGATTATGGTTAACAAGTCAAATGATGTAAGACGTTAGCAAGTATTTATATTTACCCCCCAAGCAGTTATTGCTTGAAGTCCCTTTTGCAGCAATTGCATGGCGATATAACTGAACAGCTTTGCATATTTGGATCTTGATTCTTGGATCTTTGTAAGAACATTATGAAAGATGTAGTCCACAACATCTGGAGTGCTAAACATTGCCTACCTATAGACTAGACCAGGCATAGGCAACCTTCGGCACTCCAGATGTATTGGACTACACCTTCCATGATGCTTTGCCAGCATTATGGATGTAAGAGCATTATGGAGGATGTGGTCCACAACATCTGGAGTGCTAAACGTTGCCTATCCCTGGACTAGACCATTATGGGATTTATGGAGTCTTCTGTTTTTCCCGCTTTCATGTAACTCTTACATCTCTACTACCTATGCAAATTGGAGATTCAGTCCCTGGCACTTTTATTGTTTAATCAGTTAGAGCTAAAAAAAAAAAAGGTAAAACCAATATGATTGGCAATAAGACTGTCTGTCTGTTCCCCAGCAATAAGCTACATGTGTCTCGCCTTGGTTAATTACGTAGGTATTCATATTGTAGTCAACATCATGTAAATTAATCTTTTTCCAGGTTATGTTGCCTATGGATATTTACTTTGATTACAGCTGTATCTCTACAAACATAATCCCCTTTGAGATTGGCAGCTTGGTTGCATGGAAGACTAAAGCCCTAAATACTGGTCACTAAGTTTTGGTGGACAACCTTCTCTTAGTAGGGTTGGCTATGCCGTACATTTTTAATTTACTAACAAGTGTATATCACTGCTCATGAGGATGTTTGCTATTTGATTAGAAGCTCTTCAACAAACTCTGGGACTGTGCACAGCGTAATTATGTGTAAGTCGATTTGTAGAATGTTTTTCTTCCTCTATTTTTCTGGTAATGGACGGCTTGGGTGTAGACCAGTGCCAAAAAAAACTATAATTAAATGTATTCTGATTCCAGGTTTCTCACAAAATGAATGTGGTAAGCCAAAAGGGAATGAATACTTATAAATGTACCAAGGGGACATATTTGGCAATACATTATATTTATACTCATAGAGTGGTTAGCCACGATAATTAATTATTCATAAGATATTTGTGGATGATTAAAAAGTAGTCCGTAGTGCTTGAAATGTCTTTTACAGAATTTTCAAGAACAAAACGATTATTCCCCTTAGACCTCTGTATTTCATGTATATAACCCTTTGTGCTCCTGTGTACACAAGCAAGAAGCCAATACGATCACATAATATCACAATCCTTAAATTCCTTGTTCATTATCCTATGAGTGAATCAGTAACTGGTTTTCAGATGTCACTGCCAATAGTTTAACTTTCTATTGACTGTTGGCTTTGCTAGTTAAGGCTATGTTCACATGGGCAGTTTTGTTTTCATAAAAATTACACTTTAGAAAAAATGCATCACCCATAAAATACAATCATCTAAAAAATATGCTGTACCCTGCAGGCAGCCATCCACCCAGCCTTCACGGTTTCCAGATCAGTAAGAGGTATTTTCATTATGAGCGGTTTTTGCTTATGCAGAACCTCTTTTCCAGCAGCTGTATAGTGTGGTATTTTTTGATTATATAAATAAAAGGGCTGTTATTTAATTCCATCATGTGAAGGACCTTGACTGCAGGGAGGGTATAGGAGAAGTACCCTGTCAAAATACCTTATGTGCATTATGCTGTAATTTTACAGTATTTTGGTTTTGTTGCAAAATAAAAGTAATTTTTTTTTTATTGTATTTTTTTTTTTTTTTTTTAGCAATTTTGAATTGATTTCTCCTGAAGAACCAGTTTCTCCAGAGCTTTACATTTCAAATTTTTGCCTCTGTGGACATATCTAGTTTTATTTATAAACCACTGATATTTTAGCCAGATTTAGAAGGTTGCATGTATTCAACTAAATCCAATATTCTGCTACAGAAGAGAAAAAAAAGTCATAGCCATGTATTTGTACTCATGAGATCTGTTTTATGATGCAGGGAGCTGGAACCCTTTGTATATAATTGATAAAATGTTCTTGATGATGTGATTGCCATATTTTGTTTTCTCTTCATCAAGAAAACTAATCTGCTTGCTTCTTTTGATGCTAAACTCTATTTGTTTTTGGTTTCCTGCCCCCTCACAGTTCAGTGGGGTCTTCCCACTGTGTCCGCAGCTGGTGTCATCGGAATGCTGAGCGCTGTGGTAGCAAGTATCATTGAATCTATAGGGGATTACTATGCCTGCGCGAGACTCTCTTGTGCACCCCCACCTCCTATCCATGCTATCAACAGGTAAGTCTGTATTTGATTATCTTAAAATAGCTGTTTCTGGATAATAGTCCACTCTTCTACCTTGCATCTACATCCTCCTCACTAGCCAGCCATTTATGGTAAATTCATCTGCTAACCTCCAAAGTCATCCATTCAATGCAACAGTGTTCACTCCCATTTAGCTACAACCATCCATGTTCACCTATTTCTTATGTCCAAACTTTCATGCCCTTCTTCTGCCATATTCCCAAACTACTACTGTCCCAATCCAACATGTCATGCAGCCATTCACCCCCCAATGTATTCTGCAGCCATGATGCTCATTCCCCAGAGTCAAGTTTGTCTCCTATCCCAGCCATCCCTTTTTCCACAATCTGCAAAGTTCTGCCATCACAAAATATATTCTAAATACGTGCTTGATTTTCCATTTACAAGTCCTTAGGTGAAGCAGAATGGTGCTTGGGCTGTGGAGGCAACACAGAGTAGAAGGCGTATAAATTGTCTAAATGTCCCTCGTGTCTCTGGTAGTGACGTGGGTGACAAAAGGGAAGTGGAAAGAAATGACACTTTTTGTTTTGCTGCATGTTGGAACCCTTATCTACTAAAGTCCTAAGAGCAAATCATCATGTAATGGAGGCATAAGAAGTAACTTGGAAGGGTTGAGGGGATAATAATTTGTTATATTCAGTGTCGTGCTTATACTATTGGAGAAGGTTCAAGGGTGGCCATGTTTGTATTGAGTTTTAGTGGTCTTTTGGCTTCCATCAGCTTTACCCAATGTAGACCTTGTGCAAACCCCAGATAAATTCACAGCAGCTAAAATGCTGTCGACATTGATAGTCTTCCACAAAATACATGTAATGCAGTGTGTTCTCTGTTCTTAATGTGACAGGGGGATCTTCATTGAAGGCCTGTCCTGTGTCCTAGATGGAGTGTTTGGTACTGGGAATGGATCAACTTCATCCAGTCCTAACATTGGAGTGTTGGGTATAACCAAGGTAAGGTCTCCTCCTATGGAATTTGCAGGATTATCGGTGTTACCCAGGAAAATTGAACTGTTTATTTGAGATATTGTAAAATGGGGTAATTTAGTGACAACAATAACTCCAGGCTTTGTAGGGAGTAGTAATTCTTCACAGTGGAAGCTTGATGCTTTCACTTCTTAAGGTTTCATTCACTAAACAGTGAGTTAAGGTGCGTTGAGAACTGTTTAGGCATTGCTCTGTACCTTTTCTTTCTTGCGATTTTACCAGCTTGTTCTCTACATTTAATAGATTGTACAGTTGAAATAATTTGAAACGGCAAATTGCTCTAGAGATCAGATAGCGCCATCTGGTGACATATGTTTGAAATAACATGGTGAACAAAATGTGCACTAAACAGCCACTTGTAAGAAATTTAACATTTGGAAAATTTTGGCTAAGCATTTTTAATCTTACAATGAAATTTAAGTGACAAACTCCACTATGATTTGAATCAATTCTAAGCTACAGTCCCAAACATTGTCTACATAGCAAAAGGGGATGAATCAGCAGTGCATAACAAAAGCATTTCTCTCTATTTACAAGAATTGGATAAGGGTGGGAGATGTCTGCTGCTGGTGCAAGTTGAGGGATGGAATGGAAGGAATTATTACAAAGAAAGGATATGAGAGTTTACATCTCCCTGTAACATTAAAACAACACTTTTAAGGTTCCAAAAGAACTTAATCTAAATTAAGTTATGGTGGCAGGAGGTCCCTGGAGGCACTCTTTATTTCAATTGGTTAAATCACTCTCAAATGGTTCAAACCCTATGTTGCCCCCAGTGGCAATGTCCACTCCACCCCTGGCAGGGGCACAGCTCATTGGCTGAGGGCGGTCAGCTGACGCTGTGAGCCAATCAGTGACTCCCCATTTACTAAACTAGCTTGGAGAGAATCGTACCTTTCTCAAGCCAGTTTAGTGCATGGGGAGACACCTGCCCACCGGCACTCTTCTCTTCCTGAATCTGACAATTCAAAAGCCAGATGCCGCCGCGGAAGGAGTGGATATCGACGCTGGAGATAGCTTTGGTGTTAAACCGTTGGAGAACAGTTTAGCCCATTGAGGTAAGAGTGCCTCTGCGTGCTTCCTGGCACCATAACAACTTCATTTAGATGAAGTTGTGTTGGTGCCTGGAGTGTGCTTTAATACGAAGATCGGGTTTATAGTTACATTGCATAATGTCTGCACTTTAACCTCGTGTGACATATCATGATTCCCTTTTATTCCAGAAGTTTGGTCCTTAAGGGGTTAAAACAATGTGTGTCTTGCCTGTTAATACGACTGAGCTCTTTGCTGTTTGTCTCAGTGCCCAGGTGGCAACTGGAACTGTATAACACGGTAAATAGATAATTATTTAACCCCTTAAGGACCGCTGACGGTTCAGGACCGTCAGCGGTAAAACGTGCGTTTGGACCGCTGACGGTCCTGAACCGTCATAACGGTCTTGGGCAACTTACCTGATCGCCGTCGGTCCCACGGCGGCGATCAGCTTTCCTCCCGGTCCAGGGGGACTGCCTGTCTGCCCGGGCAGTCCCCCCTCGGCAGATCAGGACCCCACGGCCATGTGATCACTCGATCACATGACCGCAATAGGGGTCCATGTGTCTGCCTGCAGGGGGACTGTCTGTGCTGACAGGCAGTCTCCCTGCAAGTGAAAAATCAGAAAATAAAGTAAAAAAAAACAAAACAATCAGTGTAAAAAAAAATCTAATATGTATGTGTATATATATATATATATATATATATATATATATATATATATATATATATATATATGTATTATACCTATATATAATATATGTATATGTATATGTATCATATATATAATGTCATAGTAAGTGTATTTTTATATTTATATATACGTATATTAATATAAAAATACACTTATATTTAAATTACACACGAATATATACAATATATATAATAACTATATATATGGTATATATATATTATTATAAAATACAAATAATATGTTAATAAAAATAATTTTTAATAATTAAAAAAAATTATATATATGCAATTTTATTCTAACAGTATTTTGATATCGATATATATATATATATTTATATCAAAATACACTTAGAATGTAATGATATATATATCTATGTATAAATAAATAAATAAAATAATACGAAATATACATACAGGGAGTGCAGAATTATTAGGCAAATGAGTATTTTGACCACATCATCCTCTATGCATGTTGTCTTACTCCAAGCTGTATAGGCTTGAAAGCCTACTACCAATTAAGCATATTAGGTGATGTGCATCTCTGTAATGAGAAGGGGTGTGGTCTAATGACATCAACACCCTATATCAGGTGTGCATAATTATTAGGCAACTTCATTTCCTTTGGCAAAATGGGTCAAAAGAAGGACTTAACAGGCTCAGAAAAGTCAAAAATAGTGAGATATCTTGCAGAGGGATGCAGCACTCTTAAAATTGCAAAGCTTCTGAAGCGTGATCATCGAACAATCAAGCGTTTCATTCAAAATAGTCAACAGGGTCGCAAGACGCGTGGGGAGAAACCAAGGCGCAAAATAACTGCCCATGAACTGAGAAAAGTCAAGCGTGCAGCTGCCAAGATGCCACTTGCCACCAGTTTGGCCATATTTCAGAGCTGCAACATCACTGGAGTGCCCAAAAGCACAAAGTGTGCAATACTCAGAGACATGGCCAAGGTAAGAAAGGCTGAAAGACGACCACCACTGAACAAGACACACAAGCTGAAACGTCAAGACTGGGCCAATAAATATCTCAAGACTGATTTTTCGAAGGTTTTATGGACTGATGAAATGAGAGTGAGTCTTGATGGGCCAGATGGATGGATTGGTAAAGGGCAGAGAGCTCCAGTCCGACTCAGACACCAGCAAGGTGGAGGTGGAGTACTGGTTTGGGCTGGTATCATCAAAGATGAGCTTGTGGGGCCTTTTCGGGTTGAGGATGGAGTCAAGTTTCTGGAAGACACCTTCTTCAAGCAGTGGTACAGGAAGAAGTCTGCATCCTTCAAGAAAAACATGATTTTCATGCAGGACAATGCTCCATCACACGCGTCCAAGTACTCCACAGCGTGGCTGGCAAGAAAGGGTATAAAAGAAGAAAATCTAATGACATGGCCTCCTTGTTCACCTGATCTGAACCCCATTGAGAACCTGTGGTCCATCATCAAATGCGAGATTTACAAGGAGGGAAAACAGTACACCTCTCTGAACAGTGTCTGGGAGACTGTGGTTGCTGCTGCACGCAATGTTGATGGTGAACAGATCAAAACACTGACAGAAACCATGGATGGCAGGCTTTTGAGTGTCCTTGCAAAGAAAGGTGGCTATATTGGTCACTGATTTGTTTTTTTATGTTTTTGAATGTCAGAAATGTATATTTGTGAATGTTGAGATGTTATATTGGTTTCACTGGTAAAAATAAATAATTGAAATGGGTATATATTTGTTTTTTGTTAAGTTGCCTAATAATTATGCACAGTAATAGTCACCTGCACACACAGATATCCCCCTAAAATAGCTATAACTAAAAACAAACTAAAAGCTACTTCCAAAAATATTCAGCTTTGATATTAATGAGTTTTTTGGGTTCATTGAGAACATGGTTGTTGTTCAATAATAAAATGAATCCTCAAAAATACAACTTGCCTAATAATTCTGCACTCCCTGTATGTCCACATACATAATTACATAAATAATTTCATAAATATACACGTAGACGTCAAATATATAAATATGTATATATATTAAAATTATACGTGCATATTTATGTACCGTATATACTCGAATATAAGCCGAGGCCCCTAATTTTACCCCAAAAAACTGGGAAAACGTATTGACTCGAGTATAAGACTAGGGTGGGAAATGCAGCAGCTACTGGCAAATTTCTAAATAAAATTAGATCCTAAAAAAATTATATTAATTGAATATTTATTTACAGTGTGTGTATATAATGAATGCAGTGTGTGTGTGTATGAGTGCAGTGTGTATGAGTGTAGTGCGCGTATGAGTGTAGTGCGCGTATGAGTGTAGTGCGCGTATGAGTGTAGTGCGCGTATGAGTGCAGTGCGCGTATGAGTGCAGTGCGCGTATGAGTGCAGTGCGCGTATGAGTGCAGTGCGCGTATGAGTGCAGTGCGCGTATGAGTGCAGTGCGTGTGCAGTGTGTGTGTGTATGAGTGCAGTGTGTGTGCGTATATATTAATTGAATATTTATTTCCAGTGTGTGTATATAATGAGTGCAGTGCGTGTGAGTGCAGTGTGTGTGTGTGATGCAGTGTGTGTTTGTGTATGTGTTGGTGGGGGTGGGCATTTTATATATTATTAATTATTATTTTTTTTATATTATTATTTTTTTTATTATTATTTATTATTTAATTATTATTAATTTTTTTTTTTAATTATCTTTTTTTTTTCGCCCCCCCTCCCTGCTTGCTAGCTGGCCAGGGAGGGGGGCTCCATCCCTGGTGGTCCAGTGTCATTGGTAGTTCAGTGGGGGATGAGGGGTGCTGGCAGAGCTGTACTTACCTTTCCTACAGCTCCTGTCAGCTCTCTCCTCCTCCGCGCGGTCTGTGCAGCTCCCTCTGTCAGCTCCCAGTGTAAGTCTCGCGAGAGCCGCGGCTCTCGCGAGACTTACACTGGGAGCTGACCGAGGTGCTGAACGGACGGCGCGGAGGAGGAGAGAGCTGACAGGAGCTGCAGGAAAGGGAAGTACAGCTCTGCCAGCACCCCTCTCCCCCCAGTCTGTATTATGGCAATGTAAATTGCCATAATACAGACTCTGACTCGAGTAGAAGCCGAGTTGGGGTTTTTCAGCACAAAAAATGTGCTGAAAAACTCGGCTTATACTCGAGTATATACGGTAATATTTTTACCTAATTAAGTAATTTTAACGATTGCAATTCGAGGGACCTGCCTGCCAACCCAGGCCGAAAGTCCAGATAATTTAATTTGCTAGCACTGTGTTTAACCCTGTAACTTTCTATGACACCCTAAATCCTGTACATGGGGGTACTGTTTTACTCGGGAGACTTCGCTGAACACAAATATTAGTGTTTCAAAACAGTAAAACATATCACAGCGATGATATTGTCAGTGAAAGTGAAGTTTTTTGCATTTTTCACACACAAACAGCTCTTTCACTGAGGATATTATTGCTGTGATATATTTTACTGTTCTGATACACTAATATTTGTGTTCAGCGAAGTCTCCTGAGTATAACAGTACCCCACATGTAGACGTTTTATAGTGTTTGTGAAAGTTACAGGGTCAAATATAAGGCTTGATTTTACCTTTTTTTTTTTTTTTATTGAAATTTGTCAGATTGGTTATGTTGCCTTTGAGAGCGTATGGTAGCCAAGGAATGAGAATTAGCCCCATGATGGCATACCATTTGCAAAAGAAGACAACCCAAGGTATTGCAAATGGGGTATGTTCAGCCTTTTTTAGTAGCCACCTAGTCACAAACACTGGCCAAAGTTAGCGTTTTTTGCATTTTTAACACACAAACAAATATAAATGCTAACTTTGGCCAGTGTTTGTGACTAGGTGGCTACTAAAAAAGACTGGACATACCCCATTTTGAATACCCTGGGTTGTCTACTTTAAAAAAATATGTACATGTTAGGTGTGTTTCGGGCATTTATGACAGATAACGGTGTTACAATGTCACTATTGATACATTTAAAATATATATATATATATATA
This sequence comes from Pelobates fuscus, assembly GCF_036172605.1. NCBI lineage: Eukaryota > Metazoa > Chordata > Amphibia > Anura > Pelobatidae > Pelobates > Pelobates fuscus. Next base: position 282,263,237 of record NC_086319.1, on the reverse strand, counting down.
TTGAAACAGCAATTTCCTACTTGTATTTATAGGCCTATAACTTGCAAATAAAAGCAATAAAGCATGTAAACACTGGGTGTTTTTAAACTCGGGACAAAATTTTGAATCTATTTAGCAGTTTTTTTCATTAGCTTTTGTAGATAAGTAAAAGATTTTTCAAGTAAAAGTCCAAAAACATGTTTTTTTTTTAACATTTTTCACCATTTTTTTTAAAAAAATTTTAATACAATATATGACATAATACAAATAATGGTATGTAAAGAAAGCCCTTCTCGTCATGAAAAAAACAATATATAACTTGTATGGGAACCGTAAATGCGAGAGCGGAAAATTACAGCTAAACACAAACACCACAAAAGTGTTAAAACTGCTCTGGTCCTTAACGTACAAACATCGCAAAAACAGGCCGGTCCTTAAGGGGTTAACAAAGATGTACCAGTTCATAAAAATGGGACCCAATAAAAATAAATTAGACACTTGTTTTGCTACAAGTTGCAAGACCAGGTCATTTGGAAAAGATTGTGATTAAAATAGATGGTAACAAATGTTTTGCCCGGAGTGAAGGAGTAGCTATCATGCATTAAATAATGACTTTTAATGAGTTCTAGTGGGGAATGCATAATCCTATCCTAGCATAATCCCCAAATAATTAAACTTTTTTTTTTTTTTTTTTTATTCCCACACCTTGTGATTAGCTCTTTTAGTAGTTTTGAAGGGGGACACAATACAAGAGAAAGCAGAGCAGAGGTAGTCAGAATGATTTCCAGCTATTTTTTGAACAACAATTACCAGTATCCATGCTAGTCTTAAAGGGACTTTCTGTGCACCATGACCACTACAGTTTATTGTGGTAGTAATAAAATTAATCTCTGAGTGCCTGCCCTTTGAATTTCCAATTTGACAAGTAATGGTGTGCATGATAGTGGTTATTATATTTCAAGGCATGATTTTACAAACCACAAGCCATCATTGGTGATATGCTGTGTTAACAGATTTTTCACTGCTGTGGGGTGGAGGAAATGTCTGTTTTTTTTTTTAAAACTGCGGCTAATCCCCATTCACATTTTTTTATTACTGTCTTTACTTGTAGGTTGCCAGTCGTAGAGTCATCCAGTATGGTGCGGCATTCATGTTACTACTTGGAATGATTGGGAAGTTCAGTGCACTGTTTGCTTCTCTGCCCGATCCAGTTCTCGGTGCCCTATTTTGTACTTTGTTTGGTAAGCTTGTACTAATACAGAAACATTATGGTGTCACATGGAATGATCTTGCTTGACTATATTCCCCTGCTAACTCAATAATCAGCCCACCACTAATCTAAAAGGTAACGTGACTGCAATATGAGCCGTCAAAATGGTCCAATTATAGGCTTCTGTGTTAGTAGTCTTCAGTTGGATTGCACACAGCTCCTATGACATCAGAGGCATGGAAGATCAGCATTGCTATTTTTAGAATAGATTAGCATACAGCAGCAATTAATCTCCTGATTTGAACACGTGTGTGTGTGTGCGTGCGCGCTATTGTTTTGGGTATATTCTTATAGTATGTCCAAACTAGATTTAATATTAGGAAACATTAAAATATTCAAAGCTTTTAAATAAGTTTTCACTCTCTCCCCCCCCCCCCCCCACATACTGTTTTGCCTCAATTATTCCAAATTGACTATTATGGCCTAGAATTTGTTACAGTATGGTCTCTCCCTGAAAATTCCTTGTGTGTGCTGCTCAGCCTGATTTGGGCCTTGTTTTTCATTTTTACCCCTTTATGTGTCTATTTCTTTACTATCAAAATCTACTGGGTGTAGTGACCTCTAGCGAACATTCATGGGCATTACATTTTTATATATATTTTATTTTACTTGTTTTGCTATCTGAAAAGCACAGTCATTTGTGATATGAATGAGATCTGTGATCATGACTAATTATCCCTAATTGACTAGTAAGGGGAATACTGTCAGGGTATTTATATCGGCAGACATTTTGTGCTATGATAGAAATTAAAATGTATATTGTCAGTCACTCTGAACAGAGCAGACTCCATTTTGTTATTTTCAAGTTAACAAAAGACACAAGATTTCTATCCTTTCTGTAAAACTAACCACTTTGCCAGAAGCTAAGGAATGCTTAGTATATACAAACCAAATTGATAAGAAATGAGAACGGGGGATGGACAGACTGTCTAAATGCTAATGGAATGTAATTAATTCTAAACCCAGACATTTGTGACAGAGAAGATTAAATAATTTAATTTTACTTTCAATATTGTATAATGTCCCATTGTAATTTAAGGGTCATACTTAGTTTTAACTGTCATATTTGAAATTATATCAGAATTTGCCAGACACATAGTCTGAAGAAAGCCAAAGAAACTCTTTGAACTGACAGAAAACTTAAATTATAAATAACCATAAAGATAAGCTAAATGACGTCAAAATAGCCACCAGGAAAAGTTAACTCTTTCCTGGATAGGTATGTTTAGTGGGACGAGACTGCCCTCTATAGACCAAATACCTAAATTGCTATCTGGAAGGTAACCACACCTCCAGTTTTCTATTGGTCTATCACCTAGTGAATTTTCCCTTTAAAAAGTTAAGACAAAGGGAAGAGAGAAGGTATGCAAAGGAAGCAAAGAAGCAAAGAGGTGAGCAGTCGGGGGCAATGCAGAGAAATCCATGACAGATATCCACTCCAGGGCACTCAGAATTTCTTACACACCAATCACACATCCATTCAGTTCCTGAGACTACCTACTAATCTGATGAAAATATCTACTCAACTGGTAATTATACTGATTTAATTGAATCTAAATTAATTAAAATTTTCTAATAGCATGATATATGACTGGATAAATCACGATCAGATTTCGATATTTAGAAATCTTAGTTACTAAAGAATATATAATTAAGCATTTCATTCTGCAGATGAAAAGGAATAATGATATATATTAATGTGACATATCACATGTTAGCATATCGTGATATTTATCCAAGTGTATTGATTTACCCTAAAATAAGATAAAATATCTGTTTAGGCAAGTTAAAATTCTGCTTATAGAACATGGTAGATTACTCTTATTGGATGGTTCCAGGAAATGACTAATGAACTGGTATAAATTTTACTTTATTTAAAATCATATGAGAATAGGTCTTAATTACCTAGGAGGTCTAACCAGCATTGAAAGGGTTATTCTAACTGTCAGTTAAAGTTTTATGGTCGTAAGCTGCAAGCTCTGTGTCTGTGTGTAAGTTTCACTTTCGATTCTCTGTGAAGTACTATCATAAATCATTGTCAACCAGTGAAATGTATTGCCATTTGTATTGCATACTCATGTTATACTGAATATTAATTGATTATTATCACGCATGTTACATATTATTATTATTTAATTTGTCACAATAAATTGTATCTATTTTTATAACAAATTGTGATTTTATTTAAATGGAATACATTTCACTTACACGATAACGATCTTTGGGATCTGAGAATTGAAATAGTGGGCAATTCTCAACTGTTTACTATTATTATCCCATAAATATCCCCACAATACAGAAAAGGAAATATTAGACATTATACTTTTCCCTGTGTGAACTATTTCTATGGATTTGTATATCCAGTACTCTAGATTCATTAACTATGTTAGGAGATTTTCTTGTTATTTTTTTATAAGCTTATATTTAAATTGATGGTGGTGGATGCTTTTTTTTTTTTTTTTTTTATAAATTATATTAATTTAAGGTTATATTTTTAAGTAATTGGTGTCTTTCCACATTTTCTGCATTTTGGTATTTCTGATTGATCAGCTGAAACCCCTTGGTTGTGTGGACAACCCTGTAAACGTCTAGGGACTCTACCACAGTTTGTAGTGCTCATGTTTGAATATGTCCGTGCCAAGTAGCGGAGCCAGGGTGAGTGTAGTGCAGACCCTGTACTATCAAAGGTTTGATGTTTGCCTGGAAAAGTTTGTTCCTTTCTAGTGACTGACTATTAATCTGTTTCTAGGCATGATCACCGCTGTGGGTCTCTCCAATCTTCAGTTTGTTGATCTGAACTCTTCTCGGAACCTTTTCGTCTTGGGCTTCTCCATTTTCTTTGGTCTTATGCTTCCAAGTTATTTAAAGGAGAATCCTCTAGTTACAGGTAAGCACCCAGGGTAGTATTTGCCAATGCTGCAACTAAGGTATTTGGCATTTAGGCTTTCTATTTTTCCAAATTCTCACCTATTAATTACATTGTTGCATCATCTACTTTTTCTCCCCGTGTGAAACATTTTAATGTCAGAATTCAGTGGACCTGCATGCAGACCCCAGATATCACATCTCTTGCATATTTTGGCCTTGTAAAATTTTGATTTCTCTCTTTTAGGCATTGCAGAGATCGATCAAGTGTTAAATGTGCTTTTGACAACAGCAATGTTTGTTGGAGGGTGTGTTGCTTTCATTTTGGATAACACTATTCCAGGTGAGCCAAGGGGGACCTATACATGTTACCTAGAGAGAAACCCTAAAACCTGCTTTTGCAGTGTAATACACATTGGTTGCTGATCATACTACTTAACTGAATGGTAGTGTTCTGCAATAAGCTATACAATGTATCAGGAGATACTCAAAGTAACACAATATATACTACTTGCATATGTGTTTAAACTTACACTTCCTCAATTGCACAGTGTGTTTAATTTAGAATGGCTTATCTTGTGCTCTGTCAATACCGTGCTAGAGCCTACAGTAGCGTTATGTGTGATTAAGGTTCAATTTACAGATCAGGAGAAAATAACTTATAAAGTAAACACACTGTACTGCAAGATCTGACTGAAAATAAAAAAAAATTCTTATATGGAGGCTGTGTGAGCCACAGCCAGGGGAGGACTGCTAAAACTGAAACAAAAGTGTTCTAACTTCTAAACTATAGAGAATTAGAGTTAGACTACAGTGGCATGATATAAACACCAAAACTGCTTCATTAAGCTAAACTTGTTTTGATACCTAGAGTATGTCTTTAAAATAAATAAAATCACAAATAGTGCTATGTGTCAGTTATTGATTGTTTACTGACCGTGCCATTCGTGTTAAGGAGAAAGCATAGCTTCCGTTTGTCCTGTACACAAGCGATTTTTACAAAAATCACTGCAGATATAAATAACAGGTTCAATGCAAGTATACAAGAAACAAATAGATACTTATGGTGCTTGGAGATTTTCTTTAATAATTTAAAGTCTGTGCCGGTGGAATGGAACATCCATAAAAGTTCTTTAATTGACTTTTACAGAATTTTAATGCTGTTATCAAGTTAAATTTTTTTCTGTACTAATCCATTGTTGCAAAAATTCTTGCCATTATTAGGGACACCTGAGGAACGGGGCATTCGTAAATGGAAACGTGGGCTGAGCAAAGGAGGCTCTGCCATAGAAGGAATGGAGTCCTATGACTTGCCGTTTGTGATGAACTTTCTCCGAAGATACAAATTTTTTAGCTACCTTCCCATCAGCCCCACATTTGCTGGATATCAGTGGAAATCTTTCCGAAGGGGTAGTAAGACCCGGAGAGCAGAAATAGAAACTGAACCTACCGTATAGCCCTGGCCTTCCGTCCCCCACTACCATTCATAACTTATCTTATCGTACAGTTACCAGTCGTTACAATTTCTTGCCGAGTTTACCAAGCCTTGAACCAGACGAGTTTTTAGCGTTTTTGTCTCTGTATTTGAATAGAGCATTTCTAGGGCTGAGACCCAGGGTGCATTATGGGCTTTAAATCCCTTATACCAATTTAATATTGTGCCATATATGCAGTGATTCAATCTTTGTTTGTTTTTTTAAATAATCTTGCTCTATTTTCCCAAAAACTCTTCTCTGTACAATTTTTTACAAACATTTGGCCCTCTTTCTCTTTAATCTGTTTGTGCTTTGCTCTGCATGGCAGACCTTTTTGGTATATAAATGGTTAATTCAACACTGGCTGGTTAAACGGGTATTGGTGCCAATGAGTTAGGCACACTTTGGTTGTTCCCCTCTGTCTCAGCTCGAGAATATATGTATTTTTTTTTTATTTTTTTTGTCACCTATTCTTACCAATGCTCTCTTGAAGTAATGGGCCACCATTCTTTAAAACAATACTTTATCCCTGTATTCCATCGAGTTTTTAGTTTAAAAAAACTGGATGCAATCGGTTTTCTCATGAGAGTTTTATGGCCAGTAGATGTACTTTGTCATCCTGGTTTGCACCTTAACCATCAGCCATACATACAGATGATTCATGATGTGTATATAGATTTAGTTGATGGGATATCTAATATCTACCAAGTCTTTGCACATGGCTCATAAAAAGTCAATTTTTACTGCACTGAACTGTGTTTAGGCTTGTGCTAATTTATTTTTCCCCATATTACCCTTTTATAACTTATCTTAATATTTCTGAATGTATTGTATGGTTAATTGTGGGTTTTCCATGCATTGATTCTGCTACCGTAAGCAATAGTTTTAGTATAATTATCCACATAGGTCACAGTAAAAAAGAAATATATTTAATGACACAATTCTACATTTCAAAATGCATGATCAGTTATGAATTTGATAACTTATTAGGCCATCTAACGAATAACTGTGAACAACGTTACGCAACTCAGGACAAGATGCTGGGGAACCTACCGAGTTACCAGTGTGGCTATTTTATTCTGATGTTTCCTTGCCAGATCACCACAAATCACTGTATATTGAATGAAACCTATATACCCATATTTTAAAGACCCACTTTTTTTTTCCTTCTCTTCATGAGTCATTACTTAAAACCTGTTAAGAAAAACATCCAATCCACTTAATCAGGAATCCATCAGATGCAGTGAAGACTTAACTTGTGAGCTGTGTGCAAAGCGGGAAGCAGAGCCCATGTTGGTTTTTTGGTATTGCCAATAACTTAGCACGGTTGACAATTTTCAGAGGTGCAGGCCCCTCTGACATTGCTGTTAAAGCTGTGATGATTCCATGAGTGAGAATGATGTAGAAAAATGCTTTATGTACTTATATATATATTTTTGTCACAGTGATACTTTGGGTTTACACATTTCTCAGTATTTTCATAGATGTTTTACATAGCATTCATCAACTCCTCTGTTCTGTAATCCAAGCAGCAGGCGTTGAGGGAGAAACCTAATAATCTCATGACAGTGTCATGTGACTAATTCTCCTGTGTACGTATGTATATAGAAATAAAATTATACATATGTTTGAGTAGTCTGCGTGTATACATTTAACTAATCCTGTAATGTTCCTTTTGTGGAAAGCCTTAAGTAGGCAAAAAATCCTCACTCTTTGAGGCAAATTGCCTTGTAAGGTTCTCTCATATCCTGTTGTAAAGGCACTTATTTATATTGAGGGTGAATATTCTAGTATAAATATTTTCTGTGGCCTCGGAATCTAATTCTCAATAGGCAGAAGACTTTGTTCATTGGTGTCTCGTTGCCACATAAATGATAACATTGTATGAAACGGTAAGCAAGCAACTTTAAATATGTCAGCCAGAATTACCAAGCATGAAAAGAACACTCCAACTCATTGTAACCAAAAATTGTCTCCCACTCTATTTTGGTACAAAAGTTGGCCGGTTGACGAGTTGGTTGTCGGTTAACAGAATAAATGTCACTGTTTCTTGGGAAAGTGATGCAAATTTTTAATTCTAGCTGTAAGGAATGCATACACAATGTGTTGCCATTTTCTTTCTCTTCCTTGTAGTTTTGTAGGTTTAATCAGTAAATTAGATCTTTTTAGCCTATTCTATTTTATTCTACAACGATGTTTACCACTTGGACCCATTCATTAGACTTGGACTTAATTTAATATTCCAATCTGTTTGCCCATCCATTGCTTTGTACAAGCCTGCACATTATTTGTCTGCTGGCATTTTTCACCACTGACTTCTGCTATGCCTTAATATACTTCTAAGATTATGACTTCCTCCAAATTTATGCAATTAAAGGAATAGTTATGTGCATTAACACTCACCTGTGAAGGTTGCAGAAAAGGATTTGTAGGTGTCTTTGCAGTTTCAAGTGAGGCTTGTCGTTTCAAGATTGAGACATTGACCAAATGGAGAAAATGTATAGACTCTGAGCGATTCTATTCACTTGGACCATATTTTCCAAATGGGTTCCCTTTATTCATGTTTTCACTATCTCACCCTTTAGAACGTCTTAATTTTTTTTTGATAGATCCCCACCCTTCCAAATCACTTTTTCCATTCTGAAATGTTACTTTTTAATATCCCTTTTAGATAGTGATACATGTCAACATTCCTTACAGCTAGAATTGACATGATTTATGTAATGCTTTGCGGTCTGAGGAATAATGCAACCTGACCATATATAATTACAATGACATACGCACAATTTGGTCCGTGTGGCAGCCTTTTTCAAGACTCAAATTGTACTGCATACAGTGTATAATTTTGTATCTGTTACCTCCCACCTGCCAAGATCGCTGTATTTTGTAGTCTGTTTTCGTACCCTAGAAATATAAAGGGGTATGTTCACTAAGCCATGAATCAACAGCCAATTTGCAAAATGTAAGCCAAAATGTAAAACTATCCTAAGCTCCGCTGCTAGAGCCTAAATGTTGCAAATTGGTTTACAGTAACTGTTTAGTGAACAAACCCAAAAAGTGTAGAACTCTTAAGACAGTATTACATGTAGAGAGACACTGTGTATATAAAGCTCCGTATTCCGTCAAAACAGCGGTTTCTACCTTCATTCGCTCAAATCCATAGCATTTGCGAAGAGAGATGCTGTAAAGTGTTTTGTTACATCATTACAGCCTTCCTGATTTGTGGTGTTTACTGATAATGTGATGTCTGGGCATGGCTACAATGTTAATAACACCACAGTGTCCAGCCTTTTCCATTATGTGTCTAGTGGACGCATTGAAAACACTACCCTTTTGCACCAGCAATACTTATACTTCTAGAGACCACCACCTGTGAGGTGGGCCACCGTTTTATTTTCCCCATATGACGTTTTTGGTTACCTAAGAAGGAGACTTAATGCTGAAATCTTGGAGACGGAGCCTTCATGACCATTTCATAACATTCCCTTGATTATTTGTATTTTATGTCATTTATAAGCATTTAAATTCTGAAAAACAATCACTACTATAATGTTTTGCTTTCTGCTGATGTATCTAGTTTGAAAAAAACAAAAATAATCCTTTAAATTATATTGTGTTCAAAAGTAAATTATCTTCACTCAATGAAGGCTATATCTGTATGTTTAGCTCATGTAATTGTTGGAAAGAATTTGTTAATAATTATACTTCCAGCAGTTAATGAGTCTATGGTTGGAGCATTTTTTTTTTTTCTATAAATTTATTTAAATTTTTTTTTCTTGGGGGGGGGGAGGGGTTAGTAATTTGTTATTTTTTAATTTAATTTTTTTAAACACATTTTCATATTTAGTTTTGTGTTGTGTTTTTCTTTTTCTTCTTTTTCTAACATGGCTTTCATTTATCGTTGAGTAATATTTAAGAAAGATATGTAATATTGGACCAGATGTTGTGAATAATAGTAGAAAACAAGAGCTATTTTATTCTGTATTTTTAAAGCTGTTAAATATAAATAATAAAAAGAATATACCTGCAGAGTTTATATGTCTACGATTTCTCATTTCTGTAGTGATGTATCATAATATATTCTTGTCTCCTCCCAACAACCGGTATTTAACTTAACTCATTTAAAGAAACAATCCAAAAGAACACAAAGCTGAAACATATGGACTCTGCTTACGCTTCATAAAACAAAAGCTTTATTTTGGCACTTTCATAGGTTTCAGGCAAGATGTATTATAAATCCATTCATGTGACTCCTACATATTTATATAGGATTCATATGTGAAATCTACTGATTTTAAACCAGACCATAAATGGTAGTGAATAACTTGTGCATGGCAAAAGAAAAATTGGTTAGTGGCCATTGTACTGTGTACTGTAAAATATATGTACATTGTATAATGTATTTTTAAATTACACGAATAACTGCATTTTCACCACATTTGATTCACAGATTAAGGGTAATTAAGTAAACGAAAAAACTACCTGTTTATTAAGTTTAGATTTCTAATTTTATTTTTATGTTGTGATTTCTCCCCCTCCCCCGCCCATCAGTTGGTCACCTATCTTCTTTTTTTTTTCGGGGGGAACTTGACTGACAAAGAAATGTGAAAAATCTAAGAATAGGCAAAAGCTTAGAAAAACCTCAGTATCTTGCTTTTTGGTTAGTCCCACTCAGGTCTCCAAAAGTTTTTGCTCACTTGTGCCCTTACAAAGAGAACATATACCATTTGCAAATCAGACTGATACCCACCCATAAGGGCAGTCTAGAACCACAATGCTGGCAAGTCCCCTCTGCATGAGAGATACAGCAGCCTTGGACGATCGTTTTGGCCTTCTTTGGGCCTCATCAGGAAGGTGTAGCAGATACGTTTCTAGGCACAGTCAGCACATAGTTCACATCTGGATTTACCTTTTAACTTCGGAAGAGCCTAAGTAACTGCATTGCAACAAAAATAGATAATCTGAAAACTCTAATTAAATGCTTTCTGTACATGCACATCAGGACACCAATTCATCTTGATGTCTTCCTGGGGGTGGGGCTATATACCTGTTTTTTGTTCTTTTTGGCAAAATAGTCCGTACATAGTGAATATCAAGAATCATAAAGAAAACCTGCAATAGTAGTATACCATATCAGATATGTGCCACATATGCCAGTACAGAAATATTGACAAGGTATGGAAATGATCATATATGCAGTAAGATGGTTGATCATGCGTAAATGGCTGCTGCTCCAAGATAAGAACTATAGTGACAGCACTCCCACCGACTGGCCCCCTTCTGTGGGCTATGAGCCTGACCCTGGTACTGGGGTGAGCCAAATAATGTAGAGAGGATGACCATACCTTATCGTACTATTATCCTTTTATAGGGAGTGTATACTTGGTGAATTGTTTATCACAGGTCCGAAGGGGTGTGCCATATAGGCTGATCCAAGGGGGGGTCTCTGGAGGGTCTGGGCCTCTAGTTCGATTGCTATTGTAGCAAACAAGAACCTGGCTGTAGAAAGTCCAGTTAGTGTTGGATCTAGAGGGTGTCCCGAATTACTAGTGTTGGGGGTTAAGGTATAACTAAGTTGGCTTATATTATCTGATATAGATCATGGCATAGTGTGTGGTAGCATTTCGGTGTACATATCGTATGTGTAGTGGAAAAATAGGGATAGGAAAGCAAACGCAGTTAATCTAACTTAACAGCAATTTACATAGAAACATAGAATGTGACAGCAGATAAGAACCATTCGGCCCATCTAGTCTGCCCAATTTTCTAAATACTTTCATTAGTCCCTGGCCTTATCTTATAGTTAGGATAGCCTTATGCCTATCCCATGCATGCTTAAACTCCTTTACTGTGTTAACCTCTACCACTTCAGCTGGAAGGCTATTTCATGCATCCACTACCCTCTCAGTAAAGTAATACTTCCTGGTATTATTTTTAAACCTTTGTCCCTCTAATTTAAGACTATGTCCTCTTGTTGTGGTAGTTTTTCTTCTTTTAAATATAGTCTCCTCCTTTACTGTGTTGATTCCCTTTATGTATTTAAATGTTTATATCATATCCCCCCTGTTTCGTCTTTCCTCCAAGCTATACATGTTAAGATCCTTTAACCTTTCCTGGTAAGTTTTATCCTGCAATCCATGAACCAGTTTAGTAGCCCTTCTCTGAACTCTCTCTAAGGTATCAATATCCTTCTGAAGATACGGTCTCCAGTACTGCGTACAATACTCCAAGTGAGGTCTCACCAGTGTTCTGTACAATGGCATGAGCACTTCCCTCTTTCTACTGCTAATGCCTCTCCTTATACAAGCTAGCATTTCCTGCTGCTCTATTACATTGTCTGCCTACCTTTAAGTCATCAGAAATAATCACCCCTAAATCCCTTTCCTCAGATGTTGAGGTTAGGACTGTATCAAATATTCTGTACTCTGCCCTTGGGTTTTTACGTCCAAGATGCATTATCTTGCACTTATCCACATTAAATGTCAGTTGCGACAACTCTGACCATTTTTCTAGTTTACCTAAATCATTAGCCATTTGGCTTATCCCTCCTGGAACATCAACCCTGTTACATATCTTAGTATCATCAGCAAAAATACATACCTTACCATCAAGACCTTCTGCAATATCACTAATAAAAATATTAAAGAAAATGGGTCCAAGTACAGATCCCTGAGGTACCCCACTGGTGACAAGCCCAAGCTTCGAATGTACTCCATTGACTACAACCCTCTGTTGCCTGTCACTCAGCCACTCCCTTACCCATTCAACAATATTGGAATCCAAACTTAAATATTGCAGTTTATTGATAAGCCTTCTATGTGCAACAGTGTCAAAAGCCTTACTGAAATCTAGGTAAGCAATGTCTACTGCACCACCCTGATCTATAATTTTAGTTACCCAATCAAAAAAATCAATAAGATTAGTTTGGCATGATCTCCCTGAAGTAAATCCATGTTATCTCTGATCTTGAAATCTGTGTGTTTTTAGATGTTCAACAATCCTATCCTTTAACATGGTTTCCTTCACTTTCCCCACTACTGAAGTAAGGCTTACTGACCTATAGTTGCCCGACTCTCCCCTATTACCTTTCTTGTGAATGGGCACAACATTCGCCAACTTCACCCCTTCTACAAGCTATCAGGCAAAACCCGAACATCATGGGCTACGCATGGCAGGGTGTACAACACAAGGTAGCTGCTTACGCAGACGATCTTCTCTTTTTTGTCCACAACCCCCGAATCACACTGCCTTGCCTCCTCTCGGAATTCAGCAGATTCGGACGGATGTCCGGCTTCAAACGTAACATTTCGAAATGTGAGACGCTCAACATCTCGCTCCCTGCAGAGGAATTCCACTCCCTGGAGTCACAATTCGCGTTCCATTGGTGCTATGGCAAGATGAAGTATTTAGGCGTCTGGGTGACCACGGAACCAAAGGATATGTATGATCATAACTTTACACCTCTCCTAAAGAAAATCCTGATGGACATGGATAGCTGGTCCTACCCGCATATGACGTGGCATGGCAGGGTGGCTGTGATTAAAATGAATATCCTTCCAAGGGTTTTATATCTCATGCAAACTATACCCCTTGCCATACCAGCGACTTTCTTCTCGGCCCTAAAAACGGGGGTGATTAAATATGTCTGGCGCGGGGGTCGATCTCGAATACGACATGACGCCCTATGCCGACCTAGGACACAAGGCGGACTGGCGCTATCTGATTTTAAAAGGTACCATCAGGCAGCGGTACTTCAACGCATAATGGACTGGCACCTAACACCAACGACCAAACAATGGGTGGCCCTGGACAGGGGCCTCATGGGCCGGGCAATGGAAGCGAAGATCTGGGGAATGCCTGGGAGACGGATCACCTCGGCGACTGATGAGTGATTGACTCTACAAACCTTGCTTAGCTGGCACGCACTGAGGGGGATGGAGCACGTATCCCCAATACCCAGCCCTATGTTGCCAATCACGCATAATGAAGAGTTGGGTGGAGGGCTCCCAGTGGGAGTGTGGCCCATTGAAAGCACGCGCGAATATATACCTATATATACGGTTCTTGCCGATGGAAAACTGCGGGATTTCTCCACACTACTGGCTGACAGGCCGCGGACACCTCTTTTACAACTCCGATACCTACAACTAAAACACTATCACGCCTCAATACCACACAACGAACGTTTACGTAGAGACATTACGTGGTTCGAAAGACTCTGTGACCAGGGGGCCACCCTCGATCACGCACTTTCGACGCTGTAGCAACACCTGCTGACCGGAGGCACACCTGCCCAGATGGCGTTTAAACGGCAATGGGAAGGACAGCTGGGGAGAACACTCACCACTCAACAGTGGGATTTAGCGTTGCTATGGCAACATAAGAGCTCTATTAGCTCCTACTACCAAGAGATGAACTACAAACTCATATACCTATGGTATAGGACGCCGGTATTTTTACACCGCATTTGTTCATCCCACCCCCCCGGTGTGCTGGAGATGCCAAGAAGAACGAGGCACGGTATCCCATATCTGGTGGGAGTGCAGAGTTATCGCTCCCTACTGGGACCTGGTCAAAACCACGGTGAAGCTTATCTTGGGAGACATACCGGACTGGACTGCGGAATTGGCCTTGCTACACATCTCCACCCAGCCCATCTCAGTATACAAGAAGTCGATCTTACGACACTTGCTTAATGCCGCCAAAGCGAACATCCCGGCCCACTGGAAGACGACCACGGTACCGACTAAACAAGAATGGATACGCAGGGTGGAAGAGATCCAGGGGGCAGAGGAAGCCCATGCCACCATCACCATCACAGGACGGGGAACCAAGCACGCTGAAATGTGGGCCCCGTGGTTCTTATACATTGCCAGATACCGACAGGAGGCGGACGCTCGAGGAAGTGCTGCTCCCCCCCCTAATTCCCTCCTTTCTCCCTATGTTATGAGTCATCGGGGGATCGGCCCGCCTGGGAATGGAACTGGTAGAACCATATACAGGACAGGTAGATGACGACATACGAACTATGACAGACAATGACACCAACAGATAGTGACTCTCGGACTGGGACCTGATGTAGGACTCTGGACCCTGATTGCTAGCCCCGTCTCCAGGGATGCGTACCACCATGGCTGTTCCATAGACAGGACAAAACATACTCCGTGACGCCCGACTGACAGGTGCTTATTACATGTACGCGTGACAAAGTAAGTCACCCCCGACGGGACGCAATTATTGATGCGATCTTACTGCACGGGGAAGATCTGACTGCATGGGGGTAGAAAAGACTAATGTACAACTCTCGAGCTCCGCTACAGGTGATGGTCGCGGGGGATGGGTCGGTCCCCGCTTCTGACACGGTTCCTACGATGTGGGTACTCACTAGTAGGGACTGCGGGTGGAGGCGTTGGGGTCGGGGAGTGATGAGGAATGGGCTGATAATCTCAACAGAAAAAGATACTTAAGCACCATAAAACTGATAGACGCCCATCTAATACACACCCGAGACGTTGAAGAGGCTCCAATCCCAATACTGGGGCATGCACGCCCGTCTTGACTCAACGGACTCCCCGACCATAAACCGTTACCACTCTATTTTTCCTGACTCGAGTCGGCAGACCCTTACTACAAGACTAACTAGCCCTCCTTCTTATGACATGATATTGTACGATTTACCCTATGTTTCCTAAGGCGGTGACTGTACATAAGTTAAGTTAGCCATACTTAAAACACTTGGGTTACGAATACAAGCAATGTCCGACACCTGAGTGACAGTACGTTGAAAATACGCACACGTACATATATTCTCTGAACTGGTATGTGGCTTGGTATACATTCTCTTCTATTATTGCTTACAACATGTGTAACTTTACTGCCTGCTGTGAACGAGACGAGTGTTATGGCTTGCTACGAATACACACTTAAATAGCCTAGTACTCGGAACCTTAGACCATGACATAACATGTTATGTTTACTTGTACTTTATTGCACTATGAACCTTATTGTTTATCTTGTTACCCATTGGAAATACTGCATCTTTTTCTGGCCTGCGAGCCGATCTGAAACTACTGTTACATCTCAATAAACAGATTTACAAAAAAAAAGATTCGTCAACTTCCAATCTTCTGGGACTACTCCTGTTATTAATGATTGGTTAAATAGATCTGTTAATGGTTTTGCTAGTACACCACTAAGCTCTTTTAATAGCTTTGGGTGTATTCAATCAGGTCCCATTGACTTATTTGTCTTTACTTTTCACAGTTGAAATAGAACCTCTTCCTCTGTAAACTCACGTGTAATAAATGACTCATTTATTCTTTTTCTTAACTGAGGTCCCTTTCCTTCATTTTCATCTGTAAATACCGAACAAAAATAGTAATTGAGGCAGTCAGCTAGACCTTTATCCTTTTCTACATACCTTCCTTCTTTTGTTTTTAATCTAACTAATCCTTGTTTTACTTTTCTTTTCTCATTTATGTATCTAAAAAAAGTTTTGTCCCCCTTTTTTTACTGACTGTGCTATTTTCTCTTCTGTGTGTGATTTGGAAGCTCTTATAACTTGCTTAGCCTCTTTCTGCCTAATCTTATAGAGCATTCTGTCTTCCTCACTCTGGGTTTTTTTTATAATTACTAAATGCTAACTTTTTGTTTTGTACTATTTTGGCCACACCTGCGGAGTACCACAGTGGGTTCTTGAATTTTTTGCTTTTACTGACAAGCCTAATGCAATTTTCTGTTGCCTTCAGTAGTGCAACTTTTAAATTATCCCATTTCTCTTGGACTCCATTTAAATTGCTCCAGTCTGAAAATGACTCCTTTACACATATTCTAATTTTAGAAAAGTCTTTTTTTCTAAAGTCTAAAACTTTTGTTTTTGTGTGGTGTGACTCAGTCACTGTTCTTATATTAAACCACACTGACTGATGATCACTGGATCCTAAACTTTCACCTACAGTAATATCGGATACCAAATCTCCATTTGTTAACACTAAATCTAGTATGGCCTCTTTACGAGTTGGCTCCTCAACGACTTGTTTTAGAGACAATCCCAGTAGGGAGTTTAGAATATGTGTGCTCCTGGCACAAGCAGCTATTTGTTTTCCAATTCACATCAGGAAGACTAAAGTCACCCATGATGATAACTTCCCCCTTCATTGTCATTTTAGCTATTTCCTCAACTAGTAGATTATCTAACTCTTCAATTTGTCCTGGGGGCCTATAAATCACACCTACACGAGTTACTGTGTGATTACCAAATTCTAACGTAACCCAAACGGACTCTATGTTCGCCTCACTAACTTTTATTAGGCTAGATTTTATGCTATCCTTCACATACAGGGCCACCCCTTTCCTGCCTTCCCTGTCTTTTCTATATAAAGAGTACCCTGGTATTGCTATGTCCCAGTCATTTTTCTCATTATACCATGTCTCCGTAACAGCAAAATCTACACTATCAGTTGCCATTATTGCCACAAGTTCATGGATCTTATTCCCTAAACTGCGAGCATTTGTAGACATGACTCTAAGCTTATCATTTTTTAACACACTTGCTACAGGCACCTTCTGTCCTTGTTTTGGGGGACAATTGGATTGATGTTTTATCACCCTTTTGCCCCCCCCCCCTCCTAGTTTAAATACATCCTAGCAAAACCTCTGAACTGCTCACTGAGAACATTTGTTCCCTTTTGAGAAAGATGCAAACCATCTTTTTTGTACAGTTTATTTCCATTCCAAACAGAGCTACCATGAGAAATAAAGCCAAATCCTTGCTCCCGACACCATTCACCAAGCCACAAGTTAAAGTCCCTAATACGCATCCGCCTGTCGTTCTGAGTGCTATGCACAGGCAGAACTTCAGAGAATGACAGTGTGGAAGCAACCTGCCGTATATCATTGGCAAAAACACTAAAAACGTCCTTAACCTCTGAAACCTCATTGCAAGCCAAGTCATTTGTCCCTAGATGGACAAGTACATCCAATTCGCCTTCCTGCTTTGCTCGCTTAACAATATTACAGATACGTCTCCTGTCTCTGTGAGCAGTAGCTCCAGGAAGACACCTCACAAGACCACCATTGTCCATCTCCACACCTCTTATGATGGAATCCCCTAACAACAACTGCTTTCTATTACCATAGTCTCCAAGCCCCTCTCCACAACACCACTAGCCTCAGTGCCTCTCTCCACAACACCACTAGCCTTAGTGCCCCCTCTCCACAACACCACTAGCCTCAGTGCCTCTCTCCACAACACCACTAGCCTCAGTGCCTCTCTCCACAACACCACTAGCCTTAGTGCCCCTCTCCACAACACCACTAGCCGCAGTGCCTCTCTCCACAACACCACTAGCCTCAGTGCCTCTCTCCACAACACCACTAGCCTCAGTGCCTCTCTCCACAACACCACTAGCCTCAGTGCCTCTCTCCACAACACCACTAGCATCAGTGCCTCTCTCCACAACACCACTAGCCTCAGTGCCTCTCTCCACAACACCACTAGCCTCAGTGCCTCTCTCCACAACACCACTAGCCTCAGTGCCTCTCTCCACAACACCACTAGCCTCAGTGCCTCTCTCCACAACACCACTAGCCTCAGTGCCTCTCTCCACAACACCACTAGCCTCAATGCCTCTCTCCACAACACCACTAGCCTCAATGCCTCTCTCCACAACACCACTACCCTTAGTGCCTCTCTCCACAACACCACTAGCCTCAATGCCTCTCTCCACAACACCATTACACTCTGAAAGTGCAGAAAATGAATTATGTAGAGCAACAGACTGTGCAATATGCCTTTTATCCACAACTCTAAGTCTACCAGATCCTACAGTGATCCATCTGCCATTCCTAGTATGTCTCTGCGGCAGTGGCTTTGCAGCAGTTCCAGCCTGAGTTTGTTTACCAGATAATTTACAAATCTCAGTCTTCAAAAATACAATCTCGGGGACGGAGCCTAACTGCCGAGCAGGAAAGCCGCACAATGAAAGGGCTCCTGCGAAAAAGCGACTTAATTGGGGACAAATACCCCGAAAATCGGAGTAAATACCGGCAAAAAGGTGCAATGCAGGCAGGAGAAACCCGGGGGTATCCAAAGACCCCAAACAAGTGACGACCACCCCTCGGGAACCCTCCGAAGCCGCTGGGGCCTACTCGAGACCGAACCGAGGTGATGCGGCCGCTCACCCCGACACCCCCTCGGTCACACATGCATCCAACCCCCCCCTATGGACCGGCGGGGGATATCCCGGTCTCCCCTGGGCAACAGGGGTAGCCCAGCACAGCCCCACAAAAAAACTGAAACTGAGCCTGTACCAGAAAGGGGCAACTCGACACACGAGGCCCTCAAGATGGCGGTGACTGGGGAAGCGTGCCACATCGCAGCGGTCACGGAGCTCCGACTGGCCGCAATCTTCAACTCCTTCTGGGAGAAACTGGCAGCCTACATGCGACCACCCCACCTGACGACCCAGACAAAGGGCAAGTTACCGAGCCCAGTCCGGGTGACCGCACGGCGGAACTCCAACACTCTCACAGGCTCCAGGCGCCCGAAAGGCCGGCGTTGCAGGAGCGCCATCTTGAAAAAACACACCGGGAGACCTAATACCTACAGGGACGGCCTGACACTGACCCACGGAGCCAAGATAATGCCCAGAACGGAACACCCACGCCCTGAACACCGGCAAGCCGCGACCAGCAATAGAACCGGCAGGAATAAAACAACACTCGACCGGCAAGGGAGAAGGCGGGAAGCGAGACCAAAAATGGTGGCAATAATAAGCCAGACCAACGACAGCACCCTGCCACGACAGAAATCACCTCTCGAGCACCACGACTTTGAGATAAACGCTACCTACATGATCCCTTAATCCCAGGGCTTCAGTTTCCCAGACCTGGGAATCGGCTGACTGTCCAGGTCTCTGACTGGTAAAGCTCCTACTAACCTGGAGTTCACACTAAGCAAGCAGATAATGCATATATTTTTTCTTTTTTAGATGTTATTGTTTTCTAGTGCAAGCGGACGTTTTCCTGTTTTATCCAGCACTATCTATTGCATGTATACGGCATTTATCATAAATATGTCCTAGAGTTAATGTACCCAAACTCGTTATACTTAGGATACAATTCACATTACAACTCACCACTGCAATTACCATATATGCCATGATATCAGCATAAATCATCTAAATGTAACCAGACAATAAGCCTGACACTTAACTAAGCGGTAAATATATGTCTGTTTTTTCCCTTTTTTTTTTGCTTGCTTTTATTCATGCATGTCCTTTGATAAACGCAGTGGGCATTAACTTGGAGAAAGCCCGTAAGCGACAGACTTGTCTAATTGGTATGACTACCATCACGCATATTTTGCCGGTTACCTATATATTAAAATTGACTACTAGCTACATAGTGTATTAGCAGGTTAATTCGCATTGAATAACTACCTAGCCTTCCCCGGTGGAAAACATGATTACCCATACCTATTTTAGAGATGATGATCCGGCCTATGCCGCACATATATAACTCACCTTTATATAGCGACGAGTCTAAGCCTATACCACACAGATTGAATATTATTTTAGGACGCCAATAGCTAGCTGCATAGACAGGCCAGCGATGTTATCCTCAGGCATGTACTAGACTCATACTTCTTTTTTTTTGTAAATATATTTTTATTTTTCTCGTAACATGTTTAGTGTGTAGACATGCGTACCACATCAAATTAACTGTGAGCTGTGAGACTCGCAGGTCTCCATTGGCATGCTTAAAGTGTTACAAGTATACAACATCAAATTAACTTTGAACTGTGAGACACGCAGGTCTCCATTGGCAAATTCAGTGTGTAGACATGCATACTACATCAGGTTGGCTTTGAACTGTGAGACACGTAGATCTCCATTGGCATATTCAGTGTGTAGACGTGCATACAACAGCAGGTTAACTTTGAACTGTGAGACACGCAGGTCTCCGTTGGCATATTCGGTGTGTACCCCTGGATGCAACATCAGATTATACAGAGGTAGGGTTTGGGTCATGGGTAAGAAAGCGTCATCTGGGTTCAGAAGCCCCCTGTGCGGTTGGTTCCGTTAGATGTTTGGGTCGTAGTAGAGGGTGTCAGTAGCAGATGTAGTGGCCGGTAATATTGCGTAGGCGTGAGTGAGTGTGGGCTCTCAGGCCCCATACGCTATGTGGACCCGCCGGTCCCACCTAGACCTTGTGTGTTACTTCAGAGAGTCGTCGCCCCCCTGATTGTGTGTGGTCAGGACTATACCAGTCTCGTCCGACCATGTGGTCCGTCTAGTCTATGTCCTGATAGGTAGTCTACTGACGGTCCTGTTCCCTTGCGTGTTTTCAACTGCACGGCGGGGAGTCGTTATAGGGGCTACCCCCGTCGTCAGCGGTCTCGTAGGCCTAGCTAGGCTTCACCAACTCTTGGGTATCGCGGGTTGTGGGTGGCTAGTGGATTCGCTAAGGGTAATGGGTTATGGCGAAGGGGTGTCAGGTGGGTCTAGGTCAGTCTGCGTCTGGGTCCTTAGGGCGTCTGGGTACCAGTCCTGTCCCCGGGTTCGCGTTCCGCCCAGAAATTTGGTGTTGTCGCTCTCAGCAGCCAGTGCGTCCATGTGTTAAGGTAAGTCTGGTGTGTGTTGTTTGCGGTGGCGTGGAGATCTTCCAGTGACCTTAGTTCCTCCATTTGGGTGAACCACGTCCCCAACGGGGGAGTGATCTGCTTTTTCCAGTGTTGTGGAATGATTGTTTTAGCTACATTGAGGATACGTATTGTCATTGATCTTTTGTATGCGGACCGGGTGGTTTTAGTGTGGTGTAGTAGCATTTCCGCTGGGCCGAAAGGTGGTGGGTCATCTGTGAATTGTCCTATAATTTTGTGTATGTTCCTCCAGAACGGGGTTATCTTGCTACAGTCCCACCAGATGTGCAGTAGTGTGCCTCTTTCCGTGCCACATCTCCAGCACTCTGGGGGCAGTCAGGGATGCGCGCGCTCATTGCGGCGGGTGTGCAGTACCAGTGAGTTAGTAGTTTATACGCTGTTTCTTGGGTCTTACTGAAAGTGGAGCAGTGGTGCGTCAAATAGCATATTTTTTCCCATTCCGCCTTATTGAATGTGCGTCCCAGTGCCGCCTCCCATTTTCCCATAAAGCTGGGTTGTGCGGTCGGTGTTCGTGTCAGGAGTGAGGTGTACATAAGGGAGACTCCGTGGGTCAGTGGGTCTGGGGTCAGACAATGGTCTTCGAAATATGTGGGAGCTCTTGTCAGGGTGGGAGCGTTGCGATGTATGTTTGGATCTGTTTATGTTTTAAGCACGTCAAGAGGTTGTGTTCTCCTTCCCCTCCTAGGTCCCTTAGTGTTTTAAGTCCGCTCGTCGTGTAGACGTGTTTGAGTCTAGGTAGTGGGTCCGGTATAAGGGATTTGAACGCTCTAGGGTCTAGTCCAGGGGGGAAGCTCGGGTTGTGTGTCAGGGGGAGCAGGGGCGATGGGTATGGTGCTAAGTCATGTTTCCCCTTTGAGCTGTGCCACTCCTGCAGGGTGGCCTTTACGTACGGGGAGCATTTCTTGTTCTCGCGCCTTATCCCTGGGGGCAGCCATGGTAGTATTGCGACTGGGGCACCTGCTTCATGTTCCTCTGCCTGCTTCCATTGTTTCTGGACCCCTGATTTGGTCCATTCTATTATCCGAAGAAGGTGGCATGCTCTGTAATAGAGGGTGAAGTCTGGCAGGGCCAGGCCACCTCTATCTTTAGGCTGTGTCAGTAGTGTGTGTCTAAGTCTCGGTCGTTTCCCATTCCAGACGTATCTTCCCAAGGCTGTGCGGAGTGTGGTGAAGAACGTGCGGGGGATCGTGATGGGGATGGTTTGGAAGAGGTACAGGAGGCGGGGGAGGAAATTCATTTTAACTACTTGTATCCTGCCTAGCCATGAGATGTGGAGGTGTGCCCATTCCTGCAGCTCAGTGCGGAACCGTGCGTGTATCGTGTCGAAATTTTCCCTGAGTATGTCGCCTGCTTTTCGTGTGAGCCAGATACCCAGGTATTTAATTTTATGTGTGGCCCACTGGAATGTGTAATGTTGGCGTAACGGTGTCGCCCTGTGCTCCGGGATGTCGATGTTCAGTATGTATGATTTCGAGAGATTTATTTTAAAGTTGGATATCCTCCCAAAGTCCCGAAAGGCTTTCAGAATGTTGGGAAGAGATACTTCCGGGTTCGTCACATAAAAAAGCAGATCGTCTGCATACGCCGCTACTTTATGGTGTGTCGTCCCTGCCTGGACTCCCATTATGTCAGGGTTGTTCCTAATCGCTACCATGAGTGGTTCGAGGGCCAGGACGAAAAGTAGCGGGGAGAGAGGGCATCCCTGTCGGGTGCCATTTAGAATATCAAACGGTGCTGATAGCGCCCCGTTAATTATCACTTGGGCTGAGGGTTGTGAGTATAGGGCCATTATCCACCCCATGATTCCCGGGCCCAGGCCAGCGTGTGTCAGTGTCCAGAACAGATAGTTCCAGCTGACTCTGTCGAAGGCCTTCTCCGCGTCTGTTGACAGCAGGAGAAGGTTGCTTCTTCTGTGTTTGTCGTTGTGCATCAGCGTGAGGGTGCGTATAGTGTTATCTCGGGCCTCTCTCCCCGTCACGAATCCCACCTGATCCGGGTGTATCAGTGTGGGTATGTGTGTCTGCAGTCTAGTGGCCAGTATTTTGGCTAATAATTTAAGATCGCAGTTTATAAGGGATATGGGTCGGTAACTCCCGCAATGTTCTACATCTTTGCCCTCCTTAGGGAGGATGGTGATATGGGCCGCCAGCGTTTGTTTGGGGAAGCGGTGTCCCTCCCTAATGGCATTGAATGCCGCTACCAGAGGGTCGTACAATATGTCAGCATATGTCTTATAATAGCAGAGAGGAAGGCCGTCTGGGCCCGGGCTTTTGCCTGGTGCCGTTCGTTTGATAGCCGCGGCTAGCTCCTCCAGTGTGATTGCTTCGTCCAATAAGGTCGCCGTGTCCCTATCTAGTGTGGGTATTGTGTGGTTGGCAAGGTATTCATTGATAGAGTCCGATAGTCGCGTGGTTGCCTGTGTCGATGTCGGGCTTGGGAGTGAGTACAGGTCAGCATAGTACAACCTGATTACTTCCTGTATCTTGGCGGGGAGTCTGTGTAGTGTGTTCGTGTTGTCGCGGATGCGGTCAATATATGTCTGTTGTCTGCGTTTAGCAAGCATTCGTGCAAGGAGTCTGCCACTCTTGTTGCCATGTAGAGAGAAGAATGCCTTATGCCGCAGCGCGTCTCTGTGGTATCGGGTTTGAAGCAGTTTGGTCAGGTCCCTACGTAGTGAGAGCAGTTGTTCTTGTTGTGCTTGTGTCTGTTGGGTTTTGTTGAGGGCGTCTATGGCCCGTATGTCTGTTAGAAGTGTGGTCAGTCTCTTCTCCCTCAATGTTTTCAGTATGGCGCCCTGTCTAATGAAGTGGCCCCTAACTACACTTTTGTGTGCCTCCCATACTATCGTCGGGGTCGTTTGGTCGGGTGTGTTGATGGAGAAATACTCCCTGAGAGTTGATGCTATGTCCGCCTTGACAGTGGGATCGGAAAGCAGGTATTCATTAAGTCTCCATTTGGCTACCCTGGGACGGAATAGAGGTGAGGCCAGTGTGAGCGTCACCGGGGCGTGGTCTGACCACGTCGCTGTGCCATGTTCTGTCTGTAGGACCAGTGGGAGATGATAGTGTTGGAGGAAGAAGTAATCTATCCTGGTGTATGAGTTGTGTGGGTGTGAAAAAAATGTGTAGTCCCGTTCGTCCGGGTGGAGGGCCCTCCAACCATCCACTAGTTTGTATTTAATGAGGAGAGTTTTAATTGTGGATAGGTGTTGGGTCGGGACCTGTGAAGTGCCAGTGGATGAGTCCCACTTCGGGTCTAGCGCCAGATTAAAGTCTCCACCTAGGACTAGTATGCCCTCAGTGAATGCCGCCAGTTTGCGGAGGGTCTGTGAGAAAAATCTATGGTGTCTCTGATTGGGGGCGTACACATTGGCGAACGTGTATGTCTGGCCTGCAATTGTCCCCTTCAGGAACACATATCTAGCTTCCCTATCCGTTTGAACTCCCGTCTCCTGGAGGGGTACCCTTTTGTGTATGAGTATTGCCGCACCTCTCGCCTTACCACCGTGGTAATCGCTAAAATACCCTGTAGTGTATCTGTGATCCTGTAGCTTGGGTCTGGACCCTTCTCTAAAATGTGTCTCCTGCAAGTACACTATGGACGCACTGGCCGCATGAAAGTTCCGCAGAGCAGCTGCCCTGCGTTCAGGCTTGTTCAGGCCTCTCGCATTTAGGGATATGATCGTAAGATTGGCCGGTGCGAGTGACATCTCTAGAAACCGTCAGTCCGTCGGTCGTCCGTTAATAGGGGGGTCTGTATAGCGTCCGGGTTAAGGGATTAGGGGTTGGATTTGGGGGTCCGCCGCGTCAGCGGCGTTAGAGTGAAGGCGTCTGGGCGGTCCCTAAGACCCGAGCCTAGTAGAGGGCCCAGTGTCTCGGCCACCTAAGTGTAGCGCCTGTCCCTTGGGGGAATAGGAGGAAGGCCTAGGCCTCCAAGTAAGTCGTGGTCCCGCTGTGTGCGGACTGTCGTGGGCGAGTCACCTTGTGATCTCTTGTCAGCCCTAACCGTCCTACTCAGTTGGTTTCCCGTGTGTCTCCTTCGTGGCTCTATTAGTTGCGATATCATGAGTATGCGTGTCCTCGCCTGAGGTGTGTGGGGCAAATACATTTCGGTATCAGCAATCAACAGTAAATAAAAGTAATTAAAACACAATAGCAGTAAACATGGATTAGGATATACATTTGAATGTGAGCGTTAGGATATGGTGGCACCCGTCCCACAGCGTAAAGGCCCAGCCCCTAGGCAGCCCAGTGTTGCGTTCCCGAGGTCCGTGCCATGAGGCCTAAGTAGACCTCCCTGTAATGCCCCCCCCTCTGATGCCCTCTCAGGGCCATTGTGAATGTATTCCGGTTACCGTCCAGAGGCCCGAGCGGGCCGAGTCCCCGCGCCCCCACCTGCTCCTGGGTAGGTCGTCACAGGTTGATAGGAGGGTGCGGTTGCCCGGCCCGGTCTGCGACCCCCGTTCCTAAGGCTCTGCATCCCCCCCTTAAATAGTGTTCCCTCCAAAGGCTTCCCACCTCCCCCTCCTTCCCTCTCGGCGGCCCGGGTGCGCCAGGTCCCCGTCCCCCTAGCCCGCTCCTGAAAAGGTCATCACGGGTCTACTGAGGAGGATACGGTAACCCAGCCCGCCCCGCAGCCCCCGGCACCTAGACACAATTGTATAACATAAGTAGGGATTCCCCCCCTCCCCGCTCCCGCCTAGATGTTCCCCTGGCCTAGCCCTCCCCTCAGTCCCGCTTCAGGTGTGGGTAGGCCCCTAGGCCGCGAGGCCCTTGTCATATTGGAACTTGCAGTTCTCAGACAGCGAGACAGAGTCCCCCGGAGCCCTAGCTGCTTTCAGTCCGGGCCGGCCCTGCGGCCTGGGGTGACCTAGTTCAAGTCCGTGGTTACTCTGCAGGATCGGTGGCGGGTGAACCGCAAACCGTGTTAGTCTCCAGGGCATTCTTGATCTCGTTGTTAGTTGGGTTAGCGCCCCGGGATCGCAGTTCCCTGCTGGGCTAGGTGGCCTGTGCTTAGGATCAGGTGGTGTTGTCTACAGTTCCATGTGTCGGTCGGAAGGTCAGTGGTAATGCGCCGGAGCTGTGGTCATCTCGGTAGAGGTTGTGTGGAACTCGAGGGGGTGGGCGCCCCGTTGCTGGGCCCGAAGTCCACGGGACAGGTGCCGCTCAGAGATTACGTCTGTTTATAGGCCACGTGGGCCCGTTGCCTGCTGGCGTGTGGTCCTTGGTATCTGGGATCCGGTGGCCTGTCTCCCGATTCTCTGGGTAGGCGTATAGAGCAGTAAAGGGTCAGGCCAAGTTAGTGAGGCAGGTGTTATTTGTAGCTCTCTCGCAAGAGCCTCCATGTCGTTCTTCTCCCTGATTTCAAAAGGGCCTTTCGGAGTGTGCACTTGGAGTCCGTTTGGGAAGCACCAACGGTATTTGATTTTGTTGGATTGCAGCTGCCTGGTAAAGGGGCGCAAAGCCCTGCGATATGCCAGCGTAGTGGGTGACAGGCCCGGGTAAAGCTGGATCTCTGTGCCCTCCAAGAGCACCTTGCCCAATTCTCTTGCTTTGCGGAGGATCTCTTCCTTTTGTTGAAAATTGGCAATGCAGCATATTATATCCCGGGGGATGCCCCCAGGTGGTCCCTTCGGTCGGAGAGCTCTGTGGGCTCTTATCATTTCAAGTGGGGCCTGTGGTGGTCTGCCCAGGAGGCTGTTGAATATGCCCGTAAGGGTGTGTTGTATTGGGGCTGTGTCGTCTACTTCTTCCGGCACACCACGGACCCTAATGTTCTGCCGCCTGCCCCGGTTGTCGAGGTCCTC
Source organism: Pelobates fuscus (assembly GCF_036172605.1). Classification (NCBI taxonomy): domain Eukaryota; kingdom Metazoa; phylum Chordata; class Amphibia; order Anura; family Pelobatidae; genus Pelobates; species Pelobates fuscus. The sequence continues at coordinate 282,236,178 of NC_086319.1, read as the reverse complement.
TAGGTGGTAAGCCATTTGCCGGATTTGAAGAGTGCTAAGTTGCAGGGTTTCTGTGGTTGCGGACTGCGCCGAAGACATGTGGTCGCAGTCCGCTTCGAGTTGAGAGACCCTCTGGCGTAGGCCGCAAAATTCTTCTCTCATGGCCTGCAGCTCCGACGTGATGGAGGAGCGGAGCTCATTGTTCGCTGCTTTCAGGTCATCCTTGGTGGGCAGATTACGCAATATATCCATCCAGCCAGGGTGGGTAGCTGGGGTATCCACTGCGGGGGTCCCGGTGAGGGTCTCCCCCCCCGTGTGGAGATGGCGGGAAAAACCCTTCGGAGGCCGCAGAGTCGCTGGATGCCTGCGTGTCCGGGTCCGCCGGGGTGATCAGGTATTGCCGCAGGGAATGGTGACTGTTCCCTCTGGGAGTGTCGGCAGGCTTAGTGGCTTGTGCTGCCCTGTGAGTTTTGCCCATTGTCGGGGCAGTAAGGTGCTTTCGGCGAGGAAAAAAGCTGAGCCTGGAAGGGAGCTCAGGAATCACGCTGCCATCTTCCTCGGCTTCCAGCGACTCATACTTCTTAAGCGACTAGTCTCATATCTTGAATACCTAAAAGCGTGACACAACATCATATAGTAGACTCACTAGCTCAACTTACCGAGAATCATAGCATTTTGTGTACATAATCTGCTTAGAAATAAGCCTGTTTGGGGGCGGAGCCTGACCGGGGAGCCGACCAGACGCATAATCTGTGAGCTCCCGAGCCCGGTCCTGATTTCAAGCGAAAAACGGGGGGAAAATACCAGACCCTGAACCCCAACTTACCTTACTCGACGACACCAAAGCTGGGGAGCAGAATGATATCCCACACACTCGGAAAGACCGCTGGATCGGTAGATCAGAGGCTTGGGGCCTACACGACACAGTGCAGGGGAGAGGCGGACGCTCTCCCAGCCCTTCAAAGCGTGCGGCACCTGAAGTATCGGGCCTCCCCTCCCCCCTCAGGACCGGTGGGGGTTAACCCGGTCCAACCACCCGCAACCTGTGAACCCACACAGCTAACTGGCGACCTGGAAACCCGCTTGAACAGGCTAATGGCAAACTTCTGGGCGAAGGTGGAAGCTAGACACACAGCTACACAGCAGCAGCCACGGGCGGGCAAGAACACGCCGAGGACCCAAGTAAGCAACAGCCGGAGGGGCACAAGGAAGCTCCCAGGCATAAGCCCGACGGCACAACCCACGACCCGCCACAAGAGCCAACTCGGGGTGAGGGCCCCAAGGGGCAAAGCCCAGACGCATCCCCCACGCAAGCAGAGGCGGAGGCCTGCGCATGGCACGCGGCGACACACCACCACAGGCCTGGGTCCTACCTCAACAGGTATATACCCGGCCTCTTCAATCCCCCGAGTTAATGGGGAAACAAAGCTGGCCCTGCCACAAGACTGGAGCAGGAGGGTGACACCGGCATGCCCCTGGCTGACAGCCGACACCAAGGACTCCTACCTGCCACAGCAGATGCTAGCCCACGCTCACACACCCCACCCACGCACTGCCCAACCGGGTGAAACACAGACCACAACACAGCTGCAGCAGACAGCGCAGGGGGAGCCCATACAAGGCATCGGATGAACCACACAGCATTGGGACTTAAGGTCTAGCAAAGGACTCTTCACCCATCCTATTTTCCAATTTTTTTTTCTTTACTGTTATTTTTCAACGCCATGCAAATGTTGTAATGCTGTATGTACCAAAGCACTTGTTAGCTAACGTAGCTCATTGAAGTTTATACTGCATGATGTCTAGCCTCTAATAACCCAATCAGCCTGATCACGAAGCCTACACGTGTTATACGCTAGCTTAGTTGTTTAGCTTCATTAATCGTCGAATATCTTAATTATCCTGATGACAAAACTACATAGACATCACAAAGTGCACATAACCAATCTGTACTGTTAACTGTCTAGATAATACGCGTGCACAGTTTATTTACTATCCCTATACAACCATATCGATACCTTGATACTAATACTACAACACTCTATTCTTTAAGCAGGTTATTTGATATATGTTACATCTTGTTGTACTCTTGTTCTTACTTTACAAAAAAAAAAAAGTGCAAAAACCTTGACTATGTATGCCACTCGTTAGCCATGATATTGTGTACTCAACATGTCATTGTTCAAGCTTGTACTTTCCTCTGCACTCCAAAAATAAAGAATTTAAAAAAAAAAGAAATAAGCCTGTTTGAGGTTTTACTATTATACTAATTTCCTTACTTTAGTATTTCTCAAGCATTTCCAGAAAATCTGTTTAAGTTACATAAAAATTGTGCTGATCTTTTGTTCATGCTGACCAACTGTTAACAAATGTCTGATTATATACTTGTCATTGCTGTTGGGGCATGACGAGCCATCTTGTTATCCTTTCATGCACTCCAAAAATAAAGAATTTATAAAAAAAAAAAAATATACAATCTCTCGCAAGATAGAGAACTGTCTACAGATTAGACAACAACCAAACCTCCAAAAAGTGGAACGTGAAACAAATGCATAGCAACTATTACATTGAACTAAGTCTGCCATTCCAATGAGGTGAATAATTTAAATCAAACAAATCTTAACTTTTTATTTATCCTCCTGAATACCTCAGATTACCTCCAGGTTATCTCCAGAATATCTCCAACCACACTTAGAAGCAAAACCCTCCAGAATATCTCCAACCACACTTAGAAGCAACACTCTCCAGAATATCTCCAACCACACTTAGAAGCAACACTCTCCAGAATATCTCCAACCACACTTAGAAGCAACACTCTCCAGAATATCTCCAACCACACTTAGAAACAACACTCTCCAGAATATCTCCAACCACACTTAGAAGCAACACTCTCCAGAATATCTCCAACCACACTTAGAAGCAACACTTAGATGAAGCAACCAAGCTATATTAGCCAAGCTAATGACAACAACCCTTATATAACTCCTAAAATCACTACCCACTAAGAATGTTTAACACCTGGGTAGTCCTCTGCTTATTTGCACACAATAGCTAATTAACCAGCAATCAATAGCAAGTAGCTAACTAATCAAATCAAATGCCTTGTAATTACCAACAGGAAATCAAACCTTGTGTAGACAGTAACCTTTTCCTACAGTTGAATCTTACCTGTAACAGTAACAGCCTGTGTGTATTCCGCATTCTGTGTGTGTTCAGCAGTCTGTGTGTGTGTTCAGCAGTCTGTGTGTGTGTGTATCCAGCAGTCTGTGTGTCTGTTTTGGTCTATCTGACCCTTCACCTTAATGGGTCTACCGTTGTCATCTGCGAAGTGTGATATGTAAGTAAACGGTACGGGGGCTGCAATGAGGATGACTACCCCATGCAATTTAGTTCCTGAAAAGTTACTAAAGTAACCATTTGGGTATTTTCGGTTGCGAAATGTGGGTGCAGCATCGTCACGGAAATGTGTCTCTTGGACAAATACAATGTCTGCTTTTAGTTTGTGAAATTTGGTTCGTGCTAAGGAACGTTTTTCGGGGGCCTCTGACATTTAGGGAAACTACCTGGAGGGTAGCCATGTATGTAGGCTTGTAGGTATCTGGATTGTAATGTGGACCATACATGCAGCTGTTAATAAACAAAAATAACATAACAATAAACAAGTATACACATGATAAACCATCACACGGTCTATGAACATAGTATGCATTTTGCAAGTGGTTTGTGAGGGTGGTAACAGTCATGCGGGTCCCGTAGTGGTGGAGCCAGGTCACTCAAGAAACCTTAGTACACCGCGATATCGGTCATCTCGACTTGTGGAACAAAAAGTGGGGGGAAATAGTGTAGAGGAGGGACGTCCAGGCCACGTGGATGTCTGGAAATTGTGGTGGTAGTGGTATTGGGGGTGATTGTGTCCTGCACACAATCCGATGTTGTACTTGTGGAGACTTGATTGGGTACGGGTCATCTTGGTGTTGTGGAGGGGAAATAGGGGACTACATGGATGGCTTACAACTTAGGGGTTGGGATATGCAGGCTGCGAGCTCAGCAGTTGAACTCAGGACTGTGTCCTACGAGATGTTGGTATTGGTATGGTAGGGTGGGCTCGGGATATATCCATGGTGCAGTTCTGTTATGTGAGACGTGTCCGGATATTGGTATAATTCTGTAAGTGTGAGAATTCAGGAATAAGGGGTTCTCGGCAATGTCTACTGATTTGATATAGTCAGACCATGGGGGAGCACGCCCAGCAACAGACACAGGTGGTAAACTTTGATAGAACACAAATATATATATATATTAAATTTTCTTGGTCTTGTTCAGGGAGGCCTTTAATGCATAAATTATTACACCTACCCCTATTATCTATGTTGTCCAGCGATCTGTGTAGATGTGACAGGTAAGTGTTTTGGGTATCGATCGTGCTTTGCATTTGCTATATTTGTGAGTGGAGGAGATCTGTCATCCTCTAGGGCAGTGTTTCCCAACCCAGTTCTCAAGGCACACCTACCAGTCCAGGATTTAAGGATTACTCAGTTTTGTCTAAGGTGTTTTTTCTTTTTTTTCTAAAAACACCTTAGACAAAACTGGGTAATCCTTAAATCCTGGACCGGTAGGTGTGCCTTGAGGACTGGGTTGGGAAACACTGCTCTAGGGTACTCACTCTGTCTCCAAAATGGCGGACGTCCGCGCCTATAGTCTCCAGCTTCGTCTGGAACGAGATCTCCAGCTTCCTGAGCATCGCGGCCAGGTCATGTTTGGAAGGTAAGTTATGGAGGGCTTCTTTAATCTCTAAATCTGCAGTTTAGCGAGAGCCTTCCGAACCGTCCGGGCTCGATGCGGGTCCATCCTGTGAGGATTCCGGCGCCATATTGAGGGCTACCGCGCCGGGGACGGTGTCCGCATAATCGCGGAAGAATTTAGTTAGTTCCCCCAATTTTCCAGCTGGATGTTTGCCGGGGTGGCTCTGTGTAGAGAGAGAGCGCTGAGTGTGTCCTATTGTGGGATGTGATGCCCGATGGAGTTGGATTGCGTGCAGGCTTACTCAGAGCGCCGTTAGAGTGCAGCCATTCAGCTCCGAGGTTGGCTTCACCCCCTATAGTATTTGTTTTATATTTATTGTTCTTGCAGATTAACTGTTTCCTTCTTTCCATACAAGAGTTGAAATCACAGGTTGCAAAATTAAATTATTTACTTCTTGTACATCGCACATCCTCTATTGTTGGCTCATATTTGGGTAGGACCACCCACCTTACATTTTTTTCCTGTTCACTTTAATGTGTTTACCAATTGTTTTTTTTTTGTTGTTTTTTTTTAAGTAGTGTAAAATTGGTCACCAAATCCAAGATTACTGCAAGACCATATGATCTGTTGCAAAATATATAGTGTGTCATGGGACTGGACTGATAGGCCAAGTTTCCTAAACTTAAAGCTAGCAGTTTAATTTTTAAAAGCAAATGAAAAAAGTAGCAAACTAATAAAATATATAATAATTAGAACCTCAACAAAATCAATAGGTTGTCCAGCTAGTTTATTGTTAGGCTGCCTCATAATAAAACAAATACAACCAATAATATCAATTAAGTAGAAATTATAGTCTGTCTAGCTTGGCCACTAAATAATGTGGCTCTAGTTGTTGAGTCTGTACAACATTCCTGAGATTCACAGCACACCAAGACTTGATTTGGTAATAATGTACATAAGGATGCGCTCAACACAAAGATAATGGTACGTTTATAAAAATATATAGTAATGGCAACCACACAGCTACTATATGAGCTAAATGAGCAAACATCAACAAAAAGTTTAGAAGAATATATTCTAGATCAAGCATGTCAACTAATACGGGCCACATAAACAATTTAAGTGGGCTGCACAAAAACAAAAACGTCAGTTTTCTTAAAAATGTAGGTTCATTTAGAAAAGTACAGTATAAAAAAAGTTGCCTAACTGACACTGGATGTCCTCACACTCATAGGGCTTTAAAGTAAATAAAAGAGCGAATTTTGGAGACGTGCATTTGCTTATAACCAATGTTTTAGTCCAACTACCTACCTTGACATATTAAGAAATGTTTGGTAATGGGACTGAAATAGTGAATGTATGCTTTTGCATAGCTGTAAAAAAAAAAAACAACAAATGACGTTATCATGTTGATTTTGAAGTCCTATGCGTGTTATCTGCACTTTGGCTGAGATCATCAAACTTGATGATCACAGCCACTCAGGCTGTTGTGCATGTGTGGCAAAACGCTGTGCATCCCATCAGCATCTCCATAGGGAGTGTTCAGTGCATCCATACAGACCCAATCATGGGCGTAGGAACCCAAAAGAATCTGGGGGGGATAGCATTTTTACTCGCTGGGTATATTCTTATTCCGTAAACTAGGAGTTGTTTATCCCATTGTACAGCGCTACGGAATTTGCAGTCGCTATATAAATGATTAAATAACAACATTAAAGGGTCACTACAGGGAAGGGGTTTTACTTACCCGGATACAGCGCAGGGATCCTCCTGATTAGAACCACCCCTACCCTTCCCATGAATATTAGAACCACCCATACCCTTCCATGCACAAAAGAACCCCACCTACCCCTTCCACGCATTTTAACCCCCTACCTCTTCCATGCATATTAGTACCCCCTAACCACTTCCATGCATATTAGTACCCCCTAACCCCTTCCATGCATATTATAACCCACCCTACCTCTTCCATTCATATTAGTACTCCCCTAACCCCTTCCAATAATTTTTCTACCTCCCCCCTCCTCCCATCCATATTAGTAGCCCCCCCTAAACCCTTCCAATTATTTTTCTACCTACCCCTCTCCCCCTATCCTTATTAGTAGCCCCCCTAACCCTTTCCAATTATTTTTCTGCCATGTTAACTAACGCCAGTACTGGAGTGCCGCCGTGTTTACATTAAAAGGTCTGCAGGGACAGGCTATAGACACCAGAACCACTACATTAAGCTGCAGTGCTTCTGGGAACTATAGTGTTTCTTTAATGTGAGGTAAATTAGAGATTAGTGCCACGAATAATATGCTAGATTTCCTACTTACAACCAGATGAGGATGATGATGGGCTCTAGCTGCAGTCTGGCTCCACTGGTCTGGTGTAGAACAGGAGGCTGTTTGTAACTGTGGTCCCAAAAATCAATGTTCTGTGAGAACGGGAATCAGCTCCATTTTTTGGGGGCCCTTTACACAGCTCAAGGTCTGGGTCCCAGGGTCCACCTTCACGTTCCACCAATGAGTTTGTTCACAGGGGGTGGAGTGTGTAGGGGATGTCCTGATATGTGTGTAAGGAATGCATTGTGTGAATCTGTGTTTGTATGTGTAAGGGCTGCAAGGTGTGATTCTGTGTATGTACGGGATGCAGTGTGTGCGTCTGTAAGGGGTGCATTGAGTGTGTGTACGGGGTGCATTGAGTGTGTGTAAGGAATGCATTGTGTGTTTCTGTGTGTGTAAGGATTGCATGATTGTGTGTGTGTGCACGGGGTGCATTGAGTGTGTTTAAGGATGAATTGTGTGTTTCTGTGTGTGTAAGGGTGGCATGATTGTGTGATTGTGTGTGTGTGTGTGTGATGGATGTCAATCTCTCTCCCTCGTCACTCTCTTTCTTCCCCTCCCTCCCTCGTCACTCTCTTTCTCCCCCTCCCTTGTCACTCTCTCTCTCTCCCCCTCCCTTGTCACTCTCTCTCCCCCTCCCTTGTCACTCTCTCTCCCCCTCCCTTGTCACTCTCTCCCCCCTCCCTTGTCACTCTCTCCCCCTCCCTTGTCACTCTCTCTCCCCCTCCCTTGTCACTCTCTCCCCCTCCCTTGTCACTCTCTCCCCCTCCCTTGTCACTCTCTCCCCCTCCCTTGTCACTCTCTCTCCCCCTCCCTTGTCACTCTCTCTCCCCCTCCCTTGTCACTCTCTCTCCCCCTCCCTTGTCACTCTCTCCCCCTCCCTTGTCACTCTCTCTCCCCCTCCCTTGTCACTCTCTCTCCCCCTCCCTTGTCACTCTCTCTCCCCCTCCCTTGTCACTCTTTCTCCCCCTCTCTCCCTCCGTCCCCCCCTTGTCACTCACTTTCTCCCCCCCGTTTCTTTCTTTCTCCCCCCTCCCTCCCTGTCCCCCTCCCTGTTTCTCTCCCCCTCCCTCCTTGTTTCTCTCCCCCTCCCTCCCTGTTTCTTTCTCCCCCCTCCCTCCCTGTTTCTTTCTCCCCCTCCCTGTTTCTGTCTCCCCCCTCCCTCCCTGTTTCTTTCTCCCCCCTCCCTGTTTCTTTCTCCCCCCTCCCTGTTTCTGTCTCCCCCCTGTTTCTGTCTCCCCCCTGTTTCTTTCTCCCCCCTACTCCCTCCCTGTTTCTTTCTCCCCCCTACTCCCTCCCTGTTTCTTTCTCCCCCTACTCCCTCCCTGTTTCTTTCTCCCCCCTACTCCCTCCCTGTTTCTTTCTCCGCCCCTCCCTCCCTGTTTCTTTCCCCCCCTCCCTCCGTTTCTTTCTCCCCCCCTCCTCCCTGTTTCTTTCTCCCCCCTCTCCCTCCCTGTTTCTTTCTCCCCCCTCTCCCTCCCTGTTTCTTTCTCCCTCCTCTCCCTCCCTGTTTCTTTCTCCCTCCTCTCCCTCCCTGTTTCTTTCTCCCCCCTCTCCCTCCCTGTTTCTTTCTCCCCCTCTCTCCCTCTGTCCCCCCCTTGTCACTCACTTTCTCCCCCCCCGTTTCTTTCTTTCTCCCCCCTCCCTCCCTGTCCCCCCTCCCTGTTTCTCTCCCCCTCCCTCCCTGTTTCTTTCTCCCCCCTCCCTCCCTGTTTCTTTCCCCCCCCCTCCCTCCCTGTTTCTGTCTCCCCCCTCCCTGTTTCTGTCTCCCCCCCTGTTTCTGTCTCCCCCCGTTTCTTTCTCCCCCCTACTCCCTCCCTGTTTCTTTCTCCGCCCTTCCCTGTTTCTTTATCCCCCCTCCCTGTTTCTTTATCCCCCCCCTGTTTCTTTATCACCCCTCCCTGTTTCTTTATCCCCCACCGTTTCTTTATCCCCTCCCTGTTTCTTTATCCCCCCTCCCTTCCTGTTTCTTTATCCCCCCTCCCTCCCTGTTTCTTTATCCCCCCCTCCCTCCCTGTTTCTTTATCCCCCCCTCCCTCCCTGTTTCTTTATCCCCCCTCCCTCCCTGTTTCTTTATCCCCCCTCCCTGTTTCTTTATCCCCCCCTGTTTCTTTATCCCCCCTCCCTGTTTCTTTATCCCCCCTGTTTCTTTATCCCCCCTCCCTGTTTCTTTATCCCCCCTCCCTCCCTGTTTCTTTAGCCCCCCTCCCTCCCTGCTTCTTTATCCCCCCCCTCCCTCCCTGTTTCTTTATCCCTCCCTCCCTGTTTCTTTATCCCTCCCTCCCTGTTTCTTTATCCCCCCCTCCCTCCCTGTTTCTTTATCCCCCTCCCTCCCTGTTTCTTTATCCCCCTCCCTCCCTCCCTGTTTCTTTATCCCCCCTCCCTCCCTGTTTCTTTATCCCCCCTCCCTCCCTGTTTCTTTCTTCCCCCCTCCCTCCCTGTTTCTTTCTTCCCCCTCCCTCCCTGTTTCTTTCTTCCCCCCTCCCCTACCTGTGGCCGAGCTGTGTACTGTCCGCGGGTACAGGGAGCTTTTGTTTCCTGTATCCGGCGGACTAACAGGAAGTGCACACTCAGTGTTCACTTCCTTTTAGTCCGGCCGGGTACAGGAGACAGATGCTCCCTGTACCGGCGGACTATGCAGGGCTCGGCCACGCTACATTGAGGGAGTGACAGGAGGGAGCGCTGAGCGCTTCCCTCCTGTCAGCCCCTCTCCTCTGGCTGCGCCCGGGCAGAGCTGCAGCCGCCTGAGGCTCTCTGCAGAGCGCTCGGGCGGCTGCAGCAAAAGGGGGGCCGGCGGAGCTGGGGGGGATTTCCCCATTACCTGTCCCCCCCGCATGATTTGCTGGGGGGGATGCGTCCCCCCCATCCCCCCCGGTTCCTATGCCCATGGACCCAATCCAATACACCCTCGCCACCCCCCACTCTAAAACATTGCCACCAAATCCAAATACACTGCCCCCTTCCCTCCATCTCCCAAATTAATACACTGCCTTCCCCCCAATTTAACACACTACCTCCCACTCTCATACACTGCCCTCTCCCTCCCCCAAATAATACACTGGCCCCCTCCCTCCCTCAAATTAATACACTGCCCCTCCACCACAATTGAATACACTGGCATCCTCTTTCCCCCAATTTAATACACTGGCCCCTTCCTTCCCCCAAATGAATATACTGCCCTCCCCCCAATTTAATACAGTGCCCCCTCCCCCAAATTAATACACTGCCCCCTCCTTCCCCCAAAGTAATACTGTCCCCCTCCCTAAAATGTATACACTGCCCCCTCCCTAATTTAAGACACTACACAGGAAAATCCCCCAAACCCCTCTTCTCCTACCTTAAGATGAGCCACCCGTCCTCCAGTTCCAGCTCTGCTCTGTTCAAGCAGGCCAGAGGCTCCATTGGCTCTGCGAGAAGGAGGGAAGGTGGAGTGGCTTGCCTACTCTGCAGACAGACAGGCACTCTGCCCTCTTGTGGCCGCCGGAGGAAAGACAAGGATCAGACAGAGCCATAGCACAAAGCGGCCCCAGGGCAGGCAGGCCGCAAATATATTAATTGTGGGCTGCAAGTTTGACATGCTTGTTCTAGATTCCTAGCTTCAATGTAATTTCTCTGTCACTTCTTTATTCCCTCTCCACATTAAACGCTTTAGAAGCACCAATCTGTTTTTTATTTTAGGCAACTGAGATATACATTACATTTAAAAAGGAGTCATAGTAACTTCTTACAGGTGTAGATAAACTTAAAATGCACGAAAACAGAAACATGACAACAAAGCTCAATGGTATAGACTCTTAGTGAAGTTTGAGGAAAAGAGGAATTTTTAGTGTATGAATAACCTTCTTTGCGAATCATTGTGAGCTTTCTACTAGTTATTTTTCAGTCTGTACGTATTTTTTTAGAATTACGAAAGATACAGGATATATATTCTTGTTAAATCAATAGGTATACTCTAGGCCAGGGGTCAGCATACATGTTAAGGATGTGAGAACCAAACAGTCTCTAACCTATCAGGAGTCCCAGCAGGACTTCAGATATCTGCTAGTGCAAACCGAGTGGTGATTGCAGGTGCTGAGGGGCAATCCTCAATTTACGCATTGCTGCAATAATAATAATTGCAGTAATTTCAGGTCACTTCTTCCCCACACCTGTGAACAGTAATCCACACTAGAGTAGAGCAGCTTGCGGCAGTCATCGCAGCTCCTGGCAAGCCCTCTCCCACTACCCACACTGCTACATACTGTAGCAGTACTTACCCTCTCCCGCCTGACACTAAGAGCGCGCCGCGCGTCTCGGGCGCGCTCTTAAAGGGACAGTGGGAGACAAAATTACAATCAGTCTCCCATTGGCCCCTGTCATGCCACGTTCCCCATACATTCACGTTTTGGGGGCGTGGATATAACAGGGGCCAATCAAAGTGAACTTTAGGGTATTTATACTCACCTGTTTCCTTTGCACCTTGCCCTATCGTGGTTTCTGTTCAGTTCCCTTTAGTGCTTGTTTCGTTCAGTTGTTTTTTTGGTGCTTGACCTTGGCTTTGTTCCTGACTCTGTTCTCTCTTTATCCTTGCTTGTTTATCCGCTGGTTTGTCCTCCTGTGTACCAGTCCCCGGCTTGTTCTACTTTACGCTGTCTCTCCGTTCCCTTGACCTCGGCTTGTTCTGGACTCTGTCTTTTCTTGTACTCGTCTAAGTCCGGCCATTCTAAGGTCCGGTAAGACGAGTCCTGTTTTCTTGTCGCTTGACTATCTGGACTATTCCTGCGTGTTGGGGTATATTACCGTGACATTACGATAGGGCCATGGACCCCGCAGGTTTAGGACAACAGATGGCCACTCATGAGGCTAGATTCGCAGAACAGGATCACCGTATGGATCAAATGGCTCAAGCCATCCAGACACTGATATCCAGAACAGCTCCGGTACCTGTACCTGCGCCTCCTGTAACCCCTGTACCAGACACAGCTAATATGCCTAATGCTTCAGCACATCTAACCCCGCCACCTAGGTATGGAGGGGACGCTGAGACATGTAGGGGATTCCTTAATCAAGTGGAATACCACTTTGAAATGTACCCACGTTCATTTCCCACTGATAGATCTAAGGTGGGTTTTCTTATGCACCAGCTTACTGATAAGGCACTTGAATGGGCAAATCCGATTTGGGAGGCTAATGGACCTATGGTACACGATTTCAATAGCTTCCTCACAGCGTTTCGTAGAACATTTGACACGACTAAAGGGTCAAAGAATGCCGCCAGGGCGTTAATGAGAATTAAGCAAGGATATAAATCTGTAGCCGATTATGCTATTCAGTTCCGTACCCTTGCCTCACAGGTAGATTGGACTAACAATGGGCTTACTACTGCGTTTATGGAAGGCCTGTCTGAAACTATGTTGGATGAGGTAGCAGCTAAGGACCTCCCTGTACCCCTAGAGGACCTTATTGACTATCTCATCGATATAGATAACAGGATCCATGACAGGTTATATACCAAGTCCAGAAATAGACGCTTTGTCCCCGTTAATTCACCTAGAGCTGAGACTCCCGAGGGATCTAAAGGGTCAGAGGAGGAACCTATGCAGTTAGGGGTTGCTAAACTTACTGACGCTGAAAAACTTTATAGGAGAAAGGAGGGACTTTGTCTTTATTGTGGTAGGAGGGGCCATATGAGACAAAAATGTTCCGTGCGTCCGGAAAACTATCGCACCTAAGACCGTATAGAGGACAGGCCTTGGGTGTGACATCAGAGTCCTCACATTTGCCTCTTAATAAATTGCTTCTCCCTGTTTCCCTGCACCTTGGTAGTAACTGCATAGCAGGGAATATACTAGCCCTGGTTGATTCCGGAGCGGCCGAAAACTTTATAGATTCCAGTTTTGTTAAGGAGAATAACATACCCACCAGAGAGAAGGAGACACCCTTGGCCGTTGAGGCCATAGATGGTAGACCATTATGCTCTCCAGTTATCACACATGAAACTGTACCGCTACATATGTCTACAGGGGTGTTACACTCTGAAACCATTCGGTTTCAGATCATTACTTCTCCTTCCTCTCACCTCGTGTTAGGGTATCCTTGGTTGCGTACTCATAATCCCACTATTGACTAGGAGTCAGGACAAATAGTATCTTGGAGTGATGCTTGCCAAGAGTCTTGTATTGTTAAAACCACCCCTTTGAATTCTACTAATATTCCTACCGTGCCTACTGTTATACCCCCTCAGTACTTGTCTCTTAAATCTGTTTTTGATAAAAGGGAGGCTGAAAAGTTGCCACCTCACAGGCCTTACGACTGCGCTATTAATTTACTACCTGGTACTATGCCTCCCAAAGGGAGAATATATCCTTTGTCTCCTCAGGAGAATCTTGTTATGGAGGAATATGTTAAGGAATCTTTACAAAAGGGATTTATAAGAAGATCCTCTTCCCCGGCAGGGGCTGGTTTCTTCTTTGTATCCAAGAAAGATGGCGAATTAAGGCCTTGTATTGACTATAGGGGCCTTAATAAAATCACCGTCAAAAATGCGTACCCCATACCTTTGATCACGGAACTATTTGATAGGCTTAAACATGCCACGGTTTTTACTAAATTGGACCTTAGGGGTGCTTACAATCTCATACGTATCAAAAAGGATCACGAATGGAAAACCGCATTCAATACCAGGAGTGGTCACTACGAATATACTGTGATGCCCTTTGGCCTTTGTAACGCCCCAGCAGTTTTCCAAGAATTTATTAATGATGTCCTACGTCAGTACATACACACATTCATAATAGTATACTTGGATGACATATTAATTTATTCTACTGATTTACAGACTCATCACATGCATGTTAAATTAGTGTTGAGAACTCTTCTTGTTAACGGTCTCTATTGCAAACTCGAAAAATTTTCATTTGATCAATCAGAAGTCCAATTCTTGGGTTATATAATCTCTGCTAAGGGTTTTCGTATGGATCCCAAGAAACTTTCTGCCATCATGGAATGGCCTCTACCTCAGGGTTTGAAAGCCATTCAGCGTTTTCTGGGTTTTTCAAATTATTATAGGCGTTTTATTAAAGGGTTTTCTGCCATTGTAGCACCTATAACCAGAATGACCAAAAAGGATGGTAATACTCATGTCTGGAAACCAGAAGCACTTGAGGCTTTTGAATTCCTGAAGGCTTCATTCGCTTCTGCCTCTATTTTACAGCATCCTGTCCCTTCCCTACCCTTTATTCTTGAAGTTGATGCTTCTGAGATTGGGGTAGGTGCTGTCTTGTCTCAAAGAGATTCACCTGAAAATCCGTTACACCCTTGTGGCTTCTTTTCCAGACAGATGTCCAAAGCAGAAAAGAATTATGATGTAGGCAATTGCGAACTCCTTGCTATCATTTTGGCGCTCAAGGAATGGAGACATCTACTAGAAGGCACTAGGGATCCCATCCTCATTTTAACGGATCACAAAAACCTCTCCTACCTTAGTGAAGCAAAAAGATTGTCTTCTAGGCAGGCCAGGTGGTCTCTGTTTTTGTCTCGTTTCAATTACATAATCACATACAGACCAGGTGATCGTAATACTAAAGCTGACGCTCTGTCCAGACAATTCAAAACTACTGACAAACTAGAAATTGATGTTACCCCTGTCATTCCTCCCAACAGAATAATAGCTACTACTGTTCTCTCTATTTCTTACAAGCTATACAGGCTAAACAAAACATGGCTCCTGGAGAGAGGCCTGCTGATAAACTGTTCGTTGATATCCCCGAGAGACGGGACATTATGTCATTGTATCATGACACAAGAACTGCTGGACACCCTGGTATTTCTAAAATATTATCAGCAGTTTCTAGATATTTCTGGTGGGCTTCCTTACGCAAGGACGTCACCGATTACGTTAATGCCTGTACTACTTGTGCCAGTATGAAGTCCTCCCACAGAGTTCCTTGTGGGTTGTTGCATCCGCTGCCCATACCCGAGAGGCCTTGGTCCAATCTATCCATGGATTTTATTGTTGAATTACCCCCTTCAAATGGTAAAACTGTCATCCTGATGATAGTGGATCGTTTTTCTAAGATGGCTCATTTTGTGTCTCTTGTCAAACTGCCCTCATCCAAGGAACTTGCCTCTATCTTCGCCAGGGAGGTGTTTCGGTTGCATGGTATTCCTACTTCGATCATGTCCGATAGGGGTAGCCAGTTTATCTCCAGATTCTGGAAAGCATTTTGTTTGTTTTCTTCCGCTTACCACCCCCAGTCTAATGGAGCTGCTGAACGTGCCAACCAATCTCTAGAGCAGTATCTTCATTGTTTCGTGTCCCAACATCAGAACAATTGGGCTGACCTTCTTCCTTGGGCTAAGTTTGCTCGTAATAACGCTGCTCATGAATCCTCCGGTAACAGCCCTTTTTACGTTGTTTATGGCCGACATCCCCTGGTTCTTCCAGCTGCATTCTCCTTACAGGGCATGCCAGCTCTGGATGAACATTTGGCTGGTTTACGTAATACTTGGGAGCAGGTTCAGTGTTCTTTGGTGGATTCCGCTGCTCGCCAGAAGGTTCAGGCAGACAAGCATCGCAGGGCGGCTCCATCCTATGCTGTGGGGGACCGGGTTTGGCTTTCTACTCGTCATATTCGTCTTCGTGTGCCTTCTATGAAGTTGGCTCCTTGTTTTATTGGTCCTTTTCGTATCTTGCATGTGGTTAATCCTGTTTCGTATGCCTTGGATCTTCCTAGGAATCTACGCATTCCTAACGTGTTTCATACTTCCTTGTTAAAACCCCTCCTGTGCAACCGTTATACTCGGCATGTTCCTCCTCCCCCTACAGTTTCTGTGGAGGGCCATGAGGAATTTGAAGTGGCTGCTATACTCGACTCTCGTTTTCTTCGGGGTCGCCTCCAATATCTGGTACATTGGAAGGGCTATGGGCCTGAGGAACGCAGTTGGATTTCCGCGGGCGCTGTTCACGCTCCTCGCCTTGTGCGTTCTTTCCACGCTCGCTTTCCTGCCAGGCCTGCTCCTCCCCGCCCGGTGGGCGTGTCTTCAGGGGGGGTACTGTAGCAGTACTTACCCTCTCCAGGGGCCGGCTGGGGTCCTCTCTTCTCGCCGCGTGCGGTCCTGCTCCTGCACGAGTCGCGCGCGGCTCATCCAACGACGAGATCAGGAAGGCGGGCAGTGACCGCGAGAAGCGGTCACGTGTCCCGCCTGACACTAAGAGCGCGCCGCGCGTCTCGGGTGCGCTCTTAAAGGGACAGTGGGAGACAAAATTAGAATCAGTCTCCCATTGGCCCCTGTCATGCCACGTTCCCCATACACTCACGTTTTGGGGGCATGGATATAACAGGGGCCAATCAAAGTGAACTTTAGGGTATTTATACTCACCTGTTTCCTTTGCACCTTGCCCTATCGTGGTTTCTGTTCAGTTCCCTTTAGTGCTTGTTTCGTTCAGTTGGTTTTTTGGTGCTTGACCTTGGCTTTGTTCCTGACTCCGTTCTCTCTTTATCCTTGCTTGTTTATCCGCTGGTTTGTCCTCCTGTGTACCAGTCCCCGGCTTGTTCTACTTTACGCTGTCTCTCCGTTCCCTTGACCTCGGCTTGTTCTGGACTCTGTCTTTTCTTGTACTCGTCTAAGTCCGGCCATTCTAAGGTCCGGTAAGACGAGTCCTGTTTTCTTGTCTCTTGACTATCTGGACTATTCCTGCATGTTGGGGTATATTACCGTGACACATACACACAGAGCTGCATAGAAGCTACCTACACTGCTACATACACACACAGCTGTAGAATAAGCCTCCCCCTCATACAAATAATACAAACAGCCCACACATAAACAAACACAATCACAACATAACTGACAATCCACATACATGTACACAACCTCGCACATACAATACCCCAAGTGACCCCACACATCACCAAAAACACAATGTGATGTTAATAATGCATGGCCATTTCAAGTAGGTCTAAAGTTAAGATTTGCTTGATTTTATCTTGAGTTAGCAGGAGCTAGAGAAGGACATATCTGGCCATCTAAGGTGTCATCTTCCCCCCTCCCACACCACCATGATTATTTAGATGATATGATGCACACTCCAGCACTTAGAGAAAAACACAGCATGGCCACTGTGGAGGTAAATTAATTTCCATGTGCCAAGGCAGCCAGGAGTGCAACATAAAAAAGAAAAAACGAAAAGGTGAAACAATAACGAAGTTGTGTACTTTAAAGGAACTCTCCAAACACCATAACCACTAAAGCACACTGTCGTAAGTATGGCGACAGGAGTGCCTTACATGTGTATACAAGCAGTCTTGCATCTCTCCTTACTTGCTCATATTATTATGCATAGGTGCCCTGTGCAACACATCAGTCATTTTCTGTAAAAATGGGTCATTTCACAATTTTCTTTTCTCGTAGAAAGTTGTAGATTTCAAACACTGGTCCACACATAGTTACATGGGATGAAAAGAGACATGTGCTGCATAATATCACATCTGAACTAACCATGACACATTATTTACTCTAATATTACAGGATTTTTTCTTGTTCAGTTACCCCCTTTCTAAAGTACTCTTACGACACAAAACTTGTGACGATTTATGTCTTGTACCTGTTGTTATGTGAAATCTTAGTACTGTTTTAAATTTCGAAATATTGAAATTGTAATCTCAATGTAATCTCGCTGTATCAAAGCTTTAGTATTACTATGTAAAATATATAAACCAATAAAAATGTATTAAATATAAAAAAAAAGAAGAAAAGAGACGTGTCCATTGAGTTCAGCCTTCCTCACATTTGTTTTTTGCTGTTGATCCAAAAGGCTCTCACATTTCAAGGCTTAATTAGAAAATCTTAAACCCAATGTTTGCTCCCTCAACTCACGTTACCAGCAAGAGGGGATTTTTGAGTAAATTGACATCTTCATGCTATTTACCAGGTCTTTGCCAGTTAAGATATTAGTGGAATATTTTCAGGGTCAGAATAATGAATGACCAAGCCATGGAGAGTATCACGGCAGAACGAGCTGTACAGGAAACATTAAATATTAAAACATTCCATATGAAGCTGCAGTGCATTAAAAGTAAAGATTTTAAAAATACAACAGATTCTCTTCTCTACTCAATGGAATTCATTTATTGTATATTTGTATTTATTTATATTGCAGTTTGTTTTCCAGGAGGCATGTATAGAGATTTATTTCCTTTTAAATATGTAATGAAACGTCAATTTTGGGGAATCTGCATTCCTTTGAAAGAATCTGGACCATCAACTCCAGGGAAGTAAGCAACAGATTGATATAGTGAAGTATCCTCATTCCCTGGGCCTTTGAAGCATGTTATTTACCCACTCCTGAAATTGGAGGGATTAAATATAACATTACCATTACAGCACGCATTCGTTAGACATTCTTTTTATGTTGTAAAGATAAAAAAAAAGGATAAGAGGAATTTTTAGTGTATGAATAACCTTCTTTGCGAAACAATCATTGTGAGCTTTCTACTGGTTCTTTTTCAATCTTTCGGTTCTCTCTGGATAACCACAGTACAGTCAACTTCCTTAAACACTACAGAATCGTAACAGGCTTCCACCCTACTTGAATTCCTCTCATCTCTTAATACTCTCTAGTTCTGACCACATTAGTGCAATAACACATGTTGCAATAGTTTTGTAAATTCACTCATACTCCACGAACATTGAAATATTTCCTTTTTTTCTGCAAGATTAAGGACCCTACTTTTACTCATCCTAGAACTTATTGTTCCAACAATCACTGTGCCCTACTTAGCAGTTCAGCTGTGCCCTATTTAGCAGTAGCAGGGCTATGAGGGTATGAAGACGTAACAAAGGAGACCTGTTTTGGTGGGACTGTCAACAAGAGCATTCCATACAAAGCAACTATGGAGAAGAAAGGTATGTAATTAGAGGAGAGGCAAATATGTCTGCTCACCTTAAGATGTGGTGCTGTTTGTCCATGATGTTCTATCCATGTGGTGGTCTGTCTTTATTGATGCTGCAATAGCGTATCCTCTCACAAAATGGCTCCTGTCACATAATGATACACCAGGTGTGAATTAACTTTGAAATTAATTTTGAAATGTCTATGAATTCTCACTTTGGTGAATAACCCTGCCTAAAAGATCTTCCTATGCTTCGCTAATCCTTACATGTCTTCTTTTTTTTTATTTCTCAAAAAACGCAGATTTCAATAGGGATTAACACTTTTATAAATTAACCTGGTTACACCCCCAGGCTATCCATCAGATAGCTGGTCCTGTAACTTCCTGGTTTGTTAAGCTCAGTGGAGCTTATCTCAAGAGACAATTGTTCAGATTCAGAGCACCTGTTTTGCAAACCCTTCTCATTAAACTGCGTTGGGAAGTTTGTGATTGGAGAGCTATAAACAGTCTAGGCAGTGTTAGAAGTGGAGGGCTTGCAAACGCTTTAGACAAGATATCTGCAGTTTTTGCCACTTGTTTTCTAGATATAATTACAATGAAAAAAATACAAAGTTAAATGCATGCAAGTTATCATTAAAGGTATATATCCTAAATTGAAAAAAAAATGAATAGAAATAAACATTTTACAATTGGAGTGTTCCTTTATCCTGGTTATCCAACCTTTCACAAGATTTCTATATTTTTTCCTATTCTGAAAAATACTTTGGAATAAAGCCTACTGCTAGCCCTACTCAGACAGCCGTCATGCATTCACCTGAGTGCACAGCTGCAGGTCTCTAGTGTGTAATTTTCATAGACCATGAAAGAACTTCTGTATTTCCTCTTTTAACTTTCCATTTGGCCCACATCTTTGATGACAACTGTGGCGAAACCAACTTCGCCACTGTGGGCTGGAGAAGCCTGGCTGCTAGCCTCCTGCCCTGCGACTATGGCCCCTGGACATATTGCACTTTAAAGACTATATTTGGGCATGTATAATTTATATTGCTGCTACTGGCCCTTTAAAATCAGCAATGGACAATTTGGGACTACTGTCCCTTTAAGACTGTGAAGCATATCCTATTGTACTGCCTGTATATTGTATATGTATTTATGTATGCAGTTAACCTGGGTTATATATATATATGCAGCCTTCATCTGATTGTTCGGTAGAATCACTCCATTCATTGTATTGAGGAAACTACCGAACAACCAGACCACCCAGGATTAAGTGTGCCTCCAATTACCGTTTGCAACAATGTTGCAAACGGGTAATTGGCAATCATGTAATGTGTTCTGGGTCCTCTGGGTGGCCGCCATTCAGGAAACAACCACGTGGCGGCGGCCATCTTTAACTACCGAACAGCGGTGTTTTGCCGTCGAGTGTCTGGAACTAAAATCGGACACTTGACTAGGCAAACACCGCTGAGACCTCCATACTTCCAGAAATTCGTATGGAAACTACCGAATGACCCGCCGTTCGGTAGAAAGAAACATACGAACTAGGGGATTCATGCGAATCCCCCTTAGTCTCTATAACCCAAGTAATTCGTATGTTTCATTCACCTGTTTGTGACCGACCGCAGGGCCAAAATGCATGGAACTGTTTTCGGATACTTTACCCATGCGGTCGGTCAATACTTTAAAGTCCCATAACTCCCGAACCATTTATCCGAATGGGCTGATTCTTGCATATGTTGTCCCCCTGAATAAGGGCTATCAGGGGATACCTGTTTTGGAGGTGTAGCATATGTATTTGGGGTACATCCAGGAATTGGGGAAAAAGGTGTACAGTATAATTGTGTTAAGTGTTAATCTAAGGGGAGGAAATGTGTGGGAGGTACATCCATGTGATTGGTTAATTTCATCCTCCCCCTGGGAGTGTCCTGTATGTACTTGTTGGTAATAAAAGCCAGACTGGGTGTCCCAGTCTTGAGTTCCTGCTTAACCCTCAAAATGAAGTGTTGTCTCGTTCTTGGGGGGGATTGGATTGTAAGCTGACTGCCAAGAGTGTAAGCCGATTGTATGCTTTTCTTGTTCAGCTGTTCCAGTTCGGAGTGTTATTTCGTATCCAGATCGGGAGTGTGGTGTTCTGCAGTAGCTGTGCCTGTATCCAGAAAAGGGGATTATCGCCTAAACGGATTTTTCCCCTTTCATGCTAAAACGGTCCGTTACAACAACAAAAGTGGTCATGACACTATGACATCTGGTTCTTGAATACACTTTGATTAAACCTATAACCATAGCGTCATACAGTTTGCTGTAAGCACTGAGCTCCCCTATGTATCATGATATGGGGTATTTCCACCAAGTTCTAAATGTAGAACACTCAGCACAAACATTCCATTTGTTTCTATGGTGATTTGTCCATTTTTAGAACCCTGACCCATAATTGTCTGTATATATATATATAATGGAGTTGTGCAATTAAGTGTTGCCATAAACTGGTTTCTACAGAGGTCTGCCGTTGTGTGATTAAGTAAATAAGATTGGATGAAAAAAAGCAAGCATTTCAAATTAGTATGTAAATTATATATAAAAAAATATTATAAAGATAGACTACACTGCACAAAGTCAATGATTGTATTAAACATTGATTCAACCTGCAGAGACAATGTGCAATGCACGTTTTTTTTATTTTCATAAATTTATAGAAGTCCATGAATGATCTGGACAGTGGGATGAATTGTATTATTTCTGGTACTTTTTCATTTTTACATTTCGTTTGCGTTCAATATGGTCAACGTTTGGGGCAAAGCACACTTCAGTCTTGTTATTCAATAAAGCAGTGGCATAACTAAAAACACATGGGACCTGTCACACTACAATGCTCAGTGAGATACTTTGTTCTTCACATTTGCTCCCCACCTGTTTCTAAGTTTCTGTAGTGCAAAGTGCTACAGATGCAATTTTAGAATTGTGCTAGAACAACTCCTTTCTCAACAACCCACAGAATATTGAGCAACAATGTAGCAATTAATAGTTTACATCCATAGCACAAAAAAAACCCTTCTAATATATTACCAGCACCAATTAGATGAAGTGGTCTCTTATTAGGTTTGCATTTGATAGATCTCAGCATATTCTTTCTAAATAGAAATAAATAACATTTTGTTAATTAGTAATTGTCTAAAAATCACAAACTATTAAGATCTTATAATGCAATTCTAACACTTTAAATGTATTTCTTGTAATCTTTTTCATATACATTTGGTCATTATGTATAAAGCTCTTTTCTGGGGTGAATTTCTAAAACGTGATTGCTCTACTTTGTGCCAAAAATATATTTTTTGATAAATTACCGGTTTTATACAGCAACAACCAATCCAGTCTGGGTGCAGCTGTTGTATTGATATTGTTTTTCATTTATTTATTTTTTGGTAGTTATTATACGTTATGTGAAAATATGTGGTTTGTTGCTCTGGTTCTATTTTTATCCATCCATCCGTCCATCCATCCAAGTCATCTCTTCTAACCCTTCTGGTTAATTTATAAAGGGAATAAAATTCCTTCTTTCTTGGGCATACAGCATATCGAGGATGTTGTGTGGATCACTTAGCAACTTTCCCACGTCCCTTGTAGTGTGACAAAAGGCTTTCCTCCCCCCTCCCATCTCCTCCTGCCATGCACCAGTATTCTAAGGCTGATCTTTCAGACAGATGCTAAGAGCAACACACCCCTCCCTGAGCCAGCATTGTCTGAAAGGGTGTACACCCAAGTGGATCTCTGTTAACCAATCCAGTGCAGGCCCAGACACTACTATCAGCTACTATTGGACAGGAGGAAAGGATATTGAGCCATCTATCACAGTGTGAGCACAGCCAAAGCTCATGCATTCACAGACTTCCCTTTTATTGATGAGAAAAGGGGGGGGATTCTATTGAATGTACACTGGGGGAGGCGAGCACCCTAAAAGGATTCACTGACACACACAGAGACCCTTCACCAAACCGATAAGGCAGGGGGACAGGGTGAGTATATTATGCATTGTGCATACACCAAATCATGAGACTTCCTTTTTTGGCTGCATCGTTGTTTCTCGTTGTTTGTTATTTTTGTCTTTTTCCTATGCATCCAGTATCTCTGAAAATGGGCAAGATGTCTAAATAAAGACACAACTATCACAGCAGGCGTTTCCTGCGCAGGTTAAAGGTTGGACAATTTAACCTTTTTTGCAATGTATATTCTGGCCTCTTTGGTAACCACAGAGTTAAATACAATTTCCTGGCATGCACTATCGTATATTTTGGCACAAAAAAATGTCAGTTTAACTTCTAAGAGGTTTTACTGGCAGAAGAACTGCTATTTGATTTTCAAATTCATAACTAAATATGTTCTGCATACCAATTGCAGATGAGGCTCGCATGTACGCACAAGTGGTATCACTTGAAGGAACCCCTCCTGAATTCAGACTCTCTATTCTGGAGTTTACATATCCAGAAGGAGTTTATTGAATTAAAGATATATTATATTATAATGCAGGATAGAGTAAGTCTTGCATCTTAGGGATAAGGTCAAGGAGTAATAAAATAATAGGAATAACAATGCTCAAACAACTTCCAAACACTTAAAGTATTTTTAAAAGAAAGTAAAAGGATACAGCAAGAAGTCCGATCATAAATTACATTTTTTTTAGTCCAAACTAAGAAATATTTTTTTTTTGCGGAAAAGGTGGTAGGTGCAATGTATGTACTTACAGAGGAAGAGTAAAGGACCCGTGTCTTATGCACGTCCAACAATAACTAGTTTAGACATGTTTTCATTTGGACACTAAACCAATATTTAGATTATGGGGAAATTAAATGGAACAGTTGACTTCTCAGTGTATATGTGTACCTATAAATGTATGGATTTATATGTATGTATTGTCGTGTGCTTACATGTTGACCACACAAAGCAAAGCAATGAGTATTTGTACAAAAAGTTTGCAAGAGATTTGTCAGTGTCATAATTTGAAGAGTGGTGCAGACTGTAACAATGGCATATTCACCAGTGGAATGCACCTAGTAACTTCCATGCTGATTGACCCACCGTTACAAATTGGAGACACTATAAGATCCTGTAACAAAGATAAATTGAGACTTATTATTGCTAAAACAAAAGTTCCAACCACAGCTGCCATGAAATACTGATGTGTAGACACATGCACCATCATGGAAATGTCATTGTGTTTTTAGGTTAGAAGCTGGTCCATTGGTCCAGCAGGTGCAATGCATTGGTGCAATGATTGGCATGTGCTGCAAACTGTTTTGTGTAAGTAGGATCCTGCAAGTTGAATGCAGTCCTAAGTGGATCCTTGTAATGTCCTAGAAATAGCATACTCTGTATTGTATTACATTACTTCTTCTTTTGGCCTGCATCTTTTACCCTGTCTATTTTATTGCCGCCCTCCCCCCAAATTAGACAACATTCTATACAGCATAACATCTCTCTATATATTTTTGATCATTGATGTTGGCACAACAACAATACAAAACTGGAACCCTTAATGTCAAATTCCCTCCTTGGATCTGAGGATATTATTATAATTATATATTATTAGTCTGAAATCTCCATAGAAGCAATATAAACTCTCGACCCTTGGACACCCTATCCATGTAAGCACAGCAATCTAACGAGGTTGGATTACTTTCAGAGGCAAATTCTTTATTTCTATAAAATTGTATAGGTTTTACAGTGGAAAGGTGGGTTTTCTCTCTTTTTATTGTTTTACTGATTTTTTTGTTGCCAGTGTCAGCACTCCACGGTGAAATCAGAAGTAACCATATATTTAGGATGGATGTCATATATTTAGGATGGATGTCATTCTTTCCTGACATCACATCAGTGTGTAACCAACATTTGTGACCATTGTTATCACAAGTTGTCTTTTTTTTTGTATACCTTACAGGCTCATTGCAACCCAGTCCACTAAAAGTATCCCAGCTTACAAATGTGATTAGCCTAAACTTTGCATTTAGATTCCAATTTGCTACAATTCAGAGTTTAGTGGATACGTCATGTGTTACACATTCATTTAGAACTCAAAAGGTAACATTTAACAAATTGTAATTTTTTCTTACTTTATTCAATGGGTCACACACCTGCCTGCCTGTATTGGGTACTTATCCACCATAGATTCAGTTTTATATGAATGGATGAAAACTGAAAATTATAATGTGGATATTTTTAAGTTACTTTCCTTTATGTAGTATTTATTGAAGGTTTATTGGCATTATATGAAAGTATTTCTTATACATGTAGACTTCTATCCATCAGCATTTAAAAGATGCCACCCCCACTTGAATTGTCAAAAGCTTCCCCATCAGCAGACGAGAGAGGAAGTGACTCCTGGAAGGAAGTGACTCTCGTGCCGCACGTCTCATTGACAGGCCAGATCTAGTGCAGCGTGTCGACAAACAGGAAACTACAGAAACTATTCTTTAAATACAATTTATACTTTGGTGCCTCCCCTCCCAAGCAGAGGTGGAAGACTAACAAACGGAAATTCTGTAGCACACTGTGAATTCTCATTCATTGTGTATGGAATATTGATTTCTGTGACTTAAATTCTAATGGATGAATGGATGTGCTAATAATGGCAATACGTGAAGTTAATTAATCAAATTATTAAAAAAAAAAAAAACTGGCTATAACCAGAAATTATCAGCAATCTCTCAGACTCCTTTGGTTAAACAGCTTGGGGATCTTGATCTAGAGCCTGAAACTTCAGATTTTCCAGAATATGACATGGGACTTTTAATTTAGTTTAGATTTCTGATTTTGAAAGAGTTTGTTGTTTGTTGTTTGTTTCTGTCTAGCTGGGTGGCTTGGCTTTCCTCTCTGTATTGAGTAGTGAGAATTGTTTTCTATATTATATATATTCTCCTAGATGTTAAACATTTAGACTACCATGTAGGCCTCCATTTATGAGTGGACAGACTCCATGAGTATCAAGCATCAATATCACTATGCATGATGAATTGGTTTCTGTTAATCTGTGTACAATACACTAAACCATTCATCGAGCTTAAAATTGAAGAGAATTGCTAATTTTACGTCAAATAGTTGTAATTGGAAAAAATATTTTTACAGCTGTTTAGACCTAAAAATTGCAGTTACCTGGTCAATGCTCTACACTTTTCAGGTTAATGAATAAACCGCTTTAGGTGTACATGAGAATGAGTAATATAAGGAGGCCTCTGACCTGATATTGTTTCTTTTTTCAGGTTAGCCCTCCAACAGACATAGGGATGAGCACATGGAGAATTCACCGGAGACCTCATTAGTCCCTTGCGGAAAGGACAAGTATATTTCCAAGTGAGTTTTTCCTATTTGTGTCTTCCTGCTCCCTACAATAACCTTGTAGGGATGTAGGATGTAGGACGTCAACCACATAATAAAATACAGCAAATATGACAACCCCTACACATTATAATATTCATTTTCTTTTTTATTTCCAATTTAAATACTCTTTTTATTCCAATCTTTAAAAACTCAGAAATACCTTGATAAAAAGAAGTCTGTATTAGCAAGGGTCAGATGTGGCCCAACTACTTTAGAATTCCATAGGACACCAATGTATCACACCATTATTTAACAACCTCCAGCCTGTGTTAATGAATAGTATATTATATATGATTATGATGCCCAAATCAGAGTGTTTATTGTACAACGGAACAGCTTGTAAAAGCATGGTCTTTCTTACAGATCACCCCTTCACTGCCAGGCAGTGATTTAAAAAGTAGTAGCAAAACATTTATTTGAAGCGAGGGATACCTACACAGATATCATAACACAGATATTGTGCATAGCTTGCTTTGCAGGCAAACTTAAAACTTAAAAATATGTAAATTTACACAACTTTTATTTTACACTTATTTGTTAAATTTTTATAAAACAAATATTTGGGATATGAAAAGCTGTAGACAGTATACAGTGTCCTTTGTCTTGCAATAGTTCACACATGGTCTGAAATGTTAGCATTAATGCAAAAATGCATTGTTTTTTCTCACAGTAGAAGTGAATATACTATATACATAAAAATGGTCAAAAACCTTGCTTATAGTTATTGTTAAGAATTCTGAAGGCATTACTTGCAGTTTTTGCTTACTGCAAACCGCAACAGAATGTAAAAATAATGTATGGATTTGAGCATAATGCCTACATAAAGTATATACAGTTAAATCATATATTTCTAAAATAAAGGTACTTAAATATGATATAGCAACCTTTATTAAGCTCTGAAATGTTAATGTAATGCTGACAGTGAAATGACAGCGTTCACTCACTGCTTACCCCTCCCTGATTGTAGGAATGATATGACCTAGGGAAACATCCTGTACTATTTGGAATCGGGGGCAGGCAGGGAGCTTACATTTTCAGTGAATTTATATTGATCTGTAACTAGTGGCTTCTGGCAGAGAAATGCATTCTTCTACAGGCTGGTAATCATAACTAGAGTATAAAATAGGGTAAGTGAGTTTTTACGGACTAGATTTCATACTGCAAAATACATGAAAATTAAAACATTCATACTCAAAATGTACAGGGTACAACAGATTTATAGGAATACATTCTGCTGTTTGCACAAATTGCAGCAACATAAGGCCTTGGCCATTGTAGCTACCCAACATACAGTCATATTAGTGAAAGGAGGACTTTAACAGAATTAAAGTATAAAACAGCCAAAACATGTTTTCTTTAAAATAGTTACTGTTAAAAATTAAACCAAACATTGATGCATTTTAAATGGTTTTGGTCAGCCTTCATTTATCTTATATGATTAAAAAAATATTATAGTTACAGTACAAAAACAGGGCAGGTAGCAATAAACATTGGTGGATACGTGGTAAAATCAATTCATTGGATTGAAATTGTTTCAGTGATAATGTTAATTCCAGCTATTTGAGAGACATTCAGCTGACGTTACATCAGTAATCAGTATAAACTGTGAACAATACCAATTTTTACTCTGTTACAACCATGTTCACATTAACCCTGTTGACGAATTTGCAGACGGTGTCTAAATCTTTTTTTTAAATCAGCACATTTAAAAATTAAGCAATACCAAGAAAAAACAAACAAAAAACCTATTAAAATCAATAGACTGTATGGAAGAACATTTTCTGTAATACATGACTTACTTAAACCTGTATTCCACCCAAATAAAGGAGTTATTTACAATGTGAAATTCTTGCTGTGATTTTAACACGCCCAACTCTCTCCCATACTAATCTATTCCCAAAGGCCCGATACATGCCATTTCATGAGTATGAGAACAAAGACACAAGTCTTCTCATAAATCATTGTTCTTGCGAATATTGTTTATTGTAGCAGAAGGAAATAACCTTGAATGAATGAATGAGCTGCAGCTGTGTAAAACTGCAACCAAGCCAGTCAACAAACAATATGCAGTCATAATTTTAAAGGGGCCCTTTCATATATTTGTATTCAAGATTAACTGTTAAATACTCTTTATATAATTATCCTGCCAAGAGACAGGACTGGCTCGGAAGGTTTTTAGGTGACATAAAGGGAGCCTTTAAGCATCAAAACAGCAAATTCACAGGATTCACAGTCCACTCCATCGTCTACTTGCATACAGTTAACATTCCAAGGTTCACAAGGTTTTGCACACTCTGCCTTCGGTGGTGCTGGTACCTGATCTATTACCAAATACTCATTACTCTTGATTTTACGTGTGCACTAATTTTACATTATATTGAAAAAAAAAAAATCCTTCAACGGCATTTTCTTTCATGTGCATTTTAGACATTTTGTGAACAGGTTACCCTCCTCCCATTGTATTTCTGTTATAGTAATAGGTAATTGCTACCTGCGTCACCTGCCCTGTACCAACAGATGGTAGGATGACCTTCAATTAATGTTTGCTGACAACTGGTCTCAGTTTTTCTACTTGCTCCATAAATCATCTCTTTAGCTATTCATACTCGTAACTAGGGATAGACCGATTATTGGTTTTGCCGATTATTGGAGCTGGTTTTCAGCATTTTACTGATAATTGGTATAAGCCTTGTAATTTACTGTTATCACTGATAACTTACTCAGCTGTCCCAGTCACCACATGTATCTGGAAACTCTAGCCTTCAGCCAACGAAGAGCCATTTAGTGACCTCACGTCACCGCTTTCTGTGAGTCTCTACATGCGGAGATCAGCTGAAGGCATGGAGGTGAGACAGTGAAAAATCTACTGTAATATACTGGGCTTGCTGACAAAGATTTAGGAGTAGGATTACTGTCAGTAATCACACTTCTGTCATTACCAGCACATGCTGGGACATCAGTGATCCCAGCATGTGCAGGCTGCCTGAGCGTGATAGGCGAGTGATTGCCTACAACACTGTCATCCGGAATCACCATTGCCATGTATGTGGTCTAACAATCTCTACGTAAGTGTCAAAGTAACATCCACATGAATGCTAAGACCCAAGGTTTTCCAGCAGAATATTTTCCAAAGCATAATCCTGCCTCTCCCAGCATGCCTTATTCCCATAGTGCATCCTGCTGCCATCTCTTTACCAGGTAAATGACTCACATGCATCTAGCCATCCACCTGATCTAATAGAAATTGTGATTCATCAGACCAGGCAACCATTGTTCTATGGTCCAGTTCTGATGCTCACGTCCCCATTGAAAGTGCTTTTGGCGGTGAACAAGGGTTATCATTGGCACTTTGGATGATCTACGCAGCCTCATACGCAGAAAACTGCGATGCACTGTGTGTTCTGACACCTTTCTTTCATGGTCAGCATTAAGTTTCTCAGCAATGTGAGCTACAGTAGCTTTTCTTTGTGATGGCAGTGGACGGGCTAACCTTTGCTCCCCATGTGCATCAATGAGCCTTGAGCGCCCATGATTCTGGTTCCGGATCACTGGTTGTCTTTCCCTGCACCACTTGTGGTATGTTTTAACCACAGCATACCAGGAACACCTTATAAGACTTATCATTTTGGAGATGCTCTGACCCAGTCATCTAGCCATAACTATTTGGCAGTAACTCTTTTCACTTGCCCATTTTTCCTGCTTCCAACACATGAAATTCAAGAACTGACTGTTCACGTGCTGTCAAATATATCCCACCCTATGACAGGTGTCATTATGACCATATATATAATCAATGTTATTCACTTCACCTGTCAGTGGTTTTAATGTTGTGGCTGACCAGTGTAGAGGGGTGATGTTAAATAAAGAATACATTCATAATGTCTTTCATTTGAACATAGGTACTAAAGGGAATCTGCTTTGGTTTTTTTCTTACAGCATTTTGTAGATAATTAGCTTAAGAGGAAGTTTTCACTTTCAAAGAATTTTAATGCAAGCTTTGCTTATCCCTATATTTTTAATTAAGATAATTCACACCCCTTTTCTAGCAACTGAGCATCACCATCCCTGTCAATCATTGTTATAAGCTCTGCCCTTTGCACCTGCAATAGAGAAAGCGTACAGAGAAGAGGTGAAATGTTTCCGTTCCTCCTCCTCATTTGATTGTGTGTCATTTTCTACATCATTGTTTCCAAGTTAAAGATACAAATACAATTATAAAGATTAACACAAGTTACAAGTGGTTTTAATGTTTCAATCAATGGTGTTTTTTCCAAAGAATTTATGGATATTTTTTTTAATACCGATTGAATCATTACTATTTTCACTAAACAGAAATTATTTAATATCAGTGATTGGCACTAGTGTTTAATTTCACCAAGGGCCATCTGCAATCACACAAGGTATAGATTGTATTTTTTTTATAAGAACATTTTATATAAATAGAGATTTTCAGTATATTTCATGCTCATTTAAGTCATGCACTTTATTTCTCAAACCATTTACTGAGAGTTAGCAATGCATTATTTTTTAGAGTATTTTTTATACACATCCTGTTTGTTTGTACTGCTATCTCTTTTGCTATCTCTTTCTTTTGCTTGAGTGGGTTTGTTAACGTGGCAGGTTGCTCTATATTATGCGTGGCTGACTTTGTGTGGAGATGTCAGAGTTCTGAACATGGAAAAGTACATCCTAATGATCCGTGAATATAAACTGTCCAATTTTGTTTCTTGCAGGAATGAGTTGCTGTCTCATTTAAAGAACTATAATTTATATTATGAAGGACAGAACCTACAACTGAGACACAGAGAGGTAATAGAGGAGTGTCTTCCTTGTCTTGTATATTGGATGTTAATGTTGATTTGCTGTCCAGGAAAATTAGAAATCATTTGGTGGTAAATAAGAATCAATACTCTCATCTGATCTTCTCATTCCCTCGCAAAAAAAGCTCTGACTTTAATTTTAATCTTATTTCCTTCTATAGTATTTTCCCACTGCTACAGAATCTCAGTTATCCTTACTTGAGTTTTCATTATGAGTACGGTCCAACACTGAGTATTGTAATATCAGGACGGGGGTATGAGAAGAACCAAATGGGGATGTCAATGAAGCAATGTGTGTCACTAGTAATTCAATAAATAGTTTAGCTGAAAAGGGGACATGCGAGGCTAGTGAGAGTGCATGCTGGACTAACAAGCAGCTCTGATAGTCAGCCAACCAGGACTGATATTACACATAGGTTTGTGGAAGCACTAGGGGGAGAAATGCCCTATATTGGCCTTCTGCAGTTGCAACCACACTAGACTTGCCTTTTTTTCTTCTTCGCAGAAGTGAGACACTGGACTGAGTAAATAGGATAGTTGGATGATGTGAGAAGTTTATAGTGAAGGACCTAGCTGGGGATGGCGTGGTATCAATAGAATACATAATATATGACAGAGAAAGGTGGTTATTGAGGAAACAAATCATAATGTGTATGAATGGAATGCAGCTATATGAGGTAAATTTGCATAGGGCTTCTGTTACGAACGCTGGTATTTAAAGTACCTTGTTGGCCTATTCCTCCCGAACTGCTGACCATTAGTGATTATAGCTACAGTTTGGGTGTAGATACGAAAAGTTCCAGACGAATGCAGCTTCCAAGTAGTTTCTTCCCCAGCCAGTAGATAGTTACCCAAACATGAGCCTAGACTTCATGAAGGGTACAACAGGAATAATAGTTTATTGATGCAACACTGGCTTTTATGCAAGTCCCCATGTAAGAGGACCTCCCACATGGAACTTGTGGGGCACCAGGACACAAAGGTTACAACCAATAATATTACATTGACAAAGTGAAACACTCCCACTGCAAACATACAATCCCCTCCTCTCTCCAGGCAGAAAAAAAAAAATATTTTCCCCAAAACTTGGAAAGTACCCTAAAACACATGGTATCCCCATAAATGATATAGCCCATGATAGCCCTGATCTGGGTGACCAACATATTTAAAAAAACACCCAGATCAATTCAGGGGTTTTCGAATTGTATGGAAGTCCCATTTTACCGACCGCACACAAGGCTCCTGCCCAAAACAGTTCCATGAGTTTAGGTTGTGTGGTCGGTCTATTTCGATAAAGTCAAATAAATGAATGGAAGCACGAACGGAGCCCCCTGGCTCATAAGAGCGATTGTTCCCCTTGTTCCTGAGAACTAAACTACCGTACGGCGCTCTAGCTGTTTGTGAAAAGGAAGCACGCGTTCGTATGTTTTTACCGGTATTCGGGAAGTCGAGTGTCCAATTTTAGTTCCAGACAATCGACGACAAAGTCCCGCTGCCTCCTTTCGTGCAAACAAGATGGCCACTTTTTCTCTTCCATGTGGCGTTCGGCTATAGTTTCATCTACCGAACTAATAAAGCAAAAAAAGTCTTGAATGAAAAGTCTCTTTTCTTCACAGCTTCCACATCTGTCGATAAGGTTTGCAGCCTAGGCCACACATATAGATGTAGGCAAGTTTATGTGTAAGTGGGGCTTAATATATATGATTAGTGAGGCTCCTCAGCCTCTCTCACACATTCAGGTACTGCCTTATACAAGGTTTGTCCCTGTCATGTCTGTTAGAGGTCTAGAGATCCATCAATTACCCTTTCCATGCTCCCACACATATGAAATAAACCCATACTTTAATGCAGTCGTAAATGTGAGTTTAATGTTGGTCTTTTATTTTGTAGGAAGAAGGCGAGTTGATTGTTGAGGGTCTTCTCAATATATTCTGGGGTCTAGGGCGCCCCATTCGTCTTCAGATGCAGGATGACAATGAGAGGATTCGTCCACCTCCCTCTTCCACATCATGGCACTCGGGCTGCAATTTGCTCTCCCAGCGGTTGGTATCAGAATTGTAGTTCTGTTGCGGTAATATTTAATGTCAAACTTCCAAGATGCAATGCTACATCCTGTTGCCACAAGACCTGCAGTCAGTAGTGTGTTTAGACTGAGGCTGATACAGCTGCCCCCATCCATTGTGCTGCAAGCCACTCAAGCCTTACCTTTAGGTTTTACTATAATGATGGAACTGGAGCGTGGACAGTTGGTTCATACTTGGAGGCTTGCTCTCCAGCGCATATATTTTATACAACTAAATGTAGCCATAGTGGTAATGCTGGAGTCAATTTACAAAAATGTTAAACTGTTAGTGCTACTGCAGCCATATTGGAGTAAGTGACTTTAACACAGTAATAACTGCAGTAAGAACACTGTAATAACACAGGCAATCATTCATCCCTTTCTCATTCTTTACCAAACCTTACCAGCCCTACTGGTAGATATTAATCTGATATATGGCTCAAATTGTAACTGAGAAAATGTTGCTGTGCTCATAAGAACATGAAACATGAAAAAGATGGCATTAAAGCAATGCCATTTATAATGAAGACCCTAGGTTAAGGTAAGGGTTGAATTTAAAGGGACACTCCAGGCACCCAGACCACTTCTGCCCATTGGAGTGGTCTGGGTGCCAACTCCCACTACTCTTAACCCTGCAAGTGTAATTATTGCAGTTTTTTATAAACTGCAATAATTACATTGCAGGGTTACTCCACCTCTAGTGGCTGTCTAATAGACAGCCACTAGAGGGCACTTCCTGCTCTATAGCACAGAAAACCTGTGCTAGAGCGTCGCTGGACGTCCTCACGCTGTGTGAGGACCTCCAGCGTCGCTCATTTCCCCATAGGAAAGCACTGAAAAGCATTTTCAATGCTTTCCTGTGGGGAGCGCTAATGCGCATTAGGTCTCCCCGGCCGGTGGGCAGGATCAGTCTCGCCCACCGGCCGACGCAATCACAGGGAGGAGCAGCAGCAGAGGAAGAAGCAGCGACGTAGGACATCGTCGCTGCCTCTGGTAAGTGACTGAAGGGGTTTTCACCCCTTCAGCAACCGGGGATTGGGGGGTGGGAGGGAGAGGGGACCTGCAGTGCCAGGAAAACGGATTGTTTTCCTGGCACTGGAGTTTCCCTTTAAGGTGTTAATGGTTACTGAATTTAGAATTAAATTATTTTTGTCACCAATTTCTTGGTTGTTTTAAAGTATTAAGTTGTACAACAGGCCTTTCTCCAAATGGTGGCACATCCTCACCGGTCACTAGTGATAAATCAATCAAAATAATGGTGTATTTTGCAATAAAGTAAAGAGAATGCATTTAAAAATATATTTTGTGGCAGTTATTCAGCAGCAATAACACTATTTCCTTTCTTGGTACTCCAGTTGTCTCGGAACTACATCTCATGTCCTTATTAATAGCTGAGCATCATGGGAAATGTAGTCCAAAAAACATCTAGTGTACGAAGGTTGTCCATCACTAATTTACAAAGCATGGTAAATTTTGGTCATGTTTGAAAGTTGATGTTATCATTAATATTATTGCTTACTAAGGGTTACTGAGTACTTTCTAGCAGGCAGGAATTGGGTCGGCGGCTGGATTCTCAAAGCCTGCAAAGCTTTTATATTTCTGGCAATTTCCCGTGACTTTTGGATTCCAGACGCCTCTTCTAAGCCAACAAGAGGAATAGTCAGATTAAAGACATGTGAAAGTCATCTGGGCACCAGTTCCTGTTAACTGTTGCAATACTGTTTGTTTTAAAGCAGAGCTGTTCAAATACTGGCCCGCCTTCTTTATTTTTAATACAACTCCCAGCTACTAGAGGCAAAAGCTTCATGCCGAGTTCACTAACTGCTGGAAGGCTATTGCACACCGGTAGCAATAGCTCCAAGTGACCCTATTTAGGAGGAACAGTCCCTATTTATTATTCTGTCGTTCTTTTTTATCCTAATGTCCCTCTTTTCTAGGAGCTCCATGTTGTTGGTTTCCCTCTTTGTACTTTTGAAATTTGAATTTGAAATTTACTTTGAATTCTCACTTTAGTGAAAAATCCTGTGAGGCCAAACATAACACATTTTTCTAATTTGGCTATTTAGGCATAAAATATGAAATTCACTATGATTTCACTTTATATTCCTGGTAATTCCCACATTTGTGAATAACCCTGATAATGTTAAAAAAACAACAAACAGGGTTATTCACTAAAGTTAGAATTCAAAGAGAATTTCTAATTTAAAACCGAAGTAGCTGACATGTTTCTAAGACAGCTATGCTTCCATTTCTGCTTCACTGGCCATAAATGTAAAATTCACTTTAATTTCTTACTTTAGCGAATAATCCTGAAAGTAAAAAAAGAATGATGAAAAAACCTGACAATTACCGATCCCATCACACGTATTGACAGCATTACCCAGCATGCTCAGGCTCCCATCACACGTATTGACAGCATTACCCAGCATGCTCAGACTCCCATCACATGTATTGACAGCATTAACCAGCACGGTTGTTAATTTTTTGTTCCTTGAACTTAAAGGGATACTATAGTCACCTGAACAACTTTAGCTTAATGAAGCAGTTTTGCTGTATAGAACATGCCCCTGCAGCCTCACTGCTCAATCCTCTGCCATTTAGGAGTTAAATCCCTTTGTTTATGAACCCTAGTCACACCTCCCTGCATGTGACTTGCACAGCCTTCCATAAACACTTCCTGTAAAGAGAGCCATATTTAGACTTTCTTTATTGCAAGTTCTGTTTAATTAAGATTTTCTTATCCCCTGCTATGTTAATAGCTTGCTAGACCCTGCAAGAGCCTCCTGTACAGTGGTGTATTTTGGATTTGTGCTGCCCTAGGCACGACTAAATTTGGGCACCCCCAAAATCTAAATTTGCCCCCCCAATTCATGTCAAGGCCACTTTTTTGACTGACAGATACATGCCCTCATTGATACATGCACTGATATACACTCACTGACAGATACACAGTCATTGGCACATACATACAGTCATTGGCGCACACTGTTTAACCAACACACACTTTCACTGACAGACACACTGACAGGCACACACTCTCAGATACACATAAAATGACATACACACACTGACACACACTCGCATGCACACCCATTCTCACTGGAAGACACACACTTTCACTCACTCACAGACACACACTGACAGCTACACTCACTTACTCACAGTAAGGTGGACAACCCCAGAACATAGTTACATAGTTACATAGCTGAAAAGAGACTTGCGTCCATCAAGTTCAGCCTTCCTCACATTTGTTTT
Organism: Pelobates fuscus; assembly: GCF_036172605.1. Classification (NCBI taxonomy): domain Eukaryota; kingdom Metazoa; phylum Chordata; class Amphibia; order Anura; family Pelobatidae; genus Pelobates; species Pelobates fuscus. Next base: position 282,199,754 of record NC_086319.1, on the reverse strand, counting down.
TTTGCTGTTAATCAAAAAGAAGGCAAAAAAAAACAGTTTGAAGCACAATTTTGCAACAAGCTAGGAAAAAAAATCCTTCTTGACCCCAGAATGGCAGTCAGATTTATCCTTGGATCAAGCAGTTATTACCCTACATTGAAAGATTATATCCTTGAATATTCTGTTTTTGCAAGTATGCATCTAGTAGCTGTTTGAACATCTGTATGGACTCTGATAAAACACTTCTTCAGGCAGAGAATTCCACATCCTGATTGTTCTTACAGAAAAAAAACCTTTCCTTTGCCTTAGATGAAATCTTCTTTCTTCCAGTCTAAACGCATGGTCTTGTGTCCTATGTAAAGTCTGGTTTGTGAATAGATTTCCACACAATGGTTTGTATTGGCCCCGAATATATTTGTATAATGTTATCATATCCCCTCTCAGGCGATGTTTTTCTAAACTAAATAGGTTTAAATTTGTTAACCTTTCTTCATAGCTGATATGTTCCATTCCTTTTATTAATTTTGTAGCCCACCTCTGCACTTTTTCTAGTGCCATAATATCCTTCTTTAGAACTGGTGCCCAAAATTGCACAGCATATTCAATATGTGGTCTTACCAGTGATTTATAAAGAGGCAAAATGATATTCTCGTCCCGAGAATGAATGCCTTTTTTCATGCATGACAATACCCTACTGGCATTGGCCACTCCTGATTGACATTGCACATTGTTGCATAGTTTGTTGTCTATAACAATTCCCAAGTCCTTTTCATGTGTTGTTATCCCTAATTCGCTTCCATTAAGGGTATACGTTGCTTGTGTATTCTTTACGCCGAAGTGCATAACTTTGCATTTTTCAACATTAAATTTAATCTGCCATTTGAGTGCCCAGTCCTCCAGTCTATCTAAATCCCTCTGCAGCAAAGTAATATCTTTCACATTGTATTATTTTACAAAGTTTTGTGTCATCTGCAAACACTGAAACATGACTTTCAATGCTGTCTTCAAGATCATTTATAAACATGTTAAATAGAAGGGGTCCCAGAACAGACCCTGAGGGACACCACTTGCCACCTCTGTCCAGCTTGAAAATTTACCATTAACGACAACTCTTTGTACTCTGTTTTTAAGCCAATGTTCTACCTAAGAACAAGCATTTTCATGTAGACCGATTTCCTTGAGTTTAAACACTAATCTCTTGTGTGGAACTGTATCAAATGCCTTGGCAAAATCCAAATAGATCACATCCACTGAAACACCCTGATCTATACTTCTACTTACTGAGGCAAACAAGGCATTTGTCTGGAAGCTTAGGGTGGTGTTTTTTTGGCGCCCCCCCTGAAAGTGCCGCCCTAGGCAAATGCCTTGTTTGCCTTGTGGTAAATACATCCATGCTCCTGTATGTGATTAAAGTTCAATTTAGAGATTGAGATACAATTATTTAAGGTAAATTACATCTGTTTGAAAGTGAAACCAGTTTTTTTTTTCTTGCAGGCTCTGTCAATCATAGCCAGGGGAGGTGTGGCTAGGGCTGCATAAACAGAAACAAAGTGATTTAACTCCTAAATGACAGTGAATTGAGCAGTGAAATTGCAGGGGAATGATCTATACACTAAAACTGCTTTATTTAGCTAAAGTAATTTAGGTGACTATAGTGTTCCTTTAACATATATCAGTTTAACATATTATTATAAAAAATTGCTTTTTTGTTTGTAACTTATTGATTCAGGACTCTGTCAAGTGTTCCCCAAAGTGCCAACAGGAGTAACAGGACCTACAAAATGGATTATTATATTCCAGAGCAAGAGATGTGGCAGAACAAATGCCATTCTCTGATGAGTGAGAGTAACATGATGAAGTATTATTTAAATAAACAATAAATCCTTCTTGAGAAACTGCCTTGGATTTAGTAGTGGTTTCAAGTTCTAAGCTAACAGAAACTTATTCAATGTACTCTATCTATATGACATGATCATGTTTCGTTTGCTTTTATGTCAGAAACTATACATTGTGTTTGCTGTAAGAATGGTTTGCCAATGTAGATGGTGGATTTTGTTACCAGAGATTAGTTATTTCTTGGGAATAGAATAGCAATTTACTGAAACGCAATAAGATAATTGCTATTCAATAACTGGGGATAAAGGTAACATAATCCAGTCCCATATGTAAGCTTCAAATACCTACCAACCATTGTCCTTCTACGGTAAATTGCAGTTATTAGATTTAAGTTAGCATTTGCTCTTTCTAGAATGAGATTTAATGCACCTTATTTGATATATTGTTTAAATTTATCTTTCAGACAAGTGGCTAAGCAAGACACAATCCCAGATATACAGATAACAGATGTTTCGGATTCACCCAATACAGGTGAGTATCTGACAGATGGTTTTTAATTTGCATGCTTAATATTGACTGAATTTTTAACATTAGGAATTATGAGCACCACTTTAAAGTTTCTAAACATAAAAAAAAACAACAACAAACAAACAGGGAAAACAAAAACCTGTAAAACTTTATAGAATATGAAGTTCATGTGAAGTAGGGTAAATTGGGGGACTATCAGGTAAATATTGCTCAGACTGACCAAGGGTTCACAATACCATAAAATAAAGTTATAACCTAACTAAAAATATAGCAAGCAAGATGGCAATAATACTTGCCCTCATATTCTGTTGACATTCTGTACCAATGTATTTTATTGTCAAGTTTTTTATGTTATATAAATTTAAATAGCATTTTTTTTGGACTCAGTAGTGGATTTTACACCCTATTTATAGACATATGTTATTTTTATATTTCTATATTTTTAATTACTACTTATTATTGCATCCCACTCAATATTATTGCTCCTGTCCATCCTGCTATATTTTTAGGTTATATCTTTACAGTTTCTCTCTCTGGCTGATTATTGGAATGAACCTTGGACAACTGCAACAATTGAAACAAAACTCTGTCAAAACCTTGACAATAGTTCTTAAAGGGACTCTATATGCACCCAGACCACTTCATTTCATTCACCTTCGGTACGGTAAATGACGCTGGATACATCCAGTGTCAGATTTTTCCCCATAGGAAACCACTGATTCAATGCTTTCCTATGGGGAGGTCTAATGCGTGCGCCATTCACCACGCACGCGCACTAGCTCCCGCTCAATACAGGATGTCAGAGGAGGCAAAGTTAAGGTAAGTAAATAACCTTTTATTCACCGGAGAAAGTGAGGGAGGTAAGGCTGGCAGAGAGGAACCTAAAGGAATCCTTGATTAATTCAATTGATTCCGTGTCTACATTACTACTTTAACCCCTTAAGGACCAAACTTCTGTAATAAAAGGGAATCATGACATGTCACACATGTCATGTGTCCTTAAGGGGTTAATAGGACCCCTATCTGAATTTTCCACTTAAATTGTCCAATAACTTGGACAACTATGCGTTTAGTGAGACCAGCGGTTATTCCAAGAATTGGCACCCATCTGGTTCCTTGAGAGAGGTGCAAAGTGTGTAAATATACATAGTGTTCTACATTATGAATTCAGTAACTCTAGACTAGACCTTGGCCTACAAATCTTATCACTGTCCCTGTGCTAGCAGATATGTGCAACTTTGACAAACAGAAAGTGTGTTTTTATTTCCTCTGACAAACTGATATGGGAGATCTGACTCACTGAATTATCTTACGGAATTTAGCAAATAAACAGGGTGCATTCTAACACTTTTCTAAACCCAACATACTTCCTTTTTAAACCACAACAGCTATTGCCTACATTTTGCACAGAGAATCAGACCAGCTGTAGAACTTCCTCTATAAGGGCGAATCTCTGATATTCAGTTTTCACTGAATCCTTTGCACTCCTAGTTGTTTTGCATATTGTTCATGCCTTGTGTGCTACCCAAACCACTTTTTCCTGTGTTACAAAATAGATACATAATATCTATTTCATATTCACACTAATCAATATCAAAAGGCAGTTTATGTGACACTAGTGGTGTGTCCTGTGATTTTAGTTTGTCTCAGTGAGGATATTTGCAGCAGATGGATTGGTTGACATTGATGTCATGTGTCTTGTGCGGATCATTTAGAAATTTCCAGACCAGTACATGTATAATCAATGGCAGCTGGTGAATTAAAGATGGTGGGATGCTAGATTGTATCTCTAGAATTTGAGTCTGGAGGGGTGAATACCTGCACTACTTGCACCTAAGGTCCAGTCTTTACTGGGTGTGCCTGATATACAGGATCAGTTGTTTTGCCTGATATACAGGATCAGTTGTTTTGCTCCGTCAGTCTTTAAAGGACCGCACCACACTTCCATCCACCCCCCACAGTTTAGTAGATATACCCCCAATGAATACATGCATGCATATTTTCATGTATGTATTCATTGGGAGTATAGACTAAGAGAGCTTACAAAATCTGCAGTTCTTGTGAAAAAATCTGCATCCCCTTTTTAATGGAAGAGACTTTCAGTCAATTCACAGGGAAATACCTAATCAGTGGCTTCTCATTAAGAAGCCTCTGACTTGGTCCCTAGGTGCACACACAAGCCAGATCCTGCACGCGCATGCACACGGTTCCATGCACCTGTACCAGATCGTGCACACGCAACCACTTCAAGCACACATGCCTGTTCGTGAATGTGTGCCGGCTTGTTTACACGCACCTGTTCGTGCACATGCGCACACCCCGTTTCATGTGCATTTCTTAAGCTGAGTATCTGGTCTGAGGTCTGTGAGGAAAGAAGGGGGGGGGGGGCACGCTCTACTCAGGGGAGCTAACTGAAGTAGGAAAGAATCCTCCCTGGCTGTTTGATTGACAGCCAAGGGGGAGTCCCCTAGTTAATTTTTAAAAGTGCTGATTTCTCATAGAAATCGGTATTTTTATAAACTGGGGTTAAATGAGGGTACCTCACCCATAAAGCACTTCAGCAAGCCGAAGTGCTTTTGGGGTGTGGAGTGGTCCTTTAATATAGTGAACCTCCCCCTTCTGTGCATATAATAAAGGTAGGCATGTTACTGAAACAGAGGGGTAGGTGGAATATCAGTACTTGTAATTATAGTATGTGGCTGCTGATACTTCCCAAAAACCAGAGTCTCTTCTTTTCTGCTGGTACGATTGATGTAAATAGTAGGATCAGGGAGCAGCGCCTGTGATGGAATTCCCACGCTCAGAGCGATATAGAGGGAAGGAAAAAGACACGGATATAGTGTAGTAGGTTGAGATCTTAAGTGATAGTAAATGAAGCTAAAGGAATCGCACTTACAATTTTCTGGAGCCTATACTCAGCTCCAGATATGTGCTCCTGGACGGTACAAAATAGTGCTCTCTGGATAATACAAAATAAAATGATAAAAGATGGAGGTATACTCACAAGTGGAGAGCAAATAGGATATTGCTCAAGATATGTAGGCGTAGGTGGTATGATCCCAACCAAGGATATCACTCCTCGAGTCCTCCAGTGGGGGTGTTGAAGAGAGTTGAAAAGAATTATATTATTTAAAAAATTAAATAAAATAGAATAAAAGGATAGGCTTGGAGGGTCTAATAGCATAAATGGGCTATCTTTATTGGAGACAAAAAAATCAGTAACATAAAACAGCTTTAAAAAACACTAACGCGTTTCTCCTGCAAAGAGGCTTTATCAAAGTGTAACACTGAATACAAAGTGTAACACTTTGATAAAGCCTCTACGAGGAGATGCTGATTGTCCAGCGGGGCATTTGGCCCCGCCCCCAGCCTGCCTTCTTGGCAATCTCACCAATCCAATGCTTTCTTATGGGAAAGCAGTGTGACTGGCTGAGATAATCAATTCGGATGATGTAGGAAGCTGATCGGGACAGAGCAATATTCCGGTACTGGAAATAAGGTGAGCTTTCACCCTATTTAAAGGGGGCTAACTATTGTTTTTAACTGTATAGGAATACATATTTGTGTTCTTGACCCTATAGTGTTCCTTTAATTCACTACTTATTGAAGATAGTACAACATACAGTACATCAGAAATATGGCTTGTATGACAAAAATCAACTTGAGAGAACACGATAGATACATTTATGCAACAGTCAACCATGTTGATGATATAAGCCAAACGTTAGGCCTGTAACCATGCTTTTTTAGAGAAAAGGCAGATGTCTCTGTACCTGCAAATTCATGGAATTACTGAAAATATAAAAATGAGGGGAAAAATGGAAAATATAACATGAGTGGTAGGAGATGGTAGAAAAGGTTAGCAAGCAGCCCAACCAGGTTTTGTGGTTTGGATCTTTTCAGATGTTTATAATTTTAAGAGAGTTTTATTTGCAACTAGATTGTAATTATGGTGTTAGCTCCTCACAAAATTGGTTTTGAGCTAAAATAAATTTGGGTTACTGCAATCAATTTGATAGAAGACCTTGCAACAAGAAACCAGTTGCTGTGCCACCCATCAGCATGCATTTCTTTTATCTTCCTCATTAAATGGGTATCTTCTGGCAACTGTGCCACTTCTGAGTATTTATCGAGGTCACACGATGGTCTGTCAGTCAATGTCGCACACACAGCTGCTCCTTCCCTATAAATTATTCAAGACGGCAGCTGGTCTCAGCCTAGGTGCCTTAATAATTAAGGACTCACTTCCTCAAGTCTCAGAACTAGCAGCTTATACCAATATTTGACACTGATACAGTTAGGAGAACAAAAAAGTCACAAGAGAGTGCTGAGAACGGACAACAGCTCAATTAGCCTGCCCTTTGGTGGGTCCCCGTTCGGTTCTCAAGCTGGTTTTAGCTCATCTTGTGCCGTTACAGAGAGAACCAGGCCATGCATCTCAGACTGATTCCACCCAAAAGGGCAGAACAGATCCAAAATACAGGCCGGCTCTCTCTGCACGAGAGATACAGCAACCCCATGCGTTTTCCGTTCTCAGCACTCTCTTGCGACTTGTTTTTTGCACTGATACAGTTAGCTTAGGACAAATGAGCACATCCTGATGCCAGCCGTACCCACTTACTTCATGCTACACAATAACTGCACAAAGTACAAACAAGGTCAAGTATATTTATTGTGAGGCATTAGATGTATTGTACTATAATACGCATATTTAAATTCTGCATGATTTATTAGCTCGTTAAATGCTGTTTGGCTGAAGAAAAGATTAAAAGGATTAAGTAAATAGTACTCCTTGTGTTCAGTAATTTGTATTTGTTTGTGATTCTGTGCCATAACGCTTTACAAATATTAATATATAGTTTTATTTAGCAAGCTACATCTGATTAGTATTAAATGTTTCTATTAATTAGGCATATCCAAGTAATATTTCCCATAAACATTCGCTTTAGAAACACTGCAAGAGCAAAGGGCTCTCGTGACCCTAGATGCCGGTGGGCAGACGCGTGAAATGTCCAAAGGGGATGGAATGTAGGCTGTTCTACCTGAAGACCTGGGAGGCAATGCTTCCCATGCTGCTTGCCAATCACAAAGGCCAGACCATGAGGGCAGACTATGCACAGATAACTATTTCTGTGCAATCTGCATGGTCCTAGTGTCCTGAGCGTAGCGTGAGTGTGCCTAATTTTAAAAGTGGGACACAAGGAAACAAAATTGGGACATAGGGACTCTCATTATATCTCATGATGCTTAGTCAAATATTTGTCCTTTATTTGCTCCAGATTTGGAGATCTTGTTAAGTAGGTATCTAAGCATCAAGGAAAACATTGGTCAAAGTCAGTGGAATTCCAGATTTACACTTTACTCCTATATAGTTGCTCTCACTTTTACAAATGCTTATTTAGTCTTGCCCAATGTTTTCTGTCACTGTAGAAGAGGAAGATGTGAAACAGTCACAGGATGAAGCACCTCAGCTGATGCGGACTAGGAGTGATGTTGGAGTTCGCCGAAGGGGAAATCTGCGTACACCAGGAGAGCAGAGACGCATCAAACGCCATCGTTTCTCCATCAATGGGCACTTCTACAACCACAAGGTGCAGGCTGGGTGCTGAAATGGTTGTTTAACATCTTTGTGATTTAAACTGCAGCTTATCTGTAGTAAAAACTATATGTAAATAAAAAACTGGCAAAAAACTGGGATAGTTCAGATACCAATCAGGGCCTATCACTCTAGATCCTAGGTAGAGTCTCCTTTATGGGGTTCAATCAACAAACTTCAAGTTGTTGTAAGTTGTCAACACAATATGAGATAGGTGAATTTGGAATCAAGTTAATTTACAGTATATTAAATTATGGTTTAATTAACAACATACTTTAGACTGAAGTATAGATTGGGGGATGGGGGGGAAACTCCAGCTAAATTTTGCAGTCAGTTTATCATGATTGACAATGTTTTCAGTGAACAGAGAGCTGTGGACAGATGACTTGAACCGAGCATTATAACTAATTAAATCATTTCCAAATCTGCTCTCCTGTACTAAAGCTTGCAGCTTATGTGTCACTTTGAATATTAAATACCATATATGGGATCCCAGTAGCTGTCCATTTTTAGTAAGCGGGAATTTGATAGCTGAATAAAAATAAACATTCGGTTTAAATAAAGACTATTCAGTGACAGCATTTATTTAGTTGTCAGGAAATGAAGATGATCTCATACAGCCTCCCCATTTCATAGTAATATTAACCATTTCCGTTTGTGAATAATAATCCTTTTATACAGGTGTGAGGCTTGAGAAAGGTTGTGAAATGTTGCTCTGTTGGTGACTTGTTCGATAGAGAGTCCTGATACGTATGCTGGAGATACAGTGTGTGTGGGTGTTGAGGGGGGTGCCAGGGCACTCCTTGCACCATAATCACTACAGCGTGTTATGGTGAATGTTGTATTCCTTTAATACTCATTATTATAAATATTAATGTACTGATTTACTTGAGCTACTCTGTAACCTTTTGTTGTCTCAGACATCAGTGTTTACTCCAGCGTATGGATCAATAACCAATGTCCGAATAAACAGCGCCATGTCCACACCTCAAGTACTCAAACTCCTCCTCAAAAAATTTAAGGTAAGAAATATTAAAAGATAATAAAAGGAGGCATTAAGATCTAACTAGAGAACATGTTGCTTTATGAAATGTATCCAAGGTTTTCTCTTGCATGTATCTAGCACATTCCCTATATACAGAACTAGCTATATTGACATTAGCCAGGTATCAACAGCTAATCCGATTTTCTCTCATCTAATTGGCTGGTTTTTCAAGCCATGCTATAGCTAGCTGCTACTATAACACTGGTTTTGGTATATGTTTTCTTCCTACAGGCATGGGTTAACTGTATGAATAACCATAGCTTTAGTTGAATTAAGCCCTAAGGCAAGCTGAGCCTCATGCAGACTTTACTGGAGCTATAAGCATAACATATGGTTAATCATCATCATCATTACATTGTCACCTGTCATCAACACTACATTACCTATCATCATCACTACATTGTTTCCGGTCATCATCACTACATTATTACTTGTCATCATCACTACATTGTTACCGGTCATCATCACTACATTGTTACCGGTCATCATCACTACATTGCTACCTGTCATCATCACTACATTGTTACCGGTCATCATTACCACATTGTTACCTGCCAACTCATCACTACATTGTTACCTGTCATCTCATCACTACATTACCTATCATCATCACTACATTGCTACCTGTCATCATCACTACATTGTTACCGGTCATCATTACCACATTGTTACCTACCAACTCATCACTACATTGTTACCTGTCATCTCATCACTACATTACCTATCATCATCACTACATTGTTACCGGTCATCATCACTACATTGCTACCTGTCATCATCACTACATTGTTTCCGGTTATCATCACTACATTATTACCTGTCATCATCACTACATTGTTACCGGTCATCATCACTACATTGCTACCTGTCATCATCACTACATTGTTACCGGTCATCATTACCACATTGTTACCTGCCAACTCATCACTACATTGTTACCTGTCATCTCATCACTACATTACCCATCATCATCACTACATTGTTACCGGTCATCATCACTACATTGCTACCTGTCATCATCACTACATTGTTACCGGTCATCATCACTACATTGTTACCTGTCATCTCATCACTACATTACCTATCATCATCACTACATTGTTACCTGTCATCATCACTACATTGTTACCTGTCATCTCATCACTACATTACCTATCATCACTACATTGTTACCTGTCATCATCACTACATTATTACCTGTCATCTCATCACTACATTGTTACCTGTCATTATGACTACATTGTTACCTGTCCTCATCACTACATTACCTATCATCATCACTACATTGTTACCGGTCATCCTCACTATATTGTTGGTAAACAAAAGTACAAGATCTTTCTTGCCTGTTCACTAGATCATTATGAAAATGTAGGATGTATAAAGCTTTTCATTCCTTACTAGGGAAAACATACTAAATATATTTTTCATTATTTTAGATCGAGAATTCTGCTGCAGAGTTCTCTCTCTATATGGTGCACACGAGTGGAGGTAAGTTCTGGGCAGCTTTACAACGAGTGGGGCTAATATATAACCAGGGAAAATATAAATACAATGGGCCTCTGCTTCAGCTGAATACACACACAGGGCTAATTTTATGGTATTGATTGATCTAGTCAAGATTGGAAATCTCCATTGAATACATTTTAGTCACATATACCAAATAAATATACAAGAACGATGCAAAGAACTGTTTTGTTTCAGGGGCTTTATTTCACTGTAGGATTACCAGTATGGGATTTAATCATGAAAACAGTTGCCAAAATATCTAAATTAGAAGAAATAGTGTCCTTGACCTACTTTGGACTCGATGTTGAAATGCAAAGCTAAATCTGTTGCTAAATCAGTCTCTTTAATCCAGCTGTTCCCCACTACAGCTACAGCATATTCTGTCTACTTGGGTACCCAATACTCGGTTCAAATTAGCAATGCTAGTGACAGCATAACATTGGTGACACAATCACAAACTGAAATATGAATAACAAATGTAAAATGCCATATTATGCTCCAAATCATTGGGTTCATATTTGCTACCCATGCCTAAAATAAATCTATTTTAACACTGTTTGCATGTTACCTGCTGGTAGGTGTCCTCATCCCTTCCTCTTGGAAACAGGAACAATGTAGTTGAGCTAAGCTGAAAATGGTCTACACCAATAATGGAATCATGCAAAGTAAATTCATGTAAAATCAATCAATTACAGTGCTGTAAGAATATAAAATATATTTTAAAACTCCAAAGAACAATAAAGGAAGCTTGTATCTATTCCTTTCTCATTCTCAGTATTATAATATTGTTAATGAATTAGATCAGACACTAGATGGCAGTATTGTTTCCATTAGTGTTGAGAAGAATTCCTGTAGCTATGCTATAGAGCAGGGCTGTCCAACCTGCGGCCCCCCAGATGTTGCTGAACTACAACTCCCATGATTCCCTGGCTATCTTTTTATTGAAAGAATCATGGGAGTTGTAGTTCAGCAACATCTGAGGGGCCACAGGTTGGACAGCCCTGCAGAGCTACCAGTGATATAAACATGAATGGAGAAAGCAGGTGTATAGAATGGGGCAATGTGGAAAACTTATGAAAAAAAGAACAAAACACATTTTTAAGGGGTCTATTATCTTATTCACATAGCTTTAAAACAATGATATTTCTACCAGAAGAAGGAAATAAAAAACAAAGTAAAAATAAACAAAGCCATAATAAAACTATAGTATATAGTGGTATAATATTACATTTTGTTTGACCATTTATTTTTTCATAAATAATGTGTTCCTGTTGTCCCTACTGTACAAAATCGGTTTAAAGTATGCCTTCTAACAGATACCCCCTTCACATTTTTTAGAGTTCTTACCCTTGTGGATATACTTTCTTGGTTGGTTTTCTTGTTGTAATGTTTTTGAATAGAATGCCTAAAATATATCACCATGTCACATTCTTTCTAATGCAGAGAAGTGGAAGCTAAAAGATTGTGATTATCCTCTCGTTGCTCGTATTCTGCAAGGACCCTGTGAGCAAGTGTCTAAGGTTTTCCTAATGGAGAAGGACCAGGTGGAAGAAATCACGTATGATGTAAGAGATTTTCTTTCTCTATTTGCTGCCTGTAGACATGTGAAAATTTATATTTATTTTCTTCTTTTCCACTGTGTTCATTATTTAGTGAAATGCATGAGTTGGTGAGATTTGTGAACCAATTTCTAAGTTACCTGGGTTCACCCTGGTATCTTCAGTGTGAAGTCCCTATTTCTACATGCTTGACATTATTTCTACACATTTTTGGATCAAATTGGCTAAGAACCTTTTTTGATGCTCACAGCTAATACATCCAGTGTCCAAATAGGGACAAATTAATTTTTTTTTCTAATCTAGAACAGAAACGTCTGTCTTCGGTATGTCTGAAGAGGTGGTCCAGACTAGAACTGTTTAACTACTTACTGTCGGATACTGCCAGTGGCTCGGGCACCATAGCCACTATAGCAGATATAGTGCTTATGACGCTAAGATTACCAATTTAGATTTACAAAGTCACCAGAATGCACTATATAGTGAAAATACCCCATATTGTTTAAAGTTAAAAAACCTTGATCACAATTGTGTATATTTTCCCTCCTTAGGTGGCACAATATATAAAGTTTGAAATGCCTGTTTTGAGCAGCTTCATCCAAAAGCTAAAGGAGGAAGAAGACAGAGAGGTCACCAAGCTAACGAGAAGGTAAAGAAATGCACTTTAACAGATTTAACAGTGTGATCCCTTATAAACCAGTGACAAGCAATGCTTTCACCACTAAAATCACTCAGACCACTCAATCTCAATTACGTTGTCTGGGTGCAGTGGTCATGTTTTCCTCCCACAATGTAAGACAGTGCCGTTTTGGAGACATTGCAATTGTGAGGTTCTACACACCTCTAGTGGCTGTCTTCTTAACAGTTCCTAGAATGTGGTGCGTCCTTGGGGAGAACTGAGCCTGAATAGGTTCTTCAGTGATAGAAGCACTTGATTGCAGCACGTTAAGTCTGCAATACTTCTCAATGAGTAGCATTTGATTGGACAAAATGGTCATCAAACCTGATGACCTCAGTGAAGGCGGACTGGGCTGCTCAGAAGAGTCTGCATCAGCACTGGCTTGCAGGTAACAGGTTAACTGAAGAGTTTATGTGAAGTTTTTTTTGTAGCATTTAAAAATGTCACCTCCTTCCCATAATGTTCCTTTCAAGACCCTGTAGCAATATGGTTCTCTGTCAACATTAATTGAGAAGGGTATCAGTGGATCATATTGTTATGGTGATATGGAGTCTATCTGTTCTATCAATAATAAACGTAAGTTGGTATCAAGTTAACAATTAATGCTAACATAATTCACTAGAAGTGAACTTAGTGCTGACTCCAGAACTCTCTGTAGCTAGACATAGATTTATAGATAGATTTATAGATAGATTTATTTTTACAGAAAATATCCTGTTGGTTTACTACATGACCTTTGTTTGCATTTGCGTTTGAGGTTAGCTCAATAGAATATTATAGAATACTATCTATATAACTCAAAGCAATGTCATGCTCAGAACTCACAAATCTTTTTTCCAGCAGTTTGTTTGGGTATTTAATGCATACACATGGAATTGAAGCTGGCAAATTATACATGAAAGAAATAAAATTGTGCTACTCTGCAGAATTATATCACATCACTTACTAAACCCTTAGTTAGTTATGTAAATTGGAGTCCGAGAACTTGATGAATTTGCGATTCGAAATACAGCTCAGATTTTCCCTAATTAAAGGAACGCTATAGTGTTAGGAATACAACACTCTGCCTCCTCTCCCTTGCGACACCCCATCAGCATATAAAGGATTAAATCCCCTTTTTTGACTTACCTTATTCCAGTGCTGAGGACCATCATTGCGTGCACTTTCTGCCTCTTCTGACATCATCGCAAGGGAGGAACTAATGTGTATGTGCACATTATGTGCGCATGAGTGTTGAGCACATTAGGCCTTCCATATAGGAAAGCACTGTATCAATGATTTAGAAGACACTGCATGTCCTAATAAAAAGCTTGCGGACATCCAGCATAGTTTCATGGAGTCAAACTCTGTCAAACTGCAGGAAGCACCTCTATTGGCTGTCTGGTAAGCAGCCACTAGAGGTAGTCTTGTTTTTTAGAAACTGCAATGTTTTACATTGTAGGGTTAAGGGGACAGGGACAGTGCACCCATACCACTTCAATGATATGCCTATAGTGACTTTTTAGGTTTATGTTGCATTCATGAAAAATTCACATTTTTGTTCTGCAAAGTTAGAACCTAATTCCCCAAATCCTCCTATAATTGAACATATTACCCACATGGAGGGTTATGTATAAAGGGCAATTCAGGCACAATCAGCAGGATCATTCCATAGGTTTCCATGGTGATTGCTTGAGCTTTAGGATATTGCACAGAATTGCCTTTTATTCTTAACCCCTAGCATTGGGTCACCATTATGTAAGTCACCGATACAAATGCTGTGGCAACAGCAGTCCTAATTCAGCTATAAGACAGAGTAGAAAACAAGGAAAAAGCACTTACAAGGAACAGATACAGATGCTCCAATTCACAGTTTGATGATGTGGTATCAGTGACAATGTTTGTGAACATTTTCTATGAAGAAAGTGGCATACTGCACACATGCTCACACTGATCGTCAGGGCTGCAGAGTGTGAGCACTGTAGGACTGAATTATGTGTTTGAAAGCCCATCATTGCTCCATTATCTGACAACAGCAGCAATGGTGTCAATGAGGTGTGCTGAACAAATGCTTTTATAGTGAGTTGTGCTCAGCTGAGCCTTTGACTGTGCACACATACTGCTGGACTATCTGCATTATCTACGGCCAGTGACATAACTACATGGGGTCAGGCCCAGTCTGGAATATGTTTAGGCTCCTTGCCAAAGGCATTAAGGCATTTTCTTGTGCTCTCTTGTTACCCTATGAATCCAGGGACAAGATATGATGCTATATTCAGCACAGGTAATTATACCCACATTAGGTTTGGCAAATGGGAAATGTCCACATTCCCTCACATAGCATCATAAGGAATGATGTGCAGAGTTCCCAGGAGCTTTAGGAGCCCTGAATTTTTCCCACTAGCTGATTTATATCAATATGTTTACAATAGATGCCAATCAATGGGAGCATCTAATTTGACAAGTGAAAACGTGAAACCATGATGTTTTTTTTCTGTTATAGTGATCCTAAAGCAAACAATTGCCTCTGCAACAGAGCTCAGTTTGTCCTGAAAAATGCCTCTGTATGCAGATTGCATGAGTATGATCTGTGACCTTAAAACAAAACAAAAACACCATTTCTGACAGCACCATTAATTCTGCTTTGCAGGTATACAGCTCTACGAGTAGTAATCGAGCAGCGTTTACATGATATGGCCCGCAGCCCTGCCACCATGTAGCAATCAGGTCTTCTTGGACTCTCTGTATCAGTATTCCTGTGGGCTGCTGACATCATCCCTCTGTACTAAAACCAAAGGAGTTGACTGGGAAGGACCTGCATCTTTCTTAAATAGTACATAAAGCTTCACCTCTCTGCTTCCAGACCAAGAGGCCCCGTATTGCTCTGCCTCGCGTTCACTAATACATTTCCAAAGTTACTGGAATGAGAAGACCGTGGGACTCTAAGTATTACATAAGTGTTGCTATGGCCAGCTTTTACATTCCAACAGCATTCCCTTTTGAACCTAAACGGTTTGTAATATTACATTGGGTCCCCCATAGAACGCTCTTATTTTACCTAAACAACTGGACAATTCCATGAACTAACAAGAATAAAACATGTAGGAGAAAGGCAAACTAGTAATTTTAGAAGGAACAAGCACTTGAAACAGGAACAAGAAAATCCACGTGCGGGTCTATTCACTGGCGTGGTGACTTGACAATGACTTATTTAGGTCTACAGAGCAGGGTTAGAAATCTTCAACTCCTTGGAACCAGAAACTTTTCCATATTTGCTACTACACATTAAATGTTGCAAGTTTGTTTTCGCTTCTCTATAATTCACTGGAAAAGGATATGAGTTTTGAAAAATGGTTCAATTTGGCTATTTTGATCTAAAATTTGCAATTTCCAAGACAATGCTTTTAGCATTTCCAATTCAGTGAATAGATCCTAAATAATTCATATGGCACCTTAGCTACTTCAAATGTGTTTGCTGCCCCCTCCACAGTCACCTGTTAATTAGTAGACAAGGACTATGTGTAATGACAGTCATATATCACAGAATTAGAATTGATGGGATTGCTGGGTGCGATGCATAAAGACAGGTACGTTTTTGCTGTAGGATAAAGAGCTTATTTTTTGCTAAGCACATAACTTTTAATGAAAAGTTTGAGATATTGTTTGTAATAAAAATTTAAAAAAAAAGAGAAAAGCACAAAGGTAAGTTGTTTTTTAGAAACGTGTAAGTAAGTTTTGGCAGAAGTGAAGCCAAATAGTATTATAATGTATAGAACAATAACAATGGTCTTTGAGAAATATTAACCGTTTCATTGGCAGACGCTGTGAGAATTGCAAAACATTGTTCAATGAAATAAAAAATAAAAAAATATCCCCATTCCAGGCAGAGGATTGCAAATATAATTTATTTACTACTTAATAAAGCCAAGGGTTGAAAAAATCATGAGCCTTTTGCATCAAGGCTACATCTAACATAAGTGTATACCTGTAACACATAGTGATAATAACATTGCTACACTTTGTGCTGAGCTTCCAAATTTTGTTTAATACTCTTGTTTCTTTTTCTATCTAACAAATGTGAATTTTGCAGCAGGAAATGTTTACTTCATGGCACATCTGCCCATTTCTGAATAAAGCACTTTGCAGAAACATCTCCTGAGTGTTATCATTTTTTAACCCACATTCCATATTTTAATGGCTGGAATTTATCTTTCCGTCTTACAAATGTAGTCTGACGTTGGAAATGAAAGCACAAAGCTAATGAAGATTCCAGTAAACAAAAATGTTCCCCATGAAATCTATAAAAGGACTGAACTAAATTAAAGGGACACTATAGCCACCAGAAAAACTACAGCTTAATGTAGTTGTTCTAATGAGTATAATCATTACCTTCAGGCATTTTCATGCAAACATTGCCTTTCTGAGAAAAGGCAGTGTTTAGATTGCTCCCTAGGGACACCTCCAAGTGGGTACTCCGCAGATGGCCACTGGAGGTGCTTCCTGGAGCAGTGCTGCACTATAGGCAGCACTAACATTCAGCGTCTTGATTCAATGCATCTCTATGAGGAGGTGCTGATTGGCTAAAACAGTGTTTGGCCCCGCCCCATTCCGCCTCCTTATCAATCTGCCATTCCGATGATGTCACCAAGAAGGCGGATCATGGGCGGGGTCAGCGTCAGTGGATCCGTGCGGCGCTGGAAATAAGGTGAGTTTTTCTTTTTTTCTAAGGAGGTTTGGGTAGGGAGGGGGGGGGGGGCAAGTTACCTAAATGGTGGGTTAAACACTATAGGGTCAGGACCCTATAGTGTTCCTTTAAGGATCTTTTGTGCTCTAGTTCTGTCAGAGAATAACAATGGAGATACCCTAAAGGTGACAATGTCAGTCTGGGTTCTATCTCAGTTTGCTTGTTTCTATTGAGTTTGCTTTTTAACTTGAATCTCTTATCCTTAAAATAAATGAATTTGTTTGGTTATATGACATAAAATTACTGGAGTTTTGCCACTAACCTATATCCTCCTGGGAACCTAAGAAAAAAATTGTCTTCCAATTTCTGCCCATTTTTGATGAAAAGGAAGTGGAAGTTCCCAGCATCCCAGCCAATCACATGGCATATCACTGGGAAGCCCCGGATGTCCTCTTTACAATACAGCAGGGATTGATAGAGCAGCTTCAAGAATAAAAGGAGATGCATGTGAACGAAATGTCCAGTACAGAGGGCACAAGTTAATGGGCTGGGTCTAAAGGAGGACGAAATGTCCAGTACAGAGGGCACAAGTTAATGGGCTGGGTCTAAAGGAGGATAATACTGCCTACTTCTCACTTACTTCTCCCCCCTCTACTTCTTACATATGTCAATGTAACTCTTTCTTTGTCTATGCCTCCCTGACTCCAACCCCACTCTGCCATGACTCCTTATCACACTATCCACTCCATTACTGCTGTATTAAAGGACTACTCCATCAATTTAAATCTGTCATATTTTTTTTTTTTTTTTACAATTTAGTATAAATATCCGCAAATAAAGCAAGCATGTGGTTTTTATTTCTGCATGTTTTCTTTGGGAGTATGTAACCAGCTTGCAAAAGCTTCATGTCTGCAGCCTTTTGAAGCAATCCCCTGTTTCTCTGACACAGACGTAAAGTATGTGCAGCAGAAAACGTCAATGCTAGAACTGCAGGAAAGTGCACACCGATCCCGGCTTTCCTATGCTGCTCAATGAGCTGTCATGTGGAGCTAACAAAAGCTGAAGAAAACCTCCATGGCTATCTCATTGATGGGCAGGCATGTGTTTCTGCCCTATTACAAAAACGCAGATTTAATTAGTCTGCACTTCTATAAACTGTCACAAATAAGAAAGGCTCCAGACACGTGAAACGTTGTTTGTGGAGTGTTCCTTTATCCCTGTCCTATGATTGTCTACAGAATAGACAGAAAACTGAAACAGCCATGTCTCACAAGTGTTCTGTATCAGGTGGAGGTGGGGGTGGTACTGGCGAGATTCTGGCATGATACATTTTAACCCTGCACATACCCTATGTTAAACTCTCTCTTCCATCTATTTACCTATTTACTTGTATTTACAAGCCCCACAGCTCTCATCTCCTCTCTCTCACTAATTACAAAAGCTAAATCCTTTTTGTTCAGGCAGAGGCTTGCTCCAGGGAGGCAACCGAGGACAGAGAAAGAGGTGTACTAAATGAGTGTAGTGTAGTGAATGTAGCAGAAAGGGGGCATTACACTCTGCCACATAATAACAGGAGGATATTGGAGTGTTAGAGAGATAGGAACAGCAACAACATATGCACAGTGCACAGGATAAGCTTTACGTTAAATGTTACAGCCAGTCCACAAATGCTTTGTTTCCCTACATCCCTCCTTATTCCCATTTTCTATTCCCTTTGCACAACATTTTAGAGCAAGAACATGTGACGAGGGCGGAAGATTATGAGCCTATAGTATAGGCCAGGGGTAGGCAACCTTTTAGCAGCACTGTGCTGATATAGGATTGTGATGTCCCGTAGCGTGCCGATCCTCAGGCCCGTCGCTACCAGGCCAGCTAACCAAGCAATTGCTTGGGGCCCCGAGCTGGCCTGGGCCCTCAAGCAGGGCTGGCCATTTCTATAAGGCTGCAGCCGCCTGAGCGCTCTATAGAGAGCCTCAGGCGGCTGCAGCACTGCCTCTCTCGTCATCTCCCCTTCCCTGTAGCGTGACCGAGCTCCTCTTCCTCCTGTCAGTCCGGCTGGGTACCACGCTGTACAGGAGATTTAGTTTCCTGTTCCCGGCCGGACTGACAGGAAGTGCACCCTGAGCTCGGCCACGTTACAGAGAAGGGGAGTCGAGAAGAACATAGGGAGGGAGGGAGGGGGGGAGTAAAAAGAACATAGGCGGGGGAGTAAGAAGGACACGGGAGAGGGGAGTAAAAAGGACACGGGGAGGGGAGTAAGAAGGACACAGGGGGAGGGGAATAAGAAGGACACAGGGAGGGTGGGAGGGGAGTAAGAAGGACATAGGGAGGGGAGTAAGAAGAACATGGGGAGGGGGGAGAGTAGTAAGAAGAACATAGGGGGGAGTAGTAAGAAGAACATAGGGAGGGGGGAGGAGTAAGAAGAACATGGGGCAGAAAGAAGAACATATGGAGGGTGAAGGAGTAAGAAGAACACGGAGGGGGGAGGAGTAAGAAGAACACAGGGGGGGTGAGGAGATGAGGAGAACACAGGGAGGGGGAGGTGAGGAGAAGGGGAGATTAGGAGAACATAGGGAGCGGGAAGGTGAGGAGAAGGGGAGATTAGGAGAACACAGGGAGGGGGATGGTGAGGAGAAGGGGAGATTAAGAGAACACGGGGGGGGTGAGGAAAAGGGGAGATTAGGAGAACACAGGGAGGGGGTGAGGAGAAGGGGAGATGAGGAGAACACAGGGAGGGGGTGAGGAGAAGGGGAGATGAGGAGAATGCAGGGAGGGGGTGAGAAGGGGAGATGAGGAGAACACAGGGAGGGGGTGAGGAGAAGGGGAGATGAGGAGAACACAGGGATGGGGGGTTAGGAGAAGGGGACATGAGGAGAACACAGGGAGGGGGTGTGAAGAGAAGGGGAGATGAGGAGAACACAGGGAGGGGGTGTGAGGAGAAGGGGAGATGAGGAGAACACAGGGAGGGGGTGTGAGGAGAAGGGGAGATGAGGAGAACACAGGAGGGGTGAGGAGAAGGGGAGATTAGGAGAACACAGGGAGGGGGGGTGAGGAGAAGGGGAGATGAGGAGAACACAGGGAGGGGGTGAGGAGAAGGGGAGATGAGGATAACACAGCGAGGGGGGGTGTGGAGAAGGGGAGATGAGGAGAACACAGGGAGGGGGGTGAGGAGAAGGGGAGATGAGGAGAACACGGGGGGTGAGGAGAAGGGGAGATGAGGAGAACTCAGGGAATTTTCAATTGTTGAAAATGTTCAAGTTTTATGCACATTATATGCAACAGCAGTATTTGCACTGTAAACCTTTTTTATTTATATAAAGTGTGGGTGAACTTAAACTGTATGGCTATGCTGTGGTTCCTGTAGGCTTTGCGTGCGGGGGAGGGGGCACCATGTCCATTTTGCTTGGGGCCCCCAAATTCCTTCAAACTGCCCTGCCGATCCTATTTTTTTAAATTGAGGTGTGTGTGCTGCCGTATTCTGCTTGTGTTATTTATACTGTAATTGCTTTGTATCGTTGTATTTGTACGTATATGAGCTATTATATTGTTTATGTTCATTAGTAGTTTATGGTATCGTGTATGATACATATGAATGTGGGCTGTGTATGAGGGCTGCTTGTGGAATTGTGTGTAGATGGATATGTCACATTGTGTGTTAGGTAGTGTATGGGGGCTGTTTGGGGTTTTGCACGTGAGAGGCTGCATATGGGATTGTGTGCATATATGTAGATTGTTAGTGGTGTTGCGTTTGTGGGGATTGTGTGTATGTTTGTGTGTGGGCTGTTCGTATTATTTGTATGAGGGGAGGCTTATTCTGCAGGTCTGTGTATATCTAGCAGTGTGGGTGGCTTCCCTGGGTTCCAGTGGGGACCAGCCGAGGGCAGGTACAGGTCAAGGACAGGAGCTGCAACATCAGCTGTGGGCTGCTCTACTACAGTGTGGATTCCTATTCACAAGTGCTGGGAGGAAGTGATCTGAGATCACTTCCTCTAAGTGCTGCAATGCATAAATTGAGGATTGTCCTTTACTACCTCTTTGTATTAGCAGATATCTGAAGTTTCACTGGGACTCCTGATAGGCCAAACCCTGTTTGGCTCTAGCAGCCTTGAGTGCCGTGGAAAGACACCTCGAGTGCCGTGCATGGCACTAGTGCCGTAGGTTGCTTCCCCTGGTATAGGCCATGAACTGCAGCTCCATTATCCTATGAGTATATGAAATATTAGCAAGTCAATTTAATTGCTTAAAAATCAAACACACAAAATTAATGTTAAGGGATGGAGCTCTTGAAACCTTGTTTGAAACCAGTATGTTAAAATAAGGTGTTATCAGGGCCGTCTTTAACGCGGGGCAAAAGGGGCAGTTGCCCCGGGCCCATTTATTCCTGGGGGGCCCAAAGCATTTGCCCCTTGAGCCCCGCGGGCACTTACATTTTTCACCGGACCGGGCCCCTTCTCAGACAGACCGCGGCCAGACTCATATCATATTTCCAGCGGGCCCTTTAATCATGAGGGCCGCGGCTGGGCCCCTAACAATGTGTTTCTCCGTGGCCGGGCCCCTCTCCCTTGCGGATCATGGCTGGGATCGCATTGCCTGCTGGGAGGAGTGAGTTCCATTCACTTCCTCCCGGCCAGCTAATAGAGAGCCGCCGGGGATGGGGGAAGGAAGAGGAGGAAGTGGCAGACACAAGAGGTATTTAAAAGAAGTCTGACACCCATCACCTTAGGTCAGCCACTGCAGCAAAAGTAAGAAAAAATGTATTATTATTTATATATGTACTTGTGTATGTGAGATTGTGCATATCTGTGTGTGTGTGTGTATGTGTACCTGTGTGTTTGTGTACCCATGTGCCAGAGTGTATGTGTGTTTGTGTGTCAGAGTGTATGTGTATCTGTCTGTTATAGTGTATGTGTGTTTGTGTGTCTGTGTGTCACAGTGTATGTGTACCGATGTGTCTGTGTTTGTATGTATTTGTGTGTCAGAGTACATGTGTACCGATGTGTCTGTGTTTGTATGTATTTGTGTGTCAGAGTACATGTGTACCTGTGTTGTCAGAATGCATGTGTACCTGTGTGTCATAGTGCATGTGTACCTGTGTGTCATAGTGCATGTGTACCTGTGTGTCATAGTGCATGTGTACCTGTGTGTCATAGTGCATGTGTGTTTGTATGTAATTGTGTGTCAGAGTGTCTGTATGTCGGTGTATGTGTATCTGTATGTCGGTGTATGTGTATCTGTATGTCGGTGTATGTGTATCTGTATGTCGGTGTATGTGTATCTGTATGTCGGTGTATGTGTATCTGTATGTCGGTGTATGTGTATCTGTGTGTCACAGTGTCTGTGTACGTGTGTCATAGTGTATGTTTATCTGTGTGT
This sequence comes from Pelobates fuscus, assembly GCF_036172605.1. Classification (NCBI taxonomy): domain Eukaryota; kingdom Metazoa; phylum Chordata; class Amphibia; order Anura; family Pelobatidae; genus Pelobates; species Pelobates fuscus. The sequence continues at coordinate 282,176,993 of NC_086319.1, read as the reverse complement.
CAGAGTATATGTGTACCTGTGTTTGTATGTACCTATGTGTCCGTGTTTGTATGTACTTGTGTGTATATGTATGTCTTTGTATCGTCGTGTATGTATGTGTACATGTGTGTTTATATACCTGTATGTATGTGTAGCTGTGCGTCAGTATATTTGCTTTTGCATGTGTATCTATTTGTCAGTGTTTTTTTTGCTCCTGTGTATCTGTGTGTTTCTAAGTGTGTGTGCATACCTGTGCATGTGGCAGTGCATGTATCCCAGTATTTCAATGCCAACACTGCACACAAATACACCCCTGCACCTGTGTGTGTAAGGGTGTATCTGTGTGTGGCAATACATACACCCCTGCATGTTCAACACTGCACACATACACTCATGTCACCCTCCACACAATGCCACCCCTTTCACCCAACAAAACTCACATTAAAAGGGACACTATAGTCACCCAGACCACTTCAGCTCAATTAAGTGGTTTGGGTGCCAGGTCCCTCAGGTTTTAACCCTTCAGATGCAAACATAGCTGTTGCAGAGAAACTGCTATGTTTACATTTGGGGTTAATCCAGCCTCTAGTGGCTGTCTTCCGGACAGCCACTAGCGGCGCATCTGCGACGCTGGAGGCATATTATGCCTCCATTACGCAGAGCGTCCATAAGAAAGCATTAAGAAATGCTTTCCTATGGACACTTTGAATGCGCGCGTGGCACTTGCCGCGCATGCGCATTTGGCTCCGCTGATGTCTGACATGAGAGCTGACGTTGGCAGGGAAGGAGAGGTTGCCAGCGCAGAGGGAGCCCGGCGCTGGATTAAAATAAGTAACTGAAGGGGTTTTAACCCCTTCAGCGCCACGGGAGAGGGACCCTGTGGGTGGGGGCACTCTCAGGGCACTATAGTGTCAGGAAAACCTCCTTGTTTTCCTGACACTATAGTGATCCTTTAACTCTCCTAATGCTGTCACACTCACCCTCTTTCACTCTGCCACACTTACCCTATCACATTAATCCACCTAATCCTGTCACACTCACCTTCTCTCGCACTGTCACAAACACCCTTCCATGCTTTCACACTCATCCTCCATCACTCTGTCACACTCACCCCCTTTCACCCTGCCACACACCCAATCACATTAACCCCCCCAACTCTGTCACACTCATCCCCCAAATCATGCTGTACACACCCTGTCACATGAATCAATCCCTAATCGTGTCCCACGTCCTCCTCTAACCATGCCACATTCATCCCAACCCTGGAACACTCACCCCGCAACCATACCACACCACCGTGTCAATTTAATGCCCCCAAGCCTGTCACACTCACTGCCCAACTTTGTCTCATTCACACCGCCCTAGCACACTCACCTTGCACAGTAACCCCTTTAAGATGGCAAGGTCCAGGGGGCCCAAGCAAATGCTTGCCCAGGGTCCAATCAATATTAAAGACAGCCCTGGGTGTTATTCTTCACAATGAACCAAGGTTACTAAGCAACCGATTCCCTAAAAAAAAATTAGGTGTCAGGGATGACAAAGAAGAAACGGTGCTAAATGCATTTCTCTTGGAAGCATTATGTGTAATATAAAATCTACTTATACATTTATCAGTCAGGAGTGAAGTAGTTATCATTCTTTGCTGGGATTTCTCCTGCACTGCCCTAAGAAGACAGAATAAACATATGGATGGGAAGTCCTTCTGGCCACTGGACCATGCCTAGTAGTATTGATGGATATAGACATTTGTCTCTCTACATGAAATAGAGGGTCGGCATTCACCCATCTGCCTTGAAACTGGTTGTGTCTCTTAGAGAGTAAGTTTATAGTTCAGTTGCCTATAGGGATTTGCATCTGTTATTGGCTCAGCAGAGTTCTGCAAGAAACCTCAAAATAAACAGTTAAAAAATACTGCTAAACTCTAAGGCAAACTCAGAATACTTTATTGTCAAACATGCATGGGTTATCCACAGAACAAAGCGGATGGGGACATGACATGAACTATATGTAAAGATACCTTCTGTTTTTATTTAAAGAAAAGCAAAATCGACACATTCAATGGCTGTTATGCACAGCCAGAATTTATTTTGTAGATGCTTTGTGCTGCATCAATATTCTGAACAGGCACTGACCAATCACACCTGGTGCCCCAGTCAGTCCATCCATCATGCTGCCCATGTTACTGATCTCTCTGCCAATGCAAAATGGCAAAGTTAGTTTATGTTGCAGTAAATACAATGTTTTAAGGAATATTAAACTAATAAATAAAGAAGATCCAGACCCCTCCATACTCCTAAACTGTGCACTTTTAATGGCCTGGTTGCGTCATTTAGAATGAATCTGAAAGGAACATGTGTCACCTTCTTGAATTACAAAACATATAATTCAGCACCAAGGCCAGTGTTCAAACGAGCCAGGATGAATGCTCAGGATAGCTCCCACAGTGAGATATAGCTCTCTAACAGCATTGCTAATAGGTCGACTAACAAACAAGTAATTGCAACAAGAAAAGCTGGACATACGGGTACAGACGGTGCTGAGGGGACAGCTCAAATAAGCTTATGTTCTAAGCAAAGTGCACACAAAATCACACAAAAGCTAAATGAATTGTTTATAGAAAACATTTTATAGAAGACATAGTTTGAGGAGAGTAAGTAAACCAGATTACTAGGAAGGATTTTACCAGCTTAATTGTGATAATTCAAAGAAGTGTGATTTTGGTGATTTTTTTTAAGGAATGTAGACTGGAAGTGTTCATTTTATTAATGGCGTATCAATGCAGAGTTATTTGTGTGACTATATGCATGTGACTCTGCTTCTGGCTACATGACTGTGTGTGTTTGTGTGTGTGTGTGTGTGTGAGACTATGTGCCTGTGTGCAGCTGTGTGCTTGTGACTGTGTGTGTATGAGACTATGTGACTGTATGCCGGTGACGGTGTGAGTGTGACTGTATGTAACCTAGTACATGTGTGTGACTGTGCCTTTGTGTGTATGTTTGTGATTTTGTATCTATGTATATGTATGTGTAAGTGACTGTGTGTGCAATTGTGTGATTATGTATGGCAGTGTGTGAATGTGTGCCTGTGTGTGTTACTGTGTATGTGTTGGTATGTATGTGACTCTGAGAGTATGCATATTTGTATGTGTGTGCATGTATAATTGCATGTATGCATGTCACTTGTGTGTATGTGCAGGAACAAAAAAAGGTAAGCGGGTTTTTAATCAAGCAAGAGTCAGGAAAAATGTAAAATGTCAGTTTTAATATGATACATGAAATGCATGATTAACGCAAATATCTTCTAGAGATCAGTTTGAAGTAGGGCAAGTTTTACATCAATTATCTCCACCAAGTAACTGGTTATAAATAGAAATCGTCATTAGAGACTTATGTCAGTTGTTCAGATGTGCGACCCTTTGGGAATGTCTAATATGGATCAAACTTAAATGCATAAAAATATACTAATCGCCCACTAAAAGTAATGGAAACTAAAGGAATAAAGCACTTAACTGCTTTAGTCTATAATAAATAACCACTGCATTTGGGATATCCTACATGCAATGGCTCCATTATTCTTGTAGTTATTCCTGTGGTCCATTAATATTGCATATCACCTTGTCTCAAGGAGATAATCTAGAAATATCAGCAAAAACTTAATTTTTTTTAAAAGATTACATAGGTACTGCATTAAACATCAATACTTAAAACACAATATTAAAGGGAACTTATAGTCCTGAAAATAACAATTAATTAAAAAATGTAAGTTTAAAAGAGATGACTTACCTTGTGTCCCGTGCCAGGACTCCTCTGCCTGCTGACATCTTCCGTGTCTTTCTCACAGTGTTTTATGTTATCCCACACTGTCATTAATGCTACACTTCCCTAACTAAATGCCGCTATCTGCATCTTTTGATTCAAGGACAGAGTTTCACTTAGTTCTGGAGGAGAAAACACCTCTCGTGGCTGCCAGGAAGACTGCCACTAGTGATGTATTTAACCCTGCAATGTAAACATTACAGATTCTACAAAATAGCAATGTTCTGCATTGCAGGGTTAAATTTAGAGGGTTACTGCACCCTTCATTGAGATGAAGTGACGTGGATGACTTTAGTGTTCCTTTAAACATTCCTCTTTTGATAGCATTTCTGGTGATCTGAGTATTTATAGAGTCCACAGTCATCTGTTGTCTTTCTCACAGTGTTTTATGTTATCCCACACTGTCATTAATGTTTTTTTTTTTAAATATCTATTTAACATATAGTAACAATTAATACAAATACATTTCTTTCTTCATTTTTTTAAAATCTTTGTTTATTGTCTTTTATTTTGTGAAAAGGTAGATAGTTAAACAGTTACAGGATATCAGATAAACAGGATATTGACATTTGTTTTGTTACAAAAGTTTGAGTAAACATATCCCTCATGGGGCATCAACATTGTATTATTCACAAAATGCGTCGTAATACAAGATGTTATATCTTATGTGTGCTAATGCATGACATATAAGGGGATCATTACATAGAATCCGTATAATCTTGTTCTCAGAGGCCCACTGATCTTTGATGTTAGCTTTAACATAAAACAACAATTTTGCACTCACATTTGAAGAGAAATAATAAACAAAATATATTATTATATATATTATTACATAGTAAAAAGGATTACTCCAATTACTCCAATCTCCATGAACACATCTGCTCTAAGAAGTAGTCATGGAGCAAGCAATCTGTATGTACAGCTGTTTTAGTTCGAAATGTTGCCTGTACAGAGAAATCTGTGAATTTGTGCTTGGGTGTCGTTGCAGTTGTACCCCAGCCACAGAGCCAAACCTCTGTTCTGGATTGAACAATGAGTGCAAGTGTGTCTGGAAGAAGTCTCTGCTCCTTCTGTATATTCCTCTCCTCATGTCCACCCCCTTACCTTCTGTTCAGCCCTCCGTTTCTCACTCCTTAACTTTCCAGCACTTGGGTTGGTTGTTGCCACTCATCTCATCTCACTGCTCTTGAATGCACAAACCATGCGATGTAGCGATCACTGCTTCTCTATCAGACGAAGCTCATGTAAGCATTAGCGGTACTTATCGTGCACGGACTCTGTCCAACAATGCTTCTTTATGAGAAGCATTTGATTGGACCGCAAACTGAAAGACGATGACGCAGTGTGACAAGGAAGAAGGCATGGAAAGGATCAAGGAGAGCTTGGCCAGTAGCTGGATTCCAGATAAGTTGTAAGCTATTTTAAAATGTTTTTGAGCCATAAAATGGGAAAGGAGCTAACTAAAGTTTAAAACCATGCTGGAGTAACCCTTTTAACAAATACACAAAATAATGGAATAAAACATATATTCACTGTAAAGGGAAGAGAGATGATCTGTTCTGCTATATCACCTGTCAGGGGTGTACCTAGAGCATTTGGTCCCCGGGCGGGTCCTATTTTTGGCACCACCCCTCCCCCCACTTTAAAATGTAAAAAACAACCGCAATTTCTTTTTATGTATTTAACGCTGAGCAGTGTTTGTATGTTTGAATGTTAGCATGTTTTTGTATGGAGTATATTTGAGTGAATGTAGGGGTGTGGTTGTATGTAGTGTTGGCGTTTAAATGCAAGCATGCATTTGTGTGTAGGGTGGTTTTAGAATGCAGTGATGTGGTTATATATAATGGTGGGGTTTGTATGTAGTGTTGACGTTGAAATTCAGGGGTGCATGTGTGTGTAGTGTTGGCGAGATTCTGAGATGTATGCACATATACACACAGTCACACACACAGTCACAGGTAGACAGTTGAAATGCCATATCAAACTGTACATTACTACTGCTGTGAAACATTACATGATATTCCTTACAGGGATTTAAAATAACAATATAACCCACTTTTTCTGTCATAGATGTTTATGTTAAAATCTATATTTGATTAAAAAGATTGAATGATATCGATCCAAATACCAACAGAACATAGATAAAGTAATCCTGCACGTTCTGTGTGGCTAAGTGCTACTTGAGAAAGTGGAAAAGGAATACAAATTAAAAATGCATTCTCTTTATAGCTGTTTGACATTTTCACTCTCTCCTTTTTTCTTATTTTCATTGTATTAGCTGTTCAGCCTTGCTTTTCCCCATGGGCTTACAAGGATCTGTCCTGCATTATCATGCTGACACCAACATGTTCTCATTTATCCAAATCTATTCCGGATAATGTACAAATCTTGTAATTAAGACCACTTTAAGTTGCTCATTTTTCTTGCTGGCTGCCAAGACAATTATGTTTTCCATGTTTCTTTGTGACCCGTTCCATTATCCCTAACCTCTTGCATTGGTGCTCAATTCTTCCGAAATTAAGTTTAGAATGGAAAAACACAAATAAAACCTGGCTACAGTTCAAGCATTCTTCAACTAAAACAAATTTCTCCAAACTTGCCCTTCACAGTACTTCAGATTATATCTTGTACTATGCATTTGTGTGTGTATATATATTTTCTGATCCATCTGTCTATCCATCCATCTGTCTATCTATGTATGTACACCACACACCTGAATTAGTAAAAAAAAGTATGGGGATTTAGTTACGCTATATGATTATACATTCAATAAGAAAGGCGAATGTATCCCATTTTTAGCAGGTCCTACTCTATGAACTAAATAGACTTGTGTCAGATCGTCAGAAAAAGAAATAATAATAGTTTGTGTGGTCCAAAATTCATCCCTGTGGTGTTTCAGTTAAGGCAAATGTTTACCTTGCAATTTCTTTGGGAAAAAACATTCAGGTTAAACATTAGCCAATCAGTGTATTGCAAACTATATATTCAGTGCAAAAATAATATGAATATTTAGCAGTACACTGATAGGGGCATTAGGAAGTAACCAATCGAGGGAGAGAATTACACATGTATACATTTCCTAACCATCTCGTTCCACAATATATGGGTGAAAGTTACTTTTTCTAAACATTACCTATCTCTAAAAACATATCTGTACCACATTACATACTCACTGACTGTACCTTGCTCACGTCAACAGCTTGGCAGTAATGAAACCAAAATGAGTGATGTCATAGATGCTTAAGATGTCATGGTCCAGACCTAGGCAATGCCAGTACAGTTCACATCTTCAGCAGTTTTTATTAGATGGCACAGGCAGAAGATACACACTCAGCATCTAAATGATTAAAAAATAAACTGTTTTAATAAAAAATTCCAGAAACAGAGCATCAAAGTGGCACTGTCATGCCAAACTTACCTTTCTCCTATTGTTTCCTCTTCTCTTCCTATCAGAATCTGTTCTTTTTTTCTGATCTAGTTTTCTTTCAAATATAGGACAAAATATGGACTATTTTGTCTTATGTATTTTTTCATACACTTGACTTTCTTTGTCCAAAGGAGGAGCTTAGGTCTGCTCCATTTCCTATGTCAAGGAGAAGGGGGGGAGGGGGGTGCTGTGCTGCATAGACATAGAATACGTAGACGCCGAATTGCGTGCTGAGCGGCGAGAAATGCGGGTGCCATCTTGGACCCCTACCCCTGCACACATAGTGTTAATACCCCTATCCCAGCACACATCCCAGCATAGTGTGCTGGGATAGGGGTATTAACATTATGTGTGCAGGAGTAGGGGTATTAACAGTGTGTGTGCAGGGGTAGGGGTATTAAGGACTATAAGTGCCCCAAGTCCTTCACTTACCTTTTGTGAGATGGACTTTCCAAGTGTTCTTCAATAGCTTGAGAAGAGCGGCGACTGGTCCAAGATGGCGCCCGCATTTCTCGCCGCTCAGCACGCAATGCCATAGACGTGCGGCATCTATGTATTCTATGTCTATGCTGTGCTGTCTCTGATACAGGAAATAAAGCTCCTGCTTAGGTCAAAGTAGCTCCACTGTAGAATGAAAAAAAAACTCTCCTCTTTCAATCAAGGACTAATAAAGTTTGAAATTTGTATTGTGATCTGGAATGGTGACTGTTCAAATTTATGGTTTATTAAACAAGCAGATGGATCAAGATACATTCAGAATTCAGTAAAATATGTTGAAATGAATCCATGTTGCATTAAACTGAAAAAAACAACACCACATGCTTGAGTTGCACAAACGTTCTACTGCAGTCTGCAGATAAGAAAGTGTCGTAAACAGTCATGTTGCAGTAATGAAACATCCCACGACTAAGCTAAAAATGTGATACAGAAAAACTTCAAAATGTAAAAATAAAACTATTTATGTATCCCCTTATCTTACTTCCAAAAGGAAAACATAACTCACGTATGTTACAGTAGACATTCTTATGAAAGAATTATTAGTTGCTTACAGCTAGAGGTATGACTAAACTATTATATTAAAAACCTGTTTGTGGAACAGGTGCCACAATAATAGTACCCAAAGGGTTCTGTAATAAACTAGAGAATCCCAGTTTGTTGATTAATCACCACTTGAAGCAAATTAATTACTGCAGATTATTAATATATGCATAAGCAATTGAGTAAGTAATGCATCATTTAATGAAATTACTGGAGTACAGATATGTATGACTAAATAAGCATTATGCAGCTGAAGTATTATCATTATAAGTAGTTTTGAGCGATTCACACTTTGCTTTATTTGGTGGAACCGCTACTAATTTATATGGAGGTTCTAAGTGGAACTGTTACTGTTTACATTTTGCACATTTCATTAACTAACTAAAAGTTAGCTCGGGTTTATGATTTCTTTTTTCTAAAATCCTAAATAATGTTTTATTTTTATTTGCATTAATTCTCATTAAGAGCTCTGTTGAATGAATCCCTAGACCTGGGCATTTCTTGATATGGAAGGTACATAACTCTGTATATATTGTTTATATATTTTGTTCATTTTGCCAGCATTCTATTAATATATCTGTCCTGCTGATTTTGTTCCTCCTTTGCTTTTTCTTTAACGAAATAACACAAACGGTTGGATGGATTTCTCGACCATACATTTCTGAAGAGTTCCAACCTCTAGATCAAAGTCCAAAGGAACCTGAATCAAAGGATTTGGAGAACCTCAAATTATATAAAATAGTACTGTGTAAAACGTGTACATTTCCCATTATTTATCTTCGATACATGTTTAATAATATAGCTTTGCTAGATATATAACTTCCTTTTCTACCCATGCAATATGTTATGCAGTATTCTATATGGCCATATAGGCATTTGAAAAGAATCACATTAATTGTGTCATCCCTCTGCTGCAACCCCCTACTTGCAATTCTCACAATCAGTATGTCTCCAGCTACATCTACAGTCAGAATCTTTGTTGAGGTACTTATTTGAATGCTCCTTTAGACTCGTTATGTGCTTTCACTAAGGTTGCCTTCTCCTCAGAGTCTCCAATGTTCCATTTGCTCACTAGCTATTACTAGGCATGACCCTGACTTTTTATTTTTGATAAGTCAGTTGTTCTTTAAATAAGATTATTATTTAGAACTACCCAACACAGGTCTACAAATACCACCCAACATTTCAAATGGACAAAGAGGGAAACTTTGCACGCGGTGTGCCGGGTGTGCCTGGGCACACCCTTATCCCTGCGGCACACGATATGTGCCTCCGTCTGTGGGCCGGTGAGGGAGATCAAAGATCTCCCTCACCTAACCACAGGCAGGTAGGGAGGCAGGAGAGGACCCGAGGAGCTCTTGCCAGCAGCTCCGCCCGGTTCCTCTCGCGAGGTCGGAGCGTTGCCGCGGCAATGCTCAGATCTTGCAAGAGTGAACTCTTGTGAACCCTGTGGGGCTAGAGTTCACTCTCCACTGGACCACCAGGGATGTGTCACGTATTCATCCTACATAAGGCAAGAAGGGAGGGGGGATATTAACTAAACAGCACCCCCACCCCACACACTACACACAAACAGCAGACACACACATACATCACCCTTACACACACAGCACCCACACACACACACACTAACAGCACTTTCACACTAACAGCACCCTTACACACACACAGCACCCTTACACATACACACAGCACACACTAACAGCACCCTCACACACACACTAACAGCACTCTTACACACACAGAACCCTTACATATACACACACACACATACACACACACTAACATCACACACATACAGCACTCTTACACACACATACATCACCCTTACACGCACATACAGCACCCTTAAACACACATACATCACCCTTACACATACAGCACCCGTGCACACCCACACACAGTGCCCTCACACACAGCACCCTTACACACACAGTGCCCTTACACACACAGCACCTACACACAGCACCCTCACACACAGCAGTATATGTGTGTGTGAATGTATATGTATATATGTGTGTGTATATATATATATAATATATATATATATATATATATATATATATATATATATATATATATATAATGTGGCGTGTGTGTTTGTGCTTTAGGGTGCACACCCTTATACAATAGGCTGCGCACGCCTATGGTTGTGACTGAGTGTGTGGCCAGGGATGTGTCACGTATTCATCCGCTTATAAAAATGTGATTCATGGAATTTACTGTTTAGACAGGAAAAGTTGTGCTGAACAACATTACTGTCCTGATAGGAAAAGTTGTGCCGAGCAGCAACGAAATCCACAGGAGGGTTTGTGCTGAGCAGCAATTATGCAAATGGAAACCTGGTAACTGCCTTTGGGGTCAAAGGCCGATTACAGCCTCAGATCAAGAGGAGAGGTATTTAGGCCCAGTTCTCATCCTGCTCAGTGCCCTGTTGTGGTTTCCCTTGTGGTTGTCCGAGAGCAAATTATTGATTCTGGTAATTCTGGTTATTTGACTTTGGCATTGTTTTTGACTTCCCTGTTTTCTGGAATCCCTGACCTCTGGCTTTTCCTTATCGTTGTGTCTCTTTCTGTATCCCTTGACCTCGGTTATATCTGACTATTCTTTGGTACGTTAGTCCGGCCATTCTAAGGTCCGGTATACGTTACCTATCAGCATGGGCGTCCGCAGGAATTTTTCCAGGGGGGGGCATAATTGTCATGACATCTATGCTTGGCCCCTTTTTGACAGTGTCATGAAGGGGAGGAGCATAGTCATTATCACATAAAGCCAGGGTGAATAGCGTTTTCACAACTATGGTGTCAGGAATACATGTTTGTATTCCTGACACTATAGTGTTCCTTTAAGCAAATTAAAGGAACATTCTGGTCACCATAACAACTTCATCTAAATGAAAATGCTATGATGCCAGGAAGCCCCTGGGTGCTCTTTCCTTTAAGGGGTTAAACCGCTCTCAAATGATTTAACCCCATAGGCTTCCTCCAGCACCATGTCCCTCAGTGGTATTCGGCATCTGAAACGGAGTGTCAGGAAGTGCAGATTGACGTCAGGCATGGGTGCCGCTGATTGGCTAGAGTTGACAGTTGACGCTCTAAGCCAATCGCTAGTTCCCGGTTCATACATTTTTTTTACTTTTTTATGAATGGGGAGCTACTGATTGGCTTAGAGTGCCAGCTGACCGCTCAAGCCAATCAGCAACACCCCTACCCAGCATCATTCTATGCTTCCTGACACTCAGTAAATAAAAGTGAACACATTAACACTGATTTTTTATTTTATTTTTTTTACCTGGGGAGATGAGAAGGTTCAGAGTTTCCCTGCCAGGCCCAGGTACCAAAGCCTTATGATGTGGTGTCTAGAATAAAGTGGAGGGTTCACTTCATTTGTCCTTCCTGCTCTAATCTCATTTTCTTCCCCTTCATTTGACAGTCTTCTTTTTCTTCTGACACTGTCTTCTATATTTGGCTCCTTCTGCTCCTTTACCTTTCTGCTCCTTTCTGCTTATTTTGCGCCCTTCTGCTCCTTTCTCATTCTGATTCCTTTTTGCTCCTTGCAGACCCTTTCTGCTCCTTTTCCTACTTTAGTTTTGTGCTTCTTGCTGTCCCTTTCTGCTCCTTCTCCTACTTTAGCTTTGTGCTTCTTGCTGTCCCTTTCTGCTCCTTCTTCAACTTTACCTTTGTGCTCCTTCTGATTCTTTCTGCTCCTTTACCTTTGTGCTCCATCTGTCCCTTTCTACTCCTTGCAGACCCTTCCTGCCCCTTCTCCTTGCATACCATTCCTGCTCCTTGCTGCCCCTGCACCTTGCAGACCCTTCCTGCTCCTTGCTGCCCCTGTTCCTTGCAGACCCTTCCTGCTCCTTGCTGCCCCTGCTCCTTGCAGACCCTTCCTGCTCCTTGCTGCCCCTGCTCCTTGCAGACCCTTCCTGCCCCTTGCTGCCCCTGCTCCTTGCAGACCCTTCCTGCTCCCCCACACATCACTTGCCTAATCCATAGGCTGCTGCACCCTCAGCCTCACTCCCCTAATCTATAGGCTGCCCCCCCATGCCTCACTCCCCTAATCTATAGGCTGCCCCCCATGCCTCACTCCCCTATTCTATAGGCTGCTGCTCCCCCCATGCCTCACTCCCCTAATCCATAGGCTGCTGCCCCCCCATGCCTCACTCCCCTAATCTATAGGCTGTCCCCCCATGCCTCAATCTATAGGCTGCTGCCCCATGCCTCAATCTATAGGCTGCTGCCCCATGCCTCACTCCCCTAATATATAGGCTTCCCCCCATGCCTCACTCCCCTAATATATAGGCTTCCCCCCATGCCTCACTCCCCTAATCTATAGGCTGCCCCCCCATGCCTCACTCCCCTAATCTATAGGCTGCCCCCCATGCCTCACTCCCCTAATCTATAGGCTGCCCCCATGCCTCACTCCCCTAATCTATAGGTGGCCCCTCATGCCTCACTCCCCTAATCTATAGGCTGCCCCCCATGCCTCACTCCCCTAATATATAGGCTCCTGCCCCCCATACCTCACTCCCCTAATCCATAGGCTGCCCCCCATGCCTCACTCCCCTAATCTATAGGCTGCCCCCATGCCTCACTCCCCTAATCTATAGGTGGCCCCTCATGCCTCACTCCCCTAATCTATAGGCTGCCCCCCCATGCCTCACTCCCCTAAAATATAGGCTCCTGCCCCCCATACCTCACTCCCCTAATCCATAGGCTGCTGCCCCCCCCATGCCTCACTCCCCTAATCTATAGGCTGTCTCCCCATGCCTCACTCCCCTAATCTATAGGCTGTCCCCCCATGCCTCACTCCCCTAATCTATAGGGTGCCTCCCCATGCCTCACTCCCCTAATCTATAGGCAGCCCCCCATGCCTTACTCCCCTAATCTATAGGCTGCCCCATGCCTTACTCCCCTAATCTATAGGCTTCTGCCCCACCATGCCTCACTCCCCTAATTTATAGGCTGCTGACCCCCTCAGCCTTACTCCCCTAATCTATAGGCTGCTGCCCCCCTCAGCCTCACTCCCCTAATCTATAGGCTGCTGCCCCCCATGCCTCACTCCCCTAATCTATAGGCTGCCCCCCATGCCTCACTCCCCTAATCTATAGGTGGCCCCTTATGCCTCACTCCCCTAATCTATAGGCTGCCCCCCATGCCTCACTCCCCTAATATATAGGCTCCTGCCCCCCATACCTCACTCCCCTAATCCATAGGCTGCTGCCCCCCCATGCCTCACTCCCCTAATCTATAGGCTGTCTCCCCATGCCTCACTCCCCTAATCTATAGGCTGTCCCCCCATGCCTCACTCCCCTAATCTATAGGGTGCCTCCCCATGCCTCACTCCCCTAATCTATAGGCAGCCCCCCATGCCTTACTCCCCTAATCTATAGGCTGCCCCATGCCTTACTCCCCTAATCTATAGGCTTCTGCCCCACCATGCCTCACTCCCCTAATCTATAGGCTGCTGCCCCCCCATGCCTCACTCCCCTAATCTACAGGCTGCTGCCCCCCCCCATGCCTCACTCCCCTAATCTATAGGCTGCTGCCCCCCATGCCATACTCCCCTAATATATAGGCTACCCCCACCATGCCATACTCCCCTAATATATAGGCTGCCCCCCATGCCATACTCCCCTAATATATAGGCTGCCCCCATGCCATACTCCCCTAATCTATAGGCTGTCCCCCCATGCCTCACTCCCCTAATCTATAGGGTGCCTCCCCATGCCTCACTCCCCTAATCTATAGGGTGCCCCCCATATCTCACTCCCCTAATCTATAGGCAGCCCCCCATGCCTTACTCCCCTAATCTATAGGCTGCCCCATGCCTTACTCCCCTAATCTATAGGCTGCTGCCCCCCCATGCCTCACTCCCCTAATCTATAGGCTGCTGCCCCCCATGCCTCACTCCCCTAATCTACAGGCTCCTGCCCCCCATGCCTCACTCCCCTAATCTATAGGCTGCTGCCCCCCATGCCATACTCCCCTAATATATAGGCTGCCCCCATGCCTTACTCCCCTAATATATAGGCTAACCCCCCATGCCATACTCCCCTAATATATAGGCTGCCCCCCATGCCATACTCCCCTAATATATAGGCTGCCCCCCCATGCCTTACTCCACTAATATATAGGCTGCCCTCGCCATGCCATACTCCCCTAATATATAGGCTGCCCCCCATACCATACTCCTCTAATATATAGGTTGCCCCCCCATCCCTCACTCCCCTAATATATAAGCTGCCCCCCATCCGTTACTACCCTAATATATAGGCTGCCCCCCATGCCATACTCCCCTAATATATAGGCTGCCCCCATACCATACTCCTCTAATATATAGGTTGCCCCCCCATCCCTCACTCCCCTAATATATAAGCTGCCCCCCATCCCTTACTCCCCTAATATATAGTCTGCCCCCATGCCATACTCCCCTAATATATAGGCTGCCCCCCATGCCTTACTCCCCTAATATATAGGCTACCCCCACCATGCCATACTCCCCTAATATATTGGCTGCCCCCATGCCATACTCCCCTAATATATAGGCTGCCCCCCATGCCTTACTCCACTAATATATAGGCTGCCCCCACCATGCCATACTCCCCTAATATATAGGCTGCCCCCCATACCATACTCCCCTAATATATAGGTTGCCCCCATCCCTCACTCCCCTAATATATAGGTTGCCCCCCATCCCTCACTCCCCTAATATATAGGCTGCCCCCATCCCTTACTCCCCTAATATATAGGCTTCCCCCCATGCCATACTCCCCTAATATATAGACTGCCCCCCATGCCACACTCCCCTAATATATAGGCTGCCCCCCATGCCATACTCCCCTAAAATATAGGCTGCCCCCCATACCATACTCCTCTAATATATAGGTTTCCCCCCATCCCTCACTCCCCTAATATATAAGCTGCCCCCCATCCCTTACTCCCCTAATATATAGTCTTCCCCCATGCCATACTCCCCTAATATATAGGCTGCCCCCCATGCCACACTCCCCTAATATATAGGCTGCCCCCCATGCCATACTCCCCTAAAATATAGGCTGCTCCCATACCATACTCCTCTAATATATAGGTTTCCCCCCCATCCCTCACTCCCCTAATATATAAGCTGCCCCCCATCCCTCACTCCCCTAATCTATAGGCTATTTAACCCCCCCTCCCCCCCCCCTCATCCCTCACTTACCTGATCTGTAGGCTGTCTCTGGCTGCATGTGTTGCTCCCCTGCGGTTTCAATCAGCAGAGAGAAGCAGGGATAGATGCAGCTTCCTATCCCTGTCTCTCTCCATACACAGCGCTACCTACTGGCCGGAGCCGGTATTGCAGTTCATTTTAAATCACACCAAAAATAGCAGAACAGGCTGAAAAATCCAGTGGGGGGGGGGGGGGATGCCCATGCCTATCAGTCCTCTGTGTTACACAATTCTATGTGCTGGATTATACTGTAATCCTGACAGGATGGGACTGTTCTGAGAAATTGTTGGTGGTTTACTTACAATTTATGCAACTAAAATGTAATTTTGAACAAAAAAACTGTATCTTATTTACACAGACTGATTTCCAAGCACGTTGTAGTTTAACCCCTTAAGAACCAAACATCTGGAATAAAAGGGAATCATGACATGTCACACATGTCATGAGTCCTTAAGGGGTTAAAGAAACATTGCTGTGAATATTATTGCTGTGGAGCTCTAATAAACACTCAGACACACCAGCAATTAGGAGCTCCTATGAAATAGGGGTAGCATGAAAAAAAGAGGGACAGAGGGACAGAGGGATTTGAGCCCAAAGTAGGGACTGCCCCACCTAAATAGGGACACTTGTGAGGTATGTCCACAGATTGAACTACAAAATAGTTATAACTCTTTAAGACTGATGATTGCAATAGCACTATATACATTTAATTATTGTTGGCTCTCTTGTTGCGCATGCCTTAGTAGTAAACGACATAAGCATGTTTTATACTCATTAAACTAATTTATCATATGCTGATAGCACAACTGCTCTTTTACTCAAAATTAAAGGAACTATCCTAGATATCTCATTAAAACTCCTACACTTATATGTAACATGTGTTCACAACACCACATAGTATACACACATAATACAGCATTCATAGCTGTGGGTTGTTATGTTAAAATTCTTTTAGCATTTTATTTGAAGGTCCATGGAAACTTAAAAGGACCAAACTTCTACATAATATTTTCCAAGAGACAGTGAAGGGGTAAAAGGTGAAACTTATATGAGATTTACTTTGGATGTTTATGTCAGGGGTTCTCTTGCCTGAAATGTTTACTTCTTAATAAATCTACCCTACAGTGAGAACATCCATAAAGACATGATAAATGCTTTTAATCACTGCATGGCACCTTAAAGGAGACATTTTATGTTCGGAGTCTTTTTTCCTATCCGAAACAAAACTGGTGAATATAGTTTTGAAAGAAAAGGTAGGTAGAGGTTATTATAAAATAGACTTGGTTTTGATGACAGAACTGAATTGGCAACACATTATGAATAATTGAACAAGGGATATTAATATCTTACAGGATTCCAGTTATGCACAGTCTATAGAACACAAAGCTAATATATTTATTCCTCATAGAACAGGCTTACATTATTATTCTGCATGGGTATATAAAGTCAGTAGTCTATACATACAAATTAAATTTTCTAATTTCTGTCCAGAATATTCCCAGCATTATTGAACGTGGGTCCCTTGACCAATTATAACACTACCTTGACATGAATCAGCCATATCTTAGTAAAATAATCTTTTGATTAGCTTCTGTTTTAATGCATAAAATAAAAATACTTATACATTGAATTTAATGATAAATTATGTACCACACCCATGGCTCCTCAAATATCTACGAAGCCCTCTTAAAATGTTTGGTCATTTGTGGCTTTTAACACCAGTAAACGCTACAATTCCACATACATGGGAATCCCCAGCAGTCCAGCTGTTCCACTCGTGGGTGGAGGTAGTTGAGGAGATTGGACAGTTGGAGGATCTGATGGTCCAACCTCTCTAGCAGAGGGAGAGGTACACGGCGAGATGGTTTTATTGGCTGTAGTTCATTTCTCCTCTGGAGTTTGTGCATCAGAAATGGGATGTACCTACCTGAAGTAATGTGTGATGTGGCGGCTGTGGATCTTGTATTTTTTAGTTGCGGTGGGCCTTGTGGCTAGTCTTGAAGGGATACTGGATCCTCATTCTTTGGGGTTAAAGGTCACTCCTTGTTCAACCCTAGGGTGCTGGGGTGTGAGTTTTTTTAATCTTCTTCCTTATTCTCTCTCTTTCTCCCTTTCACTGCACTTCCTCTTAATCTTTGTTTCTCTCGTTCTCTCTCTTCTCAACAACTACCCTCTTTCCCATGTGTGTGAATGTCCTCTACATACACACCTAGTACCTAACTGCATCCACCATTAAATGTCAGAGCCGAGCCCTAGAAAGTTTATATGCAGGATTTTTACTGTGTTTGAAATTGAGATTAGTTACTCAGTAATATGGAGAATGAAGTTCTGCCCCACCAGAGGAGTTGATGCTGCTTGATGCTACTGAATTATCTGACTGTGTGACTTACATTATTGCCTTGCAGATATTTTTCTCAATACATTTTTTTACCATAAAATATGTAGTACACTTATTACATTTACACCATATCAGAGATGCCATTTATTTCATGTGAAGAACAGGAAACAGACAAAGATCATGCGAAAAGGTGTTATACAGAGTTACAAAGATATTTTTGTTATGATCACAAGAGTATTGAGTCTGTGACGCCATGAAATTGATTACATTAAGGTACAGTAACATTCAGCATTAGTAAATTGCAAGAATAAAAAGTTAATAATTTAACATTTTAAGGAAATTTGGAATTTTTTTATCTTTGCATTTGACTATATTTAGCTCCACTGATATTAAATACATATACACATATAGAGAATTTGATGTAGTTTGGGGTCAATTTAAAGTTGGTTTCTAGTGTTCAAGGTTCTATTCTAAGCATCAATGCATAAAACATAATGTGATCTGTGCACACAGAATAAGTCTGAACAAGATTTCACTTTCAATACATGGTCGTGAATCAATACAGCACGATTACTCATGGTGTGATTTTGGCCAGTTGATGGATCAGAGCAAAGGAAACAACAAAATGCATCTCTTGAGTATGCTTATAGTGATAATAATAATAACAATAATAACAATAGATATTGGAACAATTTGCTGCAGTAGGAAGCTATGAATTGGGAGTGAAAACTGAAGATTGGTTCAATCGATACCTTGGTGCTCATCAGACATAGGAACTAACTACAGATATAGAGGTCTCTCCCTGCATCATCCACTAAATGCAACTTAGCAAGTCTTCTGCTGGACAGGCGTTTGGATGCTATCAGCCACGTAGATTTGTTTGCATTAGAAGATGATCAAACACACATTTAAAAGAAAAATATCCTTTCATCCATTTGAAAATGGATTCTGATAGGCTGATACTATAAAAGGAGACTAATGAGAGGGTTCCAAGTCATATATGATGTCATGATGAGGCACCAGGAAGCTAGGGATGAGTGGGTGTGCATCGGAACTCAGAAAATACAGGTATTGTGACATCTGTGTACAGTGTTGCAACAATATCAGTTAGAAATATAGTCAGATACTCACATGTGCCTGTTAAGGATGAGATCTTGTTTTAACTGATCTTTTACTGTTTTACTGTTTACTTTTTTTGTTAAACAGCTTTTTTTTAAAGAGCTGTGGCTCAGCTACTTGTATTTGACAATATTGACTAACACTGTATCACTCACTGACATTGATAATATGTCATTAACATTATGGTTATAAGTCATAAGAGAAAGAGTAAAGAAAAAAATGCTCATATTTATATTTGAATAAAGCAAACTACCATTTTGTGAGCAGATTCTATTATCAATTTTGTATGATTTTATCCTTTGGCAATTTCTTGTGGGGTGGAATTGTCTAAATCCTACACCTATATTCTATTCATTCACAGATGGATTGTGCGGTATTGTACATATATGTGGTTTATCATCTAAATAGGTCAAATTTAAACCTACAATGTTAAGGACATGGGTCATTTTAGACTAGAATGGTTATTAAGCCACGTGTTAAGTCCAGATTTGTGCCACATTTCTATTTTAGTAGGTCCCTATCAGTGGAACAGGCAAGTGTCATTAATAAATTGGTTGCTCTATCAGCACTTCCTACCCAATGCAATAGAAACATTTATGACACTGTGAATAATGTAATAAAAATGTTTTGCAGAATTAATTGTATGTATAATGTCATAAATTTAGAATTGAAGAATAGGTTTCTAAGTAGATGCCATGACATTTTTTTAGGAACCTGTGAAAAAGGTTAAGACCCTCTGAATTAGATAATATATACCACAAAGAATTGTCTCAAAAGCAGGCAGCTTATTTACTAGTATTAAATATAGAAGATAATCCAGGCACTCCAATCAATTCCAAAATAGAGGCAAATTTTTATTGGAACAAGAAACCAAAAGGTAACGTTTCGACCCCTAAGGGCCTTTGTCAAGCTCAAGCTATTTTGGAATTCATTGGAGTGCCTGGATTATCTTCTATATTTAATACTACAATTGGTCCTTTTTTGGTACTGGGACTTACCCATGGAGCACCCTGAATACCATGACTTAGGAATGAGTGCACTTCCACCATCTATACATACAGCTTATTTACTATTGCTCAACACAGTTCATTTAACTTGTCACAAGTTGAAGAAAAACAGGTCAAGCTTTGCCTCAGTATGAGGAATAGATGGTTAGGGGCTTGTGGAATCCTAACTACTTGGAAAGGGTTGGAAGGAGAAGTTTAACTCAGAATGACCTGGAACAAGGCATTCCATAGTCCAATTTGACATAAGGGGGATGTTTTATTATTATAAACAGTGGATTTGGAAGCTTCTGGCCCTATATGTATAAGGACCTATTGACTACGAAGCCATTTGTCCCATTATTAGTGGAATAGTGGGCTTGGCGACCCCATGCCCTGTTATATTACTCTCCACCCCACCTCACTGGGGTGCCCTCTCAGGCTCTTTTTAGTGTATTATTATCATCCATTCATTGCAAATGTGGCAGAGGAAGTGGTAGATTGCCTATTCAGTTTATCTCATTCCTACACCCACCTACACCTTCCTCCCATGCACCTGGTTTTAAATTACATGCTAGGATGTTTTGTGGAACCAAGCTGGTTTTCAATCTTTACTTAAAATTGTGCTGAAATGGCTGCAAACAGCAAATCGGTTTTGATGTTTGTACCTAGAATTGATTCAGCAATTAGGCACATTCCATTGGTCTTTACCAGCAAAACCTTTACTTATGCCAAGAAAAAACAAATGCTGAAAAGGAGTTCCTCTTGAAAATCAGCAAGAGGTCTTCCTAATAGTAAATATCATGTTTTTTTTCCCCCTGAATTGAAAATGAAAATATACCATAGCACCACAAGTGACACATTTCCGGCTACCACAACGTAGTTTAGGAAAGTCCATACTTCTCATGACCGGCCAATGCCACACAGAGATCATTTCTTCACACGACTACTTCTAAGCGCAACTACGATGAAGCCTGGTCTGGAGAGACCTGCAGGGAACTATTTACGTTCTCATACCCATTCTTACTTCCTTTAGTTAAAATTGCCTTAAGAATGCAATAATGTTTGGAAACCATGTTGCCTGATCACAAAATTGGAAGGACATGCAAAACTCACCAGCCTCCCTTACGCAACTACTTGTACTAATTTATGCTGTTAACTGTTATGCAAAGGTCCTGCAAGTTTTTCCACTGCATTAGTGACCTCAAGTCTCAGGTTGCTTTGACGATCTTTTTCTTTCTGTTCTATTAATAATAAAATAAAAACATGATATATTGTGTAATATAGAGTGTGTGATAAAGAGTGTGTAATACAGAGTCAGGCACAGTGCATGGATTTGATTGCACCCTGGTTAACTCTTTAAATGAAGCCAAGTAACAGTGATAGAATTCTCTGGTATTGAATGCACCTGGTAAAGAATGTAGTCAATCAAAGCTAAATGTAGAGACTGACAGGAATTTACAGATTATTGTCAGATACATTTCTAGTATGTCTGAAGAACAAGGTGTGGCAATTTCCATGGAAACCAAAGAAATAAGCAAGCACATTAAAAAAAATAATTCCCTGTTTAGAACAGAATACTTTGATAAATCCCACCAACAGTGTAAAAAGAGAGGACCAGGTTAAGATGTAAAACTATTAAAAAAAAACATTTTTAAACAAAACTAATAAAGTTAAGCATGAAAAAAATACCTAATGACTATGAGTCAAAATATTTTTTTAAGCCAAACGGGTTTAACAAAATCTACTTGAAATTAAATGCAGAAAACAGACTTTACATTGTTTTTAATCGTACCCTAGCATTACTAAGGAGATAATCACACCTAATGTGGTCATCCATAGTCCTCCAACAAATAAGTCTGCCCTGTTGGGATCTTTTCCATAATTTTCTGTGCAAATAAATTTTAAAACATATATTGCCACGCTCATATAGGTATCATCTTCTGAACTAAGTCTATTAAGCCATTGGTTGTTTTCTTTCATGGTGGTATTAAGGCACCTGACCTGGAATTCTTCTTTATTTCTTGATAAATCAGACTGTCGAAGCCATGGGTAGTAAACGCCATCTGGGAACATGGTGTAATTTGCAGCATACACTTGACTTTCCTTTTCTGTAAGGTTATATGGCAGTTCAAGGCGGTTATTTTCATAGAACAGTTGTCCAAGGGTGTAAACGGGAGAAGGGGCCGGCTTAGGTTTAGAGTTTTTGTTACCGACGGAACTTTTCCCACTTTTTCTCATTCTTCCAGTAGGTGACTGGTCACTATGTTCAACGAGTAGGAGAAATATCAGCAATACAGTATGCCTGACCATTCTAATGCCACCTGTCAGAAAAGGAAACAGACTTAATCACAGAAACTGAGAAACAGAGAATATGACAGCAAATGAGAACCAGTTGGCCTAATCCAAGTTTTAAAGAAGATATTTTTTAACTTCAACTCTCATATTTCTTTGCTGATCTTGTTACATAGTTACACAGTTACATAGGCTGTAAAGAAACGTGTCAATTAAGTTAAGCCTTTCTTATATCTGTGTTTTGCTGTTTATCCAGAAGAAGGCAAAAAAACCCAGTTTGAATCCCTTCCAATTTTGTAACAAATTAGGAAAAAAATTCCTTCCTGACCCAAGAAGTTATTACCCTACAGTTGAAATTTTTTATCATTGAATATTATATTTTTGCAAGTATTATTCGTGCTCCAACTTTTAAAACACTAGAAAGAAAGTCAATTGATATGGTACCTTTTCATTAGGAGATCATTTGTCAAAGTCTGGGGACAATTAAGGTGAAAATGTGATTTGAACAATTCTATATATATGGAAATGAGAGCAACAATGACAGGTTACATTATCTCTATGAAGAAATGAACATCTTTCGATTTATATATCCTGGACAGGTACAAATAATCCATTGCAACACATTTTGGTTTTGCTTTATCAATACATTCAGTTGCATATCTTTTGTTATTCTTACTAATTTACATTCAGCTTACTACTCCTGTGTGTTGCAGAAAATTCACACTGACTTCAATACTGGTAAAGATATAGGATTTCATGGGTTGGGTGAGTCTACTCAATCAAAATCAACATTTTGACATGGTTATTATATATTTTTTTAAATCTACATCAAACCTGAAGGTTGCGACTTCTTGGGTAGTTTACTACACCTTGTTTTTGTGTAACAACCTATATGCCACAGCACTCTCCTGCTAGGCAGTTAACTGAACTATACTTCATTTGCAAAATGCAGCCTATGTACTAAACATCTACTACAACAGAATAAGCTATCTAAGCTAAGTCAAACACCAGCAGATAACCACTCTATACCTCGGTTGCGAATCAAAACCTACATGCTGAAAAAGACGCCTATTCACTGAGTGGCTAATAGTACCTTAGTTGCACAAAACAACCTACATACCTTAGTAGAGAGATAAAATAAACACCTACACTAACAACCCAAACATTAGGCCAGGTATAGGCAACCTTTGACATTCACTCCAGATGTTTTGGACTACACCTCCCATGGTGCTTTGCCAGCATTATGGGTGTAAAAGCATTATGGGGGATGTAGTCCACAACATCTGGAGTGCCAAAGGTTGCCTACCCGTGTATCAGGCCATTATTTCCAATTCTGTTGCAGGCTAGCTTTTATTTCTAGCTATTTCTTAGCTAATAAAACTGCTATTTTTTAGTTAGTATGATTAGGGTCTCTTTGTATACTGCTGGAGACAGGGAGCCTCATCTGTTTGTAATTTTGTTATCTTATATATATACACTAAACTATTTTGACTATAATTGTAAACTGTAATTGTAGAAATTGCTATTTGTCAAGAAAATAATATATGTAGTTATGCATTTTAATTATTTTATTGCTTGTTCTTTATACAGATGCAGCCATAGATCTGTCTTGAAACACCATGTGTGGCTCAATGTTACATTATTATTTTGATTTCAATGACCCCATGACCTAAAGGGAGACAGAAAAAAGGGGGAGGGAGACATCCAAAAAAAGGGTTTGGTCACAACTCTGAAATAAGATGGGTCCATATGCTGAATGCTGCCCTTTTAAACTTCTACGTTTTTTGTTTCTTTTATGGATGTTTGCCAGGTCAGTATGAAATGAGGATTATTCACAAAAATAGAGTTTGCAGGAATCGATGACCTGCAAACTTAATTTGTCCTAAGGATAAGCATAACACCTTAGCAAAGCTGCACAGCAACAGCGTTTTAGCCAATCAGGTGATCAGGACAGCCGTGCAGCTCGCGGCAGCTCGCGGCAGCCCTGATCACCTCAGATTTTAAAATCGGGATACTGCAGATGATTAACTCACCAAGAGACAAAGAACCCCCTAATGTAAGAAAGATATCAATGCACACGATACTAAACATAATAAAGGAAAAGAGCACCACTGTCAATGTAAGGGGGGTAACAATGATTTATTTACTCAACCAAACATGAACTTACTCATATGAAAGGGTTATGTCAACAGAGTGGAAAGGCGATATAATAAAGTAACAATAAATAATAAACATTTCTGAAGTACTGACAGTTAATAGTAACATATGAAGATGTAACAAAACAATCTTTGATCATCAAGGTGAAAAAACAAACAGTCTCTGAGAGAAATATTAAAGGGATACTATAGTCACCTGAACAACTTTAGCTTAATGAAGCAGTTTTGGTGTATAGAACATGCCCCTGCAGCCTCACTGCTCAATCCTCTGCCATTTAGGAGTTAAATCCCTTTGTTTATGAACCCTAGTCACACCTCCCTGCATGTGACTTGCACAGCCTTCCATAAATACTTCCTGTAAAGAGAGCCCTATTAAGGCTTTCTTTATTGCAAGTTCTGTTTAATTAAGATTTTCTTATCCCCTGCTATGTTAATAGCTTGCTAGACCCTGCAAGAGCCTCCTGTATGTGATTAAAGTTAAATTTAGAGACTGAGATACAATTATTTAAGGTAAATTACATCTGTTTGAAAGTGAAACCAGTTTTTTGTTTTTTTCATGCAGGCTCTGTCAATCATAGCCAGGGGAGGTGTGGCTAGGGCTGCATAAACAGAAACAAAGTGATTTAACTCCAAAATGACAGTGAATTGAGCAGTGAAATTGCAGGGGAAGGATCTATACACTAAAACTGCTTTATTTAGCTAAAGTCATTTAGGTGACTATAGTGTTCTTTTAATATAGTATAACTCATAATCAAAGAACTTCCGGAAGAAGTTTCTTAACCTCCAGAACTATTTAGGTGGGTCCTTGACTTGATGATTCTGTCTGGGTAACCGGTTGTAATCTGTAAAGATAAACAGAATAAATATACATATATAAGCGAAAAAGAAAACAAACACAAAATTACTTTAATTAGAAGATTCCCAAACCAGAGAAATACCCTGCCACCACCAGGCAACACAAATAAACCTGGGGAGGGAGGGATGGGCGCTTTGCTAGGTGGTTATGCTTATCCCTAGGACAAAGAAAGTTTGCAGGTCATCGATTCATGCAAACTCTATTTTGTCCCTCCAGGAGGCATAACCACCCAGCAAACGTAGTGGGTTGAATAGCACACACTGCTGGTGGTCCTAAGGAACTGTAAATGTTCAACTTCAGATGGCCTCCAGTAAAACTTAACGAAAGTCTTACTGGAAGACCATCTTGCAGCTTTAAGGATAATAAGAAGAGGAAGGCCTCTCACTGCTGCTTTTGAAGCTGAAGCCCCTCTGATAGAATGACCCTTAAAAACCGTGACATCAATACCCACTGCAGACATAGCGGACAGTATCCAACCACTGATTGTGTTAACCTTAGCTGGCCGAAAAGGTTTTCTGGAGGTGATAAGTAGTTGCGTAAAGTCTTGTCTGACTGGGGCAGAAAGATTCAAGTATGAATTTAACAAATGAACTAAGCATAAACTCGGCTCAGCAGAATCCTGCACCAAATCTCTACAGGACCCGGGAAAATATGGGAAGTATTCTGTCTCCCTTTAAGGATGACATGAAATCCCCCTGGAGTTCGAGACAACCATGGTTGGACAATATTTAGCTGGGTTAATTCTGAGCCTCTAGCTGCCAGAGCTAAAGCTAGAAGGGATGCCAATTTAATCGCCATCCATCTTAGGTCAATCTGGTCATTGTCCAGAATGAAGGTAGTTTAATAAAATGTCCACATCCCAAGTGGAAGTGTACCTCGGAGTAAAAGGCCGGCAGACTGATAGCCCTTTGAGTAACCTGAGATAAAGGGCGTCTTGTGTCAGATTAGGGATTAAAACATTTACGGCAGAACCATACGTCTTAATCGTACTGACCGCTAACCCTGAATGATATTTGAGCGTGAGGAATTCCAAAGCTAAGGGAATTGTGTCAGATTCATGGGAAAGGGAATTATTGGAAACCTCCCATGCTTTAAATCTGTTTGTATCTTACCCTGGTCCTGCACCGTAATGAAGAATTAACTATGTCTAAAACCCGGTCAGACAGAAGAGGATGCGTTAAAAGCCTATCAGGGCTGCCATCCACATAAGTTGGGGGAGCTTGGCTAAGAGATCCCTGGTCCCTAGGAAGCAATCTGTTGTCTAGCCTAATGGAACATTTGGTACTGTCCCTTTAAAATGTCGACTACTCAAACGAGAATGAGGGGAAGAGAGACCAAAATCAAGTTCATCCTCAGAACTTGAAGAGGAAAGGCAAGTCTTCTTTTTTGTTTTACTAACTGGGACTATATCCTCCTCAGAAGATGAAGATGATAGGTCACTAGCAAGGAAGGCTCTCTTATGGAGCCTTCTAACATTGATGGGGTTGTCTCTAGGAGAGACATCCACCATATCTGTGGCAGACACAGAAATGGAGTCCTCCATCAACGTTGCCATTGTAAAATCTGAGGTGATCAGTGCTGCTGTGAGCTGCACGGCTGTCCTGATAACCTGATTGGCTAAAACGCTGTTGCACAGCACAGGCGTTTTTTTAAGCTTTGCTAAGTAGTCATCACACAAATACAGGCTATCTAGTAGTGAAAATCCCCAATTTTGTTGTATGGGGGGTATAACAATTATTGGTTACTAATAGTGTTGCTCACAAACAGGATAGTTTGAATGATCTGAGGCAGGAATGGATGAGCCCTAAAATAGATGTTCTCTTGATAGTTTTCAATGAGAGTATTTTTTGCTGTGCAGACAGAGCACTCATTTTCTGTACAGCATGGTACCCTCTCTTGATAAATGGATGTCATTGTGTTGACTCATGCATGGAAACTAACAGTATTCCAGATATAAAAATAGCAGCAATTTAATTGTCTTTGTTTCTCAATATAGAACAAATAGCTTGACTGTTGCGTGGATTTGTTGCGTGGATGTTTTATTACTGTCAGGATCGGGACAGGGATCCAACACGCAGAGTACTAACAGTAGAAAGGTACGTATACCGGGCCTTAGAATGGCCGGACTAACGTACAGAGAATAGTCAGAGACAAGCCGAGGTCGGGGGAACGAGAAGACAGGTAAGCGAGAGACAAGCCGGGTCAGAGGGATAACAGAGATAAGCAGAATAGTACAACAAGCCGGGTCAGAACCAAAGAGAATACTAGAATACAAGAGCACTGAGTGACTAGACAAGCTAGAACCACGACAGGGCAATGAGCTGACGAGTGAAGCCAGCTTAAATACCCTGAGTCCAGAGAGTAGACACGCCTCAGCTGAGTGCTGATAGGCTAAAGTCAATAGAGTGGCAGGTCGCTCGGAATAGCGTCACGACGTCACGTATCGAGCGTCCTGTTAGAAAAGGAAGCGGATCCCTTGCGGCCAGCGTTAGAATGACTGGATGAAGCGCGAGGAACGGGAGATATGGCGTGTCTGGAAGGATAAACAACCAAGTCTCTACCCTTCTCAGAGGTAGAGACCTCAGGTACCCTGACAGTACCCCCCCTCTCAGATACGCCCACCGGGCGGAAGGAACCGGGACGAGATGGGAAGCGGAAGTGAAACGCCCTGCGGAGACGAGGGGCATGTACGTCCTCCTGAGGTACCCAACTCCTCTCCTCAGGACCATATCCCTTCCAGTTGACCAGATACTGTAATTTTCCCCGAGACAATCGGGAATTGATAATGGAGTTGACCTCGTACTCCTCCTGACCGTCCACCTGAACAGAACGAGGTGAGGAAACCGCAGAGGAGAATCTGTTGCAAATCAGTGGTTTCAACAAGGACACATGAAAGGAGTTGGGGATGCGTAAGGCCGATGGCAGAGCTAGGCGATACGCAACCGGGTTGATACGAGACAAAACCCTGTACGGGCCTATGTACCGAGGTGCAAATTTCATAGAGGGGACTTTTAAACGAATGTTCTTAGTACTCAACCATACTCTATCCCCAGGAACAAAAACTGGAGCCGCCCTTCTGTGTTTATCAGCGTGTTTTTTGAACAACATAGAATTATGCAGGAGAATCTGCCGAGTCTGATCCCACAACTTCTTCAGATTGGCGACATGATCATCAACCGACGGTACTCCTTGGGAAGAAGAGACCGAAGGAAAAATGGAGGGATGAAAGCCATAGTTCATGAAGAAGGGGCTGGAACGAGTAGAATCACAAACGAGATTATTGTGTGCGAACTCTGCCCAAGGAATCAAACCGACCCAATCATCCTGGTGTTCGGAAACAAAGCAGCGCAGATATTGTTCAATCTTTTGATTCGTACGCTCAGCGGCTCCGTTAGACTGAGGGTGATATGCAGAGGAAAAGTTCAATTTGATGCCTAATTGAGAACAGAAGGATCTCCAGAATCGTGAGACAAATTGAGAGCCTCTATCAGAAACGATTTCAGAAGGTATCCCATGTAGGCGAAAAACCTCTCTCGCAAAAATCTCCGCCAATTCAGGAGACGAGGGAAGTTTAGGCAACGGTACAAAATGAGCCATCTTAGTGAATCTATCCACCACCGTGAGAATAACAGTCTGTCTCTTGGAAGCAGGTAAATCCACAATAAAGTCCATGGCCAAACAGGACCATGGTTTCTCAGGAATGTCCAAGGGGAGCAACAAACCACAAGGAGATGCGTGAGGCTGTTTAGTCCTGGTACAAGTCTCGCAAGCCCCGACGAACTCCTTAATATCCTTTCGTAAGGAAGGCCACCAAAAATCCTTGGAGATCAGGGAATAAGTCTTGCGAATGCCAGGATGACCAGCCACCTTGCTTTCGTGGAAACACTGTAAGAGCTCCAGTTGGAGTTCAGGGGGGACACATTTTCTTCCCTCAGGAGTCTGTCCAGGTGCCAGATGCTGTGAGTTCAAGATCTGGGCAAGCAGCGGAGAATGGATTTTGAGACTTGTGTTAGCAATAATGTTGCATTGGGGTACAATAGAGGACAGGACCGGTTCAGAAGAAGCCAAAGGTTCATATTGGCGAGATAGAGCATCGGCTTTAGAATTCTTAGAACCAGGCCTATAGATAAGAACGTAGTTGAAATGGGTGAGGAATAACGACCAACGAGCTTGCCTGGAAGACAATCGCTTGGCCTCTCCAATATAGGACAAGTTCTTGTGATCCGTTAAAATAGTAACAGGATGTAATGTCCCCTCCAATAAATGTCTCCATTCTTTCAAAGCTTTGATAACAGCTAGTAGTTCTCTGTCCCCAATGTCATATCTGCTCTCCGCACCAGACAATTTTTTAGAAAAAAATCCACATGGATGTAATGGTTTATCCACACCTAGCCTTTGGGATAGGATAGCACCTACGCCAGTCTCTGAGGCGTCTACCTCAAGTAGGAAAGGAAGGGTGGTATTAGGGTGAACCAAAATTGGGGCGGAAGCAAAACGCTCCTTGAGAGTCTTAAAAGCAAGGAGAGCTTCCGTAGACCAATTCTTAGTATCAACCCCCTGTTTGGTCATATTGGTGATGGGCGCAATAATAGAAGAATAACCCTTAATAAAGCGCCTATAGTAATTGGAGAACCCAATAAATCTCTGAATGGCCTTGAGACCCTTGGGTAGAGGCCAATCCAGAATGGACTGGAGCTTATCCGGGTCCATCTTAAATCCCTCCCCAGAGATCACATAACCGAGGAAATTACTTGGGACTGATCGAAACTACATTTCTCCAATTTGCAGTACAGCCCATGTTGAAGAAGTTTGTGCAAAACCCTTCTGACCTGATCGTGGTGATTCTCAATCTCTCTAGAATGTATGAGTATATCGTCCAGGTATACAATAACACACTCCTGCTGAAATTCTCTAAGAACCTCATTAATCAGATCCTGGAACACAGCCGGTGCATTACATAACCCAAAAGGCATGACAGTATATTCATAATGGCCGTAGCGAGTATTGAATGCCGTCATCCACTCGTGTCCCTGCTGGACTCTCACCAAGTTATATGCCCCTCTGAGATCTAACTTGGTGAAAATGGTAGAACCCTTTAAACGATCAAAGAGTTCGGTAATCAAAGGAATGGGGTAAGCATTCCTAATGGTTATCTTGTTCAAACCTCGATAGTCAATACAAGGCCTAAGTGAACCATCCTTCTTTTTAACAAAAAAAAATCCAGCCCCGGCAGGGGAGGAGGATCTCCTAATGAATCCCTTGTCTAAATTCTCGTGAATGTACTCCTCTAGAACTGAGTTCTCTTTAGTAGATAATGGGTATACATGACCCCTGGGAGGCATGGTACCAGGGAGTAGATTAATCTTGCAATCAAAGGATCTGTGTGGAGGTAAAGTATCGGCTCTCTTTTTATCAAATACCGCCTTTAAATCCAGGTACTGAGGTGGTATTTGAGTCTCTGTAGGATTAGAGGAATTAGCCGACGTGTTCGCCAGGCAAAGGGGAGAGACCTTCCGCAAACATTTCTCCTGACAACTCTGCCCCCATGAGATTATCTCCCCTAACTCCCAATTAATGATAGGGTTATGTCTCTTTAACCAAGAGTACCCCAGAACTATGGGAATAGACGGAGAGGAGATGATCAACAGGGATAGGTCTTCCTCATGCAAGATGCCAACAGTTAAATTAACAGGTATGGTCTCACGGAAAATAACAGGCTCAAGTAAAGGTCTACCATCTATGGCCTCAACGGCCAGAGGTGTCTCCCTTAACTGGGATGGGATAGTATGTTTGTTAACAAAAACTTGATCGATAAAGCTCTCAGCGGCTCCAGAATCGATCAAAGCCATGGTTTTTACTACTCCCTTCTCCCAAGTCAAAGAAACGGGTAACACAAGCCTGTGATCTTTATAATTGTGAACAGAGGACAAAATAGATACACCCAAGGTCTGTCCTCTAGAGAAACTTAGGTGCGAGCGTTTCCCGAACGATTGGGACAATTTAGGCGTAAATGACCTCTGACTCCACAGTACATACATAAACCCTCCCTTCTCCTGTACTGTCTCTCCTCCTCTGTGAGGTGAGTATTACCTATCTGCATAGGCTCAGGGAAACGTAAGACCTCGATCTCAGAATCTCGAAATGCAGGAGCTAGTTTAAAGGAGGGTCTACGAGTCCTATCTCGAGTGTTCTGCCTCTCTCTTAAGCGTTCATCAATGCGTGAGATAAAAGAAATTAAATCCTCCAAACCCTCAGGGAGCTCTCTAGTAGCGACCTCGTCAAGGATTACATCTGATAACCCATTTAAAAATACATCTATATAAGCCTGTTCGTTCCACTTAACTTCTGCCGCCAAGGATCTGAACTCTAGTGCATAATCCACAAGTGTTCGATTCTCCTGTCTAAGGCGCAACAGTAATCTAGCTGCATTGACCTTCCTACCAGGGGGGTCAAAAGTTCTTTTAAAAGCAGCTACAAAGGCATTATAGTTGTAGACTAACGGGCTATCATTCTCCCATAAAGGATTAGCCCATCTCAGAGCCTTCTCAATGAGTAACGTAACAATAAATCCAACCTTCGCTCTATCTGTAGGATAGGAACGGGGTTGTAATTCGAAATGGATGCTGATCTGGTTCAAAAAGCCACGACACTTCTCAGGAGAACCGCCATAACGTACTGGTGGAGTAATACGAGAAGAAGCACCTACAGTAGCTACTTCTAGGCCTGAACTTACAGGAGAGATCAAAGGAGTCCGTGTCTCCTCTGGTGGGTTACTAGCACGAGACAAAAGCGCCTGTAGTGCTAGGGCCATCTGATCCATCCTGTGTTCCATGGCATCAAACCTGGGGTCGGAAGAACCAAGCTGACTGTTAGTACCTGCAGGATCCATTGGCCCTGTCGTAATGTCAGGATCGGGACAGGGATCCAACACGCAGAGTACTAACAGTAGAAAGGTACGTATACCGGGCCTTAGAATGGCCGGACTAACGTACAGAGAATAGTCAGAGACAAGCCGAGGTCGGGGGAACGAGAAGACAGGTAAGCGAGAGACAAGCCGGGTCAGAGGGATAACAGAGATAAGCAGAATAGTACAACAAGCCGGGTCAGAACCAAAGAGAATACTAGAATACAAGAGCACTGAGTGACTAGACAAGCTAGAACCACGACAGGGCAATGAGCTGACGAGTGAAGCCAGCTTAAATACCCTGAGTCCAGAGAGTAGACACGCCTCAGCTGAGTGCTGATAGGCTAAAGTCAATAGAGTGGCAGGTCGCTCGGAATAGCGTCACGACGTCACGTATCGAGCGTCCTGTTAGAAAAGGAAGCGGATCCCTTGCGGCCAGCGTTAGAATGACTGGATGAAGCGCGAGGAACGGGAGATATGGCGTGTCTGGAAGGATAAACAACCAAGTCTCTACCCTTCTCAGAGGTAGAGACCTCAGGTACCCTGACAATTACACATTAACTGAGGAATATGGGATTTATTTGTCTAAATATATGATATTTCAACAGAATTGTATCCATTAATTAGGCAGCATTTGCCATAGTATGAAATGTTATCTTCTCCTCTGAGGGCCGTTTAACTTTTCCATCGCTATTCACTAAAGTCTGAATGCCCCTGTACTTAATGGGGCAAAACCATCTGGCAGCAAACAGAGCCATTTTGACTGCAAAATCTGAAAGCGTTGCAAAATTCTGACATTGTAAAATAGTGTGAACGATATCTGAATTTCGCAACGTTTCCAGATAGCTGAAATCCGGACCCAGATGTTTAAAATCCGGACCCCAATGCATTTGGTACCAGATTAAAAAAAAAACAGAACTATTTGCCTGCAGCCAGCAGCCAGTGGACATATATTTAAAAGGTTAGTCCAACCCTTGTTTTCTTTTCTTCTTATAATGCCCTATTGGGCATTATTCTTTACGTTCACCCCCCCTACCCAAAAAAAAAAAAAAAAAAAAACACTGGAAAAAGTTTTAGAATAAGTTTTACTTACTTTCATTTAACGCCGGGCCAAGCTCACGGCGCTTCTTGTCAAGCTCCTATGTGATGTCATGGAGGTCTAATCAAAGGCTTCTTTTGTTAATTAATTATTGAAAAAGGCTATGGGGGTCAATAACACCCCCATTGGACTATAAGGGAGGTATTTAAGCTCTATATTCCCTAATCTGCCATGTGGCAGAACCAGCATGAGTTACATCCTTATGCTCCACCTGCACATACCCATAATCAGCTGTTGGGGCCTACTTACTAGAAGGGGTACACCTAAAGCCACCTACCCAGCTCTCATCCATTAGTGGCTGGTGAGGACTATTATAAAATTAAAATTCCTTCTTGACCCCAAAATAGCAATCATCTGCCCTCACCCATTAGTAGTGATAAATGGATAAATGGTAGATACAGTGCAGTGCCTACTTACTATAAAGGGTACACTCAAATCCACCTCTCCAGCTCTCACCCATTAGTCGCTGGTGAGGGCTATTATAGTATAAAAGGGACTCTCCAGTGCCAGGAAAACAAACCCGTCATCCTGGCACTAGAGAATCCTGGCATGCCCAACCCATCCTGCCCCATTATTCAATGCTTTCCTATGGGGAAGATCTGATGATGGAGGTTCGTGAGGACGTCCAGCGTCAGATAACCGAGCAAAGGTTAGTTTGGATTCCGGAAGCCCTCTAGTGGCTGTCTGGTAAACAGCCACAGAGGGCAGACTTAGAGATGCAATGTAAACATTGCAGTTCTCTGGAACTTCAATATTGTACATTGCAGCACTAAGTGCAAAAGGGTCACAGCACCCAGACCACTTCAATTGGCTGATGTGGTCTGGGGGCTTGGAGTGTCCCTTTAACCCCTTAAGGACCAAACTTCTGGAATAAAAGGGAATCATGACATGTCACACATGTCATGTGTCCTTAAGGGGTTAAGGGGAGAACTAATGTCTCCACTCCAGCCTCACCCTTTACTCTAATACTCAAAGGGAGCTAGTGCCCTCCCCCACCCTGGGTGGTGATTCTGATTATTATATATAATGGAGTGTGGATATGCCATTGTCTCCCCCCTTGGGTGGCTAGAGGTCCAAAATACCCTAGTCACCCCCCTTAAAATAAATAAACCCTACCTAACCCACTCACCCTAATAATAGTGAGGGGGGCATGAAATCTAATACATGTATATAATGATAAACTTACCATCTGAAGTTTTTCTTCTTAATATAGTAAATCTTAGTAAAACGTGTTATCTTCAGCCCCAAAACAAGGGGAATAGGAAAAATAAACAATACAAGAGGAAACTCTAAAAAATAAAAAAATAACAAGGCACCACATGGTAGGTGAGACATATCGAGGTAAAATACCTCCATTATAGTAAAATAGGGGTCTTATTGACCCCATAGGGTTTTCATTTATTAGTTTAAAATATATATATATTTTTTTAAATGTGACTGCAGCAAGTGCTAGACAACCATCACATAATTAACCCTCCTGCCCTCGAAGATTTTATTTTAAAACTATTTTCCCTCTGGCTGCTAGCCCTTCCAGACAGTAAATAGTACTTCAAATGATCAATTTACTTGCAAATATCAAGTGAATGATAATTTGTGAATGTGCATCCGGCCAGATTCATTCGCTTTCTATACAGTCACTATGCGCTAATTGATAAATGTCTGATTCCCTTGGTTCCAATATAAATATTACTGATTTTTCGATCGCTTC
Source organism: Pelobates fuscus (assembly GCF_036172605.1). NCBI lineage: Eukaryota > Metazoa > Chordata > Amphibia > Anura > Pelobatidae > Pelobates > Pelobates fuscus. The sequence goes on along the minus strand of NC_086319.1, from coordinate 282,142,067 downwards.
ACAATGAATGATACAGATTTGGTCGAACCAATTGATCCTGACCACACTTGGCTTTGGTAAATCTGTACTTTGCCAATGCGGTTGGAATTCAGTAATTTTAATAGGACATTTCCATCTGGACAAAATTCAGTTTTAATGAATAACCTTGCTAGTGATTGTGGTGTTGAAACTAAGCCTGTCATCTGTTTGGGCTTGGGTTGTTAACAAAGGTGAATCTGGGCTATGGGATATTTACCTATAATCCTAGAGGTCCCTATTCCATGACACAGAAATTTTTCGACTTGAAAAGTTGAAATACTAATGAGGCTTCATTTTCTGAGTTAGTCCCAAGTCAGATCTTTGTGAATATCTTATTTGGTACTCTTTTCAATCAACATTCGTTTGCATCTATCTATAACATCTATCTGCCTGTTAATCTGTCTTTTATATCTGCAGCTTTCTGTCCTGCTGGAGTTGAAGTAATCAATACAATATTGTGTTTATTCCAACAGGATCTCCCCTGTGATCATCTAGTTAATCATCATTACTCACTGGCAAATCGCATTAACATATACACAGGCAGGTGGCAGCTCTCTGTAAGAGCTATATAAGTGCATCTCGGTCGTGCTAGTTATTAATTTTATGGAAAAAAAAAAGAGAATTGAGGGCACACCCCTGGAACATGCATTTCTCAGCAGTGGTGCTGCCGTATTGACCAACATTTATACAAAGTACAGATTAAGGAACATTGCGCACTCAAAAAACAGTTTTACATTTTAGAAGACTACTTAAAATCACCTATATCAGCAAACAATTATGAGAATTCAGTTCCTCCATATGGCCATATCGTGGCCCACCACTACTTCACAGTACCGCAATAATGGTGGGTCCTACACTAATTTTAAGTAAGAGTGCTTTGATATATATACTCACAATGTGTATATCTGCTCCATATCAAATAAAAATTATCATTAATGTGACATTGCTATCCAAAACCTCCTCTAATTTATACTTTCCTGTGGTCACCTTTCAAATGGGCATGTGAAGCTGGAGGATGGGGCGGAGTGCTCAACCCAAATGAAATTTGGTATTGACTCCAAACATACATAGAGCAAATACATCAAATGACTATCACTTTTTTTGACACAGTATTTTTTTAATTGTATTTTTTTATTACATTCATTTTTGCATTCACAATGCTTTTAATTAAATACACTTTCATTAATTTAGCACTAGCACTATTTAATTTGTCTCCTGTATTAAAATAAGTGTAGGACCCACCAATATTGCGATACTGTGGCATAGTGATGGGTTTAACATGATATGGCCATGTGGTGGAACTGAATCCCCCATATTTGTTTGCTGAGATATACATGTTATACCCCAGACAAGAGCAGGTTTCAAACCAGAGCCCCTTCATCCGACCACCAGGGAATCCACTTGACTACCAGGCAAGAGATTATTGCCATTCCCCTTGTGGGAAGCTAGATACAGACACACAGCCATTCTACACAACGTTACCCCCCACACTCACCCTCTAGTCTTCTCACACACACCGTGACTTCTTCACATGCATTACCCCACTCACTTTACCATATTCATCATCTCATTAAAGGGACCCTCCAGTGCCAGAAAAACATATTAGTTTTCCTGGCACTGCAGGACCCTACAGTGCCCATCTCCCTACCATCCCCCATCCCAAGTTGCTGAAGGGTCCAGTGTCCCTATGGGGATTTCGGCGACGCTAGAGGTCCTCACATAGCGTGCAATAATTACACTTGCAGGGTTAAGGGTAGTGGAAGTTGGCACCCAGACCACTCCAATGGGCAGAAGTTGTCTGGGTGCCTGGAGTGTCCCTTTAGGGGTAATTTGGATAAATAGTAGATACAGTGCATAGGACAAACAGAAATAAATCAAAGCAAAAAAAAAAGCAAAGTAAAGGGGAAAAAATGTGTCATTTTGGACTACAATTAATGTACAATTTTCCATTGGAAGCAGATGGGTTCAACATGGTGCAAGTTAAATGCAGTACATACCAATTACTAAGTATATTTTGATTGAGCATAATAATGTTCTGGTCAGTTCGGTGAACATTTGAAATTAGGAGATCATATCACTTCTTTCTAAATCATTGTTTCTGCACCAACATTCCAAAGTATTTAGGTAAATTTAAATTTTGTTTCAACAAAGATGCTGACAGCACCTGGATTGCTTGAGTACTAGTTGTATACAGATCTTACAGAGCGCCATAGGGCAGCCATCACTGCCCAGCAGGTTGCATCTTTCTAAGTATAGGAAATTAAAGATCGTCCAGTATTTGTTAAAAAAAAGTGCCATGTAATCTTGTTGGAGTATTTATGGGATTTATTTTTCTAACAGGAAATTATAGAGAAATGACAAGTGAATTATAAATGTAAAAAAAAAAAAGTTATAGGTGTTCAGAACCAAGAAATATATACAAATATATGTAGACCTTTTAAATAGTGCAACAAAAATAAAAGTAGCAACCACCAAAATGTGAAAACAAAAATAATCCCTAATACCCCATTATTCAATGATGCACTAAATATGAATACCTATAATCTTCATTGATCTCTCACAATCTACATATAATAATACAAAACTAGGTAGTGCAGACAATCGGTATACCATTAATACACACACCAATAAAATAAAAAAAAATCTCACTCACATAAACCAGAGCTCCTTCATCCGACCACCAGGGAATCCGCTAGACTGCCAGGGAATGGATTATTGCCATTCCCCTTGTGGGAAGCTAGATACAGACATACAGCCTATCTAATCAAAGTTACCCCTCACACTCAACTCCCACGCATAGTCACCTTCCCACACTTACCCCCTAGTCATCCGACACACAGAGTCACATCTCTACACTCTACATTCACCCACTCACTTTGCCACAGTCACCCCACACACAGTCACTTTTCTGCACACAATTATCTTGTCACAGTCACCCCAAGACACCACCAAATCTGTGGCTCACCCCCAAATTTGTGGACCCCAAAATCTGTGAACTCACTCAGAATTCTACCCAGAGACAGCTCCCCCTATTAAAAATAAATGTCTCTATGTAGTGTAGTGAAGGGTTGTGTCTTGCCTGAGGTTAATGGTATTACACGTGCTGCTTGGGAGTATAACATGTACTGGAGGTCATCAATTCAGTTGTTCAGCATGGATGACATAAGATTGTCCAGTTTGGAGGCTCCTAAGCCTTTGCTGCACTAGGATGTTTATTTGAGATTAGAGAGTTACAGCTACTGATCCAATTCTAATTAACTTCTCTCACAAGCAAAATCCATGGGGCTGCCAAACTAGCTGACATCTTAGACTATAACTCACATTAATCTCAGGAAGCACTGGGATATGCTGCCCAAACAGTAAACACCTTCCCTATATCCTTAGACTGCCCTACCCTGAATCCCTACATGTCTTCTCAACTAATACTCTAGCTTTAACCTCAACACATAGAATACGATAAAAATGTCATGTAATATAAAAGATACATAACAATGAAGCATGAATCGGATGAAAAACATTATGTCTCTGATTTTGTGGTTTATTATTATGTCTTACAAAACTGTTTAATGGCGTTTCCCCATATTACAGCACAATGTGCCAGTCATGTGCACACACAAACACACAGACCTATAATGGCCTTACCTGCTGTATAGCTGGTTATGTGTCGAAAGTCAGATTGAAAGAAAATACCACACAGCCACACAGTCTGTCTATATACTCCAGACAGGAGGAGGTTTTCAAATATGAACATGACATCTCATTTAGTTTTTCCACTACCACCTCTTTAACCCTTCCCAGGCATTAACATGAGATTTAGAGAATTCATTGAAATGTGACATTTTATGATCCATTTAGCTTCCAGTTTAACATATTATGTCTTTGTTTTCGAGGAGTTAAATATTTAGGATATTTAAAGTTAAATTATATCGGCTACCACCAAGCTCCTGTTTGCGGTAGCCGATATATCATCCATAATTGTACATCTACCAGATCACATGTAACTGAGAATGTGTTATATTTAGCATAAACCATCATGAAAACCTCTAATACTAGAATGGGGTGATGCATTTCAACCACTTCTAAAAGAGTTAGGCAATTATTTTTTCTAGTGACAAGCCTATCCTGACACAATAGGCTTGGTAGTGATACCCAGTTAAAAGAAAAAGTCATTCACTCTGATGGGGAACTATTTTCTTACAAAGTGAACATTAAATCTCAAATAACCATTAAGAATGCATAAAATAGCATGGTTATAGAGAATTGTATTTAACTGGTCTGTATGTTCTTCAACAGATATCTGTAGTAATAAAGTGCAAGGATAACTAAAAGATGTATAATAATTAAGTACATTATACATTATATTCTCCATACATTCAACATAAAAGCAAATAAAAAAGAGGGGGAGGGGAGTTATGGGGGTTTCTAATGTTACTTAGAACAATATATAAATCAATAATGGCTGCTCTTTAAATCCATGTATTTCTCAAAAAGAAGATATAACTGTACTTACTGTATTCGAGCATTGTGCTCACATACTGACATTATTTGGACATTCCCTTTTACATTAGGAAAATGTAATTGCTAATGCTGCCAGGGCCCTTAGAACTACCCAAAAGAAGAGTATTTTAGAACCTTGAAATATTGAAAGACTGTATAATGTCTGAAACTTTTACAAACAACCTAATTTTATTTTTATATTATAAATGAAAAATAAAAATAGTTAAAATGTTGATATTGTTAGTTTTTACATATCCTTTTCAATGACAAATATATTTGTAACTAATGTAGTTGACTCTCTTTTAGCAGAACATCACACCAACTACAAAACAATTCTCGCAGTATTTTAATAGCAAGCATTTTTATATAATTCACCTTTAATTACAAGGGAAAAAAATGGTACTCATAAAACAGGATGTTTTTTTTTGCTTTCCCCTTTTTTGTACAAACAGTTGACTCGGAGTCAGTTCTTTATTTTGTGTTCATCTTTGTCCATTGGAGCATTTTTTTCTCTATGATTTCTTTTGCATTCATTCTGCCAGAAAACTCACCATTTTATCCCACAAAACAATTACATCAGAGAGTAGAAGCTGTTTTTAACAAGTTTGAATTTCAAACAGTAAACTGTACGTGCATGTAGTTCATCTGTAGTATTGCAGGCAATAATTTTAATAATATACTGTATATTGTTTTGATTAGTAAATGTATTAATATGTTTACTAATTAGGGCTAATGGCACCCATGAACTTAAATCTTAACATAATACATGCAAAATTTGTGAGCAAACGTATTCACGACATTTGGCTATAGTGCATACATATGGCAATAAAATTTACATTCTTCTGGCATTTTGTAAATCTGCATTCCCAAATACATTAACAAGTTTCTTACCATTAAACACGATATCTTACCATTGTATTTTCCTACCTAATGAACTGTATGTTCTAAAATTATAAAACGAAAATAAAATATTGGGTATTATTTTTTTGTGACCATGACCCCAGTTTATATATTTGGATAATGTTATTCAAATTATTTAATATATTTGGATATACTTTTATATATTTTTATATATCATAATAATTTTTCAAGTTTTTCCAAAAATATGAATTGATTTATTATATTCAGATACTGTAAAAATTATTTAATATTTGGAAAACTATTTCGATGTTTTTGATATATTGACTTTGTCACCAACAACAGATAAAAACAAAAGAGATAAAATAACAGAAGTCCTAATCACTTACTCAGGTTTTCAAAGTAAAACTTCTGCCAAGGGGGTCTTTGGTAAGGATTAGATTCTGGACCCCAAGCAAGTCCAATGCACACGCCAGTATCATCAGATATATACCCTTTGCATTACCAAGCCTCGTCCAGAGATGGAGATAAGGCATACCTATAGTAACTATAAATGACCACCCCCTTGTGTGCCAGACCAACATCAATCCAAATGGAAACATTTGGTTCTTTTTCCCTTTATGTACTTGCCACAGAAATAATAATTGCATCTATTAATATGTTACCATTTTTCCAATCCATAGATATGTCTTATTCCTTGCTTGTGACCCAATATAGCGGACATCACAATCCCTTCCTCTATGGTTAAGTTATGCAAATCATGTTTGGCCTTGATTAGAAGATTGTGCTTGTTCTATTCCAAATATAACATAAATGAGGCTCAATTATTATTCCGTGAGTATGTATTAATGTTTCTTTTGGATATGATGCTGAAACACAAGGCTTGATTTTTTCTTTTCTTTCTTGAACGCTAATGATCATTAACATATCAAAGAAATCAACTCATCCATTAAAAGGTACAGGCCATACGGCTGAAGCCAGCTAGTTTACAGTGGGACTAGACATCCAGGCATCGCAAGTGTAAAATCTGCCACCCTGCATAGCTTTTGTTTAATCAAAGGATCAATCCATTTGCAAACCATCTGCCCACCTTCACATTCCTATATCATTTACATTATCCCTTCTGTCATTTGACCTTGCAACCAAGTGGCCAATTCATATATGCACTACACAAATTACATTAAATGGCAATATTCTATTGTGCAACAATGAATTATGCAACCTTGGCGTGACAGACTTGTTTTTACATATAATATCTTTTTTGATATTTTAACTCTATAAAGCAATCATTTTAAAATTGTATCCAAAACTATTAAGTTATTTAAAAAGCTTATCCAAAAATATTAATTGAGGTCCATATTAGAAAAATTGTGAGACATGAGATATTCTATAATCGCCAATATATTAAACCACCTATTGTTTTAATACCCTCGACTTAAGCCCATGGATGGAGGGATAAGGGGTTGGACAATAGCATGTCCATATCCTTATTAAGTTTTACATAGCCCACCGACCATGGTTAGGTGTTAGGATGGTAGACAGTTTATTAAATAATATATATATACAGTATCTCACAAAAGGGAGTACAGCCCTCCCATTTTTGTATATATTTAATTATATCTTTTCATGTGACAACACTGAAGAAATATCACTCTGCTACAATGTAAAGTAGTAGGTGTACAGCCTGTATAACAGTGTAAATTTGCTGTCCCCTCAAAATAACTCAACACACAGCCATTAATTTCTAAACTGTTGGCAAGAAAAGTGAGTACACCCCTAAGGGAAAATGTCCAAATTGGGCCCAATTAGCCATTTTTCCTCCCTGGTGTCATGTGACTCGTTAGTGTTACAAGGTGTGTTGAATTTGTGATTATCAATCTCACACTCTCTCATACTGGTCACTGGAAGTTCAACATGGCACCTCATGGTAAAGAACTCTCTTAGGATCTGAAAAGAAGAATTGTTGCTCTACATAAAGATAGCCGGGGCTATACGAAGATTGCCAAGACCCTGAAACTGAGCTGCAGCATGGTGGGCAAGACCATACACCAGTTTCACAGGATAGGTTCCCTTCAGAACTGGCCTCGCCATGGTCGACCAAAGAAGTTGAGTGCACATGCTCAGCGTCATATCCAGAGGTTGTCTTTGGGAAATAGACATATGAGTGCTGCCAGCATTGCTCCAGAGGTTAAAGGGAGAAGGGTGAGCCTGTCAGTGCTCAGACCGTATGCTGCACACTGCATCAAATTGGTCTGCATAGCTGTCGTCCCAGAAGGAAGCTTCTTCTACAGATGATTCACAAGAAAGCCCACAAACAGTTTGCTGAAGACAAGCAGTCTAAGGACATGGATTACTGGAACCATGTCCTGTGGTCCGATGAGACCAAGATAAACTTATTTGGTTCAGATGATGTCAAGCTTGTGTGGTGGCAACCAGGTGAGGAGAAAAAAAGACAAGTGGGTCTTGCCTACAGTCAAGCATGGTGGTGGGAGTGTCATGGTCTGGGCCTGCATGAGTGCTGCCGGCACTGGGGAGCTACAGTTCATTGAGGGAACCATGAATGCCAACATGTACTGTGACATACTGAAGCAGAGCATGATCCCCTCCCTTTAGAGACTGGGCCGCAGGGCATTATTCCAACATGATAACGACCCCATACACGCCTCCAAAATGACCACTGCCTTGCTAAAGAAGCTGAAGCTAAAGGTGATGGACTGGCCAAGCATGTCTCCAGACCTAAACCCTATTGAACCTCTGTGGGGCATCCTCAAATGGAAGGTGGGGGAGCGCAAGGTATCTAACATCCACCAGCTCCGTGATGTCTGTGGAAGAGGACTCCAGTGGCAACCTGTGAAGCTCTGGTGAACTCCTTGCCCATGAGGGTTAAGGCAGTGGAAAATATTGGTGGCCACACAAAATATTTACATGTTGGGCCCAATTTGTTGCCAACGGTTTAGACATTAATGGTTGTGTGTTGAGCTATTTTGAGGGGACAGCAAATTTACAATGTTATACAGGCTGTACACTTACTACTTTACATTGTAGCAGAGTGTTATTACGTCAGTGTTGTCACATGAAAAGATATAATAAAATATTTACAAAAATCAGAGGGGTGTACTCACTTTTATGAGATACTGTATATGTGTAGGGTCTGAGGCTAACAGTTTACTCAAGTGCTTAAAGGTGGGAGCTGGAGGGGACTTGAAATTGCTCAAAATGTTTTTTATGGAGCCCATACAGGTCGTGGATGGAGGGTGTACAATGACCTATCCACAATGCATTATTTCATTTTAAAATCCACCTCTTGCCCACAAGAAGGGGGCAAAGTGTTTTATAGTCTCCATGCCCATTGGATGGGATTTTATTAGTGAACGGGCAGTAATGTAACAGTTGCTGATCCAACAATCAATCATTTTTATTGTTCTTTGCGTTTTATAAAATTGGGGATCATACACTGAAATGCAGAGAAAAAAATATTCTAAAGTATGCTATTACAAGCATGTTTCTCTTTTCACAGTACATTAGAGAAACAAGTGATCATTTTCCATAACTTATGAAACAGACAATTAGCAATTTAGGGCAGTTTTTGAATCCTGAAGATTCCACTAAGTGCCATTTTTGTACTTAAATGCCAAAATTGCAATTATGCATTCCTAGCTTTGGTCACTTATGAGTCTTGTGAGAAAAAACCATTAGCAATGCATTATAAAGTGAAAACAAATTACTATAGTTATATCAAATTAGGAATTAGAAGAGCACGGCAATACAGATACAAATGTGTATCAAACCTAAAATAAGAAACAATCCCATCCCTCTCTAGAAAAGTGAGAGATAGGAAGGGTGATGACATTTTGAGGATAATGTTGGAGCTAGTATAAATGTTTTACTCAGGCATCTCAAACTAGAGATACACAGATGTAACTGAAATGCAGTTCCCATGATTATCTGACCATTTATTGTATTCAAATAATTTTTGTAGTTATAGGTGATTAATATCTGTTTTGTCAGAGTTTTAGAACTCTATGTTTACCTTTTTATGTAACAGAGTGAATAATGTTGACAGGCAATAAGCTCATATTTCTTGTTATGCACCTGTAGTTGCTCCAGAAAAGGATTGCCCATAAGGTGGCACAGGCCCCAGGGCCAGGGGATCCTCTCAGGGTGTCAAACGCAACTTCTGGCTACAAAGAAGTTCTCCTTGGGCCTGCAGGGAGATTTACAGACACACACAACTCAACTCCCCTACGCACAAAATTCAGCCACCACACACGATAGTTAACCTGAACATCCAGTCACACGCAGCCACATACAGGTCTCCGCCTCTGCCACACAACACAGCAATTATACACAGTCTCACACACAACACTCTTCCACACACATCTGACACTAAGCCACCACACACACAACACTCACAGAAAACGAGTCCAGGGCTCTAGGAAGGGGCCTCAACTGCAGTGGCGTCTCTAGGATTCATTTTTAGGGGGGGCACAGGGTGGGCCAGGGACAAAAGTAGGGGGGCACATTCAACCCCGCCCTCGCCGCAGTTTGACCCTGCCGCATGTTAAGCCCTGCCCCCGACAAAATGTGTGTTTTTTATTTATTTATTTATTTTTTTTTTATTATCCCTGGTGGAGGATTCATTATTTTCCACCGGGGATTATTAAAAAAAACAAAAAAACACATTTCCTTTGATACAGTGCCATAGTTGCCAACATTTGAAAAAAATTTCCAAGGTCATTTTGCAGCACAGCTATCAATTACTGTCTGTGTATAATATCCCTGGACAGTCAGTGCTCTCTGTATAATACAGGGTTGTGTGTATAATAAATTGGGACAATCAGTGCTCCCTGTATAGTGCTGCTCTCTGTATAATACAGGGTTGTGTGTATAATAAATTGGGACAGTCAGTGCTCCCTGTATAGTGCTGCTCTCTGTATAATACATGGCTGTGTGTATAATATTCCAGGACAGTCAGTGCTCCCTGTATAGTGCTGCTCTCTGTATAATACATGGCTGTGTGTATAATATCCCAGGACAGTCAGTGCTCCCTGTATAGTGCTGCTCTCTGTATAATAGAGGTCTGTTTGTGTATAATATCCCAAGACAGAGAGCAGCACAATACAGGAACACTGACTATCCCGGGATATTATACAGACACAGACCTGTATTATACAGAGAACAGCACCATAGTATTATACAGATAGCTGAGCATATACCCCATGCCCCAATCTCTAGACTACTAGTACCTGTCAACAGCAGCTCCCAGACGTGTGTAACAGGGCTAAAGTGTGCGGCAGCTCACACAGATGATTCAGCTGTAAAGCGCACTCGCTGGCAGAGCCAAACTGAGAATCCAAAGCAGCCCTGGAAAAAAATGTATGCCATTTCTACAAGTCAATATGTATATATTGTACAGTAAGCACACAAGCTCACTGACATGCGCAAATACGCTTACTGACAGACAAAACTCTCTGACTTACACACAAGCTTACTACAGACAAACTCACTTGTATAAACACAAGGCTCACTACAAAGAAGTTCAGGGACACACACAAGCTCACTAAAGACATGCTCACTGACACACACATGCTCACTAAATAGAAGCTCACTGACACACACAAGTAGTACCATCTTAACAGCGTTAAGGGCCCCCGGGCAAAGCAGTGCACTGGGGCCCTTCCTACACAACAACTCACAGGAATAAAATGTTTAATTATTGATAGACTGCTGAGTACATACACACAGTACACTGAATACATACACACACACACACAGATTTCTGAATGCACACAGACTACTGAATGCACACAGGTGTTGCTGAATGCACACAGGCTGATTTATACACGTACACACAGACTGCTGAGTCCATACACACACACACACACACACACACAGACATACAGACTGCTGAGTTCATACGCACACACAGACACACACAGACTGCTGAGTCCATACACACACAGACTGCTGAGTCCATACACACATGCAGACTGCTGAATCCATACACACACACACACACACACACACACACACCGACATACAGACTGCTGAGTCCATACACACACACAGACTGAGTCCATATACATACACAGACTGCTGAGTCCATACACACACACAGGGCCGGTGCTAGGATTTTTGACTACACAGGCGAAGATGCATTTTGACGCCCCCTCTCCCCCCCTCACACCCAATAAAAAACAATGCATCTTCACCTCTGTGTCTCATAGCCCCCCCTTTTGAATTTTACCCCCATTAGTGTTGCATATCCACTCTATTACCCCTCTGGTCCCTTTGTGCCTTGCACCCCCCTTTAGTGTGTCTCATACAACCCCTCTTATGTATTTCTTACTTCCCCGTCAGCCCCTTTCTTCCCCCCAGCCCCTTTCTATCTCTCTTTTTCTCCCATATAGACATAGACATAGATACAGGCAAAAATACATACATGCACAAATACATAAACATACAGACACACAACCATACAAGCACACAGACATAATTATTCAGGCACACAGTCACAAAGATATACAGACACACAGTCATAAAAGGCACACAATCAAACAAACACAGTCATACAATTTACACATACAGGTACATTGTCGTACAAACACAGACATACATTCATACAGACACAGGCACACACAAAAATACAGACACAGACATAAAGAAACATAGAGATCGGCATATAGAGAAATACATACACTGTGATACAGAGACATACATACGCAGACAGTCATAAAGAGACATACAGAGACATACATACACAGACAAACAAAGAACCCTGCACACTGATACCGTGTAAATGCTCCGGTCATCCACAGTGATAGATGCTCCGTGTCAGGCAGTCATCGCTGGATCCACCGGTAAAGTCTTCAAAAAGAATAAACACAGGCAATACTCCAATAGTAAGGATGGTATATTTATTGATAGGTGAACCACCCCATAGAAAGTGTGACGTTTCAGCTCAGCAGAGCCTTAATCATGCAATAATGCTCTGCTGAGCCAAAACGTTGCACTTTCTTTGGGGTTGTTCACCTATCAATAAATATACCATTATTACTATTAGAGTGTTGCCTGCATTTATTCCTTTTGAATACATACACAGATCGTCATACAGAGACATACAGACTGTATGACGGTCTGTGTATATACACAGGATGGCTAAAAGATAGATCCCCATCTGTCGTGCAACTTCAACAATGCTTTGAAAGCTGGGGCTCTACCGATTCCCCATGCTTGCAGGATTGTATTTAGCATGTTGCAGTATTTGTGTGTTTGACTGTAAGCATGTGTTTGTATAGAGTATGTTTGTGTGAATGTAGAGGTGAGTTTGTATGTAGTGTTTGCGTTTGAATGCAAGCATGCATTTACGTGTAGTGTTGGGTTTTTGAATGCAGGTGTGTGTTTATATATAATTTTGGTGTCTGATACAGACATGTGTTTGTATGTAGTTTTGACATTTGAATGCAGAGGTGTGTTTGTATGTAGTGTTGAAGTTTGCATGCAGGTGGTTATTTGTGTGTAGTGTTGGTGTTTGAATGTTGAGATGTATGCACATATACACATACACTGCCACACACGCACACACTGTGATACACATACACGAAGATACACACACTGACACATATGCAGATACACATATACACAAACTGATACACATTCAGATAGACAGACACACATATACAGATACACACAAACACTGACAGACATACAGACAACACACACTGACATACAGACACACTGACAGACATACAGATACACACATACATAATGAGACATACAGATACACAAACAGACACACTGACAGACATACACACACAAAGACACAGTAACAGACAGACATACACAGACACACTGACAGACATATAGATACACACAGACACACTGACAGACAGATATATACACACACAGACACACTGACAGACATACACACACGGACACTGACAGACAGAAACACACAAGACACTGACAGACAGAAACACACACAGACACACTGACAGACATACACACACGGACACTGACAGACAGAAACACACAAGACACTGACAGACAGAAACACACACAGACACACTGACAGACAGATATATATATACACAGACACACTGACAGACATACACACACGGACACTGACAGACAGAAACACACAAGACACTGACAGACAGAAACACACACAGGCACACTGACAGACAGATATATACACACACAGACACACTGATAGACAGAAACACACACAGACACACTGACAGACATACAGGCACACTGCCAGACACACACACACACACACACACACACACAGACACACTAACAGACAGACATACACACACACACATGCTGATCAAAAAATACACTTTTCTAGCCATAGACAGGAGGGTGGCTTACCTGGGGAGTGCTGGCTCAGGTAGTTGGGAGTTGGAGCTAGTCCTGCCCAGCCCCCTCCTATCTGCAGTCTTCTTGGGAGGAAGTCCTCCCATGCTGACATGAAGGTGGCCGGCGGTAGCACCGCCCCTGCTGGGTGCGCTGTGTGCTACAGAGGGAGCAGGGATATGACGTGTTCATATCCCCACCCCCTCCACACAGTCCGTGGCAGGAAGGAAGGTATGTCTGTGGGGATGCTGCTGCCGCTCGGCCACGCTACAAGAAGTGACCGGCAGGAGAGGGGAACTGTGCGCTTCCCTCCTGCCGGTCACCCCGACATTTGCGCCCCCGGGCCGGTGCGCCCTAAGGCGGCCGCCTGTGCTGCCTTATGGACGCGCCGGCCCTGCACACACACAGACTGTTGAGTCCATACACACATACAGACTGCTGAGTCCATACACACACACACACACACACACACAGACTGCTGAGTCCATACACACACATAGAATGCTGAGTCTACACACACACATACACACTGCTGAGTCCATACACACACACACACCCACAGACTGCTGAGTCCATACACCCACAGCTCAAGATCTGCAGTGTGTATAGTGGATGCAGATTGTACGTTTTGTGTAATGTATGTAATGTTTGTATGCATGCATTAGATGCAGAGTGTGTGTGTAGTGAATGTAGGTGTGTGTATAGTGAATGCAGAGTGTGTGTTTTTGTAGTGGATGTAGTGTGTATAGTGAATGTAGTGTGTTTGTAGTGAGTGCAAAGTGTGTTTAGTGAATGTAGTGTGTGTGTGTAGTGCCGTGCGTGTTTAGTAAATGTAGTGTGTAGTGAGTGAAACGTGTGTATAGTGAATGTAGTGTGTGTGTGTGTAGTGCAAAGTGTGTGTAGTGTGTGTGTGTGTGTAGTGCAAAGTGTGTTTAGTGAATGCAGTGTGTGTGTAGTGCAAAGTGTGTTTAGTGAATGTAGTGTGTGTGTAGTGCAGAGAGTGTATAGTGAATGTATTGTATGTGTAGAACAGAGTGTGTTTAGTGAATGTATTGTGTGTGTGTGTAGTGCAGAGTGTGTTTAGTGAATGTAGTGTGCGTGTAGTGCAGAGTGTGTTTAGTGAATGTAGTGTGTGTGTAGTGCAGAGTGTGTTTAGTGAATGTAGTGTGTGTGTGTAGTGCAGAGTGTGCTTGTAAGGATTCAGTGTGTGTGTAAAAGAGGGGGCATGGGAGTATTTTAAAAAAAAAATATTTGTGTATATTTCAATTTTATTCCCCCCTCCCTGGTTCTTACCGTGCCAGGGAGGGGGGAGATCGCATTTCCTGTTGATCCAGTGGCATGGTGGAGGGAGCCAGCCGCGGTACACTGAAGAGAGGGCCCAGCAGCACACATTGTCTTCCTTTCCAGCTCCTCTCTAACTCTCACGAGACAGGCCTGCGTACTGTGCGGAGCGTTGCCATAGTAACCCGTGGCAACGCTCTGGCGGCCGCAGGGTGCAGGAAAGTTAGACAGAGAGCAGCTGGAAAGGAGGACAGTGTGCTGCTGGGCCCCCTCTTCGTTGTACAGGTAGCAGGGGGCCCTCTGTGCACATTTATATAGCGAAAATCGCTATATATATATATATATATATATATATATATATATATATGTGCACATAATGAATGTGGGGCTCGGGGCCCCCAGGACCGCCGGGGCCATGACAACTGTTATGGTTGTCATGCCCTGATGGCCCTGATGGCGACCCTGCTGCTGAGTCCATACACACACACACACACACACAGACTGCTGAGTCCATACACACACACACACACACACACAGACTGCTGAGTCCATACACACACACACACACACACACACAGACTGCTTAGTCCATACACACACACACACACACACACACTATACTCCCCTGGGATTATAATCACTATCTCTTTTTTTTAAATTCTTTATTTATACCCTACTCCCAAGCATGAGTGGGTCGGTATATTCATAAAAGCAAAAACAAACAGACATTACAGTACAATCGTAGCACACATAGTATTTTGTGTTCTGTTGTGTGCGGGTCTTGCTTGAGGGTAGGGTTTTTATATTATAGGGGCTGTCTCGAGTGGTGATATATGGAGTCGGGTTCGGTGAGGGTCCGTCGTGTGTCTGTTTCGTATCATTTAGCCCTTGGGCTACTATAGAGACCGTTAGGTCGGGAGGCTCATCGTCGGTGTCCCCTTGGCAGGTGTGTATGTTTAGGCTATGTCAGAGTTGGTCCTTAAGCTATAGTCGTGGCTATCTACGTAGTCTGACATAATCTGAGTTCTATGTGTACTGCATAATATATTACACCTCCGTGATCCCTGTGTGTCCAGGGGTTCGGTTTCCCTTGATGTGGAGGTGGGGGGAGGGAGGGGGAGGTGGGGGCAGGTAATGTTATATTAATTGGGCCTGGTTCGTTGTGTTTGGAGTCGCAAGGTTCAGAAATAATATTCAAGTAGAGAATAACGAGTCTTAGAGATACATAAAAAAAAAGCAAAAAAACAAAACATTAAACAGAATAACTTTTTGCTGGCGGTATGTTGTCCGCTTTGGGTGGGTGCAGAGTGAGATTCGATCTGCAAGTTGTGGGCCAAACTACAGCTCTTGTAATGTCCTTCTTTGAGCTAGAATGTCTCTGTACGGGTGTTCTACCTTCATGTAGTGGCAGCGGCGTACGCCTTTTTCCCTGTTCCCCGTGGGATGAATGGAACGGTTTTCGCTGGGTCCCATCTTGGTTTATCTACAGGTGGTTCAGGACTCAACCCCTCCAGCGGTAACCCAAGTGGGCTCAGCAGGGCGGTTGCTTCTCGGAGGTCCGAGATGGAGTGGACCTGGTTGTCGTGCTGTATCTGTAATGTGCGCGGTGCGCGCAAGTGATAGTTGATATGGTGGTCTCTAAGCAGTGTGGTGAAAGGTTGCAAGGACCTGTGCCACTGCAAAGTGCCACCCGACAGGTCTGCGTAGAAGGACAGGGTCATGGATTCGAAGTTGTAGGTGGCAGACCCTTTCAGGGCCGCAAGGACCGCCGTCTTGTCGGCCCACTTTTTGAACTTTACCATGAGGTTTCGGGGGGCTGCTTCCGGCGCTCTCTGGGGTTTGGTGATCTGAAAGGCTGCTTCGTAGCTGATGTTTCTGGCTTGTTTGGGTGCCAGTAAAGCTCCTGTTAGCCTCCTTAGGAGGTGTGGGATCTCCTCTTCTGGGATATCCTCTGTGACTCCGCGGATCTTCAAATTATTGCGGCGCCGTACATCCTCCATTGCCGCGAAGGGTTGCTCCGTCCTGGCCTGTTGCTGTGTGAGTGCCTGGATTTCCTTCCTGAGCTCTATGATTTCTTGTGTTTGCTGCGTGGAGGTTGCCTCTACCACGTCTATGCAACTCACCAGGCCTGTGAGGTCTGCCAGTAGCTGTGCGACATCTGCCTGGAGGGTCTTCTGCAAGTCTCCCAGAAGGGATTTTAACAGTGCCGCTGTTACCGGTCCCGTGACTCCTGGGCTCGGTACAGGCTGTTGGGGTCTCGTTGGAGGTAAGCTTCCAATGGCCTCCTCGGGGAAGAAATCCTCCGAGGAGTCAGAAAAGTCCTCAAGGTCGGCGGCCATTTTGGGGCCTTATGCGCCTTGCGCCTGGTGGAATAAGTCTCGTATGCTGGCCCCCGGTTTGGGTCGGTCCGACTTTTGCTTTTTTGTTTTCCTCCCCATTACGGTTATGTGTCACTGGGGTGTTTTAATCTGTGTTTGGGTTGCAGAAAAGCACTAATTTGCGCTGGACAACCACGGAGCCCATCTACCCTGAGTCCGTTTGGTTCAACCGTCAAGCTCCACCTCCTGGTCACTATCTCTTTTAAGAGCTATTCCTGCTACGCTCTCTGGAGTAGGAGAGGTTCACCCACTGGGAGCTGGATCCTGGTCTTGGGTCCAGGGTGAGTGGAGGACGGCGAGTTCCCAGCCAAGCTGTAACGATGGACGTGGGGACTACAGTGCTGATGGTGTCTGGTGGAGTGCTTGGAGTCCTCGGTAAGCACTAGGAGCATCAACTGATGGAGGTACCCAGTCGGCTACCAGGCAGTCCATCACAATATATAGCTGTACATTTCTCTTTAATGCTATTACTGTGTTAATCCATTTGTATTACGATTGTAAATTGGATAAGAGTACCAGTTTTTTAGTGACATGATACAGAAATACTAATTCTGATCATCTAACAGATGGGCTCTGTTACATGCTGTTAAGAAGACAGGGAAACAATATACTATATCCAACAGTCTGGATTTGGGTAGGAAAAGTCATGAATTTAGGTACCCTGCCTCATTGCACCCGATGTCATTGTTCTAGTAAAACCACAAAAAAGGCAGGGTGAGTAGATTTAGTAGTTTAAACATATGCCCTGCCAGAGGCACAAATTACACGGATGATTACGTCCGGGCTCACCAATATTACCATGCAGTTCACTAGTAAGGTAAACTGAGTTAAAGGCTGGTACTAATGCTGGCTCTGTGGGAACTGTTTCCTCCAATCTCAGCAGCATACTTGTCAGTATTGGCAAGTGTGCCTTTACATGCTGTCTCACACTTTCTGTAAAATATAAAACACTGAGAGTATACAAGATGAGAGGACAGGGGGGCGTGGCCTGGCATCCAAGGAAAATGGCAGCATGATTCAGCTGTCCCTGCAGGCCTCCAGTTTTATGTTAAAATATCCATACTTTTCTGCACAGAATAAGGAAGAAAAATAGATCCTTTACCTCCCTGAAGCCTACGAATCCTAAACAGTGGTAACTAGCCCTTCTTCAACAATTTTTTATCAACTCCGCCGGACCTGATGCACCAGCTGTCACAGTCAGAGACGCTGGATGACCAGGGGGATCTGTCTAAAGCCTCCAAGTCCCTGTTCAGAGACCCAATAATAACTAGAGGGCCTTAATGACCATGTGCACTCAGCGGAGGCCACATGTGCCCAGATCCACTTGGTGCACACCTTGGCCAAAGACACTATATCCCACCACTGAACTTATCTAACTGAACAACCAAAGGGGACGGTGCAACCTATGACCTATGTGGCCTCCGAGAAATTTTAATAAGCTGCAACAGACACCAGTTACCACCACTATTGAATTTGAAACCAAGAGGACCCCCGAACTTGCTACTTAGTGATGTTGTGGTGGAAGCTCGGTAGAAATTAAATTTAGTAGGCCAAGATTTCCACATGGTGATACCGGAGAAACTGACGGAAGCCAAGCACAGAGAAGTGGACACAGGTTTCTTCAGGAAGGAAGAGATTCTTTATTCGATTCACCGACCGGGGCTCAGAGGGACTAATGTCACCAAAATACAACAAGATCTGAGCCCAGAACTGACTGTGTAAATGCATAATATAGACATATAGCTCCTCCTATAGTTAACTCTACCCACATATACTCTTTACCCAATCAGCTGAACAAAGCCTAACTTCCCTTACCTGTTAGACCACATGGCTCACCCAGAACAATGGAGGAGGGGAAGTGTTTTCAGTTTCTGCATTCCTGCACTTGCTCAATACAGTGTTGATTGTATCTTAGCTACGTGTAACTGACTAACTGATACACCGACATTTACACATATGCCACATGGCAATCTTGTCCTAGTAAATTTATTTTTACTGAGATTCCACCACATTCCCCCCTTTGATGCTTCTGATATTTCACAATTCCAGATGCATCACTTAACCATAGCTTGCTTACACCTCAGGTTGCCATGAATCAGAACAGACATCGTAAGCATCTTAGCATCATTACAAATTCCTTCAGCACTCCTCATTCTGAATATATTCTCTCTGGGATAAGGGTTCATGCGCAGCTGTTTTCCTTTCTGTCGTGCTCTCTATGACACTCTGTATGGACCTAATTACCAATGGAACCAAACATGGTAGAAAGAGACACACTATAATCAACATGACTCCTCCTACCAATGTCTTGATCCCTCCAAGCTGCTCGTACCTACTTCCAAACCAACTACTAGAATTGTACCCGTTCCAGGCTTAAGTCGGTACATGCGTCAGTTTAGCCATGTGGCTTGTGAGATCAGCCACTGCCTGCCCTTCATCATCTATGTGCAGACAACAGTTGCTGAGATTGAACTTTCCACATACACCTCCTTCTATTTGCACTGGAAGTGAATGGAGGACTTTATCAACAGCCCAACTGGTTTACCTGGTAAGAAGGCTATGTGCTTTACAGAGGAATCCATAATTACCTAATGGTAGAATGAGGCTTGAATCCCTGTATTAGAATACAATAACACTTCATGGGCATACAGTTTGGCTGTTAACCAGTTCCCTCACATATTACATCCCTCCTATTGGCAATGAAGCGCGCTAAGGTAGCCAGTGCTACTCATTATCTTCCCAGCTACCTACATTCAAGGATGCTAGCTTCTTTTTTTCACATCATAAACTTTAACTCTCAAGGTCTCTCCTGTTTCAATTGGCAACAAGAAGAAGGATGGTTTGAGCATACCTAATACACATGCCCCTTCCCAGTCCTGTGGTAACTCCGAATAGGCTTTCTTACCACAGATCCAGTACAAATTTGCTGGGGCTTTCCAACTAGATGTAGCAGATAGGTCAAACCACACATCCTTTAAATTGGTATAACTTGCAAACGGGTTAAGTTTGAGAAATTTGAAGCCGACCACCAGGTTGTATTCTTTGTAGTATCATCATAAGCTTTTTGCCCTAGACAAGTTAGTTCTCCTACAGATGTGTTAAACATTATTCCTTTTCTTGCTATGCAAACATAACCTATAATGGAGGTCTTTAATCGCCACTCAGATTTACCTCTAACACTCATTTGATAATCGGCTTGAAAAGATATTAACTGTTCAACTGTCTCAGAACCGGAATACATTACCTCCTTTGCTTCCCATGGCCATTGGTCTCCCATGTTAGTACCTCCACACACATAGCAGTTGGTTACATTAAGACTACCAGCAATACTCTCGGCTAAATCAATAAACAAGTTCTTAGCATTATGGGGGATCTTATTTTCCACACTCATCTCCTCATAGAAGGAATGAAAAACCTGATGAGTCTGGGTTGCCACAGTATCGGTCTCTATTCATATAAATAATATTGTCCCAAGATCCAAACCTGTTCCATATATCTGGAACCCAAATAAGTTCCCAAACCTATCTATGAATCGTTCTGGGTCATTGATAAGTATATGGACTGGGTTACACTCCCTAGACTTACAATATGGCTTGGTAGGCAACTTAGTAACAATCATATCCTTATCTACTGTCTGTCCCCAAGTTGCCCACCCCACACAAGACCAATATGGACAATAATTATAATCCCTATCTGGGCATTTTGGACTTACGTACTTATTTTTACTACTGGGACAAATATACTTATCGTTAGACCCATACGTTCTCTCCCACTTAAGATCCCCGCATACATTCCACGGTTTTCTACCACTTGATATCGCCTTACATGCATCAAATAGCAGAACACCCGAAGAATGTACGGTTTCTAATACTGTTTTATTTATTAGGGTCCCCTGTGAGTCTCCATTCCGGAGGATCAACCAAATTGTACGGGGTTGATACTCTGGATTGAAGCACGTAGGTTTGCCTACTCCTAAATGGCATACACTATACTCTATACCTAAGTATCTACACCTTGATACATATCCTTTACATTCATATTGTGAATGCCAAATTAGGGTCTGGGAAATATGATTACCTGTTATAGTAGTCTTAATGCAAACCTCACAGCTAGGTGTGTCGGTACCTCTACCTTCCTGAATAATAAAAAACATAAAAATACACATTATCAAGAGCACTTCTTTCGACGTCTTCATCCTCAGTCTTCGTCCGTGCGATGGCACCTCAGCTTCCAGGATGTAAGGGCTGCAAGGAATGGAGTTCTGCAGGTCCTCTCTTCCCTTCACAGAGGTCCCTTCGAGGCACCCTGGCTATGTCACGTGGGTGAGTGGTCTGGCTTTATTATGGCCGACAAAACACTCACTTACTGATCTCTTTAAACACACTTGTAATCCCAATATCTCCTCGTTACTCCGACTGAGTCATGCGCTTTAACCCGATCTTGCAAGGATTCTCTGGATCTATGGTAGCTTGTCAGGAATCTGCCGCTGTTTTTTTTTGTTTTTTTTTTTACCCTAGAGTGATGAATCAACGGAGTCACTTCTACAACCTTTACAACTGTTGGGGTAGATAAAAGAACAACATAGGGACCTCTCCACTTGGAACCTAATGGAACAGTGTTCCATTCTTTTATCCACACTTGATCCCCTGGATGGTAAGAATGAACAGGTGGATAAATATTCACAGGTAATCTATCTTGTACCCATTTCTGTACCTCCTCCATAGTTTTACCCAACTCTACAACCTGCTGCCGGGTAATTCCTTCTCCCAACTGACTCAAATCCCCCCTTAAGTTACCAAGTATGGAAGGTGGATGCCCATACATAATTTTTCAGCAGTACCCCAGAAACAAAAGAAAGCATCTTTGAGGTCTAGAAAGGTATAGTAGGTTGCCCCACCTGGTATTAAAGCAAGCAGATTATAGGGGATGGGTACCACTGGGTGTATATTGACTACTGCATTATTAACTGCATTTAGATCTGTCACGTTCACATAAAGTTTGATGGAGCTCAACTGCAGATTTCTGATTAATTAGATGTGAATGTGAGGAGTTGAGGAAATAAAGAGATGACAGTTCACCAGGGAGTTAACTGATACTGTGTCTTTAATATATTTGATTGAAGAAACATAGGTACTGTATCTTTAAATGGTTCAGGTTTGTTGAGTGGATTCTTAGATTAACTTATACAATTGAATTGTAGCAATAAAATGAAGGAAGCAATGCAGATTAACTTGCAGAGATTCGATATAGCTTAATTGATAGGAAACATCTCATATGAAGGTAGAGAGGTAAATGATTAGGAATTACTCCTATAACGATAGGAGAATGTGTGAGCAGGCTGAGCTTGAGAGCTCAGTAGTCAGGGAAAGTTCGTATAATACAGCGAGGTAACTTAGCTTCCAGAGGAGTTGAAGTTGGTCCCAGAGTGCCCTCCGGAGAGGTTCCGTGGAGAGAGGTCAAGAGGACTCAAGTGCTAGCCGTGGTCGAGGAAGGAGAAGGAGGTTAGTCGATTACGAGTCCGGTTCGGTACACAGGTAAGTTTGTAGAGAAGAGTTGCAGCCGGTTTAATTCCGCGGTACGCTGTTCATTAATCCAGCGTCTGTTGCCTGGCGCGGTCGCATTATATAGCGCAATGAGACCGCGTCAGAGAGGGGGTGTGGCTACAGTCCGTCAACCCGGAAGAGACAGGCAGTACAGGTAACGGCCATGACAGTATCCCCCCTGTAACGAGCACCCACCGGGTGCTATCCACGTGGTTTGGATGGATAACGTTTGTGAATGCTGTACGCAGCCTATCAGCATGAATCACAGAGGAATCTTCCCATGAATCTTCATCAACTCCATAACCCTTCCATCTAATGAGGTACTGTAGAGAGCCACAATGGATCCTTGAATCAAGAATTTTATGGACCTCATATTCCTCAGTACCATGTACCAAAATAGGATCAGGAGAGGTGATTATATTCCTTTGAAAAGGATCAGGATGATAGGGCTTGAGCAAGGACACATGAAAGACGGGGTGAAGCTTAAAAGTAGGTGGAAGCTTCAATTTCACAACATTAGAGTTTATGATAGACATTATTTGAAAAGGGCCAAGAAACAGGGAACTCAACTTCTTCAAGGGACGGTTGGTGGAGATGTTTTTTGAGGAGAGCCAGACAAAATCGCCAACTTTGTAAGTAGGGGAAGGTTGTCTCTTAGCATCAAAAAACTTCTTCTGGTTAGAAGATGCAACTTCAAGATTTTCATGTAATTGTCGAAATAAGTAGGACATATGAGAGATTTGATCCGAGACAGTGGGGTTAGATGAAGGAATAATTTGAGAAGGAAATGAGGAGGGATGAAATCCATAATTGGAGAAGAAGGGACTCATTTTGCTACTTGTATGAACTGAGTGGTAATAAGCAAATTCGGCCATAGGTAACCACGTCATCCAATCATCCTGTAGGTGGGAACAATAACAACGTAAATATTGTTCAAGGCATTGATTAACTCTTTCAGTTTGCCCGTTGGTTTGAGGATGATAAGCGGAAGATAGTTTACGTTGGATACGAAGGGAAGTACATAATGCATTCCAGAATTTGGAGGTAAACTGGGTTCCGCGGTCCGATATGATTTCATCTGGGAGTCCATGAAGTTTTACAATGTTATCGAGAAATGTTTTTGAAAGTTCCGATGATGAAGGTAATTTCTTCAAAGGAATGAAATGGGACATCTTTGTGAGTCGGTCTACTACTACTAAAATGGTAGAATGGTGTTGAGAAGGGGGAAGTTCCACCAGGAAGTCCATAGAGATGGATTGCCAAGGTCTCTCTGGAACTGGTAGGTTCATCAACTGACCAAAGGGTTGATGATGGTCAGATTTGGATCTTTGACAGGTTGAACAGTTTTTCACGTAGGATTCGATGGTGCTGTCCTGACGCGGCCACCAATAATATCTTTTGGATAATTCGAGGGTCTTTTTAATACCTGGATGACCTGCCAGAGGAGAGTCATGAATGAATTCAAGTATTTTATTCCTAAACGGGGGAGGAATGTAAATTCTATCATGAAAATAATAGAGACCGTCCTTCAGTGATAATTTAGTTGATTTAGGAAGGTCAAGAGCATCTGGATGAAGACCTTTTATGTCATCTATAAGGGATGTGACAATTCCGACGACTGTATGGGGGTTTTCTACTTCAGGTTCTTGATGAATTCTGGAGAGGGCATCCGCCTTTTTGTTCCTTGCCCCAGGTCTAAAAACGATTTGAAAATTAAACCGGGAGAAGAAGAGGTTCCATCTTACTTGTCTTGCAGATAGAGTTTTGTTGGAGTGAAGATATTCAAGGTTTTTATGGTCAGTATAAACTATTATAGGAGTTTGTGTTCCTTCTAGAAGATGTCTCCAATTTTCTAAAGCTAATTTTATGCTTAATAATTCTTTTTCTCCTATAGGGTAATTCTTTTCAGCCGGAGACATGGAACGGGAAAAGAAGGCAACAGGGTGAAGAGGATCTTGAGGAGTTTTGTGTTGGGAGAGGACAGCTCCGAGAGCAGTTTCTGAAGCATCTGTTTCAAGGACATATAGACATGTGGGATCAGGGAGTTGAAGGATAGGAGCAGTTGTAAACCTTCTTTTCAATTCATCGAAAGCCTTTTGGGCCTTTTCATTCCAATTGAAAGCATGTTTTTTGCTGTTAAGTGAATTAAGTGAATGAGTTACATCAGAGTAATTTTTAATGAATTTCCTGTAGAAGTTAGCAAAGCCCAAGAACCGTTGTAATTCTTTTACGTTAGAAGGAATGGGCCAGTTGAGGATACAACTGATTTTTGAGTTGTCCATTCCAATTGAATGAGGAGTGATAACGTAACCTAAGAAGGTTATTTCGTTGACAGTAAAGAGACATTTTTCTGGTTTAGCGTATAATTTATGAGTTCGAAGTCTGGATAACACCCATCTCACGTGTTTTTTGTGTTCTTCAGGTGTATTGGAATATATAAGAATGTCATCTAAGTAAATGATAACACAGACGTCCAGAAGATCCCTGAAGATGCCATTTATGAAATATTGAAAGGTGGCAGGGGCATTGCAGAGGCCAAAAGGCATCACAAGATACTCGTAGAGACCATATCTAGTTCTGAAGGCAGTTTTCCATTCATCGTTAGCTTTGATTCTAACGAGATTGTATGCCCCACGGAGGTCAAGCTTAGTATAGATAGTGGCTGTTTTTAACCTTTCAATCAGCTCGTTTATCAGGGAAAGAGGATAGCGATTTTTGACTGTTATCTTATTTAAAGCTCTGTAATCTATGATGGGACGGATGGTCTGGTCCTTATTCCTCACAAAAAACATACTGGAGGCAGCAGGTGAGCTGGAAGGTCTAATGAACCCCTTACGGAGGTTTTCCTCCAAGTATTCCTTGAGGATTTTTAATTCAGATTCAAAGAGAGGGTATATGTGCCCAAAAGGTATGGGGGCACCAGGTATGAGGTCGATAGGGCAGTCGTAGGGACGATGAGGTGGAAGTGTCTCAGCTTCCTTTTTACTGAATACATCAGAGAACTCTGAATAGCAAGAAGGTATAGATGGTTCTTCGATAGGTTGGAGGAGTGGAATATGTTGTAAACACGTTTCCTTACAGTACACGGAGTTAAAAGCGAGAGAAAAGGAAGACCAGGTAATTTGAGGGTTGTGGTCCCTTAGCCAATTGATTCCTAGGATGACCGGATAAAGGGGAGAAGAGATAACATCGAAAATGAGGTATTCAGTATGAGTGTTAAGTGAAGTTGTTCGTACAGGAATAGTTTCTTTTGTGATAGGACCCGAGGCTATGAGGGAGCCATCAATTACTCTGACAGAGACAGAAGTGCTTTTACGGACACAAGGAATTTTATTTTTGATTACAAAGGATGAATCGATGAACACTCCGTTAGCCCCAGAGTCAACGATGGCTTCAGTCGTTATTCTTTCTTTGTCCCACTGTAGTATGAGAGAAATGGAGAAAAATTGAGTGGTTGATTTAGGAGGGAGTGCACTCAGTATAGAAGTGGTATGAGCATGCTTACCACTCCGTGGTCTTTTCAATAGAGGGCAGTCCGAGATTAAGTGGTCTTGTGAGGCACAGTACATGCAAAGGTTAAGTAGTCGTCTCCTAGATTTTTCTTCTAGTGTGAGAGGACTTCTTATAGTGCCAATTTCCATAGGTTCGTTAGGCGATGAAGGTTTTTCAGCTGGTTTTGGAGGAGCAGCTGGTTTCCTAATTGATGAACCTGAGAGTGCTCTTTCAGCCTTTCTTTCCCTAAGCCGTCTGTCAATACTGATAGATAGTTGAATAAGAGCGTTTAATGTAGCAGGGAGTTCAGTTCGAGAAAGTTAATCTTTTACTCCTTCGGATAACCCAATTCGAAATTGGTTGCGCAGGGTTATATCGTTCCATTGAGTTTCTATTGCCCATCTCTTAAACTCAGCTATGTAATCCTCGAAAGGTCTATGCTTTTGCTGGAGGGTTCGGATGGTTAGATCAGCTGTAGACTGTTTATTAGGATCTTCATAGAGGAGAGACATAGCTTCAAAGAACTCGTCCAATGAGTCTAAGATGGGATCATCATTTTCCAAGAAGGAGTTTCCTAGTCGTCAATCTGATTCCTAAGAGATCTGCAGTTGTGCTCCACTTAAATATATGTAAGCGTTACATCGAGAGACTGGGACAGTCATATTTCAGCAACAGGGGTACAGCTCTACCTTGATCTCTTCCAAGCTACCTTAAGTTAACGGAGGACCTCTCATTCAGTTGCTACAGACCCAAAAGGCGGGTCAGGCCTACTTGTCTTCAACTCCAACAGACTTGCTGAACCATTCTTTATTGGTGCTGATGTTAGTTATGCATCACAAAGAGACACTGGCAGATTGTGAAGAAGCATATTAGGTTTTACTTGTGTGGATAAACAGCAAAAAGTTATAACATATCAGTTACTTAAAACAGCAGCCAGTAGGGTGAAAGGTATAAGGAAGAGAGACAAAGAGCAAGTCAAAAGAAAAAAAAAGAACTTCCTTCCTGTGAGTACTGTAACACACCACCTCTTTTCCAGGTAGGATTTTGTCACAGATCTTGTAACCACAGCCTTCTAGGGTAATGAAAGTCCAGGACACATCCAGCTCAGTTTCTGATTTATTCGATGAAATATATATACAGGTGTTTCACAAATGAAAAATAAACAAAACAAAATTCCTTGCTCTTGCTTGAACACTTACTATACACAGCAAATCCCTATCTGGAATTGGGTGGCTTTCCCACTTGCCAATTTACAAAAAGTATAACTGCAAGACACCATTCCTCTGGCTTTTCCTCCTCACCCTGCAGCATGCTGATCCCTTCTTTTTAAAAGCCTGCTATCTAATTGATCAGATACAGGTGAGGTGCAATTAGACATAAGTGAAACTACTAAGCAAAAAAGTTCTGGTCCGACTGTTACTTAGCAGCTGGTGATATTGGAGCACTGGCTCACCCTGCTCTCCAAGTGCTCCGCCCAAGGGACCCATACCGTGGTTTGCAGAGTACCAGTAATGCATCTTGCAAACCTAACATCTCTCCCTGGGACATTTAACTCTCAAACCTCAGGCTGCTGTTCAGTAAATCAGGCCTTATGTATATGCCATCAACTACCAAACCACATTCTCTCTCACATATCCTCCCCCCTAGCTCATACCTATGGGTTTGAGCAATCATGGACAACAGAGCGTGTATCCTGGAAAGCCCGTCAGCATTTCCTTGCTTTAGACCTGCCATGTGTTCAACCGTAATATGAAAAGACTGTAAACTCAGGAACCATCTGGTAATCCTGGAGTTATTCTCTTTGTTCTGACACATCCACGTAAGTGGTGCATGGTCCGTCACTAATCTGAACTTTCTCCCCAACAGATAGTACCTAAGAGAGTCTAATGCCCACTTAATGGCAAGACATTCCTTCTCAACAATGGAGTAGTTCTTCTCATGTGGGTTCAACTTCCTGCTTAAAAAAAAGACGTGTTGAAAAGGCAGTCTTTTCTTTGACTCGTTCAGTGAGAGGGACTTGCCAGTAACCCTTTGTTAAATCTAAGGTTGTTAAATAATGAGCTTTACCCAGTCTTTCTATCAACTCATCGATTCTTGGCCTGGGATAGGCATCAAATTTTGAGATGCCATTTAATTTGCGGTAATCATTACAGAATCTCCATGTGCCATCTGGTTTTGACACCAATACAATAGGACTGCTCCAGTCACTCTGGGACTCTTCAATTACTCAGAGTTTTAAAAAAATTTCAACCTCTAAGTTTATAGCCTCTCCCCGGGCCTCAGGGATTCTATAAGGTTTGAGATTAACCCTTTTCACTGGTTCGGTTATTATGTCATGTTTGATCATTTTAGTCTTTCCTGGAACTACAGAGAAAACATCCCTATTTTTTCTGATGAAATCCCTGACCTCTTGCTTCTGATGTACAGACAGAGTCTCCGGTAAGTTCACCTCTGGCTCTGCTATTGGAGGTTCTGAAGATTTTAAAGCAACTAGGGCCTCCCTGTCCTTCTAAGGCTTTAACAGATTAATATGATACAGTTGTTCAGGCGTTCGTCTTCCTGGTTGTCTAACTTTATAATTGACATCACTGACTCTTTCTATTATTTCATATAGTCCATGCCAAGTTGCAAGGAGCTTGCTCTCCATGGTAGGGACCAGAACCAATACCCTGTCTCCAGGTTGGAACACTCTGACTCTAGCATTATGATTATAGCTGTTTTTATGAGCCTGCTGGGCTTCCAGCATGTGTTCCCTGACAATAGGCATGACAGTAGCCATTCTATCCTGCATTTGAGTAAGATGTTCAATCACACTCCTGTGAGGAGTAGCCTCCTGTTCCCAGGTCTCCTTAGCTATATCTAGTATTCCCCGGGGATGTCGTCCATATAATAATTCAAAAGGAGAGAAGCCTGTGGAGGCCTGTGGAACTTCCCTAATGGAAAATAGCAGGTATGGCAATAAAAAATAAATTTTTTTCCCATTTGCATCAATTACTTTGCGCAACATACTCTTAAGGGTTTTGTTGAACCTCTCTACTAAACCATCAGTCTGTGGTTTCTCTTTTGTCTTCATATGTCAGCGAAAGTTTCAAGGGGTGTAGCCACCTGTATCTTATATTGTGAGATCTAAGTATTTGGGTTGCAGAGCTAAATATTTTCCTTTTCTGTCTGGTTTCAAAGGAGAGATCCCGAAGCACCTGTACATTTTGATAACAGCCAGAATTGATTTGATTTGTTCGAGCTGACCGCAGAATAGATTCCTTAAATTCATATGAAACAAAACTAGCAATGATGTCCCGTGGAAGATTTTTCTGAATTGATTGTGGTTTAGATAATCTATGGCAACTGTCTATTATTTGATCGTGTGGATCAAACACAATACCCAGAAATTCTACGAAATCCAGCAAGGTTTTTTTTAGATCTTCTTGTGAGTCTTTCTCAGGTATATTCCTGAAACGTAGGTTTTTACGCCGACTGCGATCTTCCAAGTCAATTATTTTGAGTTCTAATGCCGAAATCTTGGTTTGGGCATTCGTACTTTCTTGCATAAGACTTTTAACTTGAAAATCCATTGCTTTGAATTGATCCTCTATTCTGTGCATATTAGCAGCAAGAGCATTTATTTCTTGTTTAATTTCTGTTTTAATTGCTGCTGCAGTTGTAGCTAATTCGGTCTTTATTTCATCCAAATTCGCTCTAAGGGTAGTTTGTAATATAGTAAGTGTAACTTGATCTGTTTCAACTGATTTTCTGCCCTCATCCTCGGGAATATCAAGGCTAGTGTCTGTATCATTCACTGTCAATTTAGGCTTTTTATTCTGTTGCGGCGAAAAATAAGTGCTCATTGATTTGTCTTGAGAAAGATCTTTTTTATCTTTTCTTGATGAGACCTTAGTGTCATTAGGTTTTCTTGAAGCCATATTGAAGAAAAATAAATCCGGGTTAAAGTTGCACACCAGTAAATATGGTTGCTCTTTAATTATGATTGTATAGACAAACTTAGCGTTGCACTTGAAATTACACAGTGGTATACAATTACCCCGTTTATATATACGTTGGCACACAAAAATATGTATGTAAAAAATGTGTAATATGCCCCACACACTCAGATATATGAAATAATTTGGCTGACTTTGGTGGTGGGGTTTAGTTGTACACTAATACACTAATAGTGTGCATTCCCATTCAGGATGTATCAGTAGACAAATAGAGAAAATAGAGAAAAATATAAATCCTTGGTCAGAGGAGCAGTGTTTCCCATGTGGGAGGCGGCCACCGGAACCTTATGAAGGCATATAGGGATAGTGTTTCCTCCGGTAAATTACCTTTATCTTTTAGTTAAAAAAGGGAGCGGATAGTTCTCTGTCAAAGCTGGAGACAGGGGGAATCAGGCAGAGTTTATTCCCCGTCGGCAAACCGTAATGACTCCTCAAAGCTGCAGCGGGAGCACGGACGGCTCATCTCGGAACGGCCGCCTCGCCACCCGCCATCCCTGGTGGCTGCCCCTCCTCCTCCGTCACAACGACGCCGCACGCAAAGTACGTCAGCACGTCATAGCGTCAGCCTCCATTGGATGTGGTTCAAAAAAAAAAAAAAAAAAAAAAAAAAAAAGCATACACTGCCTTAACCTGTCTGAGTGCCATTTTAAAGTTTTATATAGATGGTACTATACTCCAGCCAGACTGGCCAGAATATATGATTCTACTGATCCAACGTGTTGGAGATGTGGAAGTCAGCCAGGTACTTATACACATATATGGTGGACCTGTCCTGCGGTTAAATATTTGTGGATATGGGCGTTTAATATCTTTACTGCCATGACGACAAATAGAATTGAGGAAAATGCCGCTGCGGCCCTCTTACATCTAAACCTGACTTTCAATTCCCAGAAGGATGTTTGTTTTGCCATTCATTGCCTAGTCGCTGTTAAAATTATTATTGCGCGACATTGGAAATCATCAAAGCCGTTTGACAAGCGACTATTGATTGACCAGATCATGTTCCAAATGTCAATGGAATATGCGCTGATCAACAATTCGACTTTTATGTCGAAGAAGCAACAATGGTACAAAGATTGGTTAAAAAAATACAAGGGCTTATTCGGACACTCTTCTAGCTAGATAGTTTATTATATTTGTGAAGTATTTGTTGGCCTTACTAAGGGATAAATCAAACAGAATATAAAATAGATGTGGATCTTAATATATGATTATGTGCTCTAAATTATCTGCTCCAAAATTTGGTGATGGTTTTTTTCTTTAATTTATTGTATTTTTGTTATTTATGCTGGTTCATACGGGATCATTGTGACACTATCTTTCTGTACAATGCCAAATAATGTGTAATAATTTATTCAAATAATTTATTCAAATATTCATTTATTTGTTTGTAACACTGTATATGAATTGAATCTTTTAAGACCCAGCATAATTGTCTTTTACTGTGAAAAAGGAAAATGTTTCAATAAAAATTTATTATAAAAAAAAAAAAAATCAATTTTTTTCCCATTTGCATCAATTACTTTGCGCAACATACTCTTAAGGGTTTTGTTGAACCTCTCTACTAAACCATCAGTCTGTGGGTGGCATACTGAGGTCTTAAGATGTTTAACCTGCAAGAGCCTGCACAACTCTTTTGTTACTTTGGACATGAAAGGGGCCCCCTGGTCTGTCAGGATTTCTTAGTGACCCACCCTGCTGAACATCAACATAAGTTCCTTAGCTATTGACTTTGCAGAGGTATTACGCAAGGGTATGGCCTCAGGGTATCGGGTAGCATAGTCCAAGATGACTAGTATATACTGGTGCCCCCTAACGGATATTACCAGTGACCCTACTAAGTCCATAGCGATCCTTTCAAAAGGAACATCAATTATGGGTAAGGGTACAAGTGGACTACGAAAAGCTTTGAAAGTAGCCCTGTACTGGCACTCAGGACAGGAGGAGCAGTAGTTTTTTATCGCAGCAAAAACTCCAGGCCAGTAGAATCTTCTAAAGGACCCTCTCTCTAGTTTTTTCGACTCCCAAGTGTCCCCTTAATATGTGGCTGTGAGCCAACTTTAGTACGTTCTTTTGGTAAGTCTGGGGAACCAACAGCTGCTTAATGATATCTGAATCATTCTTTTCTACACGGTACATTAGGTCATTTTGTACTTCAAAATAGGGGAACAGCAATGCTTCCCCTGGTTGAGTAGCAACCCCATTTATAACTTTAATATTATTTCTAGCGGTCACTAAAGTGGGATCTTCCCACTGAGCACTTTTAAAGTTACCTGGACTGATCCCAAGGTCAAATAAGTCATTGTCCTGCTCTGCAGTGCCAATAGGTTCCTCAGTAGTTTGAACTGGGTTATCTCCCACTAAAACTGCTTTAGGGCAGTATTTTTTCCTTCTCCTTCTGTCCAGGGCCGGCGCGTCCATAAGGCGGCACAGGCGGCCGCCTTAGGGCGCACCGGCTCTGGGGGCGCAAAATTCCAGTGACTGGCAGGAGGGAAGTGCTCCCTCCTGCCAGGTCACCTCCTGGATCCCCGGAGCTGCTGGGAGGCGTGCGGCTGAAGTTGATTAAGAGGCGGCGAGGGAGCTTTCTGATCTCTCTGACCGGCTCCCTCGCGCGCCTTTTGCTGATGCCGCGGGAGCCGGAATATGACGTCATATTCCGGCTCCCGCGGCATCAGAAAACAGCCTGCGAGGGAGCCGGTCAGAGAGATCAGAAAGCTCCCTCGCCGCCTCTTAATCAACTTCAGCCGCACGCCTCCCAGCAGCCCCACTGGACCACCAATGAAAGACCCACGCCAGCACTCCAGGTAGGGAGGCTGGGTGGGAAATTTAAATGTAATTTAGATAATTAATTACTGTGTGTGTATGTGTGTGTGCATGTGAGTGTGTATGTCAGTGTGTGTGTGTGTCTGTCAGTGTGTGTGTGTTCGAGTATGTGTCTGTCAGTGTGTGTGAGTGAGTGTGTGTGTGTGTGTGTGTGTGTCTGTCAGTGAGTGAGTGTGTGTGTGTGTGTGTCTGTCAGTGAGTGAGTGAGTGTGTGTGTCTGTCAGTGTGTGTGTGTGTCTGTCAGTGTGTGTGTGTTCGAGTATGTGTCTGTGAGTTTGTGTGTGTGTGTGAGTATGTATTTTTCTGTAAGCCTGTCTGTATGTATGTATGTATCTGTGTGACGGTATGCCTCTGTATGTATGTATGTGTCTGTATGTCTTGTACGTATGTTTCTGTATGTCTCTGTATGTTTGTCTCTGAATGTCTGTATATATGTCTCTGTATGCATGTATGTAACTGTATGCCTTTATGTCTCTGTATGTACGTATGTGTGTGTCTCTGTATGCCTGTATGTCTTTGTATGCATGTTTCTGTATGTATGTATGTGTCTGTATGACGGTATGCCTCTGTATGTGTCTGTATGACGGTATGCCTCTGTATGTATGTATGTGTCTGCATGCCTGTATGTCTCTGTATGTATGTTTCTTTATGCCTGTATGTCTGTATGTATGTGCCTGAATGTCTTTGTATGTATGTTTCTGTATGCCTGTCTGTATGTATGTGTCTGTATGACGGTATGCCTCTGTATGCATGTATGTCTTTATATGCCTGCATGCCTCTGTATGCATGTATATCTCTGCTTGTATGTCTCTGACTGTATGTGTGTATGTCTCTGTATGATTATTTCTGTCTTTGTATGACAGTGTACCTGTATGACTTTGACTGTGTGACTGAAAAATGATGCATGTGTGCCTGTGGCTTGGGAGGAAAGACACACAGGTGAAGATGCATTTTTTTTTTTTTTTAATGAGGGTTGGGGGCGCCAAAATGCATCTTCGCCTGTGTAACTAAAAATCCTAGCACCGGCCCTGCTTCTGTCTGTCACAGTGGTCAAAATCCAAGTCAATATTGGTGAAAGGGAACACAATATCTTCGGCAGACTGACTTATTTCTGATGAACTTTGGCTTGTCTTTTCTACAGCTGCCCATAATTAAAAAAAATGGGGAAAATCTCTAGCTATCACCTCATGGGCTAATCCAGGTACTACACCCACTCGGTACTTTAATGTCCCATACTGGGTTCCAATATTTACTTCTGCAGTGGGGTATTCTTTTTTATCACCATGAACACAGATAATGCCTACTTTCTGACCATGATGTCAGGATCGGGACAGGGATCCAACACGCAGAGTACAAACAGTAGCCAGATACGTATACCGGACCTTAGAATGGCCGGACTAACGTAAGTAGTACAGTATAGAATGGTCAAAGACAAGCCGAGGTCGAGGGTAACAGAAGACAGGTAAGCGAGAGACAAGCCGAATCAAGGGTAACAGAGATAAGCAGAGTAAGGTAAACAAGCCGGGTCAAAACCAAAAGGGATAATAGAATACACAAGCACTGAGTGACTAGAACAAACTAGAACCACGACAGGGCAATGAGCTAATGAAAGAAGCTCTGTTAAATACCCTGTTCAGAGCAGTAACCACGCCTCCAAGGCGTCTTGATTGGTCCTGCAGCAATTGACTGACAGGTCGATCCGGGGGAGTGTCCTGATGACTACTTCCTGCCTAGATGCTGTAAAAGGCAGTCACTCCCTCGCGGCCGGCCTAGCATGACCGGATAGACCGCGGGGAAGGGAGCCATCAGGCCGTCTGGATGGAGGAACAGCTAAGTCTCTACCTCTTTCAGAGGTAGAGACCACAGGTACCCTGACAGTACCCCCCCTCTCAGATACGCCCACCGGGCGGAATGAACCGGGACGAGATGGGAAGCGAGAGTGATACGCCCTGCGGAGACGGGGAGCATGAACATCCTCCTGAGGTACCCAACTCCTCTCCTCAGGACCATATCCCTTCCAATCAACCAGATATTGTACTCTGCCCCAGGAGATTCGAGAATCAATAATAGAGTTAACCTCATACTCCTCCTGACCCTCCACCTGAACGGGGCGAGGAGGGGCTATTGTGGAGGAAAATCTGTTACATATGAGTGGTTTCAGCAATGAAACGTGAAACGAGTTCGGGATGCGTAAGGTATTAGGAAGAGCTAAACGATACGCAACTGGATTGATACGGGTCAGCACCCTGTAGGGTCCAATATAACGAGGAGCGAACTTCATGGATGGCACTTTTAAACGGATGTTCCTCGTGCTCAACCATACCCTATCACCTGGAACAAAGACCGGAGCCGCCCTTCTACGTTTATCAGCGTGTTTCTTAACCAACATAGAGTTGTGCACAAGGATTTGTCGAGTTTGATCCCACAACTTCCTCAAATTGGCAATATGAACATCAACCGACGGCACCCCCTGGGAAGGAGAATCCGAAGGAAGAATAGACGGATGAAAACCATAATTCATGAAGAAGGGGCTTGAATGAGTAGAATCGCAAACGAGATTGTTGTGTGCAAACTCCGCCCAAGGAATCAAACCGACCCAATCATCCTGGTGTTCAGAAACAAAGCATCGTAAATATTGTTCAATTTTCTGGTTGGTACGTTCAGCAGCTCCGTTAGACTGAGGATGATAGGCAGAAGAAAAGTTTAATTTAATACCAAGTTGAGAGCAGAAGGACCTCCAAAAGCGGGAAACAAATTGGGAGCCTCTGTCCGATACAATTTGAGAGGGTATCCCATGTAGGCGAAAAATCTCCTTAGCGAATATCACTGCCAATTCGGGAGAAGACGGGAGTTTAGGCAGGGGAATGAAGTGTGCCATCTTAGTAAACCTGTCAACCACGGTGAGGATAACAGTCTGTCTTTTAGAGATAGGTAGATCGACAATAAAGTCCATGGCCAAACAGGACCATGGTTTTTCTGGAACCTCCAAGGGGTGCAGGAATCCACATGGAAGCGTATGGGGTTGTTTGGTTTTAGTACAAACTTCACATGCAGCGATGAACTCCTCAATATCCCTCCGTAAAGCAGGCCACCAGAAGTCCTTAGAGATCAACGCGTAAGTTTTGCGAATACCAGGATGTCCCGCCATCTTGCTATTATGTAAACACTGTAAAAGTTCCAGTTGAAGAGCAGGAGGAACGAAATGACGGCCCGCAGGAGTCTGTTTAGGTGCTAGATGTTGCAACTTAATGATCTCGGCCAGTAATGGAGAATGAATCCTGAGATTCGTATTAGCAATGATATTGCATTTCGGAACTATAGAAGAAAGAACTGGTTCAGGTACAGTAGAAGGTTCATATTGGCGAGATAATGCATCGGCTTTAGAGTTTTTAGAACCAGGTCTGTAAGTCAGTACATAATTGAAGTGAGTCAGGAATAAGGACCAACGAGCTTGTCTAGAGGATAAGCGCTTAGCCTCCCCAATATAGGACAAGTTTTTGTGGTCCGTCAAAATCGTAATAGGGTGTAGGGTCCCCTCCAACAAATGTCTCCACTCCTTTAAGGCTTTAATGACTGCTAACAGTTCCCTTTCCCCGATGTCATATCTGCTCTCAGGCCCAGAAAATTTCTTAGAGAAGAAACCACAAGGGTGTAACGGTTTATCCACCCCTAACCTTTGAGACAGAACAGCCCCAACTGCTGTCTCAGAGGCATCGACCTCAAGCAAGAAAGGCAGAGTCGTATCAGGATGGACTAGAATGGGAGCCGAGGCAAAAAGTTCCTTAAGAGTCTTGAAAGCACCAAGAGCTTCCTTAGACCAGAACTTAGTATCAGCCCCTTGTTTGGTCATATTGGTAATAGGCGCAATGATAGAGGAGTATCCTTTAATGAAGCGCCTATAGTAGTTGGAAAAACCAATAAACCTTTGGATAGCTTTGAGTCCTTTGGGCAAGGGCCAGTCTAAAATAGATTGGAGTTTTACAGGATCCATTTTAAAACCCTCCCCAGAAATCACGTATCCAAGAAAGTCTACCTGAGACTGATCAAAACTGCACTTCTCCAATTTGCAATATAGGCCATGTTGCAGCAGCTTGTGTAATACCTTTCTGACCTGTCTATGGTGAGTCTAAATCTCCTTAGAGTGTATTAGTATGTCGTCCAGGTAAACAATAACACAATCATGCTGAAACTCCCTAAGTACCTCATTAATCAAATCTTGAAATACTGCAGGCGCATTGCAGAGTCCAAATGGCATAACAGTGTATTCGTAATGGCCATACCGGGTATTGAATGCCGTCATCCACTCGTGACCTTGCTGGATTCTCACCAAATTGTAAGCCCCTCTGAGATCTAACTTGGTGAAGATTCTGGAGCCCTTAAGACGATCAAATAACTCGGTAATCAGTGGGATAGGATAGGCATTTCTGACAGTTATTTTATTCAAGCCTCGGTAATCGATACATGGTCTCAGCGTGCCATCCTTCTTCTTAATGAAAAAGAACCCATCCCCGGCCGGAGAAGAAGACCTCCTGATGAATCCCTTTTCTAAATTCTCCCGAATATACTCCTCTAGAACCGAGTTTTCCTGAACAGACAAAGGATATACATGGCCCCTCGGAGGCATAGTGCCGGGTAGAAGCTTAATCTTACAGTCAAATGACCTGTGTGGAGGCAAAGAATCGGCATTCTTCTTGTCAAACACTGCCCTTAAGTCTAGGTAAAGGTCTGGTATTTGTCTTTCTGTGGACTGAGTAGGATTCTCCGGTATGTTAATATTAGCTAATGGGGAAACCTTGCACAAACACCGATCCTGGCAGCCCTGGCCCCACGAGAGTATCTCTCCTAACTCCCAATCGATAATAGGGTTATGTTTTTTCAACCATGGGTACCCCAGAACTATGGGAACGGAAGGAGACGAAATGAGCATAAGAGATAACTTCTCCCCGTGTAGGATACCAACATTTAACTCAATGGGTATGGTCTCACGAAAGATAACAGGGTCTAGTAGTGGTCTACCATCTATGGCCTCAACGGCCAAAGGTGTCTCCGTTAGCTGGGATGGGAAATTGTTCTTACTAGCAAAGGCTTGGTCGATAAAATTCTCAGCAGCACCGGAATCTATCAAAGCCATAGCCCTTACTACTTCCTTCCCCCAAGTTAAGGAAACTGGTAGCAGAAGCCTGTGATCTTTATAATTAGGAGTAGAGGACAAAATAGAAACACCCAAGGCCTGTCCTCTAGAGAGACTTAGGTGCGAGCGTTTCCCGGGCGGTTAGAACAGTTCGAGAGTAAATGACCCTTGGCCCCACAGTACATACACAAACCCTCTCTTCTCCTGTGCTGTCTTTCCTCCTCAGAGAGGCGGGTATACCCTATCTGCATAGGTTCAGTAAACAAAGATATCGTGGAGTCAGGACTTGGAAAAGCGGGAGCTAACCTAAAAGAAGGTCTCTGGTTCCTCTCTCGAGTGTTCTGTCTCTCTCTTAGACGTTCATCTATACGAGAGATGAACGAAATTAAATCCTCTAAATTCTCAGGGAGTTCTCTGGTAGCAACCTCATCAAGGATTACATCAGATAGGCCATTCAAAAATACATCCATATACGCCTGCTCATTCCACTTGATTTCTGCCGCCAGAGACCTGAACTCTAGTGCATAATCCACCAGTGTTCGGTTCTCCTGTCTCAGGTGCAACAGTAATCTGGCTGCATTAACCTTTCTACCTGGAGGGTCAAATGTTCTTCTAAAAGCAGCTACAAATGCGTTATAGTTATAAACTAATGGGTTATCGTTCTCCCATAGTGGGTTGGCCCATCTCAGAGCTTTCTCAATGAGTAGGGTGATAATAAATCCTACTTTTGCCCTATCTGTAGGATAAGAGCGAGGTTGCAATTCAAAGTGGATACTAATTTGGTTTAAAAAACCACGACACTTCTCAGGAGCCCCACCATAGCGTACTGGGGGGGTAATGTGAGAAGAAGCACCCACTGTGGCTACCTCTAGACCTGAACCGACAGGAGAAACAGGGGTATTACGTATCTCCTCTGGTGGGTTATTGGCACAAGCTAATAGAGCCTGTAGCGCAAGCGCCATCTGATCCATTCTGTGATCCATGGCTTCAAACCTAGGATCAGGAGCAGCCAGCTTACTGTTTGTACTTGCAGGATCCATTGGCCCTGTCGTAATGTCAGGATCGGGACAGGGATCCAACACGCAGAGTACAAACAGTAGCCAGATACGTATACCGGACCTTAGAATGGCCGGACTAACGTAAGTAGTACAGTATAGAATGGTCAAAGACAAGCCGAGGTCGAGGGTAACAGAAGACAGGTAAGCGAGAGACAAGCCGAATCAAGGGTAACAGAGATAAGCAGAGTAAGGTAAATAAGCCGGGTCAAAACCAAAAGGGATAATAGAATACACAAGCACTGAGTGACTAGAACAAACTAGAACCACGACAGGGCAATGAGCTAATGAAAGAAGCTCTGTTAAATACCCTGTTCAGAGCAGTAACCACGCCTCCAAGGCGTCTTGATTGGTCCTGCAGCAATTGACTGACAGGTCGATCCGGGGGAGTGTCCTGATGACTACTTCCTGCCTAGATGCTGTAAAAGGCAGTCACTCCCTCGCGGCCGGCCTAGCATGACCGGATAGACCGCGGGGAAGGGAGCCATCAGGCCGTCTGGATGGAGGAACAGCTAAGTCTCTACCTCTTTCGGAGGTAGAGACCACAGGTACCCTGACACATGATCAGGTTTTACACAAGGTATTACAGACTCTGCTACCAATGTAACCATACTTCCTGAATCAAGTAATGCTCTAGACATTTTTCCATTCACAGTTACACAGCACTTATGAGGGTTATTATCAAAGTCATTATTATCAGAACCATAACAGTTGAATAAAAAGGAATGGGCTCCCTCATCTTTGCCCATATTGCATTCCATAGGTTCATCCTTCAATGGACAGTGCTTGGCCATATGCCCATCCCACTTAATAACATAATCTGACCAACAATTAGTTCCTCTCCCAGGCCTGTTATACCTAGATGCCCCCCTGGTTCCTAAAGGTATTGTCCCTGGTGTTTTGTGTATAGAGCTGCAGCTCTTCAGCTCCCCTTAAACCCTGAGCAGTCTTACCGGATCTTGCAGAATCTTGGGGCTTAGGATTGCGGGGGTTTTCCTGTGAAGTAGGACGTAGTAGTTCTCTTGCAGCCACATACCTTTCCACTAAGGCAATCAGTTGGTCTGCTGTATTGGGATCACTTTGGCTGACCCAGCAATGCAGGGCAGCTGGTAAACCACGCAAAAAGTGGTCCATTACTAAGGTCTCCACAATGTGGCTGGCTGAATGTATTTCAGGTTGGAGCCATTTCCGTGCGAGGTGTATGAGGTCAAACATTTGGGATCGTGCAGCCTTGTCAGAAGAATTTGTCCATGAGTGAAACATTTGGGCACGTACCGCAGATGTTACACCCAGTCGTGCCAGGATTTCAGCTTTCAATTTGCTGTAGTTACTTGCATCTGCTGGTTCTAGATCATAGTTAGCCTTCTGCGGTTCGCCACTTAGGAATGGTGCCAGAATGCTTGCCCACTCACCAGACGGCCATCCCTCCCTCTCAGCAGTGCGTTCAAATGCCAGAAGGTATGCCTCAACATCGTCAGATGCGGTCATTTTCTGAAGGTAATGGCTCGCCCGAATCACTTTTGGCCCCTGGTATCTCCTATCTGGGTCTCCATTCAGCTTATTAGAGATCGCTTGCATTTCCTGTTGTAGTCCCTGGGTGGCATTTCGCTGCTCCTCACGGGCTACTTTAACCCCTTAAGGACCAAACTTCTGGAATAAAAGGGAATCATGACATGTCACACATGTCATGTGTCCTTAAGGGGTTAAACATCTCAGCTTGTGTCACAGCAATCTGTTTCACCAAGGACTGTTTTACATCATTGTGCTTGGTTCTGGGATTTACCCTTTCTGATTGTGCCAATTTTATGCATCCCTGGTTGTCTTCAAGGATGGGTATTGGTTTAGACATGTCCAGTCCCATATCTAGTAGAAGTTGGCGAATCCAAATTGCTTCTTGACATGCTTGTGCTGCTGCTACATATTCCGCTTCAGTTGAAGATAGCGCAACAGTCACTTGTTTTCGACTAGACCAGCTTATAGTTCCTTCTCCATGCTGGAAGATGTAACCACTTGAAGATTTGCGGGCAGTGGTGTCTCCAGTCCAATCAGCATCTACATATGTGATTAATTTTGGGTTCGACATTGCTGGCAGTCACAGCTTAATTTGAGTTATTCCCTTTTGGTACTGTATCACCACGTTTAATGCATTCCAGTGACATTGACGAGGTGTTGCAACTGTTCTGTACCATTCTCTGTACTTGGACCCATTCTCTTTAATATTTTTAATAGTGATATTGCAGAAGGTCTTGATGGTAAAGTATGTATTTTTGCAGATGATACAAAAATATGTAACAGGGTTGATGTTCCACTAGGGATAAGCCAAATGGCAAATGATTTAGGTAAACTAGAAAAATGGTCAGAGTTGTGGCAACTGACATTTAATGTGGATAAGTGCAAGATAATGCATCTTGGATGTAAAAACCAAAGGGCAGAGTACAGAATATTTGATAGAGTCCTAAACTCAACATCTGAGGAAAAGGATTTAGGGGTGATTATTTCTGATGACTTAAAGGTAGGCAGACAATGTAATAGAGCAGCAGGAAATGCTAGCAGAATGCTTGGTTGTATAGGGAGTGGCATTTGGAGTAGAAAGAGGTGCTCATGCCATTGTACAGAACACTGGTGAGACCTCACTTGGAGTATTGTACGCAGTACTGGAGACCGTATCTCCCAGAAGGATATTGATACTTTAGAGAGAGTTCAGAGAAGGGCTACTAAACTGGTTCATGGATTGAAGGATAAAACTTACAAGGAAAGGTTAAAGGATCTTAACATGTATAGCTTAGAGGAAAGATGATACGGGGGGGATATGATAGAAACATTTAAATACATAAAGGGAATCAACACAGTGAAGGAGGAGACTATATTTAAAAAAAAAGAAAAACTACCACAACAAGAGGACATAGTCTTAAATTAGAGGGGCAAAGGTTTAAAAACAATATCAGGAAGTATTACTTTACTGAGAGGGTAGTGGATGCATGGAATAGCCTTCCAGCTGAAGTGGTAGAGTTTAATCATGCATGGGATAGGCATAATGCTACCCTAACTAAAAGATAAGGCCAGGGACTAATGAAAGTATTTAGAAAATTGGGTAGACTAGATGTGCCGAATGGTTCTTATCTGCTGTCACATTCTATGTTTCTATGTTTCTGCAAAGTATACCCACTGCTGCTGAGGTGTCTGGTCTTGTTAATGTGGCAATGTATAGCAATTTTCCAATGGCCTTGCGGTAATTACCATTGTTGGGTAACACATTTTCTGTTCCACAATTTTTCTGATAATCAGGTTCCATTGGTGTTTTCACTTCTTGAATGCTCTAATGTTCTAATATTTCTGTAATTGTTTTGACTTTGGTTAAGAAGATAGCTTCCATCCTCTTCCTTCTCTATTTGAATTCCTAGGTAGTGACTGATGTTCCCTAGCTCTTTAATTTCAAAGTTCTGTTTCAATTTGTGAACTCTTTGGTCATAATCCCCTTATTGTTCAAAACAAATTATAATGTCGTCAACATAAATTAGAATACATATCCATTTGTTTCCTTGATTCTTTGAATGGATCTGCTTTACTTCTTGAGAATCCTTCTTTTGTGAGTATTTCGTTCACTTTTTAATTCCACATTCTTGCAGCCTGTTTGAGCCCATAGAGGCTCTTTTGAAGTTTACATACAAAGGTTTTTGTCCCTTTAGGAACCCTGGTGGCTGTTCCATATAGAGATCTTCCTTGATGCCTCCATATAGTAAAGCGGTTTTGATATCCAGATGCTTCACCTGCATTCTCTTTCCAGCTGCAATGCTAAGGAGTGCTCTGGTGGTTGTGTGCTTTACTACTGGAGCAAATGTTTCATCATCATCTTCTCCAAATTTATGTGAGTATGCTTTGGCAACTAGTTTTGCCTTGTATCTGAGAATATTTCTTTCTGCATCATATTTCACTTTGAAAATCAATTTGCTTCCTATAGTTTTGTGATTGGGGGAGAGCTCAGTGAGGGACCAGGTTTTGTTTTCCTGAAGTTATTTTATTTCTTCTTCGGCTGCCTCTCTCCACTGAGTGGCTTCCCTTTTTGGCAATTTTTCTATGTCTTCCCAGGATGTTGGTTCCTGTATTCCATATGTCTTAGCAGTGTCTGACAGCCTACGGGGTGGTATCCCTATTGTCACATGAGTGGATCGTCTGATTTCTGGTTCTTCGGTAGGTTCTATTGGTTTGTCCATTGTAAGTTCCACTTCTTGTTCTGACTCTTGTGCAGCTTCACTTTGGTCAGTGTCTCTTGCAGATTCAGTGGGCAAATTCTCGTCACAGCTTTCGAGAATCGTTTTTTCTGATGCTTCGCTTTCATCAAAATAAACACTGCAACTTATTGTGACCTTGTTGATCTTTGGGTGAAGGATTCTATATCCCTTACTTTGTTCATTGTAGCCCACCAGAATCCCTTCTACGGCTTTGTTCTCCCACTTGGAACGTTTCTCGCTTGGGACATCGGCATATGCTTTAATGCCGAACACTCTGATATGTCCTATAGTGGGTTGTGATTCATTCCACATTTGGTATGGGGACTTTCAATGTATTTTGATGGTAGTCTGTTCTGTAGCTTTGTTGCAATTATTATTGCTACTCCCCAGTACTTGTTCGGTAAGTTGGCGTCTGAAAGCATGCACCTAGCCATTTCTGTGAGAGTGCGTTTTTTCCTTTCTGCTACACCACTTTGTTCGGGAGTGTATGGTACAGTTGTTTGTTTCTTTAGGTATGATTCCACATCCTTTCCCATATATTCT
Source organism: Pelobates fuscus (assembly GCF_036172605.1). Lineage (NCBI taxonomy): Eukaryota > Metazoa > Chordata > Amphibia > Anura > Pelobatidae > Pelobates > Pelobates fuscus. The sequence continues at coordinate 282,097,860 of NC_086319.1, read as the reverse complement.
CCTCCATGTTCAGTACATATTATACCTGGTTTCCTTTGAAATTTGTTGCTGGTCATAGCTACAAATTCTTGAAGTCTCTGATGTCTCACTTTTGTGCTTCAGCCGATATGTCGTTGTGTATCTGGAATAATCGTCAATGAAGGTCAGTAAATATCTGTTCCCGCTGGGTGTGGGGTTTTTTATTGGTCCACACACGCCACTGTGTATGAGTTCCATGGGTTGAGTTGTCTTTTTTTTGACTGGTCGGTGAAAGTGGTGTATGTGTGGCCTTTGCTTTGATATAACACGTGCATTTCATGAGCGTGTAGCAAGGTGAAATTATCATACCTTCTGATAGACCTCTCTTTGCAAAATCCTTTATGGCTTCTGGGTTTCGATCTGTGCCACAGGTGGATACACTTGTCGTGTACATTATGAGTTGTTGCATTGGCTTGTTCGCTTGCAGTGATGAGTTTGTACAGGTATTCATTCAACCTTCCTTTTGCTAGGATTTGTTTTCTGTTTCGAATTGTGTATTTATTGCCTTAAAACTTAACTGTAAGTCCATTTTCAGCAAGGGTTTTTAATGATAGGAGCCTTCCTTCTAGGCATGGAACATACAGAACATTCTTTACTTTACTTACCCCTTGACGGTGTGATCATCTCAGGAACCCTTGACCACTACCTTCCGCTTTAATACTTTTCCCATTTGCTGTAATCAATTTCTGTAAAAAATGGTTTAAATCACTTGTCATGTGACTCGTTGCCCCTAAATCGATGCAACATCGGTGTGATGTGCTATTCTGAGTTCCTTTAAAGGTACCACTCTATGATGCACCTGTAGTTTCCTTTGTGGCTGTTTTAACTCTTTCTCTTGTAGGTGGCTCTTTCCTTTGCTGCTCAGCTTTCCAGATTGAGCAGTTAGTTTTCAGGTGACCGGCCTTTTTGCAATGAACACATACTCTTTGCGTTGTCTTGTGCCTTCATGCACCTTTAGAGCTACCACTGATCTCTCATTCTCTTCATCGAGGATATTTTCCTTTCTTCTATTGTATTCATCAATTAATTTTCCTTTAGTATATTCTAATGTTAATTCCTGCTGTGGTCTAGTTTCTAAAGCATTTATATGGGCACCATATGACTCTGGAAGGCTGCATAGCAATAATGCTACTACATGATTGTCTTTCATGTCTTCACCTATTGCACGAAGCTGTTCCACAATCTCTAGCATAGCATTCAAATGTTCGCGCATATCCTGGCCTGTTTCCAGCCTCATCTTATACAGTTTGCGCAGTAAATATAGTTTACTGTTTACGTTTGAACGTTCATGAAGTTTTTGCAATGCAGTCCACAAACTTTTAGCCGTGTTTTCTTTTCTTATATGAATGAGTTGATCATCCCCCACTAACAGGCTTATACCTGCTTTTGCTTGCCTGTTCTTTTTGTCCCATTCTTCAGGGTTTTCAGTGGGTCGGTTTGTATCCAGTACCTGCCACAAGTCATCTTTGGATAACAGCATTTCAAGCTTGAATTTCCTCAGCTGGTAGTCGGCATTGTTGAGCTTTGCTATTGCAAACTTCTCATCTGAACCACTTGCCATATTTCAGTAAATTGGATGCAGCTCTTGTTTCCTCACTCAGCATATACTGGGATCATAGATGCATCACTTATTTGTGGTTTTCCTTCAGTGACTGGGCCCATAACCTGTTGGTTATGCATCAAAAAGAGACACTGGAAGATTGTGAAAAATCATATTAGGTTTTACTTGTGTGGATAAACAGCAAACAGTTACAACATATCAGTTAAAGGGACACTCCAGGCACCCAGAACACTTCCGCCCATCACCCTTAACCCTGCAAGTGTAATAATTTCAGTTTCTATAAACTGCAATAATTACCTTGCATGGTTAAGTGCTCCTCTAGTGGCTGTCTATCAGACAGCCACTACAGGGACTTCCTGGCTTCTTAAAACACGAAAAGTGTTTTAAACTACGCTGGACGTCCTCACGATGCATGAGGACCTCCAGCGTTGCCAGAATCCCCATAGGAAAGCATTAAATAATGCTTTCCTATGGAGAGATCTAATGCGCGCTTGCAGCCATTCCCGCCATGCGCATTTGGTCTCCCCTAAAAAAAAAAAAGAACTTCCTTCCTGTGAGTACCAACAAGCTCAAATCACATATAAGCAGTACTCTGAATTGCACAGTGTGGGGATATTTATGGGATAATAATTGTAACAGTTTGAGAATTTCCCACTATTTAAATTCTCAGATCCCTAATCGTTATCGTGTTAAATGAAATTTATATCACATAATTAATATCACAAATTGTTATAAAAATATAATTTTATTTTTTAACAATTTAAATTAATAATGATGAGTAACATGCATGATAATAATCAATGGAATTCGAGTATAACATGAATATGCAATACAATATGGCAATAATCAATGAATATTCAGTATAAAACAATATGCAATACAATAGGCAATTTACTTCCTGGTTAGTACAGCATAGACTCCATTAGCTGTCAAGACTGATTTACGATAGGTTTCAGAGAAGGAATGTGAGTTTCACACTGAGCTGCAGTGTAGGGCAATAGAACTTAGCTAGCAGTTAGAAATAACCCTTGCAGTGCTGGCTAGACCTCCTAAGTAGTTAAGATCTACTCTTGTGTGATTTTTAATTAAAATAACATTTAACCAGTCATCAACAATTTCCTTGATTTTATCCAATGAGAGAAATCTACTATGTTATATTAGCTGATATTTTATTAATTTGTCTAAACAGATATTTTATCTTATTTTAGAGCCAATCAGTACAGCTGGATAAATGGTCATGATATGCTAACGTGATATTAATCACACAAATACATTAATGGCTATATTAATCCCAGCTGCAGATGGGATGCTATAACCATATATATATTCTTTAATAATTAAGATTTCTAAATATGAAATCTAATCATGATTTATCCAGTCATATATCATGCTATTAATTTTAATTAATTTAAATTAATTAATTAAATGCCTGTATATTTACCAGTTAAGTAGATATTTTCTCATCAGATATCCTCAGGTAGCTAAGTGTCAAGGAATGTTTCTCTCTGGCTCTGCATGGAGTGTAAGAGTTTCTTGGTTACTCTGATTGCCCGATTCTGCCTGGATCTCTCTGAATCCCCAGAGTGTCGTAATGTGTCTCTCTTCAATCTTTGAATTTCCGAATCTCTCCTCTCTCTTCCCTTGTCTTAACTTTTTAAAGGGGAAATTCCTCTAAATGATAGCCAATCACAAATGTTGGGTGTGGTTGCCTTCTAGGTAATCATTTTAATATTTGGACTCAAGAGGGCAGCCTTGTTCCACTAAACATACCTATCCAGGAAATAGTTAGCTTCTCCTGGTGGCTATTTTTGACGTCATTTACGTTATCTTTATGTAGCCAATAACTTATTTTATCTGTCAGATCAAGAGGATTTCTTCGGACTTATCCAGACTATGCGTCTCCATTTTCTGTAGTAATTCCTAAAATTGATAGTTTGTGAACTAAGTTTCACCTTAAAGTATAATGGGACGTTGTACAATATCGAAAGTAAAATTTAATTATTTAATCCTCTCTGTCACCTACGTCTGGGAATAGAATTTATTATAGTTGCATTAGTACCTAGACAGTCTCTTATCTATTTGGTTGTTTATCTTACACATTCCATTCAGCTCGGGCAAAGCGGTCAGTTTTAGAGAAAGGATAGAAATTCTGTGTCTCTTTTTTTAACTTGAAGATACAAAATGGAGTCTGGTCTGTTCATTTTGATTTCAGAACATACACTTTGTATTTCTATCATAGCACAAAATGTCTGCCGATATAAATACCCTGACATAACCCCCCTTTAGTGCGTATCATAGCCAAATAATTTAGCTAATGAGTAGGCACTATGGAAGTCACAAGACATATTGTGCAATCACATCATTTCTGACATAGGCTCATGCGTGGAATGAACATTTTTGTATATATTTGTACCTGTAAGTGTTTTGAACTTTACGCTTAGTACAATCAACCATAATAACATCATTATCATAACACACCCAATAACAATCTTAACATGGATGAACCAGTCAACACGATCAATAAGGTCAGTATCTAACTCAGAGTATTTAAATGTGTCCACAGAAATGTTGTCTTTCTTGCTTGACATTTGGATAGTGTGGTTGGGCTTATGGTCCAGCAAGAACTTTAGATTAGGATCTAGAGAGATATCTAGATTCTGGAAGGGATCCACCATCTCAATAGCACTTCCGAGGACGTTAGTGTACACTGGGTATAGCGTAACGTCACCGATGGTGATACGAGAGTCGTGGGGAACCTTGATCAGTGATACAGGTGCTGGTAAGGCAATTACTTTATTAGTCACCTGGTCCCTGCGAAAAACACTCATGTTTTTAAGACACGTGCTTACCAACCATTTATCTTTTACTAAGATAGCATGTACTAACACATTACTATTGGTTTTTGACATAGTCACTTGACATGTTTCAGAGCCATGTTTAAGGTACTCGATTCCACACAAAGCATTGGTAGAATCGTACACAAAAGGTTTTCCATCACATTGGAAATTATTGTCTTTGAATTTTTCACAGTCATTCAAAATGGGTATTGAATACCAATCTGGTATCCACGGTTGAAAAGCCAAAACATCTGGGGTTTGGACTTTTACATGGATATTGTCCTTCCATGTACCAACGTTGTAAATTGTTTTCATTTGAAAAATGTTTTTGGGAGTTACATATGGTATGGCCAATAAAAAGCAAATCTCCATACGTTCCGGGTCAATTAAGAGAGGTATAGCGCTCCCCATCTCTCAAAGGCCAGATTTAATTGCATAGGCTCAATTGTTTCTCCATCCACATTGGCAAGCATCGCATGAACAATATCCTTGGATACAAAATACAGAGGTATGCGTCCCCCTGCCAATTCGATCATTCCAGTTTGCACTTCATCAAGAAAAGCAAGTGTGTGGAACAATATTGGGTCATGCAGAAATAGAAGTTCACGCTTAAATAAGTCATGACTTTGGTGCAACTCAGTGGATTTGGCAATTAACTCTGCATGCAAATTTGTTGTAACAACTGTGTCTTCCACAATAGTTAACACGTCTTGGAGAAGTGTTCTTTGCTGTTTTATCACCTGATGAATGTCGTTAATGTGTTGCTTTAGCGCATAGATTTCCATATCCAGTTTTTGGACGGTAATAGAGTTGGCGGCAGACATTCCAGTTGCGACAACTGCACCAACAGTGGCACAAACTAATGCAACAATTATAGCGGTGAGGAACCTTTTGGGTCGGTTGCTCATCGAAATAGAACTGGATACAAATGGTTTCCGGGCTTGCTCCAAGATGTTTCGCACACGGTCCTGTGCTCTTTGGAGGTGCATCTGGTACCAAGTCTGTAACTCAGGAAGCTGCATCGATGAAATGTTGTACGCCTTCTTGATGGAAATCTTGGGGTCCAAGCTGACGAACACACGTCGGGTAAGGATCCTCTTCTCTGTTAAGATGAACCCTGGTGTCTCTTGAACCAGGATGCCGGAGGATGGTCCCATCTCTGCGATCGGGTCGGTCCGTAGCTCTTGGCACAGGAGCAGTACGATCCAGAAACACGCCACATCCTTCTTGGACATCTTTCGACAGTCACGTATCAGGAACTGGTTTCAGACTTATCTACTAATGATTCAAGGTTTGTTAAGTATACAAACTTATAACAGTGTGATATCACTTGGCCTAGGACAACACATTATTACGATTCATCAACATATGTATTCTCTTTAATTCTATTTTTATAACTTCATCCCTCACTACATTTATTACTGACTCCTCAGCAATATCTATAGCAGTTAAACAAGCTAGTAACCTGCTTAGAAAATGTAGTTATTGGATGGCAAGGAAATGGTTAATGACATGAACGTACATGAGATCATGGCACATCACAACATTTCACATCATACGATACCACGTGAATCAAGCATTCATCCAGGTTAGTCGTTCACCCATCTGCATCCAAATCCACACCTATAATCCTTAATTGAGATTTAGGATGACAAGCACGCAACTGGTTAATGTGAACCCACTTTTCAATAAAATCACCATCCTTAGGAATTTTTATTTTGTACGCTACTGGGGAAATTTTGTCAATGATGACATATGGCCCTTTCCAAGAAGGTAAAAATGTATTTTCCTTGACTTGATTTCGCGCAAAATTATACAGATAGACTTGATCTGTTATCTCATATTCCTTTTTCGTGGTTTTTAAATCATAATAGGTCTTAACTCCTGTTGCTGCTTTTTCTAGATTCTTTTGGGCAAAAGCAAACGCATGCTGTAAATGCTTGCGCAAATCTTCAATATACTGATGCGTAGTGGCAGCATTGATCAAATTATGATCCGAAGTACGATATAGTAAATGCTGTGGTAAAACCATCTTTCTTCCTGTCATCAATTCAAAAGGTGACAATTTGGTAGCAGTGCTAGGTGTAGCTCTAATCGCCATTAAAACTAGGGGCAATTTAATGTCCCAGTCTTTACCAGACTCCTTAACGTACTTTTTCAGAATATTAACGATAGACTGGTTATATCGCTCTACCCCCCCGCTAGACGCAGCGCGGTATGCAATATGTAGCTTTCGTTTAACACCTAGAATATTCCACATCTTAGCCATTACTTCGCTGGTAAAGTGACTACCTCTGTCTGACTCAATTCTTTGAGGCAGACCAAACCTGGAAAAGACATGGTTAATCAACAAAGTGGCGCACACGGTACTCGTGTTCTCTTTACAAGGCAAACATTCTATCCACTTTGTGTACATACATGTAACGGTTAACATGTATTTGTTACCTCTTGAAGATCTTGTTACAGGACCTATAAAGTCAATTTGGATATCAGACCAGGGTAATGACACCCCCCTCTTCTGAAGTGGTGCACGATGGGTTGGACCATGGGGTTGATATTGCGGACAAATCAAGCATCCCTGACAGTATGTCTTAACATCTCTTAACATGTGTGGCCAATATGCATAATCACGCAATATCTCATATGTGATCTTATCACCACGATGCCCAGATGTAGGTGCATCATGTGCGTGTTGGAGCATTAACCCTCGGTATACAGTTGGGACTACCCATTGTTGAATACCATGTTTAGAAGTTCTGACCAGCAACCCATCCATGATACTAAATTGGACTTTATATCTCATCAAGATTCGTAAATCTTCATTATCTTTGCAATCCTCATCTGTGATGGGATTGGCAGTAGGGTCTTCTATATGTTTATAGAATATACCAATGACAGGATCGTTCTTCTGACTGGTAATCAGGTCCTCACTAGGAGCTTCTTGACTCCATTGCACGACATTTAAGTCGGCATTATCTCTAGCCTGTCGTCTAGTTATGGCTTCAACATGAATTGAACCCATGAGATCATCAATGTTTAGGGTTTCACCATTGATGGCTGCTTGTTTTGCCAGTGAATCGGCTAAGTCATTACCATCCTTGTCAATACCTTCTATTTTAGAATGGCCTTTGGTTTTCTTCCAATATATGGTTAAACCATGTTCCTTAACCAACTCATCAATTTTACAAAACAATTTCCCATGTTTAACAGGTTTGTTATTGCTTTTCAGCATTTGGTTACGTTTCCAGCTAGGCAGATATTCGACGAAACTGTTGCGAACATAGTTGGAATCAGTTATAATAACAAATTCTTTGATACTATATGCTATTGCCATTTGAATGGTCTTATATACTGCACAGAGTTCGGCTATCTGACTGCTTTTGGGACCAATACTGTATCCTATAGATACATTGGGATAATCACCTATCCAGGCGATTCCGATACCTGCAACTAACTTCCGTTCAGTACCAGCGACGTGGTGATATGAACAACCATCAATGTATACCCATGGTAGTGGTCGACAGTATTCTTCGTCATAAACTTTATAAGGGGATAACAATTGCTCTTCTAGGAAGTCATCTCCGGTGTCATTATCATCCAGAGATGGAGCAGTACAGTCATGTAATTCTGCTAAACCTTGGGCAACTGGGCTTCTCTTATTATGTTTATAACGGACTTCTAACGGCCATCCCTGTAAGGATAGAGTCCATGCAGTAATCCGACTGTTAGAGAGATTACCGTCTCTAATTCTTTCACTCTGCAGATACTGTAGAGGTTGGTGAGCTGTTTCTACAATTATTTTCTCACCTTGGATATAGCTACGAAAATTTTGTAGTGCCCAGACAGTCGACAATAACGCCTTCTCACACGTGTTGAATTTAACTTCAACAGGTGACAAAGTCTTGCTAGCATATGCAATAACTTTGTTTAAACTGTCCTGCTTCTGATACAGAACAGCACTTATGCTTAAATCGGTATATCCTGTCTCCAGATAGAAGGGTTTACCCCCCTCTGGGTATGCTAAACAGGGTGCCTGAGTGAGCTTCCTCCTCAGTTCACTTACCGCTAGGTCCTGAGGCTCCCCCCAGTTCCAGGTAGTTTCCTTTTTAAGCAGGTGTAAGAGTGGTTTCGTTATTTCTGCATAGTTATCTATAAACTTACGGGAGTAGTTAGTCATACCAAGGAACGATCTTAATTCCCTGATGTTTGAAGGTGTTTTAGCCTTTAGTACGGCTTCAACCTTCTTCCTCTGGGGATTTAATCCTTCAGAGGTTACCTCATGTCCGAGGAAATTGACATGGGTGCGACACCATTGCGCCTTTTGTAAAGACAGTTTAATCCCTGCCTCTCTTAACTGAGTGAGAACATGTCTAATCTCTATGATATGTTTATCAAAGGAAGTGCTTTTCAGAAAGACATCGTCGACATATGATAACGTTCCTCTCTCTAGTGCGTCAGGCATAGCTTTATGCATGAACACAGCGAATTCATGACCAGAGTTTATGTAACCGAAAGGCATACGGGTCCAGGTATACTGCTGCTTTCCAAATGTGAAGGCCAATTTGTATTGGTCTTCATTATGGACTGGGACAGTCCAATATCCCTGCGCACAGTCAATGGCAGTGAATATTTTGGATCCCTGCATTTGTACCAAACATTGGTCTATGTATGGCACTGGCCAACCAGACATATAGACGCGTTTATTTAGCTGTCGTAAGTCAGCACATAAACGCCATTGTCCATTAGGTTTCAGAATCCCCAAGATCGGATTATTATACGAACTGTGCACTGGACGTATAATGCCCCTTTCCTTTAAATTCTGAATGATGTCTTGTAGACCATCGTATGACGCTAATAGGAGTCTATATTGTTTGATAAATACAGGTGGTAAATTTGGATCAGTTTGTATTCTGGCTACGTGGAGGTTAGTTAACCCACAGTCGTAGGAATCTTTGGCAAAAATATCTTGGAATTCCAAAAGGATTTCCTTTAGTTGTTGCCGCTCAGCTTTGTTGGAGCAACCGTCAGCTAAAGATATTTGCTCTTCTAGCCTTTCCTGAAATCCTGGAAAGATTTCAGGCTGGCCTATCTCATAAGCTTCTTCAAGCCTAGAAGTTAGGTCAGTTCGGTGTTGACTTACCTTTTCTCTTTGGTCGTGATATTCTTGTGATTCCTGCTCATTGAGCGGATGATCGAAGGTGATTGATGCTTCTTCGATTTTACACAAGCCGTCTTCGACGTTGAAGGGATACACAGATAGGATAGTGAATAATCCTTCTGGGGAGGAATGGAATATTTGATCGACAATTTCGTCCTCAGTTAAGTATTCTTCAGGGATGAGGCCTATAATTTGGTTTTGGAAACCAAATGTATAGTACTCAGCGTTCAATGCTAGAACTAATAATGTTCCTTTTGGTAAAGTAACACTATTGGGTGTAACATTGTTGACCATTATATAGGTGGGATTCTTACCAATACTTACTATTTGTGTATGTGTTACCACCATCCCTAATTGTTGTATCCTGTTGGATAAACAGATTAGGTGTTATGGTCGTGACTTAAATATGAATATTAATTTAATAATTAATATATAATAATTAAGCAACAAATAACAACATCAATATTTTTTAGAGTTCGGTATTATGGTCGAATATATAATAGGAAATACACAAAACATTGTAGTATTAAATGTATATTTAATATAATTATAATAACAATTAAACAAATGCTAGCAGAATGTCAATTTACTACAATAATTACACAATACAAACTACAACATTACTTACAAAAGGCTATAACAGTTGCTAGCTGTTATAATAGATTACTTACACGGCTCCAGCCTGTTTGGCTGGAGCTATACAGTCAGCTACATGTTCAAATGCAAGCAAAGGAAAAAGAGAAAGAGTTCCTCCTACTATTTGGTTTTATCCAGTAAGTAGGCTGGCCTGTGATGTCACTTCCAGAAGCACATGAGTTAGCACACTGACCCCTAGTGGTGCCTCTAAAGCATTAAGCTCATTATGCTTTACTGACATCTAGTGGTGCGTCTAAAGCATTAAACTCATTATGCTTTTTTATGACAAAAAGTCATTAATTAATAAATACCATTACAAACCACCCTTTGACTTATGTCATAAAACAAACATTATAAACCCGTACATCTTGAATCTACCCTATTTTAACAGTACCTGCCCTACAACAAAACCCACCTTTTGAAGAATGATACCCATTTACCCGTAAAGTTATGACACTTTATTGCTTATTCAAATTTTTTTTTTTTTTTTTTTTTAAAGCAGCACATACGCACCCTTATAATAACCACTGAGCACATGCATTAGCAGTTGGGAAACCTTGGCCTTAAATGGGCAAATACCCACCCTTGTAATAATAGACAACTCAAACCATGTTTTATTAGATTAACCAATGATATTGTGTTCATGTGAGGATGTGTTTTGGAGCTTAATATAGTATTAGACACCACAAACTCATAACACCTATGAATCATGGCACAGACCGACTCGATTTCTGTAGCCTCTGGCTGGTCTGTGTGCCTGGAATTTTCACAAACATTAGTCCTGGAAACTGGATACTCTATTCTTTGACAGTCTCATAGAACATACGCATGGAGACAGGGATGAATGAAATAATTTGAGCAAACAAGGACGTAGGATTTTTGTATTTATAGTTCATGTGTGCAGGGACTTCTGTGTGTTTGTGGTCAATTGTCACAGTATCCTGCTCTGGCTGTATTATTTTACCTACTCCCATCACTCGCAGCTTCAGTATTTCTTCTCATATCAGTTCATGTGATCAAGGACTTTTGTGTGTTTGTGGTCACATTGTTTTGTTTTTTCTTTCTTTATACCATTAACCACCTTGACGTAACAGTTTCCTGCTCCTGATGCATTTTGTTCCGACTCTCACCACTCTTAGCTGCAATATTTTTTCTCCTTACAGCAACAGTTTAGCATAGTGTCAAGTGCTTCTTCTTAAAATATCCTTGCTTGAAAGTTCTTGAATGAAAACACAGGCAATGACGAACACAAACATAAATGGCAAATAACTGTGCCAATCATCACAAGTACCATTTGATTGTGGTGTCTTAACCATATTTTTCCCTATGGCGTTTGGATAAATACCTACACACCTCTCTTCACATCCAGCACACTCCTGATTCAGAGATAAACACAATATCACTGCTGTATCTACCAATTTAACCCAAACACTCGTTATTACTGCTGCATTTACCAATTTAACCCAAACACTCGTTATTACTGCTGTATTTAACCAATTTAATCTAAACATTAACCAAAACAATTACATTCCTATTTACCACCCTTCTATTTAAACATGTATAGATAACCCAAAATGCCTACTTTCTCTTATCACTCTTATCACTCTTCCGTTTTTTGTTAACTGCAACCACTCATGCACTTTAAACAGACACAAATCAAGCACCTACCGGACAATGGGGTTAGAGACCTCCCACCCCAGTTCGGTTTACACAAATACCCCCTGGTCCCTATGGGTCAATACCCCCTTTCCCAGGCAAGCATACATACATACATACAACAATCAATAGATGTATTTCCTAGTCACTAAAAGTCCAATACTCAGTACCCCCTAGCCTAAATTCCCCACCCGCTACTGTAACTAAGTTTACAGCCCACGTTATGGCAGTTCACCCGCTAGGCAGATTTGCTCAGTACCCCCTAGTTTAAGTTCCCCACCCGCTACTGTAACTAAGTTTACAGCCCACGTTATGGCAGTTCACCCGCTAGGCAGATATGCTCAGTACCCCCTAGCCTAAGTTCCCCACCCGCTACTGTAACTAAGTTTACAGCCCACGTTATGGCAGTTCACCCGCTAGGCAGATATGCTCAGTACCCCCTAGCCTAAGTTCCCCACCCGCTACTGTAACTAAGTTTACAGCCCACGTTATGGCAGTTCACCCGCTAGGCAGATATGCTCAGTACCCCCTAGCCTAAGTTCCCCACCCGCTACTGTAACTAAGTTTACAGCCCACGTTATAGCAGTTCACCCGCTAGGCAGATATGCTCAGTACCCCCTAGCCTAAGTTCCCCACCCGCTACTGTAACTAAGTTTACAGCCCACGTTATGGCAGTTCACCCGCTAGGCAGATACACAATAAACCCACGTATTACTTATTTTATATTTCCTGGTCTCTCAAGGATATACAATAGCTAATCCCCTTCCCAGGGTAATATAAAACTGACACAAAAGGCTACTTTTAAGCAATACAGAATTTCAAATGGACTTATGAGTAATACATAAAGTTTTCAAGTGCAATACAATCACTAGAAATAAGAGAATAGTATGCACAAAAGCATAGCATAGACATGTTAAATAGACAATAAAATAAAACATTCAATAGCTCATCAAAGGTCAACATTTAAACACTGGTCTCCATCTGATATTCTATCTGTGTTCCAATGTCCACCTCTGGTTTCTGCTACATCTGAAAAAGTTAGAAAACAGATCAGGATTACTTTCCTAGTCACTTATAGCGTATACTGCAAATATTTTACTTAGAATATATATATATATATACACACACAGACATGTAAACACACTCCTTCAGCTTTTCATTTTATAAATAATTTTTTCAACAAGATTACTTTCTTAATTTTTTACAAGGCTCTTAAAAAACAATAAGCTAATAGCTGCTTACTGCATCTTCTCTGCAATTCAGGAAACACATTTCAAGCCAACCTAAACATGTTTAATAACTCTCCACCCTTTGGTTAAATTATAGAGGAGTGAACCACAACACCTCTTCCGCCTCTGAAAGGATATAGGTCAATATGTCTCAAAGTTCAACACTTCTGACAGCTATGAGTGACTCCCTATTAATTTCTAGCCTTTCCACGGACATGCTTGCACCTCGCGGCTAAGGGCCTGCACAACTAACCATCCTGTGATGGCAGTGGCTTTCCGCATGGGGGTGACCGCCCCCGCAAAATTATAGAGGAGCAAACATACAGCAGCCTCTTTTCCGGCTCGATTAAAGGTTCTGGGCCAATATGTCTGCAATTTAACCAGTACACTCACGTATCACTTATTGTATATTTCCTGGTCTCTCAGGAATTTCTATTAAATAGCGTATCCCCTTCCCAGGGCAATATACAACAAAAACTAGTCACCAAGGGTCTCTATGGTCATGATAGGCCGCCCTACCACTAGTGTAATACGCCCTTTTTTAAATATATTTCCTGGTCTCTCAGAGATTTAGCCTATCCCTTTCCCAGAGCAATATATATAAACAATTACAAATAAGTTACAAAATGCTACTTATAAGTAATACAGGGTTTCAAAATACAGGATAGAACTGCACAACAACTATTGGGTATGCTCCCCCTTATCCGGACACTTTTAAATACCCCCTAGCTCAGGTTTCCCACCCGCTACTGTAACTAAAATCACAGCCCACGTTATGGAGGTTCACCCACTAGGCAGATACACCCTAATTCAAAGCATGGAAATATTAAAATCAGTTATAGATGGCTTCTAAAATAATATAAATCTTAATCTGAGCCCATACACTTACTTTGTTAAAAATGCTAACTTGTTAAAATATTCAGACTAAATAGGACAAAGGAATTATTTTACCATTTTTTTCAGTTCATTTGTTACCAGTTCCTGAAATTCCATCATATGTCCAGTAATTCCTTAGTCCTGGATAATAAAGCTGAAAAACACTCCACAAAGGCAATTACATTTACAAAACAATGCAGTTTATTTTTTCTCATACAGGCAAGACTACCCACCCCCAACAAGGACATTCTCCCCCAGCTGTAGCTGAAAAGCATGGTCACACAGCTGTTAAAAAAGGTGGTCTCTCCTTCATGAGTCAAAATCATATATATATTTATACTAATATTCTGTGTATACGCACACATAAATCTATTATTCACTGAATCTGCTTTACTAAACGTATCTTTTTCTTAACTACTAAATTTAATAAATTTTGTCCAAATCTCTTTTCAACTAGACAAATCCATGAATGCCAAACAAATGTAAATTAGTACACAAACAAACAGGGTCAAATTTAGCAATAAAACCTGGTGAACTAGTTTAGTGAAAAGTCTTTTCCTATGCAAATGGTAGAAAACAATGAAACTAGGCCTCAACTCATTCACACCATGTGGTCAATGGTGGATTAAAATCCACATGGTCAGACAAAAAGTAAATTATATTTTTTTCTATATAAAAATGACCAAAGATTGGTAACAAGCAACACAATAATTCATTACTATGTTCTACAGCAAGAGATACATTAAAAACAAATATCTAATCCCTATTTGCTATCTGTATTCATTCCATTAAAACCAGATCATCAATTTATTCACTTCTATACAGACAGACAATTGACTCTATGTATTAAACAAAATGCATAACTTTTGTATTTTCCCTAATATTCCAGCATAATCCCATCTTCGTCGCCAAGTGTTATGGTCGTGACTTAAATATGAATATTAATTTAATAATTAATATATAATAATTAAGCAACAAATAACAACATCAATATTTTTTAGAGTTCGGTATTATGGTCGAATATAGAATAGGAAATACACAAAACATTGTAGTATTAAATGTATATTTAATATAATTATAATAACAATTAAACAAATGCTAGCAGAATGTCAATTTACTACAATAATTACACAATACAAACTACAACATTACTTACAAAAGGCTATAACAGTTGCTAGCTGTTATAATAGATTACTTACACGGCTCCAGCCTGTTTGGCTGGAGCTATACAGTCAGCTACATGTTCAAATGCAAGCAAAGGAAAAAGAGAAAGAGTTCCTCCTACTATTTGGTTTTATCCAGTAAGTAGGCTGGCCTGTGATGTCACTTCCAGAAGCACATGAGTTAGCACACTGACCCCTAGTGGTGCCTCTAAAGCATTAAGCTCATTATGCTTTACTGACATCTAGTGGTGCGTCTAAAGCATTAAACTAATTATGCTTTTTTATGACAAAAAGTCATTAATTAATAAATACCATTACATTAGGGCATCAGAGTTTTGTAATCTCTGACCCTCCTTGACCTGTAGGGGTAAAAGAAAGTTACTTGTCCCTTGTGGAATGGTTATGTCATCAGGTACTTGGATACTTACCGCATATGGGAGTATTTGTCCTGATTTCAGGGCGTTTTCCTCGTGTAGGTATCCACAAGGATTACCTTTTAACCTTGTCCACAAGTTGGAATTAATCAGGTCAAGGTGTATGGCAAAGCGATGTATGACATCATTGCCAATGTAAACCTGATAGCGAGGTTCGTCTATCACTAGGAATAAATGTTTAACTGTCTTATTTCCGATGGAAATAGATAGTAAACATTTTGCTATTACATTGTGACTCTCTGATTCGCCATCCAGGTTCTGGATCCACCTGTCATGTGGGGAAGCGTACCTGATCATTTTAGGATTAGCGATCTGCTTTAACAGACTTCTGCTAATATAGCTGTTCTCACTCTTTAAGTCCAGCTTTGCATTCCTATTTCTTCCTAAGTCATTTATTTGAATAGGAAAGAATAAGTTATCATTAACCCTTTCAATTCTGGCAAGGAATTGAGCATGACCTGCCAGATCTACAGATTCAACATAGTCCCTGTGGAGAGAAATGGTTAAAACATCACCTTCCAGAGAGACATTCTTGATTCTCTCTGGAGCGATTCTTACGGAATGCTCATCTACAGGTGCGATTGCGTCATTCACCTGCAGGATAGTCACGTCGGGTGACTGACTATTCCTAAAATGTACCTCTATTGAGTCAGGTCTTTCTTCTATTACATGGCAGTTACGATCAGATTGTACATGTGATTTCTCATAGGTTATAGGAACCTTAGCTTGCGACCATACAATTCCATTCACACAGTCAATAATTGTGTTAAGTCTTCTGAGTATGTCTATACCCAGAATCAGTCGGTTATAGGGGAGATCTACCACTATCACCGGGTGTCTAAAGGTTTTGTTACCTATTTTAAACTTTAACCAGGTATTGCCAATAACATGAAGGGCATTTCCTCCTACACTCAACAGAACATTGGGGAAATCTCTTAGCTTCGGCTTATCCGTCCATTACCTGCTGGAAGTAGGTATTGGATAAGATAGTGGCTTGTGAACCAGTATCTATTAACCCTTTGAAAGGCTGGGGTAGCGAATCCTGTATTTCTACAGACATGTAGTACCTTCCTTCATGTTCTTCTAATTCACATAAGAATTTGGAATGTGTCAACATATTACTTGTTTTCCATACATTACCGGTCACAGCAGTAGTTTCTACCTGTACTGAGGAATGCTCAGTCTTACCCACAGGCCCATCCTTTTTAGGGATGTCTTGAACTGTCAAGCGGGAAATAGTGGTCGGCATCTCGTCAGTTAACCCTTTCAGGGCTGGATCCTGGAAACTAGTGGCTGCTGGGGCTATTTTAGCCTTTGGCTGAAATGAAAAAACAGAGGAACACGTTGCGCCTCCTTCACCCGGAAGTGAAGTGACGGGATTGGCAATAGGTTTCCTAACACAACTATTGTTTATTTGACTGTTAGTACCTGGAAAGGAAACAGGGTTAGGCATTACATCTACTGATAACCTAGCCTGTTTAGTCACTGTGGCTATATTTGCTGCGGCACTTGTTGATGCTGTTGCAATTGCACAGGTGTCTCTGCAATTGGAGCTGTTCCTAAAAAAGGATTGATAGCAAAGGCTTGGTTAATCTTTGTTATTTGCTCCATTAATTTGCCCATCTGGTCTGTCAATTGACCAACCTGGCGACGCAAATTATTTCCCCCATTGCCGTTTTGTCTTTGACCATTAGAGTTTGGCTGGGATGGCTGAGACTGCTGGGAGTTACTGGAATCAGATTGATTGTTTCTGTTTCCATATCTCCTATTTCCCTGAGGATTCCTTCTCCATTGGGAATTGCCTTGGTTTTAATTAACCCAGGGGCGTTTATTCCCATTGGAATTGGATTTTTCAGAGTTATTGTCAGAGGAGTTTGCAGAATTGCTTCTGGCGTTTTCCTGTTTCTGAGGCTTTGGTGTTTTTAAAACCTCAGAATAGGTCCTCTTTTTCTGTTGGGTTTCTAAACCTAACTGAATTTTAGTCTCTGATACCATTTTATCACCAGGTTTCTTAACCTTTGGCTGATTTTCGTCATGTGCATGGTGTATGGTATACAATTTCATGCACTGACTGACTAGCCATTCTAACGGTAACTTACAGTCATAATCTCTTGCGAGATTCATTTGTATACTTACCGGCATGGCATGAAAATACAGATCTTTGAAGTCTGTGCTTTCATACCTGGGTTTTCTTTGGCCCACGGAGTATGCATTTTTAAGAATTACTAAAAATTCTCTGGGACTTTGATCTGGACGGCACTTTAAGTTATAAAGCGCATTCTTTGCAGAAGCAACGGTTTTATACTTACCATATTCCATGATTATTTCATATTTCATTTTGGACCAGGACATTAATTGCATAGCTTGAAGACTTTCAAGATGAACACGGCACATTGAATCAAAGGTCCATGTAATGAACCATTTCTTTTGAATGTCATCATACATGCCCAATGAATTCATTGCTCTATCATAATTTTCCAGATGTTCAGATATGTTTCCTGAACCTCTAGAAAATTGTGGGACAGTCTCTCTAAGGAACTTAACAACCTTTGGCGATTCATAAACAGGCGTCGTTGATTTGCGACTTCTGTTTCTTTTTAAACGTCTATGCGATCTGTCTGCTGAAGAGGAATTAGACCCGTACAACAGTGCAGATGGCATATCAGTCACATGGCCTTCAGAATGGACAGTGCAATCACTTTCACTCCCATCACTCTGAGCTTCTTGTTCACTGTCACAATTCTGATCAGCATCAGAATCCTGCCAGTGCACAGAACCATGTCTGTTTTCATTCCTATCACCTTGAACTGGACTCTCCCTCTCAAGTTTGGCCAAGACAGCTTTTTCAAACTGTTCTGCCCAAGATTGCCAATGTTGTTTGGCAATGCCAGGAGATGGAGAATTCTGTTTCACAGGTGATATTCCTGAATTACTCACCTCATTCCTTACAGACTGTTTTATGAAAACCTGGTCTGGTGTGGGAAAATCCTGACAAGGAGGGGATTTATAGATAGTCTTTTCTTTCATTTTTGTGCAACTTTTTGGCACAGAATGATGGCTATTAACCTCACTGCCTGATTCCTGGCTTTCCTTTTCATACTCATCCAATTGCATTTTAAGCTGATTTATTTCTTGTGCATATTTATCCATCAAAGCTGTCATTTCTTTTTCATGATCAGCCTGACGAGTTTTATGCTCAGCAAGTAAATCTTGGAGTTTCCCATCTTGAATGCCAAATTGTTCACTGTACGTGTCCAGTTTGGTATTCAATACCTTGTTTTCATCTAACGCCTTAAGAAGTGCTGTCATAAAGAAAGGCCAAGAGTGTATTATGTACCCCATCTTTTTCTCTATGTTCTTTTGTTCAGCAATTACCGTATATACTCGAGTATAAGCCGACCCGAATATAAGCCGAGGCCCCTAATTTTATCCCAAAAAACTGGGAAAACTTATTGACTCGAGTATAAGACTAGGGTGGGAAATGCAGCAGCTACTGGTAAATTTCTAAATAAAATTAGATCCTAAAAAAAATATATTAATTGAATATTTATTTACAGTGTGTGTATAATGAATGCAGTGTGTGCGTATGTGTGTGTGTATGAGTGCAGCGTGTGTGTATGAGTGCAGCGTGTGTATGAGTGCAGTGTGTGTGTGCATGAATGCAGTGTGTGTGTGCATGAATGCAGTGTGTGAATGCAGTGTGTGCAGGGCTAGTGCAAGGATATTTGCCGCCGTAGGCAAAAAATTTGTTGCCGCCCCCTCCCCCCCCCATATGTCCTGACTTCCCCTCCTCCTCCCTCAGTGGTCCTTACCTCCCCACCCCCGTGTTCCTTCACTCCCCCCCCCCCAGTGGTCCTGACTCACCCCTCCCCTAGTGGTCCTTACCCTCCCCTCCCCTAGTGGTCCTTACTCCCCCCTCCCCTCCCATAGTGGTCCTTATCCCACCCCCTCCCTCTCATAGTGGTCCTTATCCCCCTTCTCCCTCCCATAGTGTTCCTTATCCCCCCCCCATCCCTCCCATAGTGGTCCATATACCCCCCCCCCTCCCTCCCATAATGGTCCTTATACCCCCCTCCCTCCCATAGTGGTCCTTATCCCACCCCCTCCCATAGTGGTCCTTATACCCCCCCCTCCCTCCCATAGTGGTCCTTATACCCCCCTCCCTCCAATAGTGGTCCTTATCCCCCCCCTCCCTCCCATAGTGGTCCTTATCCCCCCCTCCCTCCCATAGTGGTCCTTATATCCCCCCTCCCTCCCATAGTGGTCCTTATACCCCCCTCCCTCCAATAGTGGTCCTTATCCCCCCCCCCTCCCTCCCATAGTGGTCCTTATACCCCCCTCCCTCCCATAGTGGTCCTTATACCCCCCTCCCTCCCATAGTGGTCCTTATCCCCCCCCTCCTTCCCATAGTGGTCCTTACCCCCCCCCCCCCTCCCTCCCATAGTGGTCCTTATACCCCTCCCATAGTGGTCCTTATACCCCTTTTTTTTATTATTATTAATTTTTTTTTATTATTTTATTTCTTATTATATTTATATATATTTTTTTTCGTCCCCCCTCCCTGCTTGATATATGGCAGGGAGGGGGGCTCTCCTTCCCTGATGGTCCAGTGGCAGTTCAGTGGGGGGGAGAGGGGGGCTGGCAGAGCTGTAACTTACCTGTTCTGCAGCTCCTGTCAGCTCTCTCCTCCTCTGCGCCGTCCGTTCTGCTCTTCTGTCAGCTCCCAGTGTAAATCTCGCGAGAGCCGCGGCTCTCGCGAGATTTACACTGGGAGCTAACCGAGGTGCTGACCGGACGACACAGAGGAGGAGAGAGCTGACAGGAGCTGCAGGAAAGGTAAGTACAGCTCTGCCAGCCCCCCTCTCCCCCCAGTCTGTATTATGGCAATGCAAATTGCCATAATACAGACTCTGACTCGAGTATAAGCCGAGTTGGGGTTTTTAAGCCCAAAAAATGGGCTGAAAAACTCGGCTTATACTCGAGTATATACGGTACTTTAAGATGTTTTAGTATGTGTTCATCAGTTGTCATCGTGCATTTAGCATCCCATTCTATGCTTTTTAACCAAACATCATAGCTTAAATCAATTTTCATATGTTTATGAATATTGATTAGAGCATTTTTTTTTAAGTCTTCAATTATTTCACAATTATCTGTTACAGATTTATCGCTGTCCATTTTTTATACAATGATTTAATCTCAATACAAAACTCTTTTCTATATTAAGATTAATTGCATGAATTACACAAATATTATTATTGTATATGGAATATAATTTCAACTTAAACGATCTCAGCAGCGTGCCTCCAATTTGTGAGGATATTTATGGGATAATAATTGTAACAGTTTGAGAATTTCCCACTATTTAAATTCTTAGATCCCTAATCGTTATAGTGTTAAATGAAATTTATATCACATAATTAATATCACAAATTGTTATAAAAATATAATTTTATTTTTAACAATTTAAATTAATAATGATGAGTAACATGCATGATAATAATCAATGGAATTCGAGTATAACATGAATATGCAATACAATATGGCAATAATCAATGAATATTCAGTATAAAACAATATGCAATACAATAGGCAATTTACTTCCTGGTTAGTACAGCATAGTTAGTACAGTATAGACTCCATTAGCTGTCAAGACTGATTTACGATAGGTTTCAGAGAAGGAATGTGAGTTTCACACTGAGCTGCAGTGTAGGGCAATAGAACTTAGCTAGCAGTTAGAAATAACCCTTGCAGTGCTGGCTAGACCTCCTAAGTAGTTAAGATCTACTCTTGTGTGATTTTAAATTAAAATAACATTTAACCAGTCATCAACAATTTCCTTGATTTTATCCAATGAGAGAAATCTACTATGTTATATTAGCTGATATTTTATTAATTTGTCTAAACAGATATTTTATCTTATTTTAGAGCCAATCAATACAGCTGGATAAATGGTCATGATATGCTAACGTGATATTAATCACACAAATACATTAATGGCTATATTAATCCCAGCTGCAGATGTGGGGTGTGGTTGCCTTCTAGGTAATCATTTTAATATTTGGCCTCAAGAGGGCAGCCTTGTTCCACTAAACATACCTATCCAGGAAATAGTTAACTTCTCCTGGTGGCTATTTTTGACGTCATTTACGTTATCTTTATGTAGCCAATAACTTATTTTATCTGTCAGATCAAGAGGATTTCTTCGGACTTATCCAGACTATGCGTCTCCATTTTCTGTTGTAATTCCTAAAATTGATAGTTTGTGAACTAAGTTTCACCTTAAACTATAATGGGACGTTGTACAATATCGAAAGTAAAATTTAATTATTTAATCCTCTCTGTCACCTACGTCTGGGAATAGAATTTATTATAGTTGCATTAGTACCTAGACAGTCTCTTATCTATTTGGTTGTTTATCTTACACATTCCATTCAGCTCGGGCAAAGCGGTCAGTTTTAGAGAAAGGATAGAAATTCTGTGTCTCTTTTTTTAACTTGAAGATACAAAATGGAGTCTGGTCTGTTCATTTTGATTTCAGAACATACACTTTGTATTTCTATCATAGCACAAAATGTCTGCCGATATAAATACCCTGACAACAGTGCCATCTACAGCTCAAGTGCTAATTATATACATGTTATGTAGTACATGGTGTTGTATTTCCCAACACCTGAGTGGCCGTGGAGACGACTACCTACCTTCCTATCTTTCATTTTTTGCCTCCCTTGTCCTGGTTAATCATTCTCTCCTATACCATCCCTTTCCTATATCCCTCTCTTCTTCTTCCCCTCCCTTTCTTCTTCACAGTCTTGTACCGACCTCCACTTTTCCTCCGCTACTCTCCTCTCTCTGCAATCTACCTTTTCTCCCCTTTTTCCTTCCCATTTTCCCCTTCTCCTTCCCTTCTCCTACTTTTACTTTTTCTCTTCCCCCCTTCACACTCTCCCCTTTTACCCTTTCCTTTCCACCCCACTCCCATCCCCTCTTACCTATTCCCTTTTTCTTCACATATCTTGACAGATTTTAAAGTATCACTACAGGGTCTGGAACACAAACATGTATTTCTGACCCTATAGTGCTAAACCCACCATTTAGGTGGCTTGCCCCCCCCTTAGCCACCCTATAAAAGTTTAAAACTCACCTTATTTCCAGAGCCACGCTGGTCGGCCGGCGCTGGCTCCGCCCCCTTTGTGACATCATCGAAATGGCCGATTTTTAGCCAATCCAATGCTTTCCCATAGGGAAAGCATTGGACTGGCTAAAATCGGCACGGGGCGGGGCCAAATGCCATTTTGGCCAATCAGGACCTCCTCGTAGAGATGCATTGAATCAATGCATCACTATGAGGAATATTCAGGGTCTCCATGCAGAGAGTGGGGACGCTGAAAGGCAGGGCTGTTTACTGTGCAGCCCTAAGCCAGGACGCCCCTCAAGTAGCCATCTAAGGAGTGGCCACTTGGAGGTGTCCCTAGGGGCAATGTAAACACGGCCTTTTGTCTGAAAAGCTAGTGTTTACATGAAAATGCCTGAAGGGAGCTATTATACTCACCAGAACAACTACATTAAGCTGTTGTTCTGGTGACTATTGTGTCCCTTAAAGTATTGACATGCTTATACTGCTATTCATTACCAGCTGACCTACAAGCACACCCAGAGGCTTAATCCTACTGCACCCTATAACCTGAGATGGTTGTGAACTGTGAGTGGACTATGAGTAAGGAATGATCTCAGGGATGTCCACCTTGTTGGGGATTTTTTTATTTAATATCTTTTACTTTCAGATTGTTAATATTGTTGTTCTAGTCCATATTGGCTAAGGATAGCATTTAGATACTGAGAATCAAAAACTTATGCAGTCGGGGCTTGAACACAGTTCGGGTTCCATGGACACAAATATCTTACAGACCCCCTGCTTCCTCTCCTTTTAATACCAATGCTCTTCATCACCCACCTTCCTATCTCCTTATACCTGGCATTGCATTGTATTTGATGTCATCCAAATATTTTGTACAGACAAATTTGTTTTTTGTGTATAATAGACCATCTGGCTATACTACACATATTTCCCCACATGTCATTTTGCATATGATATTGTTTTTTCAGCAATTTATAAGACCGAGGCTCTGGGAAACACCACCCCAGTTAATTTAGAATTTTCTAAACACTCATCAACTGGAACCCCCTAAGTGACTTGCATGACAGGAATTCAGGCTGGTAGGCACCTCTGTTCAGATGGCTGGGCATGGATCCTGACCTAGTTTGGTCACTTTTACCTCGACCTGCATTGTCTTGTACAATACAATGTACACTTTTGCTAATGTGTACATGCCTAATAGGAAGCAGAGCCGGTTTCTCTGATCCACACTACACATGCCCTCCACCTTCACGAGGCTTAGCTGATACTTAGCTGATACTGGGAGGGAGTAATTTTAATGTGGCCCTGGATCCTAGGATGGATGCATCAGATAGCCAGGTAGTGTCAGTGCTGAGTCTTCTTCTTCAGATACATAAAATGTTACATTCTTCTAGATTGCAAGACTGTTGGAACGGTTCTATATGTTGTTCTCTAACCCGAACAGCATACATTCCAGAATTGATTAGTTTTTCGTCCCCTACTATTACATTCCCAAATTGCTACACTCTGATAGGCATGACCTCTCTAAACTACTGAACGTAGCATATCATAGAGCTCATCTTGCCTCTAAATCTTTTTTTCACGAGAACAGCAACAAATGTGGAGCCTTGTTAGCGTAAATGATTAACCAGAAAAGATCTGTTACATACATTGCAAAGATATGAGAGAGGCATGACAAACTCTAATAACTTCCTAATGAGATTGCTAAAGTCTATATTATTGGAACCTTTACAACATATGGCAAACTGACCCTTTACTTGGGGAAGATGCACACTTCCAGGGGATCTAAAGCTACCTATCAAACCTTATACACCGTCAGCTAGAGGTCAAGGATGCAGATTGCCTAGAAATGCCCACCACAGAAGAGGAGCTGGCCATGGTGGTTAAATGTACACAGAGTGCCACAATTACTGTTTTACTGGATTGCTGGAAAGTCTGTGAAAAGAGCAGTGGAAGTCACGCTCCCTCCTCCTGACAACATCAGGAGAGGCTGGCCGACTTCCAGGGCTGCTCTGGCTGTAGGTAGACAGGTGAGTTGAAAAATCCGAGCCCCCAGCCAGAGGCAGGGGATTCAGATTTTTGGCCCCCCCTGCTCTGATGCCCTAAGACGACCATCTGTGCCTCATTATGGACGTGCCGGCCCTGAGGTGGTACAGTTCTTCCTACAGGGGATCTATTATGTGTAGGTGATCTAGTGTGTGTGTAGGGCCCAAAGTGTGTATAGGAGATATAGTATGTGTGTGCGCGCAAAGGATGCAGAGTATGTATAGGGGTTCTAGTGTGTGTATGTGTGTGTAGAGGGCTAACATGATCCATCTTTCTGCAGACAGCATTTTTTTTATATCTTTGATTTAATGCTTTATATTTAGTAGATACTTTCTGCTTTTAGCGATGTCTTTTCTTTATAGATTTTCAAACATTTCCCGCAAGAGCAATTCTGCAGATTTTTGAGCTTTCTGTGTTTTCATTTTTCTATTTACCTAGCTTGCTTTCCTGAATTAAAACTAGAGATGTTTATCTTCATTGATTATCACATGCCACAAGTATTGGTTTTGTTTTTTTCTAGGTTTGGATTAAAGGAACATTATAGTCACCTAAATTACTTTAGCTAAATAAAGCAGTTTTAGTGTATAGATCATTCCCCTGCAATTTCACTGCTCAATTCACTGTCATTCAGGAGTTAAATCACTTTGTTTCTGTTTATGCAGCCCTAGCCACACCTCCCCTGGTTATGATTGACAGAGCCTGCATGAAAAAAAAATGGTTTCACTTTCAAACAGATATAATTTACCTTAAATAATTGTATCTCAATCTCTAAGTTGAACTTTAATCACATACAGGAGGCTCTTGCAGGGCCTAGCAAGCTATTAAAGGACCACTCTAGGCACCCAGACCACTTCAGCTTAATGAAGTGGTCTGGGTGCCAGGTCCTTCTAGGGTTAACCCATTTTTTCATAAACATAGCAGTTTCAGAGAAACTGCTATGTTTATGAATGGGTTAAGCCTTCCCCCTATGTCCTCTAGTGGCTGTCTCATTGACAGCCGCTAGAGGCGCTTGCGTGCTTCTCACTGTGATTTTCACAGTGAGAGCACGCCAGCGTCCATAGGAAAGCATTGAGAATGCTTTCCTATGTGACCGGCTGAATGCGCGCGCAGCTCTTGCCGCGCGTGCGCATTCAGCCGACGGGGAGGAGAAGAGGAGGATCGGAGGAGGAGAGCAGGAGGAGATCTCTCCGCCCAGCGCTGGAAAAAGGTAAGTTTTTACCCCTTTCCCCTTTCCAGAGCCGGGCGGGAGGGGGTCCCTGAGGGTGGGGGCACCCTCAGGGCACTCTAGTGCCAGGAAAACGAGTATGCTTTCCTGGCACTAGAGTGGTCCTTTAACATAGCAGCGGGTTAAGAAAATCTTAATTAAACAGAACTTGCAATAAAGAAAGCCTAAATAGGGCTCTCTTTACAGGAAGTGTTTATGGTTCATAAACAAAGGGATTTAACTCCTAAATGGCAGAGGATTGAGCAGTGAGGCTGCAGGGGCATGTTCTATACACCAAAACTGCTTCATTAAGCTAAAGTTGTTCAGGTGACTATAGTGTCCCTTTAATATATTGGATACAATTTATACTCTAAACTAAATCTGCACATTCAAGTAGCTGATTACACCCATTTGATTGCTTACATTAACAAACAAAATGCCTATACTGTGCACTGACCTATTACTTGAATGAATTTAAATGGATTAATAAAATAACCGCAAATAATAATATAGAAAATACATCTACTTTAAAAGGACCACTATAGTGCCAGGAAATCATACTCGAGGTCCCACTCCTGTGGCGCTGAAGGGGGAGGAAGGGGTTAATGCCTTACCTTTTTTCCAGCGCCGGGCTCCCTCGGCGCTGGGACTCTCCTCCCTCTTCTTCTGTCATCGGCTGAATGCACATGCGCGGCAAGAGCCGCGCGCACATTCAGCCAGTCACATAGGAAAGCATTATCAATTGTGGATGCAACTGAAAATCACAGTGAGAAGAGCGGAAGCGCCTCTAGCGGCTGTCAATGAGACAGCCACTAGAGGCTTGATTAACCCATATGTAAACATAGAGGTTTCTCTGAAACTGCTATGTTTACAGCTGCAGGGTTAACCCTAGATGGACCTGGCATCCAGACCACTTCATTGAGCTGAAGTGGTCTGGGTGCCTATAGTGGTCCTTTAAAGCTCCTCACACTAATAGTACTTAAAAATTTACCATCAGAAGTCTTCTTTCTTTTATTTTTTCTTAACTTCAGCTCCAAAAAAGGACAAATAAATATCCATTATTTAGAGGCGCAACTCTTTAAAACTAATAAATAACGATTGCAAAATAACGCTGGAAATGTAAAAAAAAAACTATACAATAAAAGTAATCAATCTTCACCCTTGGAGGGCTCTGTGCAGACTAAGCTTTGATAGTAGAGATTGCCCTTATATAGGCTTTGCAATAGCTGACATAGTATGGGGAAATTTCCCATACTAATTTTGTCCTTTCATCTCTTCAGTAGATAACTCCCTAATTTGCTATCCTTATGTGGATGCTAATTGCCTTTTAATGGATGAATCGGTCTTCCCGTGATGTCACTCTTTCCTTTCAAAATGTGGGACTTTGCATGAGAACGGCCAACATCATTTCACAAAGTTGAGCACTGTTTAAATCCAGGAATGCCTCCAGTGGCTGTCACTAGAGGTTGTCCTAACCCTGTAATGTAAACTTCAGTGTTTTACATTGCGAGGTAAAGGGGACAGGTGCCCTTCTTCCATAACTCTTCAATAAGATGAAGTGGTCTGTGTGCCTATAGTGTCCCTTTAAAAAATCGGACTGAGGACTTAAAAAAAAAAAAAAAAAAAAAAAAAAGGGGATATTTAATAATATACTCAAGGCCCCCACACGCTGGAAATCAGTGGAGTGCATAGTGATCTGTGCATCGTCCATTATTTTTTTATTAACTTGACTTGGCCCCATCCCCATTATTTCACAGGTCCCATCCCCATGGAATGGGGCTCTTCCTAGTGACTGGGCAGCAATGGCTGCCAAGCTGGTAGTTTTAAAGGTTTAATATGGAAATATGGTCTTATCTACCCTGTTAGTTTTTATTTATTGTTATTATTATTGCTACTTTAAT
The DNA here is from genome assembly GCF_036172605.1 of Pelobates fuscus. Taxonomy (NCBI): domain Eukaryota; kingdom Metazoa; phylum Chordata; class Amphibia; order Anura; family Pelobatidae; genus Pelobates; species Pelobates fuscus. The sequence goes on along the minus strand of NC_086319.1, from coordinate 282,070,003 downwards.
GTAGAGCCTAACTTACAAGCACCACATAAGTAACCCTTGCGTTATAGAGGTTTTTTTTTTTTTTTTTACAATTTGTCCTCTGGCTGGTAAGAATGCCAGTGGCCAAAGAGTGCTTAAAATTATCATTCACTTGCATGAAAGCAAACAAGCATGAAATATTATTTGTGAATGTGATAATTTGTGAATGTGAATGCATTCGGTCCCGTGTTTTATTGAAACAGGTGATTTGTGAATCTTTCAAATTCTATCCTTTGTATAGGATTTGGATGCAAAAGCACCGATTTTAATGCAGGCAAAGAATGCATACAGGAGATTCACTTGGACGGACTGAATTCTGACTGTATTTGGCTTTAATAAATATGAAGTGAAAAATTTGAAATATGGACATCAAAATAATTTCAGATGTACAAATCAGACTCTTATATTATATATGAGATTAATCATCAACATAAAGCACATTTGATTAATGTACCTTATTACAGATGCAATTGTAAATTATTATACGATTTTTTTTCCAGTAGGTGGTGCAATTGTCCTTATACCTGTAAACGTAAAGTGTATTTCAATGACTATCAATGAGGCAATTTCCTATATATAAATAAAGAAAAATAATATATGAGGATCCTGAAATTATATAAAATTAGAAAATATAGTACAGACCAGAAAATATGAATATCATTGGAGGATAGTAACCATCCTGGTAAAAATGTGATTAATATACAACTGTGGTGCAACAGCACAGTCATAAACCTATATACAGTATGCATATGCTGCACTCACAGAATGTAATAGTTTTGTTTTTTTCTCATCTATCCTAGGCAAAAATAATAGGGGTGTAGTTACAGTATATGATCATACATTGCACAAGCCTGCCACAAGGCAGGTTTTATCCTAGCAACCTAGTGCCTGCCAGGGCTGGTGCAAGGACTTCTGTCTACACAGGCAAAGACACATTTTGCTGTCCCCAAAATTTGTCTTTACCTGTCTAGTATTCCCCCCTTTGCCCCTCTTAACCATTATTTTGCCCCTTTTGTGCATATTGCCATCTTTTTCTTTCTCATTTCCCTTTTTGTATATTGTATCCCCTGTTTGGCATTTTTTGTTTTAATGTTTTTGTGTCTTCATCCTACTTTTCTTTACCCCCTTGTGTCACACACTCACTCGCTCTTACACATACACACACACACACACACACACACACACACACAGACACTGGCTCTAAAACACACACACACACACACACACACACACAATCTCTTACACATGCACACACACTGCTTTTAACACACTCACTGGTTCTAACACACACACACACACACACACACACACAGTCTATTACACACATGCACTGCTTATACACACTCACTGGCTCTAACAGACAAACACACAGTCTCTTACACACACTGCTTATACACACTGGCTGTAACACACATGCACACAGTCTTTCTCACACACACACGCTGCTTTACACACTCACTGGCTCTAACACACACACACATAATTACATAGTTACATAGCTGAAAAGAGACTTGCGTCCATCCAGTTCAGCCTTCCTCACATATGTTTTTGCTGTTGATCCAAAAGAAGGCAAAAAACAAAAAAATAGTCTGTAGCAGTTCCAATTTTGCAACAAACTAGGAAAAATAGTTTGTCAGATGTCTCCTTGGATCAAGCAGCTATTACCATACAATGTTTTTGTTTTTGCAAGTATTTATCCAATTTCAGTTTAAACATCTGTATGGACTCTGATAAAACCACCTCTTCAGGCAGAGAATTCCATATCCTTATTACTCTTACTGTAAAAAAAAAAACTTTTATTTTCCTTAGATTAAATCTCCTTTCTTCCAGCCTAAATGTGTGACCTTGTGTGCCAAGTGCAGCCCTGTCTATGAGTAGATTCCCAGATAATGGTTTGTACTGGCCCCGAATATATTTGTATAATGTTATCACATTCCTTGGAAGCAGACTCTATTAAGTAGACTCTTTCAAGTAGGAGTTAGAAAACCAGGAGTTAAAACTAACTAGGGGTTTAAACTATCAAGGTAATTTTTTATTTTTTTATTTTTATTTATTTATATATTTTTATTTTATTTTTATTGTTCTGTATCTGGGGAAATGAGTGTTAGCAAGATTGCTGGTTTAACTCAATGGATATCTTGTTGCATGTATGGATGCCTGGATGTACCCGTCCAGGGTCCATACCTCTGTGATGGATGTGTGCGAGTGGAAGCTCAGATTGGAGATTCTCTGGAAGCTCAGATTGGAGATCTCGAGAAGCAAATCGCAACTTTGAGGGAGATCGACAATCTTGAGAGGAGTCTGCTGCTGACTGAGCAGAGTTTAGTGGGGACAGGTAGTGGAGAGGGAGGAGATAAGACAGATGGGGAACAGGCATGTAGCTGGGTGACAGTGGGGCGAGGAAGCAGGGGGGGAGGGAAGAGGAAAGGGCTTGCTAGTCCTGATTTGGTGCAACCTAGCAGATTTTCCCGTTTGAGGGAAGATGTTGGGAGCATCAGCTCAGGAGTAGCTGTATTAGAGGAAGCTGTTACTTCTAACAGCCGAGCTAACAGCTCCCCTAGTACGGGTGGGAATCAAAATGTAAGGAAGGCAAGACAGGTTGTGGTGGTAGGGGACTCTATCATTAGGAGAGCAGATAGGGAAATCTGCCGCTCTGATCGGCTCAACCAGACAGTTTGCTGTCTCCCGGGTGCTCGGGTCTGGCATGTTGCTGACAGAGTGGATGGATTATTGGGAGGGGCTGGGGATGACCCAGCGGTCATGGTCCATGTTGGTACCAATGACAAAGTAAGAGGAAGATGGAAGGTCCTAAAGAATGATTTCAGGGAATTAGGTAGCAAACTTAAGAAAAGGACCTCCAAGGTGGTATTCTCTGAGATATTACCTGTGCCACGTGCTACAGTGGAAAGGCAGCGGGAGATTAGAGAGGTTAATGCGTGGCTGAAGTCTTGGTGCAGGAAGGAGGGTTTGGGGTTTTTAGAGCACTGGGCCGACTTTGCGATTGGGTACAACCTTTATAGTAGTGATGGATTGCACCTAAACGGGAGAGGGTCTTCAGGGCTGGGGGATAGGATGGCTAGAAGGTTGGAGGAGATTTTAAACTAGTAGTAGGGGGGGAGGGTCATAGCAATTTACAAAATGGAGATAGGACAGAAGAGAGATGGGCTTTAGCACAGTATAAGGAGGGTGGAGACGGGGGTGGGGGGGGGGTGGGAGGGCGGGGGCAAGCTCAGAACAGAGAAGCTATGTAATGTTGATAATTCACAAAATATACATGTGATGCATGATATTAAATGTATGCTTACTAATGCAAGGAGCCTAAATAACAAAATGGGGGAACTAGAGGCATTAGCATACACTAAACAATATGATATAATAGGCATAACTGAAACATGGTGGGATGAGACACATGACTGGGCAGTTAACTTAAATGGGTACATGTTATTTAGGAAGGATAGGAAAAACAAGAAGGGTGGTGGGGTATGTTTGTATGTCAACCATGATTTAAAGCCAAATCTTAAGCAAATGGAATGCGATGAGGAAAATGTGGAGGCTTTATGGGTAAATATCTGCTTGGGGGAAAAGAAGGGAAACCAACTATTGGTTGGGATATGTTATAAACCACCTAATGTTAATATTGACGAGGAACAACAGCTGTTTGAGCAAATTGAGAAAGCTGCAAATCTGGGTAACACTTTAAATATTGGAGATTTTAATTACCCGGACATAAATTACAGAGGGACTAGTAGCTCAGCAAAGGGAATTAGGTTTTTAAACTTGTTAAATGACACCTTCATGTCACAACTAATACAAGCACCAACTAGAATGGACGCTTGTCTGGACCTGGTTTTACCAAACAACGTTGATCTTTTGACCAACATTCAAGTAGGTGAGCACTTGGGAAATAGTGATCACAATATAGTGTCCTTTGAAATAAACTCGAAAAAACAAAAGCACATGGGGTATACTAAAACATATAATTTTAAAAAGGCCAATTTCAATAAGTTAAGGGAAGCTTTACAATATATTGACTGGCATAAACTCTTTAGTGAAAAGAACACTGAGGATAAATGGATCATCTTCCAACAAATATTAGAAAGGTACATTTCTCAGTATGTACCATTGGGAAATAAATATAAAAGAAACAAATTAAAACCAATGTGGCTTAGTAGAAAAGTAAAACAAGAGATTAAAAATAAGAAAAGGGCATTTAAAGCATTTAAATCGGACACATCAATGCATCTTATAAAAGATATAAGGAAGCAAATAATGCGTGCAAAAAGGCAATTAGACTTGCTAAACTTCAAATTGAAAAAATGATAACTAAAGAGAGCAAAACCAACCCCAAAGCATTTTTTAAGTACATAAATTCTAAAAAACCCCAAAATGAAAGTGTAAGTACACTAAAAACTGAAACGGGGGTGTTAGTCAATGAAGACCAGGAAAAGGCAGGAATTTTAAATAACTATTTCTCCTCTGTATATATTAAGGAAGAACCCATGGCAATAGCTGTGCAAATGATTGCTACTAAAAACTTGCAGAATAATTGTAATTGGTTACCTCAAGACAAGGATCTGCAGCAGCTAAAGAAAGTTAATATAAACAAAGCTGCAGGGCCTGACGGTATCCATCCACGTGTACTTAAGGAACTAAGTGTAGAAATAAGTGAACCTCTGTTTTTAATCTTTCAAGATTCTTTTCTTTCAGGAAGTGTTCCGGAGGATTGGCGAAGGAAGATGTGGTTCCTATATTCAAAAAGGGTTCAAAATCCTTGCCTGGAAATTATAGACCTGTGAGCTTAACTTCTGTGGCTGGTAAAATATTTGAAAGGTTATTAAGGGATAATATTCAAGAATTCCTTGAGAAGTGCATGGTTATCAGCAAAAATCAGCACAGTTTTATGAAGCACAGGTCGTGTCAAACTAACTTGATTGCATTCTACGAAGAAGTAAGTAGAAGTATAGATCAGGGTGTTGCAGTGGATGTGATCTGTTTGGATTTTGCCAAGGCATTTGATCCAGTTCCACACAGAAGATTAGTGTTCAAACTCAAGGAAATCGGTCTAGATGAAAATGCTTGTTCTTGGGTAGAACATTGGCTTAAAAACAGAGTACAAAGAGTTGTCGTTAATGGTAAATTTTCAAGCTGGACAGAGCTTCTATTTAACATGTTTATAAATGATCTTGAAGACAGCATTGAAAGTCATGTTTCAGTGTTTGCAGATGACACAAAACTTTGTAAAATAATACAATGTGAGCAAGATATTACTTTGCTGCAGAGGGATTTAGATAGACTGGAGGACTGGGCACTCAAATGGCAGATGAAATTTAATGTTGAAAAATGCAAAGTTATGCACTTCGGCGTAAAGAATACACAAGCAGTGTATACCCTTAATGGAAGCGAATTAGGGATAACAACACACGAAAAGGACATGCAACAATGTGCAATGTCAATCAGCAGTGGCCAAGGCCAGTAGGGTATTGTCATGCATGAAAAAGGGCATTCATTCTCGGGACGAGAATATCATTTTGCCTCTTTATAAATCACTGGTAAGACCACACATTGAATATGCTGTGCAATTTTGGGCACCTGTTCTAAAGAAGGATATTATGGCACTAGAAAAAGTGCAGAGGCGGGCTACAAAATTAATAAAAAGAATGGAACATATCAGCTATGAAGAAAGGTTAACAAATTTAAACCTATTTAGTTTAGAAAAACGTCGCCTGAGAGGGGATCTGATAACATTATACAAATATATTTGAGGCCAATACAAACCATTGTGTGGAAATCTATTCACAAACCGGACTTTACATAGGACACGAGGTCATGCGTTTAGACTAGAAGAAAGAAGATTTCGTCTAAGGCAAAGGAAAGGTTTTTTTACTGTAAGAACAATCAGGATGTGGAATTCTCTGCCTGAAGAAGTGGTTTTATCAGAGTCCATACAGATGTTCAAACAGCTACTAGATGCATACTTGCAAAAACAGAATATTCAAGGATATAATATTTCAATGTAGGGTAATAACTGCTTGATCCAAGGATAAATCTGACTGCCATTCTGGGGTCAAGAAGGAATTTTTTTCCTAGCTTGTTGCAAAATTGGAAGTGCTTCAAACTGTTTTTTTTTGCCTTCTTTTGGATCAACAGCAAAAAACATATGTGAGGAAGGCTGAACTTGATGGACGCAAGTCTCTTTTCAGCTATGTAGCTATGTAACTATGTAACTATGTACTATGTAATATCCCCTCTGATGCACCGTTCTTCGAAACTAAAGAGATTTACATTTTTTAACCTTTCTTCGTAACTAATATGCTCCATTCCTTTTATCAATTTTGTAGCTCGTCTCTGCACAGTCTTGCTTGCACAGTCCACAGCTCAGCTCTGTTCAGGAAGAAAAAAGAGAAGTCTCTATTGTACATGCCCGGAACTAAATGATTTATTTATTTATTTTATTTATTAAATAACTGTGATTATGGTGGTTAGAATGACCCTTTAAGATGATTCTCAGCACTGTCTATTGTGAGAACCTGCAGCAAATAGCAATGGACTTGTGGGGAACTGAGCAAAGCAATCTAAACAAGGCAGCCCTATGTGTCCCTAAAATCTTAAAATCTTTAAGCATTTCAGGGTAAGTGCAAAAGGGCAATGAGTAGTTAAAGCTAGAAAGTAAATGTATACATTTGGGGCCCAAAAATAAAATCTCCCCCTCTTAGTCCTTGTAGTCATCCAAGATTTAATTAAAATATTTTTACTTCATTGTCAAAATCAAGTCAAGTTTAAAAAGTTGTAAGACAATGTGCTTACATGAGTGCTGTGTCATTTAAACAATAAACAATTCTATGAGGGGGACGCGCACAACGCGATTACATAATTCTACGTCTGCGCACAACTTTGGGGGAAATAGCGGAGGTCCGGCATGGCGAGACTAGTGAATGGCGCGACACTGAAACCAAACGAGCAGAGACTAGCGCAGTTCTACCACAATTAAATAAGGGGCCTCTTGCATTACAGGAAACACGCGCAGACAAGGCAAGAGGGAGATTAAGTGGCATATTGTGGCTGAGTGCAAGCTGTTGCAAGATGGGTGAAGCAGTGCTCTGAAAAAGTGAAGCACCTGGCGATTCATTGTGGAGACAAGTATACACTAACCCCTGACTGGAATCAGATGCTGCAGAACCTCAAAATTCTGACGAGTATCACATTTATTACTTACTTTATTACTTACTGTAAGCAATTATAAACCCCAGCTTCCTGTGATAAATAAACGCTGGCACTGATAAGTATTAAACGTGTGAAAGTTGAGCTATAAACAAGGGAAAAGATTTGTGGAAACTAAGGGAAAATACCCAACAACTGTTTCCCAAGACAAATGTGAGCTAAAAACAAACAGGCATTCAACGTGTGCAAACTGATAACTGTTTTTGAACTTTATGTCTGTCTAAAAGGGAAAATTTATATTGATTTGTGTGCATTCTAACACAAGTGAACAAATTCACTACAACTACTGAAGCTAGTAGAAGATATCAGGAGACATAGACATAACAAGAGACATAATCACCTGCTTCCAATCATTCCAGTACAAGGAAATCATGTTGAAATCAAGCAGGTTAAAATCACCCAGAAAAGAAGACGTTAAGGATATAACTGTATTACCAGATTTGTCTTTCTATACAAGATCGCAAAGAAAAACATTTGCTTCAGTGACCTCCATCCTAAGAAGACATACCATAAAATATTCATGAGGTTTCCCAACCGCACTTATAATTACGAGTAGAACTTGGTGAGAACCTAGTTATGCATCTAACAAGTGTTTGTGTGAAGATCTCTACAAGAGAGATCATGGTAATGAGATTTAGTTTAGTTTTTTCTGTTGTGTGTTTTAGTTTTTTATATACAGTAATAAATCCTTGGATGAGTTGTGTCGGTTGCCAGTCGTGGGGAACCTCCGGGTCTGACCAAGAAAATAGGCATGGGGATGAATAGTTAAATCTGTCTCAATTAATATCCAGGGCTTAAATATCCCACAGAAAAGATGGGCATTGACTGATTATTTAATTAAAGAAAAAATCCAAGTAGCCTTCATACAAGAGACCCACTGGCGACAAAATCAAAAAATTAGATGGTAAGGAAGACAATTCCCAATAATGATTAGTTCCTCTAAAAAGGAGGAAAAGAGATCTGGTGTAGCAATCTTCTTTTCTAAGTCCTTGCAGGTAGTAATAAAACATCAAGACATATATACAAAGGGTAGATTTAGTATTTTGGTTTGTTCGATTAAAGGACCACTATAGTGCCAGGAAAACAAACTCCCGTGGCGCTGAAGGGGGTGGAAGGGGTTAATCCCTTACCTTTTTCCAGCGCAAAGCTCCCTCGGCGCTGGGACTCTCCTCCCTCTTCTGATGTCATCGGCTGAATGCGCAAGCGCGGCAAGAGCCGCGCGTGCATTCAGCCAGTCCATAGGAAAGCATTCTCAATGCTTTCCTATGGACGCTGGCGTCTTCTCACTGTGAAAATGACAGTGAGAAGCTCGGAAGCGCCTCTAGCGGCTGTCAGTGAGACAGCCACTAGTGGCTGGATTAACCCATAGGTAAACATAGCAGTTTCTCTGAAACTGCTATGTTTAGAGCAGAAAGGGTTAATCCTAGATGGACCTGGCACCCAGAACACTTCATCAAGTTGAAGTGGTCTGGGTGCCTATAGTGGTCCTTTAATGCTGATCTTTATACCTTAATCAATGTTTATTTGCCTAGTATTGACCCAATACTCTGTCATATTGTATCATGTCAGCTGCACTACATGGCATATAATAAGCAGATTCGTTAGAATGTGACTTGTCAGGATTTAAAAATAAGTTTCAAATTTTAGGCCATACATTATCCAAGAAAATTTTGAATTCTCATTTAATGACAAGTCACAATTTAGTGAATAGCTCTAAATGACTCTCAACTCTCATACTGAGAGTAAACAATAGCTGGGATATTAATATTAGTCCAGTAACTGCAAAAAAGTTTTTTTCATACTTTTTTCGGAGTGCCTCTCTTTATCAACTCTACAGCATAGCAGTATTTATGTTCACATATTTAAAAAAAGGACATATTAAGACATAAAAAATGGATGGGGAAGCAAGAATAAACCAAAGGTTTAGGTTCAGTTAGGTGGGGCAGAGGCTCTCCCCAAAGAAAAATAGATAAAAATCTTAATTAAATGAGGTGTTCTACAAAAAAACTGACACATTCATTTATTTTGCGGTAATTTTTTTTTTTTGTATACAAATTATTGAAAGGAAAACTGAAAAAAGATGCTTAAAAAATAAATAAAAAAAATCTGATTTAGTTCACTTCAAATAATGATATGTTAGTATTATTATCCACCATTAAAATGTTGAGTTAATATTTAGTTAAAAACAACTGTGTTCATTCTCAACATTTCTTATTTTTCTTCTCCTTTTCAGACACCAGGGGGAGGTTTATAAAAGTGTTCTGAATAGTGTATTTTCCTTTGTTTCTACGCTATTCCTATTAAATTGCTCTAATAATAATAATAATAATAATAATAATAATGATGATATAATGATATACCTATTGATTTTTATACAAGCATAGCTACCATGGGTGTCCGCAGGAATTTTTCCAGGGGGGGACATAATTGTAATGACATCCATGCTTGGTTCCTTTTTGACAGTGTCATGAAAGGAAAGGGGCATAGTCATTATCACATAAAGCCAGGGTGAATAGCATTTTCACAACTATGGTGTCAGGAATACATGTTTGTATTCCTGACACTATAGTGTTCCTTTAAGCAAATTAAAGGAACATTCTGGTCACCATAACAACTTAATCTAAATGAAAATGCTGCCAGGAAGCCCCCGGGTGCTCTCTTTCCTTTAAGGGGTTAAACCACTGTCAAATGGTTTAACCCCAAAGGCTTCCTCCAGCTCTAGATCTCCAGGTCGCTCCGTGACATTCGGCTTCTGAAACGCAGTGTCAGGAAGTGCAGATTGACATCAAGCATGGGTGCCACTGATTGGCTAGAGTGGTTAGCTGACGCTCTCCATCAGTAGCTAGTTCCCGGTTCATAAAAATGTTTTACTTTTTTATGAATGGGGAGCTACTGATTGGCTTAGAGTGCCAACTGACCGCTCTAGTCAATCATCGACACCCATACCCAGCGACACTCTGTGCTTCCTGACACTCAGTAAATAAAAGTGAACACATTAGTACTTTTTTTTTTTTTTTTTTTTTTTTACCTGAGGAGATGAGAAGGTCCAAAGTTTCCCTGCCAGGCCCAGGTACCAAAGCCTTATGATGTGGTGTCCAGAATAAAATGAAGGGTTCACTTCACTTGTCCTTCCTGCTCTAATCTTTTTTTCTCCTTCATTTGACAGTCTTCTTTTTCTTCTGACACTGTCTTCTCTCCTCCTTGGTTCCTTCTGCTCCTTTACCTTTCTGCTACTTTCTGCTTATTTTGTGCCTTTCTGATCGGTTCTCTTCTGATCCATGCTACTTGCAGAACCTTTCTGCTCCTTGCAGACCCTTTCTGCTCCTTCTCCGACTTTACCTTTGTGCTCCTTCTGATTCTTTCTGCTCCTTCACCTTTGTGCTCATTCTGTCCCTTTCTGCTCTTTGCAGACCCTTCCTTCTCCTTGCTGCCCCCTGCAAACCCTTCCTGCTCCTTGCAGACCCTTCCTGCTCACTTTTGTTCCTTCTCCTACTTTACCTTTATGCTCTTTCTGTCCCTTCCTGCTCCTTGATGCCCTTTCCAGCTCCTTGCTGACCCTTTCTGCTCCTTCTACTTTACCTTTGTGCTGCTTTACCTTCCAGCTCCTTGCTGACCCTTCCAGCTCCTTGCTGACCCTTTCTGCTTCTTGCTGAACCTTCCTTCTTCTTGCTGACCCTTCCTTCTCCTTGCTGACCCTTCCTTCTCTTTGCTGCCCCTCTTCCTGCTCCTTGCTTCCCCTTTCTGCTCCTTGATGTCCCTTCCTGATCACTTCTGTTCCTTCTCCTTTCTGCTCCTTCTCTTACTTTACCTTACTGCTCCTTGCTGACCCTACCTGTAGGCTATCTCCCCATCCCTCACTTACCTGATCTATAGGCTACCTCCCCCATCCCTCACTTACCTGATCTATAGGCAGTTTCCCCCCCTCATCCCTCACTTCCCTGATCTATAGGCTGTCCCCCCATGCCTCACTTCCCTGATCTATAGGATGCCCCCCATGCCTCACTTCCCTGATCTATAGGCTGCAACCCATGCCTCACTTCCCTGATCTATAGGCTGCCCCCCATGCCTCACTTCCCTGATCTATAGGCTGCAACCCATGCCTCACTTCCCTGATCTATAGGCTTCCCCCCATGTCTTACTTCCCTGATCTATAGGCTCTCTCCCCCCCCATGCCTCACTTACCTGATCTGTAGGCTGCCCCCCGTCACTTACCTGATCTGTACCCTGGAGTGGCGGGCCCGGTCGCAGCTTTGACCCCTGCGACCGTAGTAGTTCCGCCACTGAGTGATGTCCAGGCTCAGAGTGCGACTGCTGACAAGCATCTCGTGAGACATGACATATACATGTACACATACACACAGGGATTCTGTGACCCTGGACACATACAGCAAGATTCACACATGCATTCACACACATACTCAAAATTAATGCTTACATTGCTCATTTGGAAAAAAACATATCTATTTTTGTGTCTCATTTTCCTAATGTTTGCGTAGATTTTGCCATTTGGTTTCTGAATAACCACAAGTCAATGCTTACTGATTAATGTGCATTGTGATTTTGGGTGCCTAGCTGTTTTTATTATGGTTTCTTTTCTCCCTGGATCTCTATTGATTTTGTAATTTTTTTTCCCCCAGATAGTCTACACTTGCTGTCTGTTTGATTTGTGAAATGATGATCAGTAGCTGGCTGTTTATTCTATGATTTCTCTCTCAATGATTGGCTCTTTATGCAATGATTTCTCCACCTGACTTTCTTAGACTTCACCCACACACTGCATCCACTAAGCACACAAACACACGCAGACTACATCCATTATACACACACTGCATCCAATACACACACTCTGCATCCACTATACACACACTCTGTTACGGGTGGCGGTACGGAGACCGGGACCCCTGAGTGCCTGATAATGAAGGGAGTCTCAGCGTGGTAATGGACTATCAGGGCCTGGTGCAGGGTAACCACACGCCCCCTGGTGTTGTGCACCAGCGTTTGTGCGGCCACATACCAAGGCCCTGATGCAGCTTATGCGGATCCCATGAGCTAGGTGATATTCAGACCTCCCAGGAACTGGAGCAGGACAGAAAGCAGAACCCAGAACATGTACACAAGACATGAGGGAAACATGAACAGGGCAGGACAGGACTGTACATGAACTGGGAATACAAGACAAAATAAAACAAGACCAGATATACAAGGCAAAAAAAGAGGAGACATAACCAAGTACTATATATGTAAAACATTGGAGATTTAGACATACATAAATGGTCAAGATGTATGCAGCCCACCACTGCGTCAAAGTACTCCAATTAAGGTGGGTTCCTATCTGCCTAGATATGCATGACCAAATAAACCAAATAAACAATAATAAAACACACACAGCACTTATCTGCAAAGAAAGGGCAGAGGACTTGAAACAACTGCCTGCAGGAACCAACTGAAACAAAAAGGATTAATGGAAAAGGAACGGGTGTGGCAACAAAAAACAAACATTTAAAGGAATCCAAGAGACTGGGAATTCCAGGAATGGAATACAGGAATGAACCCAGAAAACCCAGTATAAAGAAAACCAGACATGGAATAGAAAACCAGAAAAATCAAGAAAAACTAAACAAGAATTGTAAAAAGAGTACTAGATACCAGAAGCCAAGGCCAGACATCTCCGCAGAACAGAGCAGGATGTGACACACTCTACATAAACACACTGCAATCACTACACAATAAGCATCAATTCTGCACACACTGCATCAACTAAACACACAGACACACTGTTTCCACTACACACATTGTCTGCCTTCACTCTACACCTGAGCGGCGGGTGGGGGCCCTAAATCAGAATAAGGGGGGGGGGGACACCTATTGTCCTCCCCCCTGGTCCCCACCCCTGAGCGGCGGGTGGGGGCCCTAAAGAAGAATAAGGGGGGAGGGACCTATTGTCCTCCCCCCTGGTCCCCACCCCTGAGAGGCGGGTAGGGCCATAAATTACTTCAAAGAGGGGGGACCTATTGTCCTCCCCCCTCGGCCCCCACCCCTGAGCGGCAGGTGGGGGCCCTAAGTCAGAATAAGGGGGGACACCTACTGTCCTCCCCCCGGCCCTCACCCCTGAGCGTTGGATGGGGGCCCTAAAAGAGAATAAAGGGGACACACCTATTTTCTTCCCCCACATCCCCCACCCCTGAGCTGGGGGGTGTGGTGACATTCTGTCATCAAACTAATATGGTGACCAGGGGTCATGTGACCAAGCTCATGTATGCCTTTCTCACAGTGGGATAAGCTTTACCTTTGATATGGTAATTCAATACCTTTACAGGTCAGGAAAGAGATAACCACTCCCCCCTATTCCTTTCTGTTCCTTCTTGGCTGTGCTACTAAGCAGACCCTTAAGCAGACATGGGCTAATTTTTATCATGGTGAACTGTGAGTGGGATCTGGTGATTTTATAAGATTTAGTTGTTATTGTTAGTTAGGTTGTTGTTGTTGTTGGTATAGTTAGTTAGATTGTGTGTCATTATTTGCATGTTGTTGTTGTTTTGTCTCTGAATAAATATTTGTTAAAGTAGACGGACCAGAGTTTATATGTGTATGCGTACATAATAATTTATAGAGTTTGGTAATACACCACAGGGGGGAGAGGGAGGGGGTGATGGTAAGGGGGTTGATGTTGAGGGAGGGGGGTTGATGGTGGGGGGGTGATGTTGAGGGAGAGGGGTTGATGGTGAGGGAGTGTGATGTTGAGGGAGGGTGATGTGAGAGGTGGGGGGTGATGTGAGAGGGAGGGGTGATGTTGAGGGAGGGGGTTAATGGTGAGGGAGGGGGGTCGATGGTGAGTGTTGATGGTAGGGGGGTAATGTTGAGGGGTGTTGATGGCAAGGGAGAGGGGTTGATGACGGGGGAGGGGGTGATTGTGAGGGGGTGATGGTGAGGGCGGTGATACTGAGGGACGGGGGTGATGCTGAGGGAGGGGGGATGTTGAGGGGAGACAACATACCTATTTCTTACTCCCTGGTGCTCCAGTGTGGGCTGCCTGGTGGTCTGGTGGGCTCCCTGGTGGTCCGACGGCCATTACATCCGGTCTGCAGCTCCGCAGAGGTGCAGACCATGTATCTCATGAGACCCATCAGAGCATTGCCATGGTAACCCGCGGCAACGCTCTGATTGGCCAGTTCCTGTGAGACACATTGTCTACAGCTCTGCTCACTGCGGAGCTGCAGACCGGTATCTCTGATGGCTGGCCGGGCAGACAGGAGGGGCCTCGCACCCGGCGGCATACTCAGCAAGCCACCGGGCCCCCTCCTAGTGTCGGGTCCTTAGTCCCTGACCGAGGACCCGACACAGTCTGCCCTCAGGCGGTTTAGGCGGCTGCGAGGCCCCAGCCAGCTCGAGGCCTTAGGCAGCTGCCTAAGCCACCTAATTAGATAGCCACCTCTGCTCTCCATATTTCTGAAATTACCTTTGAGTATTTTGATTTTAAGGTCCTGAATAGAATGGCCTTTCTGCATGACGTGGTGTCCATAGTGTTTTATAGAGTGTCTGTGTGTGTCTATTCTTTCATGTAATTGGTAGATGGTTTCACCAGTGTAACAACCTCAGTCAGATTTGCTGCATTCAATTGCATATTTTTTTTTCAACATATCTTGATGTACAGGAGAATTATCATTTGATTTTATGTATTTTACAGTTGTGGCTATATTAGTAGTACAGATATGCTGACACGATTTGCAGCGTGATTTATTGTAGGGTGTGTACCCATTCCCTGTGTTCAACCTCTTTGTGGGCAGTTTCCAAGTGATCAGTTTTTGTTGCAAATTAGGTGGTTGTTTAAATGCCAGAACAGGGGGTTCAGGGAAGATGTCTTTCAGAACCTCATCCTGAGTGAGCAATGGTTGTACATATTTGATGATTTTATGTACTGACTCAAAGGTGGGGTTATATGTTATGATTAGTGGTACACATGTGGAAGTTTCGTCTTTATTGTAGTAGATGTGCATGTGGTATTTGCTGGGCAGAGTGCATTTTCCTACTGATGGCATATGATTTCTATCCTTTCTGTATGATTAAGACAGTATGTTTTGGTGTTTGTTGTGGTTCTCAATGTCAGAGCAGATGCAATGGTAGTTTGTAGTTTGACTGTAAATTACATCTGTTACGGTTGCCTCCAGGCTGGCTGGAAGTTGGACCGTAGAAAAGGATGCTCCTAGCGCTCACCAAAGGACCATCAGCACCGTAGATACCATAACTACTGCGTAGCCACCATAAGTACTGCAGACTCCACGAACCTCCGCTGCTGGGCTGGTATCTCGCCGTCTGCTCTGCGCCCTGGACCTAGGACCAGGCTCCAGGTTCCAGTAGGTGAACCTCTTCCTTCTGTAGAGCGAAGCAGGATCAGGAACAAGAGCTCTTACAAGAGCTCAGTAGCTAAGGGAGTATGAAGAGCATAGCTGTCCCCTACAAACATGAGTCAAGGCTGCAAGTTAGAGGGTCAAGTCATTCTGTTTTATTGGTACCAAAAGAACGTTCTTTTATGCAGGTTTCCCTTAGATAGGACCACAGGGTGTTACAAAACAACCAATCACACACGTACATTACAGAAAACACTCCCAGCAATTACACACAAAATCCTCCCCTCTGCCTGTACAAGGGATTAACATAATTATCACAGACAGTAAAAATACAGTTTTTACACATACACTGTAACTTTAAAACCATAATCTAATCTTCATAAAAACACATTATTAAACAGCACACTTTAAACATAAACACTCTCAAAAATCAGCCAAATCCATCCAGTAGATCAAAAGTTAGACGGAAGACAATTTCATGCAGAAAAACGACTAAGTCCCATTCGAACGTGCGTTCGAATCTTCGAACGGGACTTAGTCTCTGCAGCTGAAAATTCAGTATGGGAGAAGGTAAGGGTCAGCGGTGTTCATGGAAATGTGTAGCCGATTTTAGTTCCATGAATTTTGGCTACACATACCGCTGACCTCGTTCGAAGAACAAAGATGGCCGCCGCCACGTGTTCGTTTGCACGAACTGCGGCCACCCAGCGCTCGGCAATTAACCTGCAGTATCCTCACAGCCTGGGAGGTAAATTGCCTGCACACTTCCACTTCTGGGTGGTCTGCCTGTGTGGTACTTGGTTCAGTAAGCCCCATTTACTGAACCAAGTGGGAGAAAGCCAGGAACACAGTGTATTAAAGGTTTGGGGACATCGTCTTAAAGGGGCATTGTTCAACAAAGTCACAATATGTCCCCAGACGGTTCTTAAAGGGCCATACACACCCAATAAAAGTCCATAAGTTTTCAGGGGCACAATCTCCCAGGGGCCATAGTCATGAGGAAGGAGGCTGGCAAATAGGCTTCTCCACAACCCAGGGAAGCAGGGCAATTTGTCATTTAAAGGGCCAGTTACAAATGGCGGTTTGTAACAACATCTATTTTCGTATTAGATTGTTGAACGCTGGAGTTGTGTAGGTAGCTGGATCTGTTTGTGGTTTTATGTACACAGATGTGTTGAGAGTGTAATTTGATAAGGTCATGTTAGTGACTTGATAATTGACATACTGAACAGAGAAGTCCATATTTAGTTTTAATTTTGGTGTAGTTATATGAGCAGGCCATAGTTCCATCTTTACAGTGAGGAAAAAAAGTATTTGATCCCATGCTGATTTTGAGTGTTTGCCCACTGACAAAGAAATGATCAGTCTATAATTGTAATGGTAGATGTATTTTAACAGTGAGAGACAGAATAAAAAAATCCAGAAAACACATGTTCTAAATTGATTTGCATGTCAATGAGTGAAATAAGTATTTGACCCCTTCAACTTAGTACTTTGTGGCAAAACCCTTGTTGGCAATCAGAGGTCAGTGGCGTCACTGGGGGTGGGGGGGCAGAGGGGGCCATGGCCCCCCCTACATCATGCTGTGCCCCCCCTTGGGCCCCCCCAAATGCCAGCAACCTGCTGGCCATGTGTTTAGATTATATTCCCTCGGGCTGTAACAGTCTGTGACAGCCCGAGGGAATGCAGGACAGAGCAGCTCAGCTGGAGGCTGGGGGCTGTCTGTGGCCGGAGAGAGCACTAACAGGCTCCCCGGCACAGGCCCCGCCCCCAAACGAAGCCCGCCTCCTGCACATAAGCCCCGTCCCGCCATTAAGCAGCAGCCCATGCTGCTGCTGCAAAGGCCAGAAGATGGCTGTCTGACCCTCAGCAACAGGTAGGCTTGATGTGTGTGTGTGTGTGTGTGTGTGTGTGTGTGTCTGGACTCAGGAGTCTGTGTGTGTGTGTGTGTGTCTGGACTCAGCAGTCTGTGTGTGTGTGTGTCTGGACTCAGCAGTCTGTGTGTGTCTGGACTCAGCAGTCTCTGTGTGTGTGTGTGTGTGTGTGTGTGTGTATGGACTCAGCAGTCTGTGTGTGTGTGTGTGAATGGACTCAGTAGTCTCTGTGTGTGTGTGTGTGTGTGTGTGTGTGTGTGTGGACTCAGCAGTCTGTATGTGTGTATGTATGGACTCAGCAGTCTGTGTATGTGTGTGTGTGTGTGTCTGGACTCAGCAGTCTGTATGTCTGTGTGTGTATGGACTCAGCAGTCTGTGTTTGTGTGTGTGTGTGTATGGACTCAGCAGTCCGTGTGTGTGTGTGTGTGTATGGACTCAGCAGCAGGGCCGCCATCAGGGCATGACATTAGATAGTGTGTGACACAAACACTGTTAGGTGTGGGATGGTATTACAAGAGCAAGTCGGTTGTGGTGTGCCGGAACCGACGATGAGGTAGACCTGTAAATAAAGAGGGCAAAAGTAGAAAATCAAAATTTATTACGAAACGAGCAATATACATACTTTAACCAGACATATCTTGAAAGGCATTTCTAACTTCTTGTACTGGGTTAGGTGTGTATCTAGAGTATGCAGAGGACTTCCAGCGCTGTAGTGGCTGCTCCTAAGCGGAAGGAGTGGCCCGAATAGTTATTTGCTTTTAGGCCTAGTTGTGTAAGTAATGACCTGACGTGGGTCATGAAGGTGGTGGTAGTGAGTACCGAACCTTGTAGACAAAAGTGGTTGAGATGGTGATGCTTGTAAAACCTGGGTATATGTGTCCAGTAATGTGACGGGGCACCACTCGTTGTGGGTAGGATAGTATCTAACCTCTACCGGAGGTGCGTGTTGATTGGTTTTGGAGTGATGCAGAGGCAAGATATAGTAATCCATGTGTTTTGTTAAGTGTGAGTGAAGCAGAATGTGAGTGGACTGGGTTGTGTAGATGGCGGTAAATTCTCTTGGTCTTAAAACCCATAAAAAGCCATATAGATGGCGGTTTTAATAACAAGGTTTGTGTTGTTGGCAAAGGGTTTTAAATCTAGTAGTTTGGATAGATCTCTGAAAATATTGACGTCTATGGGTAGCCTTTGCGCAGTACGTGGGGGTTCGGATCTCTGAATACCCCTAAGGATATTTTTGATCTGGTAGGAGGACATGAAACTTGTGTTGATTGGTTGTAATGTTAACATGTGATGTTGTATGCCTGTTAGATATAGCTTGATTGTGTTGTATGATAATTTGAGTTTGAGGTGGCAAAAAGGAAGCAAAACCCAACAAGGATGTCATAATGAAAGGTTGTGCGATATTGTGTGATGACAGAAATCTTTTGAATAGAAGGAAAGCCCTGTCATAGGTCTTCCGGGTATTGGCGGATAGCGCTAATTGTGACAATGTCCTGCTATGTTGCATTATAGCGTCTAGTCCATGACTAGTTGGTGGAAAGGTGGAGTGGTCGTGGCTGTGCGTGCAGCTGACGGAAGTATTTGTCGAAAAGCCTGTAAATTGAAACAAGACAAATGGTCAGCAGCCGTGTTGTATACACCTGGGACATGCACACAAAACAAGAAAAAATTGTGACACGCGGCCAGCCAGGTGAGTTTCCTCAAGAACCTCATAATGGTCAGTGATTTGGATCGACCTTTGTTTATGATGTGGTGCGTTGCTTGGTTGTCTGAGTAGCAACGTACTGACGAACCTGCCCATAGATGCCCCCATGTCACGGCAGCTGCCACAATGGGATATATCTCAAATAGAGCTGAAGTAGTTGGAAAAACTCTCCAGGTCCTGAACCTCTGGAGGCCAACTACCCCAAAGCCATTCATTCCCGTAAATTACTGCGAAACCTGTGGTAGACCCGCGTCTGACCAGATGGTAGGTGAAGAGTCAGACAATTCAGGGGGAAACATGCTTCTCCCATTCCAGGTGGTTTAAAAGTTTCTCCACATAAGTAGGTCTGCCGTGGCCTGGGTATCCAGGGGTAACCTGTGTGCATCATGCTAAACAGTGGGAACATGTTTAGGAGTCGTGAGATGAAAGCCCGGCCTTGGGGTATAATGCGCATGGCAAAATTTAGTGACCCAAGTAGAGATGTAATTCTTGCGGTTGCAAGTACCGAGGTGTAAGTATGGTTGATGTTGGTAAGAATGTTCTCTATATTGGTGTGTGGCAGGCTGGCTTGCTGGCTGTGGCTGAGTCTAGTATGATTCCTAGGAAAATGATAACTGTATCTGGTCCTTCGGTTTTGGTGGGGGAAACTGGGACGCCCACCTGTTTAAAAAGACTGATGGTTTCTATGAGGCTACTGGGTGGAGAAATATTCTCTTCGATCAGTAAGAAATCATCCAGTAGTGTATAACTGTAGGGCATCTGGCTACATTTAACAATAATCAGCATAGTGTTTCGGCGAATACGTCGAAAAAGGCCGGACTACTTTTGAACCAAACGTTAAACGTGAGAAAAAATAGTAGTGCCCGGCCCACTTAATGCCATGCAGGTGCCATAGTGTACGGTGGATAGGCAATAATTTGAAAGCATGTGTTATGTCAGTCTTGCTGAGCCGTGCTCCGACACCTGCCTGCATGATAGCCGTAATGGCGTGATTATTGGCAGAGGTGTGAGGTGCAGACAGATCGATGATAAATCTTTGTTTGTGGGAAGATTTCCCTTTATATCCGTTAAGTATTGCTTAGGGTACATTTTAATTGGACACATAGTTTTCGCCTGTGCTCTAAAGCATGTTTGAACATATATGCAATAACCTACATCCACTGTAATTACATGCACAGACATTGAAATTATTACATATTTGCGATTATCCCAAAAACTTGATAGGACGACCCAGTTTATCTTTGGGCGTTTCCTCTGCTGAACCAGCGGAACCAGTGCCCTGTGAGGTAGTAGGTTCGTTTGCAGTGGTAGGACAAAATTGGCAGTATGGCCATGGAGGAGCAGTATGCACGGGCCGGTGTTCTCAAACCTGCAAAGTGTCTGCAGAAAATGACAGTATCAATCTCGCTCCAGTTGGACCTTGTCCCGTACTGTGAGAATGCGCCAGACACTTTGGAAAAATCCTAGGGGATGTACTGGCAGGCTAATTATGCCGGGTAAGGCGAAACCATTAATCTTGTTCTTTGGTGACAGGTGAGGCCCTGCTAGTTGCCAAGTGGCTATGAGAGGCTCTGTCTATGAGTTGGCGCGAGGGGTTATTGAGGCCACCCGTCGTAGTGGCAGGAATCGTAGGCCTCTCGGTGATAGTAAAAGAAAACAGGGGGAGGGAGTGACAGGTGAGGCCCTCTCTATAAATATTGCGAGGCGGCTAACTCACGTGTGGCCCGATGGCGTTTGCCTCCGAGACTTGGAGGCGGGGTGTTGGCCTCGCGGACCACTAAACGATAGGCAGAAATGCCAAGAAGGGAGATACCTATTTGGGCCTATACCCCTAACTTGCCAGTACTCTATGGCCTAGAAGAATGAAACGTATGTGAACTACAGCGTGAGCAGGCTTACGTACCTGGTAGTATGTATAAAGTTTTGAGAATCGACAGGTATGAAAACCTGGATAAACCTAAAAAGGGATAGAGTGAGAATGGATCCCGTGAGACCTGTGTAATCTGTATAGGCTGGGATTATGGCTTCTAGCAGTATGTGTGGGAGGTGTAAAAGTCTATGAGTAGGATAGTGACATGACTGCCCATGCTTGGTGACAAGCGTTATGCTGAGTCCGATACCTGGCAGCAGGGGATTGGCCGTGTAATGTGTATATATGGAAGGTGATCAGATGATATGCATGTCACTAAACTGATCTGGGAATGTAAGGGACTTTTAATGTGAAAATGACAATATGCAGAATCATAAATGTTGCTGTAAAGTGACGTATGAATGTAAGAACCAGAACGTGTGATTCAAAACCGAAAGTCTTGTGAGACGTATATGCCGTGTTCTTGAATACTCGTGTTACGTCGTCTGAGTGTGTCAAGAAAAGGCCTGAGTTTGTAAATGCCATGTGAAATTATGTGAAATGACAATTTATGCAGAAAATGTTGTGACGTATGAGAGGTTGAACCAAGCGTGTGATTCAACCCGAAACCCTCTGTGGAAGGTAGGACCGTGTTCTTATATACTCGTGGTATTGCGTATGAGTATGATAAGAAATGGCCTGAATAGTTAGTGCCATGTAATCGTAGTGTACATGGTTGTAATAACATCTCCATTATGCTCTTAGAAAATAGGACTGTGTCCTTGAGCTTGTGGTATGTGTACGAGCATGACAGAAAAAGGAGCCGTAATGTAGGCTAACCATAACTGTTGTATAACAGGATGTTATACTAATATATCCTAATTTAATAATATATCTGAGCCCTCACTTAAGTATAATTTATAACACATGAATAGGGAGGATATGCTTAAACATCATATGTATATAAAATACAGTCTGTGTGTGTGTGTGTGTATGTATAAAATAGATGAAGTATCAATATGAAAATATATATACAGAGGTACTTAATAAAAGACTAAAATTAAACTTATTTACCAGGATAATTGCCAAGTACAGAAAATTTTATAAGGATAAATAGAAACATGGTAACATACTGTGAATACTGAATAAGGATGCATACGATTGCTACATACACGGTACATAGGTTTCCGGAAACCAGAGGGTTAATTCGCCTGTGACTTGGCCGTAAAGCGTGCGGCCGTAAAGTAAGGCCGTGAAAAATCGTGACGCCGTGGGAAGTGATCCGGGCGACGGACTTACGTTTTTGAAGACCTGAGGACTCAATCAACAATGAAGACCGGGTTTTTGTGCGTGGCTGGCCGGGAGGAAAGACCTGAAAGGAGTTCCTGGACACCGCTAACACCAACGAAACGCAGAGTTTCCCCGAAAGCAAGATGGCGCCGTCCGTGAACCGGAAGTGGATTCAGGATGCAGCGCTGACCTCGGACGGTATGGAGCCAGGTAAGGGGTGTCCCTTAAGTAGGTAGAAGGTGAGTCATACGCCCCTCCCACAATTACAGGCCAAAAGGCCTTAATACATATATATATATATATATATATATATAGCGATTTTCGCTATATATATGTGCACAGAGGGCCCCCTGCTACCTGTACAATGAAGAGGGGGCCCAGCAGCACACTCTGTCCTCCTTTCCAGCTGCTCTCTGTCTGTCACACACACACACTACATTCACTATACACAAGTTTCATTCACTACACACTACATTTACTAAACACGCACGGCACTACACACACACACACACTGCATTCACTAAACACACTGCATTCACTAAACACACTTTGCATTCACTACAAACACACTACATTCACTATACACACTACATCCACTACAAAAACACACACTCTGCATTCACTATACACACACCTACATTCACTACACACACACTCTGCATCTAATGCATGCATACAAACATTACATACATTACACAAAATTTACAATCTGCATCCACTATACACACTGCATCCATTACACACATACTGCATCCACTATACACACTGCATCCATTACACACATACTGCATCCACTATACACACTGCATCCATGATACACATACCGCATCCACTATACACATTCTACATCCACTATACACACTGCATCCATGACACACATACCGCATCCACTGTACACACACTCACACTTCATCCTTGTGGGCGGACTCAGGGCTTGAGCTGTGTCAGGGGCCCTAAAATTTCTGCCCTGCTCAGCAGTCTGTGTGTGTGTAAGGACTCAGCAGTCTGTGTGTGTGTATGGACTCAGCAGTCTGTGTGTGTGTGTGTATGGACTCAGCAGTCTGTGGGTGTATGGACTCAGCAGTCTGTGTATGTGTGTGTGGACTCAGCAGTGTGTATGTGTGTGTGTGGACTCAGCAGTCTATGTGTGTGTATGGACTCAGCAGTCTGTGTGTGTGTGTATTGACTCAGCAGTCTGTGTGTGTGTATGGAATCAGCAGTATGTGTGTGTGTGTGTGTGTATGGACTCAGCAGTCTGTATGTGTGTGTGTGTGTATGGACTCAGCAGTCTGTATGTGTGTATGGACTCAGCAGTCTGTGTGTGTGTGTATGGATTCAGCAGTCTGCGTGTGTGTATGGACTCAGCAGTCTGTGTGTGTGTATGGACTCAGCAGTCTGTGTATGTGTGTGTGTGTCTGGACTCAGCAGTCTGTATGTGTGTATGTATGGACTCAGCAGTCTGTGTGTGTATGTGTGTGTGTGTGTGTCTGGACTCAGCAGTCTGTATGTGTGTATGTATGGACTCAGCAGTCTGTGTATGTGTGTGTGTGTGTGTCTGGACTCAGCAGTCTGTATGTGTGTGTGTATGGACTCAGCAGTCTGTGTGTGTGTGTATGGACTCAGCAGTCTGTGTGTGTGTGTGTATGGACTCAGCAGCAGGGCCGCCATCAGGGCATGACAATCATAACGGTTGTCATGGGCCCGCTAAGAACCAGGGAGGGGGGAATAAAATTGAAATATACACAAATAAATAAAAAAAAAATACTCCCCTCCCCCCTATTTGACACACACACTGAATCCGTACAAGCACACTCTGCACTACACACACACACTACATTCACTAAACACACTCTGCACTACACACACACACACACTACATTCACTAAACACACTCTGCACTACACACACACACACTACATTCACTAAACACACTCTGCACTACATTCACTAAACACACTCTGCACTACACATACACTACATTCACTAAACACACTCTTCACTCACTACAAACACTACATTTACTAAGCACACTCTGCACTACACACACACACACACCCACACACACACACACACTACATTCACTAAACACAGTTTGCTATACACACACACACTACATTCACTATACACATTTTGCTCTACACACACAAACACTACATTCACTATACACATTTTGTACTACACACACACACTACATTCACTAAACACACTCTGCACTACACATACACTACATTCACTAGACACTCTCTGCACTCACTACAAACACTACATTCACTAAACACACTCTGCACTACACACACACTACATTCACTAAACACACTTTGCACTACACACACACTGAATTTACTAAACACACTTTGCATTACACACACACACACTACATTCACTATACACACGTTTCACTCACTACACACTACATTTACTAAACACGCATGGCACTACACACACACACACTGCATTCACTAAACACACTTTGCACTCACTACAAACACACTACATTCACTACAAACACACTACATTCACTATACACACTACATCCACTACAAAAACACACACTCTGCATTCACTATACACACACCTACATTCACTACACACACACTCTGCATCTAATGCATGCATACAAACATTACATACATTACACAAAATGTACAATCTGCATCCACTATACACACTGCATCCATTACACACATACTGCACCCACTATACACACTGCATCCATGACACACATACCGCATCCACTATACACACACTCACACTTCATCCTTGTGGGCGGACTCGGGGCTTGAGCTGTGTCAGGGGCCCTAAAATTTCTGATGGCAGCCCTGCTCAGCAGTCTGTGTGTGTGTAAAGACTCAGCAGTCTGTGTGTGTGTATGGACTCAGCAGTCTGTGTGTGTGTATGGACTCAGCAGTCTGTGTGTGTGTATGGACTCAGCAGTCTGTGGGTGTATGGACTCAGCAGTCTGTGCATGTGTGTGTGTGTATGGACTCAGCAGTGTGTATGTGTGTGTGTGGACTCAGCAGTCTATGTGTGTGTATGGACTCAGCAGTCTGTGTGTGTGTGTATGGACTCAGCAGTCTGTGTGTGTATGGCCTCAGCAGTCTCTGTGTGTGTATGGAATCAGCAGTATGTGTGTGTGTGTATGGATTCAGCAGTCTGTGTGTGTGTGTGTATGGACTCAGCAGTCAGTATGTGTGTATGGACTCAGCAGTCTGTGTGTGTGTGTATGGATTCAGCAGTCTGCGTGTGTGTATGGACTCAGCAGTCTGTGTGTGTGTATGGACTCAGCAGTCTGTGTGTGTGTATGGACTCAGCAGTCTGTGTGTGTGTCTGTGTGTGTGTATGGACTCAGCAGTCTTTGTGTGTGTATGGACTCAGCAGTCTGTGTGTGTCTGTGTGTGTGTATGGACTCAGCAGTCTGTATGTCTGTGTGTGTGTGTGTGTGTATGGACTCAGCAGCCTGTGTGTATGTGTATAAATCAGCCTGTTTGTATTCAGCAACACCTGTGTGCATTCAGTAGTCTGTGTGCATTCAGAAATCTGTGTGTGTGTATGTATTCAGTGTACTGTGATTATGTACTCAGCAGTCTATCAATAATTAAAAATGTTATTCCTGTGAGTTGTTGTGTAGGAAGGGCCCCAGTGCACTGCTTTGCCCGGGGGCCCTTAACGCTGTTAAGATGGTACTGCTTGTGTGTGTCAATGAGCTTCGATTTAGTGAGCATGTGTGTGTCAGTGAGCTTGTCTTTAGTGAGCTTGTGTGTGTGTCTGAACTTCTTTGTAGTGAGCCTTGTGTTTATACAAGTGAGTTTGTCTTTAGTAAGCTTGTGTGTGAGTCAGAGAGTTTTGTCTGTCAGTAAGCCTATTTGCGCATGTCAGTGAGCTTGTGTGCTTACTGTACAATATATACATATTGACTTGTAGAAATGGCATACATTTTTTTCCAGGGCTGCTTTGGATTCTCAGTTTGTCTCTGCCAGCGAGTGCTGAATCAGCTGAATCATCTGTGTGAGCTGCCACACACTTTAGCCCTGTTACACATGTCTGGGAGCTGCTGTTGACAGGTACTAGTAGTCTAGAGATTGGGACATGGGGTATATGCTCAGCTATCTGTATAATACTATGGTGCTGTTCTCTGTATAATACAGATCTGTGTGTGTATAATATCCCGGGATAGTCAGTGTTCCTGTATAGTGCTGCTCTCTGTCTTGGGATATTATATACAAACAGACCTGTATTATACAGAGAGCATCACTATACAGGGAGCACTGACTTTCCCAACTTATTATACACACAACCCTGTATTATACAGAGAGCAGCACTATACAGGGAGCACTGACTGTCCCAATTTATTATACACACAACCCTGTATTATACAGAGAGCACTGACTGGCCATGGATATTATACACAGACAGTAATTGATAGCTGTGCTGCAAAATGTGCTTGGAAATTTTTTTCAAATGTTGGCAACTCTGGCACTGTATCAAAGGAAATGTGTTTGTTTGTTTAATAATCCCTGGTGGAAAATAATGAATCCTTCACCAGGGATTATAAGAAAAAAAAAAAAACACACATTTTGTCGGGGGCAGGGCTTAACATGCAGCAGGGGCGGGGTCAAACTTCGGCGAGGGCGGGGTTGTCTGCCAAGTCCCCACTTACCCTGCCTGCCTCTCTCAGATCTGAACTGAATATCTCTAATATCCTACTAGACCAGAATAAAAGATTCCTGATTGGTGGAGCCTCTTCCTGGTTTGGAAGGGTCTTCTTTCTGATACTTGTTTGTTGATTACAGAAAAATACACATTTTAGCATTTGAAATTTTATTCTTTGCACATATTTTAATGTAACATTTATATTTCAATGCTCTTATATATTTTTGGAAGGCTGAGGATTGGAATTGCCTACTTCACAACTTGGGTCTTCAGACACTTGGAATAGTGGTTGGGGCATTGCCTGTGACATGAGCCATGTCACTAGTGACACCCACAAGTCATGGTTCTCACCATGACATCCAGACTGCCAGACAAGGTCGCCCCAGGAGTACCCAACAGGGGATTTGAACCTGAGTGCTTTATTCTTCTCAGCCTGTGTCCCTGCCTCTCAGCCACTTCAGTTCTTGGTTTGGCCTGAAACTTAGCCCTGCCATGTCTCCAACACAGGGGGCTGGACTTAAACTGTGACTCCTCCTGTCAATCACAGTCCACTTGTATAGTATCTCTGATTAGCCACTCCCTGAGGGCAGTGTCAGTTCATTGACTCTGGTTCCTGTGTTTGTATTCATGATCCAGTGTTCTCCAGTTGGCTCCTGACCTTGGCTTTCTATTCGTGTATCCTGACTTCTGGCATCCTCTGACTTTTGGCTTACCCTCGTTTATCCTGACTTCTGGCACCCTTTGACTTTTGGCTTACCCTTAACGATTCTCCTGCTTGTGTCCTTACCTGTACTGCGACTTGGAGCAATATCCTGTACAGCCCGCGTGCACAGACTCAATGGCCAGGTGAATTCTTACCTGACCACCTTGGCCTGTGTTTAATTGCAAGGGTGAGCACATATCTCTGCATACCGGACTCCCACCTCAGGTAAGCCGTTACACCAAAATGGGCAAGTCAGCCTAGAAAAGGGGCAGGCTCGCCTACTAACAAACTGACTTGCTGGACCAGAGCTCTCAGGACCATGCAGGGAGAGTTGCTGAAGGGCTCCCTGCATGGTCTTTGTGCCCATTGCAAAGCGCGAGCGCGCCTAATCATGTGCTAGCTGGGGTCAGTTCCCTAATGTCCTCAAATGCGGTACACCAAGGAACTGCACCATTCCTGTGGAACTCCCTTCCCTTTTCCGTTAGACACCCACCCAGTGTCCACTCCTTCAATAAATCATTAAAAAGTCACTTTTTCACAAAAGCATATCAATTAAACTGTTATTGGCTCCAAAAAAAAAAACACACTAAGTCTTTATTGAATACTATTCTACCAATCTAGTTCCCCAATACTTGCCTTAACTTTTGTGTCACTTTACCCAACTCCCTCTAGCATGTAAGCTTATTGAGCAGGGCCCTCAGCTCCTCTGTTCCTGTGCGTCAAACTTGTCTTGTTAGAATTACATGTTTGTTAGTCCACCCATTGTAAAGCGCTATGGAATGTGTTGGCGCTATATAAATATAATAATAATAACTAAAAAACAGGATGGAGGGACAGCACCCCAAAATCTGGACTGTCCAGCCGTAAGCAGGACAGTTGGGAGGCATGGAATTTTGGAAGGTGTAAGGCGTAATTATGTTAAAATATTACTTAAGCATATACGCAGAATTTTTATATATATACATATATATGTATTTAAATTCTACGTGTAATATAATAATATAATAATATAAATATCTTATATATATGTAACTAAGTGTATTTTAAGATTAATATATGTACTTATAGCAACATTAAAATACATTACGTATCACATTACATATAAATAAGATGTATATATTATATTTATAATATATATATATTTTATATTTACCGTATTTTTCGCTCCATAAGACGCACTTTTTTTCCCCTCAAAAGTGAGGGGAAATGTCTGTGCGTCTTATGGAGCGAATATGAAGCTTTACTTACCTGTCTTGCAGCGTTGGCCGGCAGCACAGGGCGCACCGCGGTAGTGGAACTTGAATTTCATGTTCCGGTTTCCGGCGGGACTGAAAGGAAGTGCGCACAAGCTGAGTGCGCACTTCCTTTCAGTCCCGCCGGAAACCGGAACATGAAATTCAAGTTCCACTACCGCGGTGCGCCCTGTGTTGCCGGCCAACGCTGCAAGACAGGTAAGTAATTATAGGACAAGGGGAGGGGGACAGTATGGGAGGGGGATGAAGTCTATGGGGAGGGAGGGGGATGAAGTCTATGGGGAGGGGGGGGTGGAAGTCTGTGGGGAGGGGGGGTGGAAGTCTGTGGGGAGGGGGGGGTGGAAGTCTGTGGGGAGGGGGGGGTGGAAGTCTGTGGGGAGGGGGGGGGTGGAAGTCTGTGGGGAGGGGGGGGGTGGAAGTCTGTGGGGAGGGGGGGGTGGAAGTCTGTGGGGAGGGGGGGGGTGGAAGTCTGTGGGGAGGGGGGGGGTGGAAGTCTGTGGGGAGGGGGGGAGATGAAGTCTGTGGGGAGGGGGGGAGATGAAGTCTGTGGGGAGGGGGGGAGATGAAGTCTATGGGGAGGGGGGGAGATGAAGTCTATGGGAGAGAGGAGAAGACTATGGAAGGGGGGGACACTATGGGACAGAGGAGAAAAAAAATATTCTGTACAAACTGTCCCATAGTAAGAAACACTATGGGACAGTTTGTTCAGAATATTTTTTTTCTGGGTTTCTTCCTCTAAAAACTAGGTGCGTCTTATGGTGAGGTGCGTCTTATGGAGCGAAAAATACGGTATATATAAATACATTTAATTTATTTTAAAACATGTTTAATAATTTTATTTTAAACTTCCCACCAGCAGACTGGGGACTGTCTGACATTTCAGACAGTCCCCCTGCTGGCAGATCCACAGCAAGCTATAGGGGGCCATGTGATCGCTCTTTGAGAGCGATCACATGGCCCCCGGGGGCCTCATTTGCCGGGGAGGGCTGCCTGGGCTGTCAGGCAGTCCTCCCGAAGAGGATCGCGGCGGAGGTGAGTACCGCGGACCTCCAGGGGCTGAAAGCCATTACAGCGTTCTATTCCGCCGCAACGGCTTTAAAGCCCATTTAATGCGGGATGGCATAAAACGCCGTAACGGCGTTAAGGGGTTAATCAGCTTGTGTCTTTGTTCTCTACGAGCTCACTCTTCTAAGGAAAGCTCAGGTAAACACGTTACCAGAAGGGTTAATAATATATGTCTGATCAGTAAAGTAAGGTTGTGATCCTATAATTCTGTGTGTGGGGTAACTGAAGACCAAGATATAAAGTCTTGGTGGTGGCAGTAAAGTGTATACTAGGAGGGTTTTAGTGTACAATGGATTGCAGGGGGTTAATTTAGTGGTTGCTGGGACTAGTGACAGGTAACCAGGGGTCTGGTGTCATTAACCCTTTCACTTCCACACTCTCCCCATTGTCTCGACTGGGCCAATAGCCTATGCTTGTGACATCCCTCTTTCCCTACCTTAAGATGAGCCACGCATCCCACAGTTCCACCCCTGCTCTTATCTGCTCAAGCAGGCTAGACGCTCCTCCGGCACTGCGAGCAGGAGGGAAAGAGGTGTGGTTGGCAAGCTCTGCAGACAGCTACTCTGCGCACTGTAGAGTCGCCGCTGCTGCGCAGCCGCTGGAAATGACTTCACACACTGTATGCGCATATCTGTCGGCCAGCGTGGACTAATGCTTAGCGCTCATGCGGCCGCCGGAGCACGCGATTGCCCGTAGCAGTGCAGACAGGAGAGATCTTTGTTGTCTTGCTTCTGGTCACAGCCACAGCACGAAGCTGCCCCAGGGCAGGCGGGTCATAAAGATAGTCATTGTGGGCCGCAGGTTTGACATGCTTGGTGTACTTTATGCAAGTGTCTGAACAATTGCATTTGTTCAGTTTTTAATGCACCTTGTGCACTAGGGGTTAATCCTCCCCCTCCCCCCCCATTCAGGAGTAAGACCATTGTATTTTCCTTCAACCTTTTGGTATGTTATGCATTTGTCTGTTACATCTCATTTCTTCCTAGTAAAAAATGTACCCCATATTCCTTGTGAACAAATTATGACGGACTAAAATAGAGATCAGTGTATAACCAGAATTGCACCATATATATAGACACACAC
The DNA here is from genome assembly GCF_036172605.1 of Pelobates fuscus. Taxonomy (NCBI): domain Eukaryota; kingdom Metazoa; phylum Chordata; class Amphibia; order Anura; family Pelobatidae; genus Pelobates; species Pelobates fuscus. The sequence goes on along the minus strand of NC_086319.1, from coordinate 282,038,947 downwards.
TTTGAAAGGTACGTTTTCATATGGGTCCTAACATCTGTTAATCTGGCAAACTCTAGAAACTAGTGTTAATGTTTTGGTTTAACCCATTAAGGACACATGACATGTGTGACATGTCATGATTCCCTTTTATTCCAGAAGGTCGGTCCTTAAAGGGTTAAATCAATATCCTTTAATCCTATAAATAAGAGTGGTAGACGAATGTGTTCACTCTTTGTAGAGCGTTTGGTAAACCTGGTAAAGTTTAAAACTGGTTTCTCTCATATATTGAGAGTAGAATAAAGGATGTTGCAGAGTCAGACAACTGTATCAGAAGCAAAGAGTTAAAATTGCTTTTAGCTGCTGCATTAGACAATATTATCAAACTGTTCTATAATAATCAATAAAGATATGTAATTTTCCATTTTTGGCATTTCTTATACTTCTTGTATTAATAAAAAAATTTTTTAGTTTGTATCATTTGTTTATGGAAGGGATACATTTGTTATAATTGTGTACATTCATTACATTCGATATTTTTCAGACTTTACATTTTGATTGTCTTAAGACTGTTAATGGAGGTTGGTGGAGATGGTTTTTGGTCTGTCTGAAAGAAAGAGACTGCCTTAATGTATTCATGTTCACTAAGGATGAGGCTAGGTATTCCTAATGGTTTTCTCTTACTGATGTTATGCAATGGGGGTTATTCACAATAAGTTCTGGTGAATCAATGGTCATGTTGTGAATGCTAGCAAATAGAAGAAAAATCCATCTCATCTATTTTTCTAACTTGGCTCATTCCCTCTACATGCGATCAGCTGCTGAAGTTATACTATGAACTCTCTGTGCCATCACATAAAAATCCCTCTGCTACCTTTTGTCTCATCTCCTCTGTTTAACCTTTAGATTGTAAGCTCATGGGCAGGGCCCTCTACCTGTTGTATGGGTCTGTCTTTCCCAATTGTACAGTGCTGCAGAATATGTTGGCGCTTTATAAATGCCAGTAATAAATAAAATACAGACGTTCTGGTGTGATTTAATTTATATTCACAATTTAGTGAATAAACCCCTTGGGTAGGATTTCTGCAGCTCTTATGTGAAAGGAATCAAATGGATTTTCCGGCAATTACCGTATTTGACCTTGACAACATTTTAAAGAATATTACACACAGTGACTGTTCAATCCACAGTATTTATTATAAACAGCATAACACAATGTTGTTAACAGAGTAAATGGAATGTGATTTACATAGGTTGCAAAAAAAAAAGTATGTTTGCTTGGACACAGAATGGAGTCAGTGTACCGTAACTTCAGATTGAGAACACTAAAAGTAGCATGGAGTAGGAATGTATGGATTGAAGGAAATAGAACACCAAATGTTAGGTACATCACCAAACTAAGCTATGGAAAATATTCAGAATAAAAAACAAGCTCAGGCTCCTGATTATTCTACCATTAGAGACATACATTATTTTTAGAGGTTCACTCAAACCAAAATTGCAGTCTTTTTATTAAAACACTGGGTTTGATTAGTGTAACCCTTACTTCCCTGCCCTCCCTAAAACAAAACTAAATAAAAGAAAAGAAAATCGTACTTTTCATAGTGTTGAGGCCAAATTCACCTGGCTGCCTGATCCTCCCCCTTTGATGTCAGGGAGGACAGGTTGAGAGGAGGACTGAGGCAGCATGGAGAGTAGCACTGGATGCCTTTAGTCAAGATACATCCAATATGTACAAATCTGACATTAGCAAGCTCCACATGGAACATATGGTTAAACTCTGTATGTGCAGCATATCATGCACATGCAGATTCCAGGCACCATTGCCACTTCAAATCACTCAAGTGGTCATAGTGCTTGAAATAACCCTTTTACTTTTTTTTTTTTTTTAAAGGGTGAAAAAAAAAAAAGTTTTTCCCCTTGAGGTTTCTAGTTACCAGTCACCACACACATTTTCATTGATCTATAACATCAAGCTTGTAGACTAGAATGCAAGAGTTACTGTGAGTGTGTGTGTATGTGCGGGTGGGGAGTTTATTTATAAAATATATATAAATTCTGACAACAACAAAAAATGAATTGCCAGCACAAACAGTTTCCTTACTGACTGTTAGTAAACTTCCCTAGCATTCTCGGGTTAAGAACCCCACTCAGTATTCCTTTGGACAGTCAGTACCCCATTAAGCACCAGTTCCTGTACATGCACTGCACTTTGGATAGATACTATTTGCTATTACAGCTGCTGTGTGCTACATAACTCAAAGTGCCGCTATTCAAAAGGCTGGCAAAGCATCATGAGAGATGTACCCCAGAACATCTGAAATTGTTGGTGTTGCTTATTCAGGAACTATACGGCAGAAATTAGAGTGCTACCATGGTAACTGGTATGCCTTTATATACTACAAGAATTCTTTGTAGCTGTTGCCATGGAAGTTGTAGAGCGAATAAGTACAATATAATATGCAAAGATCATGTCTGGATTGTAAGCTCACAAGAGTAGGCTAGTTAACCCATTTAATGTGTGTGTGTATATATATATATATATATATATATATATATATATACACATACATATACAGACATAGCAGAAATGACCCCACTCCAAGGACTTTATAGAGATTTGCAAATAAAAGTTAAATTTTATTTGAAAATCTCTATAAAGTCCTTGGAGTGCGGTCATTTCTGCTATGTCTACATGATCCTTGCCAGACCAGCACCGGGCACCACAGGATTACACCAGGAGTGCAAGCCCTCGCTATTTATATATATATATACATATATAAAATTGTTTTTTCACCCCTAGGTTCTTGTTCATAACATAACATCACAAGAATTGGCTCTGCCTTGGTAAGGATTGCTGCAAAAAAACCAAGAATTTTTACAGATATGTTAAAAGTTTAATGTTTTGCAATAAAACAAACCAAAAAACAAAAGGAAAATTGTGTTGAGAACATTTCAATGATGGAAGAAATGTCCCATGAACTGAACTGTGTTAATGCTTGTAAACATGCTATTCATTTTGAGATATATATATATATATATATATATATATCTCTATCTATCAGTACCAATGTAGAGGCATGCAGAGGATGACGATGAAGACACTTTTACTCCATGCCAATATTTTCCATATCAGCGTTTTTTGCAACAGAACATATAAAGACATCCTATTGGTAATAATTATTTAAACCCTAGTGGGGTGATTGGGACAATGCATCCTTCTTTGCATGGTTTGGGAAACATTCAAACCCATTGCAGTCCACAACCTTTTTCCTTGCCAAGTGCAAGAAACATCTTTAAGCCTAAGCGTTAATTTACTTCCTTGCAATTACAAATTGAAATTACACCTGTACTGAGACACTCCTTGGCTCCTCCAGAGGTACCCCATGGGATACATGTATATGGATGAGAAACTGCATTAACTGACCCTTTCATTTATAGGAAATCATCACTTAACATACGGTATATCTGTAATCTCTTAAACCAGCAAAGTCTGATTGACAAGAGAATGTAATCTATTTACATACGTATCACAATGGATTATATCAACGTGTTGTACATAAAATGTAAATGTTGTGTATACCAGGTTCACTTAAATTCTGGAGAAATAATGTATATATAGTGTTATACAAAATTACCATTTTGTTGACTCTTACAGAATGTAGCCCATTCCCTCTACTTAGAACTATTGAACACTTTCCGTTAATAGTTAATGGGATTAATTTTCCAAGTGGTAAAAAAATGAATTCAACAACTGTTCATCTTATGAATTCAACAACTGTTCATAAGGAAAAAAAAAATACAAAAAAATCGATGTCAAAAGTTTCATTTTAGATTCCATAAATATTTTCCGAATTAGAACACCCCATTTAAAAAGTGCATTTTCTACACACAATAGTGAAATGGAAATGTATAGGTAATTACAATATATTTTTATCATACTTAGAACCACCTTTATTTATTTCTGGTAAAAAAAAAAAAAAAAAATACTCAAAAAAACTAAAATAATTGAAATAAATGTGACATGCTCCTCAAGTGTGGAAATCTGCACATATTTATGCAAGCAAAGCAATTGCAAGGTGGTTTGGACATATTTGAATAATAGAAACTAAATTAATAATAATAATAAAAAAAATGGTACCACCACAATAATAATTCGAACTAGAGAAGTAATACCAGTCTGTACCTAAGTGAAATGTAGGTTAGGGCAGCTTGCATTTTTGCGACACACGTGATGGATACATTCTTACAGAACATCACGGAGATCTAAACAGGATCCCAGAAGCAGTTTTTACATAGGGAATAAGATATTGATTTATGCTCTGGTATGGGACATTTTAGAATCTGTTTATATTTAGGAGTGTGAATACACAAATTATTTTATTTTTTAAATCATTTCTTCTCATCACTGGACTACAAAGTAAACAAAGAGAACCACAAAGAGGCTTAATATTGGACTGTAAAGCACCCTCAACCCAGATCCCCTTTGATACTCGTGCACACATAACTCTCTTATAATTTTTGTCTTGACACTTCTGTCCAATTGGGTAATCTCTGAGGCATTCTTCCCATCATCTTCCTTTATAACGTACTCAGTAACCGTCATGTTGAAGCAGTCAGAGACAAACCTGTCCTGTGACACATGCATGTTCTCCCCATACATGGGCCGATAGACTTGGTTAGGCATCTGGTTTCGGTAGTTGTTGTAGTAACGACTCTCCATATCATTGTCAAAGTTATACCTCATATTTCCAATAGCATTTCCAAGCATGAAACCCCCAAGGGCTCCAGCCGCGGCCCCTGCTGCAACCATCTTCATGTTTGTTTTGGACTTTGGAGGTTTCCATTGCTTGTTATTGTAACTGTTTCCACCACCGGGATAGTAATTCTGTCCCCAGTTTTGTCCGGTATTTCCCTGATTCCAGCCACTCCAGGATCCACCAGGTTGGTTGGGGTTCCTGTTTGAGTTCCAACTGCCACCTTTCTTCCCTTTCTTAGATGCCTCAGTCAGCGTGAGAATAAGGAAAATAAGAAGAAAACAGGTCCAAAGAGTTTGCGTCATTTTTCTGTATCTGCAAGCAGAGGAATGGCACATGATTTAACAAACTGAATAATGCGATATAGTCTGATGTATATCACAGTTTGAACCTTCTGTATCTTTAGACAGTTAATAAAACAGACAAGTGTTAGCAATTTCAAGCCAGCAAACCGATTTAGACAATGGGAACGCCCCCATTATTATTATTATTATTATTATTTTTTTTAAACTATAACTGCAGTTTACTGCAACTCAAACATTTTAGAAATTAAAGTGACACTAGAGTCACCAGAACAACTAAAGCTCATTGTAGTTATTCTGGGCAGTATAGTAAGTCCCTGCAGGCATTTTCATGCAAACACTGTCTTTTCAGCCTAGGGACACTTCCAGTGGCCACCCCTCAGATTCCTGGGGCAGTGCTGCACAGCCGTTTAGCGTCTCCACGCTCTACATGGGGACGCTGAACTTTCCTTATAAAGATGCATTGATTTAATGCACCAGCCCCCACCCTACCTCCTTGGCGATCTCAGCCAATCCAATGCTTTTCCTATGAGAAAGTATTGGATTGGCGGAGATCAACAATTTTGATTTTGTCAGCCAAAGAGGTGAACCGGAGTCAGGGCCAGCGCTGGAAAAAGCTAAGTTTTAACTTAGGGACCTAAGTGGGTGAGGGGGTGGGGGGTGGGGGGGGGGGGGGCAGGTCACCTAAATGGTGGTTTTAACACTATAGGGTTAGAAATACATAATTTTCCTTTAAGGAGGGCACAAACAAAATGAATGCATCACTAAAAAATTTGATATGGGGTACATTTATGTCATATTTAAGCATTATACTTGAGAGAACCCACTTTCCAACCTCTTATCAAGCCCAGTCAATTCCATGACATCAACTCATCATTCACAGTGCGAAGTGTGGGTATGCATTGAGACAAAATGAAAGTGCATGCGTTTTTTCCAATTCGGTCAGTAAACTGAATCTACTGCACACCTGGTACATGCATAACACACCCTCTCCACTGTTTAAAGCTAGCTACATGATGTGATTAAACCATGTAAATCTGACCTCAACCACATTACTTCTCCTAGAACTTTAGTGTGGTCTGATTGACTGAATATTTAATGATCATCTTAGAGGATTATAGAAGAAATTTGGAGCAGTGCCATGTTTACATGTGGTTGAATGGGATCTGCTTGTGGTGAAGAGTACTTTGAATGCTGAATACTTTGACATATCACCCAAGAGTCCCTATTTATGAAGGACAGTCCTTATTTTGGGTCCAAATCCTTATGATCCTCTTTTCTAGAAACTCCAAATTCTTGGTATATCAGAGTGTATAAAAGACCTCCACAACAATAATACTTAATGCATTGTGTCTTTACAGGGTAACTGCAACCACCATGATCACTTCAGTTTTTTAAGTTGTCATGGTGGTAGAAGCCTGGATGTGCAGTGTTTCAGCTTGAAACACTGCACATCCAGAGTTATTGGCAACTGTGTGCCAGGGGCAAGTTGTACCCTCCAGCACAAACAACTTAAGCAGCCCAGCACTCTGTTCCTGGCTGCCCGATGTAAATTTTGTGCATAATTTACATCTGCCACCTGTGCCCTGCACACTGCCAACAGATGTAACAGCTTCTCCCATGCCGATTGTAACCTTCCCTATCCCATCTGTTATATTTTTTCCCACTCCACCCTCCCTCATCTTCTCTTTTTCCTCTCCTTGCCGAGTCAGAGTGTTCGCATGCACTCTGAGCCCATTAAATCCTCCAACCTATGAAAATCCCAAAAGATATACTGAGACAAACTAAAGTTGGGACTACTGCTTGACACTAGGCAGAACTATTGCCATCAAGCTGTGTTATTTCCCTCAGTGGTTGCTACAAGGAAATTAGCCCTTTCTATGGATTATTTCGCTGTCTTGTAGGATCCTCCATAGATCTCAGTGACGTTGGTGCCTGGCAGGTGAAGCACCAGGAGCATAGGAGGAGCGACAGAAAGACAATGCCAGTGCCTGTGAGGGACAGGTTCAGGTAAGTAAAACTCACCATTTCCTGCACCCCACACCGCCACAGGACCCCAGTGGCAATGTCACCATTGTGGGTCTTTACATAATATGCAAAGTCCCCAGACAATGAAAGATCTGCTTTAAAGGGACACTATCCCTTCAACTTAGTGGGAGCATGGTTATTCTCCGAATAGAGAGTTCTAAATACCAAAATAGATGAAATCGCCTAGGCATATAATATACTGCCAAACTCATGACTAAAAATAATTACCCAATCACATTTTTTTATACATTTGTTCAGATTACATTAAGTTATGTACACATAATGTATATATGATACCAAAAGTGCTCTAAGAATCACTGTATTATGTATATTTGGGCTAAAGTTTAGTTAAATGCAAGTTCCAATTCAATAAGAACATAGCAAAAATAACTAAATTATAATGCAGAAATAGTTTTGATTAGCAAAGTGTTACTCCAACCACTATGATCACATCTGCTTTTAGAAGTGGTCATGGTGGTAGGAGTTTGTATGCACAGCGTTTCACTACATTAGCGCACCCACTGCTGTGCCTGCTTTCTGTAATACCAGTAGTACTCCAACTTTTTTGTATTGCCCTCCGAGTGCGCACATGTGCACATGTCCTGAGCCATGAAAAACAGTCTTCTAATGGTGAAGAAGTTAGAGGCTTGGAAACCAGCACCTACCCAAACAAAGTTGTTTTCCTGGTACTATAGGTCCCTACAGTGCCCTCCTTCCTCATGTTAAAACCCCTTCAGTCAGTTACCTGAACCCAGGGCCGATGTTACTCAGTGCTGGGACAGGCTCTGCTTACGCTCCTCCCCCACTGACATCAGCTGGCAGGGAAGAACTAATGCTCATGCGCGGCAATGGCCGCACTCACATTAGGATTTCCCCATAGGAATTCCCGTGACGCTGGATGGGGATTCCCGTGACGCTGGATGTATTCAAGCATAGCGTGAGGACATCCAGTGTCATTTAGAGGACCAAAAGTCGTCTAAGCACCTGGAAGTCCCTCTAGTGGTTGTCTGGTAGGCAGCCATTAGAGGAGTTAAGCCTAGCAGGTAATTATTGCAGTTACTTAGAAACTGCAATATTTACCACTGTAGGGTTAAAGGACATGGAACATTGCACCCAGACTACTTCAATGAGCTGAAGTGATGTAGGTGCCTACAGTGTCCCTTTAAATGTAAAGCCTAATTTTAACAGGTAATAATGTATAAATGTAAATGGGGAGGGGGCAGATGTATCAGTTAAAAAAAAAAAGAAAGGCGTTACAGTAACTCTTTAACATGCCACAGTAGTAACAACCCTGCTAATTAAAAAGGTTTATAAATGAACAGCTCATGCGTGTTTCCAACTCATTTCGATTTATTTGTTCATATCATGTATATGTAGATTGTATACAATACACAATCTTCAGAGATGCAGTTTGTGAAACGGGTAAGCTAGGGTTGTTTGTGTCAACAGGGGAGTATACTGAACAAGGACACTATGCACAGACAGTGGTGTATCCTGGTTTTGTGCTGCCCTAGGCAGGACAAAACTCAGGCAACCCCCCCCCCCGCCACCCCCATCCAACCCTTCCCCTCGCCCCGCCTTCTAAATACACACACACATTCACTGACAGATACGCATACATTATCTAACAGAAAACACACACACACTCACTGACACACACACACACACACACTAACAGACACACACTCACACTCACTAACAGACACACTCACTAACAGACACATACACTAACAGACACACTAAGAGACACACTAAGAGACACACTAAGAGACACACTAAGAGACACACACACTCACTCACATTAACACATTTTTTTTATTTAACCCCCCAGCATGTCAGTTAGCCACAAGGCATTTGCCCTGGGCATTTGGGGGCGGCTTTTTTGCCGCCCCCTGGAAAATGCCGCCCAAGGCAAATGCCTTGTTTGCCTCGCGGCTAAAACGTCCCTGTGCACAGATGGATTCTCACTAAAGCTGGCTATAGAAATGCTTGCACAAAACACAAACAATTCCCATTTGTGAAGGACTCCCACCAGAAGGCATTGCAGTTTTCATAATGAACACCATAGAGGAACAGACACACCAACTAAATTAAATTTTTAAAGATAACATGTAAAAACATTTTAAGGGTCAAACAGGGATACTTATTTTAGCTGGTGTGGCAGCAGGTAATGATTAGGAAGGAATTATAGGCAGAGACAACAATGTCTAATAAAAAAAAAAAACTATAACACAGATTAGGATGCTTTATCATTTAGCTATGCCTGGTACCAGGGCTCGAGTCCAGCAGAAACGCATGGGAACGGCGTTCCTGCACTTTATCTACAGCAGAAACACCGTTCCCGTTACTAGTCCTGCAGGACCCAGGGCTGGCAAAAGCAGCCGCCAGAGCAGGGGGAGCACAAATCCGAACCCCCTGCTTCTGGGGACTCAGATTTTTAAACTCACCTCTCTCCAAGCAGCCGGCAGTGAGTGGAGTTGGCCAGCCACTCCTGATGATGTCAGGAGGAGGGTGTGACTTTCACTGCTCTTCTCCCAGGACCGCTGGGGAATCTGGGAGAAGAGCAGAGGAAGTCACACCCCCTCCTCCTGACATCATCAGGAGAGGCCGGCCGACTCCACTGACTGCATTATTTGGTCAATCACTTCATAGGTTTTTTGTGTGGTTTATTAAGTTCTACTGGCCCCAACAACATGAAATATCAATCCTGAATTCTATAAACCCACATTGTATAGAACTATTGATTGTTTGACAAAAGCCCCCCTAGTTACCAGGCATATTTTGTTAGATGAATTCCCTGTAACAGAAGGGTCTTCTGAAATTACATTAAAGAGCTAATATAATTTCATATTAATGAAGTGATCTGGGGTTTTAGATACTGCTTCTAGCTGCAGTAAACAATACCTTTTTCGAGAAACAGCATGGTTTACATTACATTATTCAATTATCACGCCTACTGTCCATCACACATCCAATAGGGGGCTTTGGACCAACACAAATTCAATTGCTGCATTAATATGATGTCTGGCGTCAGCATACTCATATCAGATGCTGAGTGCTTCCAAACCTTCCCCAGGGATGCATAATGAATATTATTTTCAGTGTACTGAGCAACCTCTTGCACATCCCCATGTTACTGAAATAGTTGCATTTTACAATTAAAAAAAAAAAAAATCTCTCCAAGCACTATGGGCCACTATATCTTATTCTAGTGGATGTGTTGCTAAAAAACTATTGTCGAAGTCCCTTTGTTTTTTGTGAAACTATATTCATCCATTTCAGTTACTGGGTTAATTTACCCACAATCCATTAATACTATCCTTAACTTTGTCTCACTTTACCCCACTCCCTCTAGCTCATTGTAAGCTCTATGAGCAGGGCCCTCAACCCCTCTGTTCCTGTGTGTCCAACTTCTCTGGTTACAACTACATGTTTGTTTGTCCACCCACTGTAAAGCGCTGCAGAATTTGTTGGCGCTATATAAATAATAACATAATAATAATAATTAGTCAAAAGTATTCCACAGAAGGGGAATCTGCAGACATCAGAGAGAGGAGAACAAAATACAAGGCAGAATTGATAATAAATATAAATGAAGGCAAGTGTCAGCGGCATAATCAGGGTACAAAGGGTATAAGGAAAGAAAAACTGAAAAAATAATAATATACATACCTTCCAAGTGTCCCTATTTAGGAGGGACAGTCCATATTTTGGACTTTATTCCCTCTGTCACTCTTTGCTGCCCTAATGTCCCTCTTTTCTAGGAGATCCATATTGTTGGTGTATCGGAGTGTATAAGAAGTTCGTTTAAATAGGGCCCTCAACTCCATCTGTTCCTGTGGTAGGAGTCTGTATGTGGAACATCTGTTAGTCCATCCATTATACATTGCTGCTGAATTTGTTGGCGCTTTATAAATATTAATAATATTATAACAGTGCGTCTTTTAACTACAATAAATGTGTTTAAAAATCAGTCTGTGTATATAATATATATTGTTTCTGTTCTAAATTGCATTTTAGTTGTAAAAATTGTTGTTAGGCTACCAAAAATGTAAACTCGTTTTCCTGGCACTATAGCTTCCCTCTCTGTCAAGGCCCCCTCCTGCGGCACTGAAGAGGTTAATAACCCCTTCAGTCACTTACCTGGGTCCAACACCGATGTCCCTCGGTGATGGCTCAGCTCAGCCCATGCTCCTCCTCTGTCGACGGGGGAGACCTAATGAGCATGCGCGGCAATAGCCATGCTCGCATTAGGATTTCCCCATAGGAAAGCATTGATCAATGCTTTCCTATAGAGATTCCGGCAACTCTGGAGGTCCTCATGAATAGCGTCAGGATGTCAAGCGTCATTTAGACGACCAAAAATAATCTAAGAAGCCGGAAGTCTCTCTAGTGGCTGTCTGGTAGATAGCCACTAGAGGAGGCGTTAACCCTAGCAAGTAACTATTGCAGTTTATAAAAACTGCAATGATTACCACTCTAGGGTTAAGAGTGAGGGTAGTTGGCACCTAGACCACTTTAATAAGTTGAAGTGGTCTGGGTGCCTACTCTGTCCCTTTAAAAAGGTCTTAAAACTGCCCTACCCGTGGCTAAACCCCCACTCACACCCCTAAAATTGAAGTGCCCTGCTTTGTCTATTTGAAATGTTAGGAGGTAAAAAAACCAAAAAAAAAAACAGTACTACTCATGTGAACAATGCCATAAGCATATTGTGGAAAGTTGCATCACTGTCTAATACACAACCCACAGAAAGTAAAGGGACAAAATATGTAAAATCACACAACAGACTAAAACCCACAGAAAGTTGGATGAATACAGCAAAGTGCCTATAACAATAGCTATTATGCTGTTTATTGACACCACCAGCTTGTATTGCATTAAAAAGGAGTAAGGCCGTTTACCGTTTTTATTCTCAATGACAAACTTTTTTTTTTTTTTAAGAACCAGAAATACAAACATTGTACTAAAATGATAGGATAACTTGGATTCACAAAGCCTCCGTGTTCAGCTCACGTATAAACACCACATTCAACAGCAGGAATGAATGCTTCCAATGCAATTCCATTGAAACACGAGGCCTTGCCCTGTCATCTGCTCCTTTCCCATTCCTCCATTTATATAAACATACCAAACTTGAAACGGGCAGCTGTGTTCCATACAGCAACTAGAGTACAATATATTGCTTTCAAATCAGGGACAAAAAAAACCCTGCTCATCCTTTAACTTTATAGGTCTTACAACCTCAAGAATGTCATAGTATTGTTGATATATACATTTTTCCAAAGAAGAAAAAAAAAATACTACATCTTGAAAGCAGTTAACATCATAACTCAGACAGTGAGAAAGTTAAACAGAGGATCATGTGTTTAAAAATAAATAGAAATATGACGTTATTCTACAAAAATAAAAATGACACAGACCATGTTAAATCACATGTTAGCACTCTGCACTCTTAAGGAACCCTACTGGAGGTATGGCTGAGATTACACACTTCCTTCTAGCAGTACCAAGTCATACTTGCAATGACACTCAGCCAATCACAATTGCCTATTGCTGCTTAGCCTAATACTTCCTCATGAACTCATTCAGCACAAAAGGGATGGGCTCTGTGGGATCATTTAATATTAAAAATGGTTTGATGCTGATTGAAAGGACAGTTCCAGGGGATTCCAGACTCTATAACTACTTTAATGAGATGACGAGTGCCTTCTTAATCACCTTAAGCAAGGTTCCATTTCTGTTGCTATCACAATCCAACAGGTGAAAGAATTCTACAAATGTGCAAACTGCAGACATCAAAAACAAAAATGGAGGTGCCCCAGTACAGAGATCCGACACAAGGAAAAAAAGATTATAAATAAAAGCGCGCACCAATGGAGAGAGTATAATAACGTGAAATACACAGTGGCGTTCTCAGGGTGGCCGATCACTGCACAGCACTCTCCTCCTGCCGGTCACTCCATGTAGTGTGATCGAGCAGGCAGACTACTATGGAGGAGCCTGTTCCCCTACCTGGTCTGACTGAAGTGCTTACAGAGAGCATAGAACTGCTTCCTGCCGGACTGAGTACAGGAAATAGAACCTTCTCTGCTGTGGACCACCCGCCTCAGGTGAGGTTGAGCAGGCACAGAGGAGGGGGGCTAAAGAGGGCACAGAAGGGGGGGGACAAAGAAGGACACAGGAGGGAAGGGGGACTAAAGAGGACAGGCGGTGGGGGGCAAAGAATGGCACAGGAGGGATGGGAGCAAAAGAGGGCACAGGATGGGGGACAAAAATGGGCAGGGAGGGGGACTAAAGGGGGCAAGGGGCCTAAAGAGAGCACAGGAAGGGAGGGGGGACAAATAAGGGCAGGGGGGCTAAAGAAGGGCACAGGAGTAGGGACACAGAGAAGCACACAGAGGGGCTGTGGGGAAAAACACACCAAGGGACTCTGGGTGCAAATAGAGGACAAAAACACACAGAGGGGCTGAGGGGGACATAGAGACACACAAAGGGTATGGACAGGGCTGGCGCATCCATCCGCCTGAAGGCGCACCGGCCCAGGGAGCACTAGATTGGAGTGACCGGCAGGAGGTGGGCGCAAAGCGCTCCCTCCTGCCAGTCACTCTGTGTAGCATGACAGGGCAGAGCATTGCGCAAAGCGCTCCCTCCTGCCAGTCACTCTGTGTAGCGTGACAGGGCAGAGCATTGCGCACCGCGGTACAGGAACTTATGTTCCCTGTACCCGGCCGGACTGAAAGGAAGTACTCACTGAGAGAGCACTTCCTGTCAGTCAAGCCAGGTACAGGAAACTGAAGCTCCTGTACCGCGATCTGCTCCGCTCGGCCATGCTACAAGAAAGGTAGGAGACACACCAGGGTCAAAGGGGGGAGAGAGGGGCACTAAGGGGGGGGGGGGGAGAAGAAACACTATGGAAAAGGGGAAGAAAACTATGGGAGGGAGGAAGGAACACTATGGGGGGACGAATACTGTGGGATGGGGGAAGGCAACTATGGGAAGGGGGAAGGCAACTATGGGGGTAGGAAGGGCAACTATGGGGGGAGGGAACACTGTGGGGGAAGGAACACAGAACACTATGGGAGGGAGGGGTAAGGAACACTATGGGAGGGGGGAGGGAGAACACTTTAGGACAGGGGAGGGGGGGAAGAACACAAAAAAAGAGGGAGGGTTGAGAAACACTAGGGGGGAGAGGAACATTACGGGGGGGCACTAAGGTACAGGGGAGGGAAGGGAAAATGAACACTGGGGAAGTGGTGGGACCACTAAAAGAGGAACATTAAAGGGAATGGGGGGCACTAAGAGAGGTAAGGGGGAGAGAAGAGGAACACTAAGGGACAGGGAAGGGAGGGGAGAGGGACACTAAGGGACAGGGGAGGGAGGGGAGTGGAACACTAAGAGACATAGAGGGGAGAGGACCATTAAGGGCCGGGGAGGGGAGAGGACCATATATGGGGACATGGAGGGGAGAGTAGCACGGCACACAGTGGGGCCTGAGTGGGGAGAAAGACACACAGAGGGATTTGAGGGGGGAGAAAGAAACAGATGGACCTGGGGGTGAGAAAGTCCACAAAGGGGCCTGTGAGTGGAAATACAAAGGGGCTAGTAAGAGATATGCAAGGGAAGTGTAAGACACACAATGGGGAAAAAATAGGGGATAAGACACTAAAGGTGGTAAGACATTTAAAAAAGGGGATAAGAAACAAAAGGCAGGTTAAGAGGGATACAGGTGAAATTTTTTTTTTTTGAGGGGGCTCCAAAATCATCTTCACCTGTGTACCCCAAAATCCTTGCCCCGGCCCTGGGTATAGACAAGAGGAAAAAGAGACACAGAAAGAGGTTGGGGGAGACACACTAAGGTGAAGTGAAAAATGAGACACACAAAGGGGTTTGGGGAGAAACAGATGCCTGCTAGTGGATGAAAGAGGCCAGCCAGCCAGCTAGCCACAGCAGCCAACCAGCTGCAGCAACCAGACAACATCAGTAAATAAGGTGAAAAGAGCCAACTTGTATGTATTGCCTGGGTATCAGAGAGCTATGTTACATTACTATATTGTGAATCGGCCAGAGTGCTAGAGAGACCCTTCTTCAGGGCACATTAGACTCCATTGTAGTCTCTAATGTGGCCTTGAGGAGACTCTTTCTAACACACAGTTTACAAATGTTTGCAGTAAATATTCTTGAAAAAAAAATGGTGGGTGTTTTTTTACACCTGAAATCTGGATCCGCCCCAAGTGCCAAATGCTCTAGGTATGCCCCTGGTTATATACTTAGCCTCCTTTTACCCAACTGTATATTGGGAGAGGCTGGGTTATTCTTAGAGTGGGCCATAAGGATTGGGCATCCCTTGACATTACTAGGAGATACTATGAGGGACCTTCCATGCCAAAAGATTGGGCATCCAACAGTATGTATAAAAGAAACTGGAAGTTTCCTGATATGTTTATAAAAGAACCCTGAGGTCCTTGCCCATCTGGGTTCCATTGGACCTCCAAATATTGTTAAACGTTCATTTACAGTGAACGTAAGTGGAGGAATAGCGAGAGAGAATAGGCAGGTCCCTCTTTATTAAATCATCTATACCCCTACCCCAAGACCGGTGCTATAGCCAAAGGCAGCTAAATCATTTAGTTGTTAATTGACACCTTTTCGTACATCAGGTAGGTGGTAGAGGAATACATTTTGACTTTAATCTTATTCTATTTATAGGTGGGTGGCCACCCCTCCTAGCACCAAAACCACTACCGCTTGCTTTAGTGGTTAAGGTGTCACCAGTGTTCTTGCGCTCCTCCAGTGCAGCTAGTCAAACCATTTTTTAACGGTTTGATTTCTTATATCTGGGGCTCGCTAGGTGCTGCTGACTGCCTCCACTACTAACACTAGAAAGCAGGAAGTTCATAAACAAGGCTTAGCTCACTGGCTGAGAGCGTCTCTAGGTACATATCTGGGTGTGCTTATGTGTGGGCGTTAGCCCAAGGTAAATTAAGTTTAGGATGTTTGCCATAAAACAAATGAAATAATGAAAAATAAAAAAATGGTTTAATCACACATCTTTTACTCATTTGTTTTAAGCAGTTACTCTACTTTGACAGTGTTGCCCCAGAAGCATAGGTTAGGTAACAACTCAGGCATTCAACAGTTTTGTTTATCCCAGTCTGAGCACCTGCAGATTAATCAATGGCTAACCAAATACTCTTACTAAGCTCAGACATTTATATCCCTCGGGTTGACTTGGCAATGGACCTTGAAGTGTAGCTTTAAGAAACACAGTTTCATGACAGCATTGAACATTTTATTTATAAATTAAAATAATTTAGGAGTATAAATAACTTTTAACAAATGTAAATTTAAATTGAAATATGCTACATCATAGCTAGCTAAGTTTGGAATAAACACAGGGAATCCCCAGAACAGGATGTACTCCATATCTGATTAGTGTCCACTGACAGCATCTCGTTCCATGAACTGGGGGTGAACTCGTGGATGGTTTAACTTAAACACCCTCTGTCTACCACTGCATTGTAGCGCCCCCCCTAGCTAGATAAATAAATATAGGTATAAGACAGTCTAGGAGACATAGATACAGATAGATGAATAAAAAACAAGATTCCTACATAAGAATGTTAGGGCAGCATGCCAGTAATATACACCCAAATACTGACCATCAAAAGTAAAGCACCAGATAGCCTAAAATATTCAAGTATATCCATTGCAGTGTGCATCATCTATCCATGCCAACAGACAATACAATGAGAAATATACAAACATATGAATTATTAAATCAAAGATAATATAGAGATTCATTCTCTATGCAACCTAAAGACAAATGTATGCTAGTGATACAAGGAGTACTTCTAACAAACAAAGCATACATCCATGTAATGGAATACCACACTGGGAATGACCACCATGATTACCTTCCATGGCTGTACAGTTTATATATACACATTACATAACACTAACATTTTAGCATCATGTATTCATGTCATAGAGGAACAGCCTCACTATGTCGGCCTAATTCATTATTTACCATGTGAGGTCCCTAAGGCCACATTCAACCAAGCCCCCCAGATCCACATTTTTTTTCTTCAATCCCAACGCTTTGGTCTTTTATAGCCTATGGTATTGTTAAACCCATTTATTTGATACTGCTGGCCACATTAACCTCTGAACATCATCATCTGTCAAACTGATTTCCAGATGTCAATATTTTCAAAGTAAAGCCACCTGATTGTGTTCTCTCCTGATGTCATTTGTTCCCATAAATGTCCCTTGATCTTCTCTGTCCCAGTTAAGGAGGGCTATTTATAATACAGCTATTAAGTGTTAAGCGGCTTAAATAGACTGTACACCAAACCCTACTTTAAAGTGACAAATTATATTAAAACTCCTAGTTGCATTTTAATTATTTAAAATAATAATATAGGTCACTAATCAGCAATATGACATACTCACAGGCGAAAAATAGAAAAGGGATGTATGAACTAGGTATTTTGAGATTGTCAATAACAGCATCACAGAATAAGGCAAAATTCAATATCCAGCTCTAGCCCTCTAGCTGTTGAACTACATTTCCCAGAATCCTCTGCCAGCCATGATATTCTGGAAATTGCAATTACCCAGCAGCTGTGTTTGGATGCTGGACTTGTTTGGAGTAAAAGAAAAAACAACTCAGAAGGCCATTATACATATTGTACATGATGCCTTCCTCCCAGCTGTGGATTAAGCGTTTGATACATATTAAAGCAATTTCATTGTACAATCTCTTCACATGCGCAGCTTGAAATCGAATCCCTGTCACCCATCTCTGTTTACAGAATGTGACAAACAAAATGCACTAGCTATAGATGTACCGACCTCAGATATAGATAAAAGGTATAAATTTAAACACACACACGCACAGATAAAAAACAAATACAAAATAGAACACACACACTATAGATAACGATACAAAATAGAACACACACACATAAAAAGATACAAAATAATACACACACAGATTAAAAAAAGATACAAAATAATACACACACAGATTAAAAAAGATACAAAATAATACACACACAGATTAAAAAAGATACAAAATAGAACACACACACACAATAGATAAAGATACAAAACAGAACACACGCACATATATTTCCATACCTCCCCTATGTTATTCAAGTAATCAAGCTACCCACCCATCTAATGCAATCTAACTGCTGTGAATGTATAGCACCAAGATACATCACATGCAACATGAACAATCCGCATCTCTAGCTACCAGCAAAGGGTTAATGTGCTATTATGTTTACATGCTAATAGCCTCACCGTGCTCACCGTGCAGAGCGCGCTGCCTGTATCCCTGTATCTGGGTGAGTGTCACGGAGGGTGGATGGGGTAGGAGCTCAGCCTTGTTGCTCGGTGGGAGGGGCGAGCAGAATATATTATGGTGGTGGGAGAGAGGGAGGGGTAATGTGTGAGGGGGTACTGCTCTCCTAAAATGGTCCTTACATCCGGCGCTGCAGTGTAGGTAGTGTTGACTAGGGATGTCATTGCTCAGTGGGTACTTTCCATGTATTCAGTGTTTTGCTGCCAGCCTCCATATGTGTCATTCTGACCACCTCCCTTTATTTGCAAACACACTGCATCTTCCTTAATTTTAAATCGCTATTTGCATCACCTTGTCTTTCTGTTTTAGTGCGTTTAACATCGATCACTATTAGTATATTCAGTTTAATGCAGTTGTGTTATTCAATAAAAAAAAAAATATCACGCATTTACATTTTTTTTTTTTTTAACCCAAAGGACCAAAGCTCCAAAGCTTTTTGGAGACATTTGTGACCAAGCCTTTTATGGCACTATTACCATTCTTTACACCATATTTTCAAAAGGAGAAAAAAATGTTTTTTTTAAATTCTAAAAGTAAACATAAGACAATACTAAATAGAATAAAGTATAAAAAAATGGAAACAAATGTAAAAAACAACTTTATTTTTTTTAAATTTATTTTTTTATAATGTTTACACACTAAGTGCAACAAAATAACACAAATTCAAAATGGATTCACTAATTAGTCCTGCTTGTTAAAATACCCAATATGGCTAGGATTAAAATAAATTTTTAGACCTTCTAAAACAAATGCTGCAAGGAGAGAATCCCGTTTTAAAGCTACAACTTTGCAAAATTTGGCATGCTGAGAGAGTAACTTTTATAGTAGTCACAGAATCCAAAACCAGCACACAAAAGTATATATTTGTAGAAAGCAGGGCCGTCTTTAACATTGATTGGACCCTGCCCTTCCCTCCCACACACTTCCACCCCCTGGCATGCATTCATGCCCTCCAACCCACACAGTGGCAGAACTAATGTATACAGGGCCCTGAAGCAAGACGTTTTTGGGCCTCCCCTCTAGCACAAGAATGGAGAAAAGATAGATCCTCATCTGTTGTACAATTTCCACGATGCTATGTCAGCTGGGGATCTACCATTTGGCCATTCTTGTAGGGCTGTATTTGTGAGCAGTGTTTGTACATTTGAATGTGAGCATGTTATTGTATAGAGTTTGTGTGTGCATGTAGGGCGTAGTGTTGGTGTTAGAGTGAAGGGGTGTGTTTCTATATCCTTTTTGAGTTTGAAATCAGGGGTGTGTTTGTATGTAATGTTTGTGTTCGCAGGGGTGTATTTGCATGTTGTGTTTGATTGCTAGGTTGTATGACATACATTCACAGATAAAGACTGGCATATACACACACACACATATAAAAACACTGGCACATCCACACACAGATACACACTTACACACACTGACACAGATATGTACACACACTAAGATACACACAGACAAGCGGGTACACATGCAGTGGTGTATTTGTGTGCAGTGTTAGCGTTGGAATGTAGTGTATGTGTGTGCAGTGTTGGTACTGGAATGATGGAATGTATGAATTGCCACACACATAGATACACACTTACACAAACTGACACTTATATACGCACACAGGTACACATACAAACTGACACACAAGTACACAGACACAGGTATACATACACATAAACACTGACACAAACACAGCCAGATATACACACTGACACTCACACAGCCAGATACACCCCCCACCACACACACACAGTTAGATACACACATATATAGTACGATTCACACACACAGAGTCAGATACACACACATTTATATCAATTTAAGTTTAGCCACCCTCCTGTCTCCTTACCTTTACAGAAGGGTGGCTTCCCTGGGGTCCAGTGGGAGCTGGATGGCTGAGGTTGATGGGAGTATGAGGAACTTGGCTACCTCAGTCCTTCTCCTCCTCCTCCCCAGCGGCACTCTGTTCTTTGGGAGGAAGTGATCTCACTTCAGGGGCTCGGTCAGGAGCTCTCTTAAAGGGCCAGGGGCCCTGATTACGTCACCGGCCGCTGTCCACCGGTAAATTTCTCAGTATAATGGTGGGCTGTTCAGTCCTGGCTGCCGGTAGGGGCCCCCCAGGAGTTATTGGGCCCGAGGCAGCTGCCCTGTTTGCCCCTTGTTAAAGACAGCCCTGGTAGAAAGTACATCCCCAGGATATGTAACTAAGAGCATTTTGACATCATTCTATCACAGACCTAGGTCAAATTATTTTCTGGTTTATTTTTTTTCTACACACGTTTTATTTTGGGGGAAATCACAGAATACATGTCCCACATGTCACTTTGAGTGCTGCACACAGCTCACCTGTCAGTCTGGGGCCACTAACTGTGGACCCAGCTGACAAAGGTGATCCTCAGGTATATAAAGATGCCTGGGGTTCCTTGGTAGCAGCGGGGACTTAACTCCTGCTGGTACCTTTACTGCATGATGGTATATGCCATCGCTGGGCGTTGGAGGCTTGCACCATCATGTGGTCCCTAAGAGGGTAAAATTGACATGCCATGCCAGGCACGGGTGGCACAACATGTAAATTGGTTTTACCCTGTTGTGCAAACAGCACCAGTATGACACTACTGAAAGAATGCTTCACATTAGTGTATATGCACGAGCATCTAGCAGCGGGTGTCATGGGCTGACAGAGTAACTCTCAAAGTGGAAGTGCATCAGAGGTAAGCTTTTTGCTTCCACTGCTTTGCTGCTTTGTTCATCTATGTAAACAAGAGATTACAATATTTTTTCCAAGGTTTGGTCTTTATTTTTATTTATTGTATTGTGTTACTATTTTTACCCTATATGACATCTTATCCAGCATGTAACCACTATAAATGATTCATTCTATTTAGGTTTAGGCAGATTAAGAGCTATGATGAATGATATTTTTGTTAAAATGTATTACTATGTTTATATTTTGACATTGTCTTATTAATAAGCTATGATTGTATAAACACAGAACTGTTGCATTGGCACTTTAAATTTATATTTTAACTTCACATTAAAAAGTGTAGAAGCATATGGTTATTTGTCTTGATCAGATAAATTACATGACTTCAAGACGTGATGAGAGCACTGCATTTTGATTGATTCTCACAAATTGCATTTATGTATTATGATGCACATTTTATGGCTTGAAGAAGACTCAGTCGGGGTTATTCAATAAAGTGAGAATTATTATGAATTAAAAGTGAATTCAAGATGAGTATAACATTAAGGCCAAAGTAACCAAACTAAATTAAATTCTCAAAGTAAGCTATGCTTCCAATTCAACTATGACCTTAAATTTGATATTCATTTTGCTTTGCCGACAATTATCACGTTAGTCAATTACCTTGTGAGTGTTAAAACATTGCGTGTATCTGATTTAATAACTGAAACCACCTGTGACAAACTCCCTTTCGCAAGTGAGTTTGCCACGAGCTCCTGGAGGAGCTTGCTTGCCAGCCTCCTGCCCACAGACTATGGGCCCTGCAGGGAAACCTGTTTAAGACTATTTAACTGGCTTGGTTTGTGTGATTCCCCTATGCTGATCGGGAACCGAACCACCGCACAAACTATGGACCACCCGGGAGCTTGTTAAACCTAATGGATACATTGTAACGATCCTAACCGCAGTGTTTTAATGGTTCATCTGGGTGGCCGCTGTTCGTTTAGTTTAAAGGTACTTTTGCGGTGTCTGTGAAATGTGTGTTTTTTTTGTGCCTGGAGAGTTTTGTTCAGTTCCTGACTCAATTATCTCCCAGGCATAAGGAAGGGATTATCCTGTTTGTGGGAGTGTCAGAGGCGTGCTTAACTGTGTCCGAAATTGTATAAAAGCAGGCCATCTGCCCAGATTAAAACATTCCAGCTTGTACTCCCAGAACTATGTGTCGTCTGGTTACTGGGAGGGGAAAAGGCTAATCACTAATCACTGTTCCAGTGTGGAGGATTCAACTGGGAAAGTCCTTGTAAGGACTAGAGCTCTCAGGACTGAGTGTCATACACAATCCCTCCCCTCTGCCTGTGATATAATTACTGAAGACAAAGGACTAACTCAATTAACTTTAACAGAAAAAATATACATTTCTAAAATATGGCACAAGTACCCCACAATTACACATATTCCCATAAGTTATATCCCCTGATAGCCCTGATCTGGGTGAACAACATATCCAAAAATCACCCAGATCAGAGCAGGGGTTCAGGAAATTCCTGGAAGTCATATTTGACCGACCGCAAGCATGGCTTCATGCCCAAAACAGTTCCAGAGAATTAGGCTGTGCGGCCGGTCTATTTTCAATGTCTAAGCTAAGTTCGAATAGTCGAACGGGAACCGTTCGTGCACATAGTCAATGTTAAAAGTGCAGTTCGAATTGACGAACGCCGTTCGACTCCCGTTGAAGAGTCAAAGTCCCGGAGAAGGTAAAGTTCAGTGCTGTTCGTGCTGTCGCGTGTCCGATTTGAGTTCCATGAACTCGACGACAAAACACTGCTGCCACGTGTTCGACTATACGAATGGCGGCCACTTCGACTACTTCGACTGTATCTGAAGTACAATTTTGTTGAAGGGAATGAAAGGTTTTTGTTTTTTTTGGTGAATAAAAAAACAAACAAAATGACGAATTTCTAACCCAGAGACAGAGGAACTGCCACAATTGCTATATATATATATATATATATATATATATATACGCACATAGGTAATATGGGCCAGGGACGCCTTGACCAGTCCGGGCCCCCCAGGACTTCCGGGTCCATGACAACCGTGACTAAGATGCTCTCAAAAGTCTAGTCAGTTTCTCTAATTTCCCTGGATGTGAGAGGATATGGGGTTCCTCAAAGGTTACATTTAACTAGGTTTTATTTGTAAGAACTCACAGACAATGCTTATTAAAGGGTTACTCCAACCACCATGACCACTCCTACTTTTTGAATGGTCATAATGGTGAGAGTCTGCAGTGTTTCTGCTTAAATCACAGTACATCCAGAGATACATTCACTTTTGTGGCAAGGGATAGTTACACCCTGGCACATGTGACTTACGCAGCCCAGAACTCTATTTCAGGCTGCCTAATGTGAATTCTGTTCAAAAAAGACATCTGTCGTCAACACACACTGCATGCTTGCTACAGGAATAGTGAGCTTCTACCTTTGAGGGAAGTGTTGAGGTTGCTCCCTTGATCTTTGATACATGCCAAAATGTTGTAGGTGCCTAGAAAATTCCTAAATAAAGGCTACTAAAAATCAATTCCCTTGATGTATACCTTTATGTTAAACCTATTTTTTTTTTTGGATTTCCACTGTTATTTGTAGTTTGCATGGGATTATATGAAAACATTACATAACAATGCATTACACATTACTAGCGTTGGTATAATAAATGTATTTACTATTTTTCCCTATAACTAAACTTTTCAGAAGTGTTTACCTTTGTGGTTCCAGGCAACAGCAGAAAACCCCGGAGACCCTTTATTCCCAGCACAAAGCTTATCCAGACCAATCATCATATCATTGTGCACATAATGAGTGAGAATCTCCAGAGCAACTGATTGCATAATGCATCATAAGAGCTGCCTGGTCTTTGCATCTCTTGAAATGAGTGTAATAAACAGATGTAGACACACACAGAAGAAAAAATGAGTCTACAGACTGATTGGTGCAGTACAATTAATTCAGCCAGTGCACATTCATGGAGTGTCTGATCCCATCTCTATCCAATGTTTTTCATCCACAAAGTGGACTTAACCCCTTAAGGACCAAACTTCTGGAATAAAAGGGAATCATGACATGTCACACATGTCATGTGTCCTTGAGGGGTTAAAGGAGCACTATAGAATCAGGAACACAAACATGTATTCCTGACCCTATAGTGTTAAAACCACCATCTAGCCACCCTGAGCCCCTCATGCCTCCCTAAATATAGCAATATTACTTGTATTCAAGTCTGGAGCTGCTTACTTTGTCACTGTTTAATTTAGACTTGCCCACACTGCCTCCTGACATCAGTAGAAGTGGTAGCCTGATCCAATCACAATGCTTCCCCATAGGATTGGCTGAGACTGACAAAGAGGCCAGGAGCAGAGCCAGCACAATTCAAACACAGCCCTGGCCAATCAGCATCTCCTCATAGATATGAATTGAATCAATGAATCTCTATGAGGAAAGTTCAGTGTCTGCATGCAGAGGGAGGAGACACTGAATGTTTGCATGCATTTTAGGCAGCCATTACACAGGAAGGATCTCTAACAGCTATCTGAGGAGTGGCCAGTGAAGTTATCACTAGGCTGTAATGTAAACACTGCATTTTCTCTGAAAATAGTGTTTACAGCAAAAAGCCTGAAGGTAATGATTCTACTCACCAGAACAAATTCAATAAGCTATAGTTGTTCTGTTGACTATAGTGTCCCTTTAACTATACACTGATAAGCCGCAACATTAAAACCATCTTCTTAATATTCTGTAGGTCTCCCTCATGCTGCCAAAACAGTTCTGATGCGTCAAAGCACAGACTCTACAAGATCTCTAAATGTGTCGTATCTGGCACCAAGAAAGCAGTAGATCCTTTAAGTCCTGCAAGTTGCAAGGTGCTCAATCGGTTTGAACTCTTTGTCATGTTCCTCAAAAGATTCCTGCACATTTTTGCAGTGGGTAACTTTCAGATTAAATCAGAATGCAAGAATTATGTAAAGCTCATTTTGTGACATCCAAGTAGTTTTAATTCCTGATATTCATTTTTTTAAGCCCACCGTTAATGAAGTCCTTAAAATTCGATCTAGCTTATAAACTTTTGCCCTATCTTCTATTATAGGTAAATAGTTCCAACCCAGCCAAAGAGGAAATGACCCAAGAAACATGTGAAAACAGTGACTTGTAACATATTTAGATAAACAAGCCATTATGAAAAAAACAAAATAAAATATGGGTTGTCAACCAACTCAAGACACAAACGAATGCCAAGTTCACTTTAACATATGACAGTTCCTAAGTCAGTGAATATATAATTTATCAAAGTATATTTATTGCTTTGGCCAGTGTTTCAATAGTGCGCACCTGCTATCCTTGTCTCCAGCACCCCATTTTTTCAGGGTTCATTGATGTTACACTGTTGTACCACTTGCCCTCTTCTGCTACTCCACTCTGCAGTAATTGGTCATTCTGTGGGATAGGTCTTCAAGTAAGTAAAATAACATCTGCTTTCATCTGGCTTCATTTCACACATATCAGCTTCCCTGTGTCTTATAGTCCTCCTATAAACATGAGAAATGCTTGTAGGGGCAGTAACACTGTGATGCAGTGGCAGGCAAACTATCTGTAGGTAGGTTCTTCTGCTCATGCTGTTACTCGGTCATTGGTTTAGAATTATAGCATACAGGTTCAATGCTGAGAATTGGTTGATGGGAGGGGGAGAAGCCAAAGTGTTTTAACCCCTTAAGGACCAAACTTCTGGAATAAAAGGGAATTATGACGTGTCAGACATGTCATGTGTCCTTAAGGGGTTAAAAATGCACCAAAATCCCTACATTTTAATGTAGATGCTTTGGTGCATGGATGCTTTCCCTTTTCTCTGTCAACATAAACATGCCATTTCTGAGTCAGTGAATGTGCATCCAGTGACTGACAGACTGATTGAAGCTAGAAGTTAAAAACCTTTGAAAAATTAATGCCATCAGAAATTTTGGGGCCCCTGACAAAGCACAAGGTCTGCCCCCTGCGCCCCCCCCCCCCCTCACGGGCCCGCCCACACCCTACCTAGTCCGCTGACAATGATGCAGGACTGAATGTGGTGTGTATAGTGGAAGTGAATTAGAATCTGTGTAATGGATGTAGTGTTTGTGTGTATTAGATACTGTTTGTGCAGTAAATGCAGAGTGTGTGTTTGTGTAGCGGATGCAGTGTGTATAGTGAACGCAGAGTGTGTTTGAGTAGTGGATGTAGTGTGTGTACAGTGATGTAGTGTGTGTTTGTGTAGTGGATGTAGTGTTTGTATGTACTATATGAAATGTGTTTAGTGGATGCAGTGTCTGTAGTGGATGTAGTATGTGTATTAGATGCAGTGTCTGTGTATAGTGAATGCAGAGTGTTTCAATTTGTGGTGTACCAAACGGAATTCATAGTTCTACCCTGGAGCTTGTTCACCTTGTTCGTGGGAACGCTTCCAACGAACAGTGCACTTTTAAGTCGTGTAGAACTGAACTCAGGCGATGATGGAAGTCCAGCTGTATTCGGGAGTTTCCGTGCCCGATTTTAATTCCCGGAGATTGATGCCCAAACACAGTTTCCTGCGTTCGCCATGTGCCATGTCGCAAACAACTAGACCCAAGCGCATTTGTCACACAAATAACTAAAAGTCTGTACATTTTTAAAATAAACCTGACTTTTCAGTGGGGGTTGAAATAATTTGGATTACAACTGTATATCTGCTGTTCTGTCTTTGCCAATTGCTATTTCTTCTGTTTTATGTTTGTTTGTACTATAATTCTATGTTGTATCTTTTTTTTTTAATTCTTTATTTTTGAAGTGCGTGAGAGTAACAAGCATTCTCGCTATGCCACGACAGAAAAAAGCAAGATAAGAGTAAACAATGAGGTTAACAGTGTAGGCAGATTGGCAGATTGGCATAACTGCGCACCTTTTTTCTTAAATCAAAAATGATACACGTGATTAGTAGCTATCTTTACAAATGCTTATCTCATGAATGTTATGGTTATTGTTAACTTTCACGCTGACAGAGCCCTCAGCTATGCCATAAGGCTCACTTAAAAGCTGACAAAGTAGGAACACCTAAGTTGGCAGGATACACGGCGCCAAGATCCCGTTCAGGGCCTGCACCCTGGGTGACTTACACTTGAGGCCCCGAAATGAGCATAGGGGAACCCCCACCATACTTACTCTTATAATTATACTGCACACCTCGAAATAGTGCACCTCCAGACCACAGTCTATTATGCATAGTTTATTATTGATAGGTTGCAACCTGCAGCAAAGCCCCCACACATGAACAGGACAGAGGGCGCTGACCCTGCAATAGAAAGGGAACCCCCTATCCCCTAAGGGGCGATATAAACCTCATAGAGCTCAGGCACCAAGGGCACCCCCAAGGGGATTACACACAGAGGCGACAACCCACGCGCACCCCCTTCATGCATGAGCAAAGGCCCTCCCTACTGGAGTTGCCTACCCGGGTGGGAACTTGCCGAAGCCCTCTTGCTTAGACCTATGCCTATGCCACCTACAAGTTAAATATATATCCTGCAGTCAGCACTTTTCTTTACCAAATGAGGCACCAGACGCTATAAATGTTCAATGTTTGATGTTCACAAATTTCTCTGATATTGCATTGTTTATGTTATAACGTTTCTGCATATCTAAACAACCACAATGGAGCCTAGACAGCCACCCGACTGGTAGTCTAGACTCCCATCCCCCCAAGGTGTGACTAACGCACCAGACCTACCGAGGTCAGGAACCCACCCCTTTCTCCGTCCTCACTTTCCCATAGCCTAACCCTTAGTGTGCACAAGACCAAATCACTGCATCTTAAACCCCGGACCATCATAGTATCTTGCGCTACAAACCACACTCACCACCATGAAAATTTACACAATGTCAAAGGGCTCAATACACCCCACAAGAGACGTGTCTTATTGGACGACTTAAAACGCAACAACGCAGACATAGTCTGCATACAAGAAACACACTTTGTCCACGATCGCACCCCCACATTCGCCATAAAGGAATACCCCCACCAATTCCACGCAACCCACACCTCTAAATCCAGGGGAGTATCCATTCTCCTTCATCACTTCCTTACGGTAGAACCGCTACAAACCAAAATAGACAAACGAGGCCGGTTCATAATACTTCACTTCAATTAATAACCAACCCCTCCTGTTCGTTGGCCTATACAGCCCGAACGATCACCAACACAACTTCCTACACAAAGTTCTCCACAAACTGCCAACCAACACAAATGCCCAAATCTTAATATGCGGAGATCTCAATCACACTATGGACTCACGCATCGACTCCACGGTCCCAGCCGCATCACACAGGCATATCACGCTCACAAAGCCTTTACAAAGCTGTTACAAAACCATGGCCTATACAATGTTTGGAGGACACTCCACCCAATGGACAGGGAATACACATTCCTCTCACAAGTTCACAAGACCTATTCCAGAATTGACCACATCCTCTCATCTGGGCTTCTCCTCCAACGAGTCACGGACTGTTCTATTGGAAGCATAGTGTGGTCGGACCATGCACCAGTCACCATGATCCTACAAGATCAATACCAACATAGAGGAAAACCCCCATGGTGTCTAAACGACACCCTCTTAACCGACCCCACCTTTGTAACCCAACTCACATGTACCCTACAAGAGTATTTCCACCTCAATGACACACCAGAGGTCTCCACCGCATCCCTCTGGCAAGCTCACAAAACGGTTATGAGGGGACCGTTGATAAGCCGAGCATCTTACTTAAAACGGAAACGGGAAAAAAACTACGTGGATCTCTTGAGACAACTCCGAGACGTAACAACTGCCCACCTCCTCAACCCGTCCGATACACAGGCCAAATCCATCTCAGATATCCCTAACCAAATCAATAACATGATGCTCCACAACGGCCTACATGCTAACAAAACTAAAAATGAAAACGTATACCCAAGGCAACAAGGCCGGGAAATATCTAGCAGCAATTCTTAAACAAAAACAAGCAAATTCTAAAATCCCATATCTAGTCACAAAGTCAGGGGAGAAAATCCATAACCCACAAGACATCAACGATGAGATGGCTGAATACTACCAAACTCTCTACAACTTAAAAACAGATCCCAAAGTCCACCAACCCACCGAAAGCTAAATAGACACACTTCTCCAAAAAAACAACACTACCTACATTATCCGAAGCCCACATCCAAACTATACAGGAACCAATTACAACACAAGAAATCCTGGACACCATCCAGTCACTTCCAACTGGAAAATCACCTGGCCCAGATGGCCTAACGAACTCATACTATAAACAATTCGCACCAATCCTCAGCCCCTATCTACAGAAACTATTCACCCACATTTTAAATACCGGCACCATGCCACAAGAAATGCTCATGGCACATGCTGCTACACTTCCCAAACCAGGAAAACCTCCAGACAGAAGCCAAAACCTACGCCCAATTTCCCTACTGAATACAGATGTCAAACTCATAGCTAAGATCCTCTCGAACAGATTAGCCCCCATCATACTGTCATTGATTAAGGAAGACCAAGTGGGTTTTGTAGGAGGCAGACAGGGGGCAGACGGCACTCGCAAAATCCTTAACATTCTCTACGGACTGCGGGAGAAGAGAGTCCCAAGCGTATTGCTTTCCCTAGACGCTGATAAAGCCTTTGACAGGCTCCACTGGCCTTTCCTCACTGCGGTCCTCCGAAAATTCAACTTTCCATCTCAATTCCTGTCACTCATCAAGGCACTTTATTCGGCCCCGACAGCCCAAGTAGTTAATGGGGGTTTCATTTCTAAACCATTCTCAATTTCCAATGGCTCAAGACAGGGCTGCCCACTCTCACCCCTACTATACATATTGGCACTAGTACCCCTGACACAGATGATCAGGGATGACCCGAACATACACGGAGTCAAAATCAAGGAGCACGAATACAAATTATCCCTATTCGCAGATGATATCCTACTAACCTTAGAACAACCACATATCTCCCTCCCAAACTTCCACAAGCTCCTCACCCAGTACAGCCATTGCTCATACTATAAACTGAACATAGCAAAGACCCTTGCTCTAGGTATCAATGTTTCCACACAAGAGATGGGCCGACTTAAGACCAACTTCACATACGATTGGATGCAAGACCACATCAAATTCCTAGGGGTCAACTTCACACCCGTACCTACTGCTTTATTCAAAACGAATTACCTCAAGCTATTTAGTGAAATCCGAACACTTTTACAGGGATGGACAGGGAAATTTGTCTCGTGGGCGGGACACATAGCCTCAGTAAAAATGATAGCCCTACCAAAGATCCAATACCTCCTTCGCACACTCCCAATTCGGCTCCTGCACACCTACATCCGAGACTTGCAAAACCTCTTAAACAATTATGTATGGGAGGATAAAAAACCACGTGTAGCAAAATCCACTATGCACAGAGCACTCGCCCACGGCGGAATGGGAATGCCGGACATAATGGGATATTACAGAGCAATACACATAGCATCTATAATAGCAGCTTCACATCAACGAGAAACTAAAGCTTGGACCACAATAGAGAAAAACCATGCGCATGATACGCACATATCAGCTTTGGCCTGGTTGCCGAATACACAAAGACTAAGAAACACCGAACTACTACCCACAACCAAACTCACCCTCTCTATATGGGACAATTATCGGAAACGAGTGTGCAACACCGATCAAATTTCCTTAGCCCTCCCAATGGAAGCAATGAAACATCTCATACCTGACTTTAACTACAAACTCTGGAACAGACATGGAATTACAACAGTGTCACAACTATTACATGGCCCCCACCTGAAAAAATTCTCGGATCTGGAACTGGAACTATCACTGCCAACAACAGCCAGATTCTCCTACATGCAACTGCAATCCTGGTTCGACAAGCAACCTAAAACAAACCCCACTACC
The DNA here is from genome assembly GCF_036172605.1 of Pelobates fuscus. NCBI lineage: Eukaryota > Metazoa > Chordata > Amphibia > Anura > Pelobatidae > Pelobates > Pelobates fuscus. The sequence goes on along the minus strand of NC_086319.1, from coordinate 282,007,849 downwards.
GAAACTAACCCACACTGGCGAACCTTAGAACAATTATGCACATCACAGAAACCAGCCAAAAAACTCATATCCACGATCTACACGTCGGAACATTCCAGGCTCCAACAACACCCCCTCCCCTACATAAAAGCGTGGGAAAAAGACATTGGTTGCCAAATCCCGGAGGCCCAATGGCAACTCATCTTCAAGACACACAAAAACCTGACTCTCTGTACCACACACCTCGAACTAGCCCGAAAGATATTATACAGATGGTATCTGGTCCCCACACGCCTTAAACATATTTTCCCTAACACGTCCGACACATGCTGGAGATGCCAAAAAGACAGAGGCACCATAATGCACGTATGGTGGCACTGCCCGGTGCTCCAACAATACTGGCAACAAGTGGCGGACCTAATAACCAAATGCACCAAGGTGAAACTCCCGCACCGGCCCGAGACCTTTTTGCTCCTCTTGCTACCACACACCCCGAAAAAATACCAGAGATACCTAACCTACCACATCATCATAGCAGCACTGACCGTCATCAGCAGAAAGTGGAAACAAACCTCACCCCCCACCATCAACCACTGTGCTACCGTTGTAGACACAAATAAAACCTACTAAACTATGGCAAGAGGCACAGAACACAAAACCTCGTACTGGTCCATAGCATGGGTAATATGGGACGAACATAAGCCTATTCAAAGTGACAACTAGGCAAACACCACAGAAACGCACCTACGACCTCCCGGCTGGAGGCATCAACACTTATACCCACCTCTACCGAATCAGGCAAACCAAACCCAGAAACTCCCCCACACTTACATCTGCATTACTGCTGGCATTATCTGTGCACACCACCCCCCCCACCCCCCATTCCCCCCTACCACAACCAGACCAGTTAAGGCCACTCATTGACCATCGCACACGTATCAACATCCCAACTAGCACCTCATCCCACGCACAACGCGACACGGTGGAACACACATGTTGCCACATACAATTAACGCTACCCTCAAAACACAAAGCCAAACCTAACTTAAACCACACGACTCACCGAGAAACTATGACCGCTCAAGACGTTGTGCAAACAAGCACTGTTGCAACTAAATTGTTGAGACAAAACAGGTTTCCCCCCCTTCTTTCATTTTCTGTACCCCACTACATTGATATTGTTAATGTGCTTAAGATGTGAGAACTACTAACTTTCCCCACTCCCTTCCTTTCTGTACCCAAATGGAATATGTTTTATGTTATCACATGACAAAAGAAAAACGAATAAAAATTGTCAAATAAAAGAAAAAAAAAACTAGTGATGTCTCGAACATAAAATTTTCAGTTTGCGAACGGCGAACGCGAACTTCCACAAATGTTCGCAAACCGGCGAACCGGGCGAACCGCCATAGACTTCAATGGGCAGGCGAATTTTAAAACCCACAGGGACTCTTTCTGGCCACAATAGTGATGGAAAAGTTGTTTCAAGGGGACTAACACCTGGACTGTGGCATGCCGGAGGGGGATCCATGGCAAAACTACCATGGAAAATTACACAGTTGATGCAGAGTCTGGTTTTAATCCATAAAGGGCATAAATCACCTAACATTCCTAAATTGTTTGGAATAACGTGCTTTAAAACATCAGGTATGATGTTGTATCGATCAGGTAGTGTAAGGGTTATGCCTGCTTCACAGTGACAGACCAAACTCCCCGTTTAATGCACCGCAAACAACCACAAACAGTCCATTTGCACAACCGCAAACTCCCCATTTGCACAAGGTTGGATACCAAGCTAGCCATGTCTCGTTCCTTGTCCTCACTGATGTCATTGAAGGTCTCTCTTCCTCCACCCAGGAAGCGGGAGATGGAAAAAGATGATTGGTCGGTCCTCCTACTTCAAATTTGGGGCACTGCGCGTGCAGTCTAATGTGCCACCAGATAGGAGTGGTGTGTTAAGTAGTACTATTCCTATCAGTTTAATCCCTGTTACGTCCCCTATCAGGGGACGTGTATATAAGGCATCGATTTTAGGAAGCGGGAGATGGAAAAAGATGCTTGGTCAGTCCTCCTACTTCAAATTTGGGGCACTGCACGTGCAATCTAATGTGCCACCAGATAGGAGTAGTGTGTTGAGTAGTACTATTCTTATCAGTTTAATCCCTGTTACGTCCCCTATCAGGGGACGTGTATAAAAGGCATCGATTTAGGAAGCGGGAGATGGAAAAAGATGCTTGGTCGGTCCTCCTACTTCAAATTTGGGGCACTGCGCATGCAATCTAATGTGCCACCGATAGGAGTAGTGTGTTAAATAGTACTATTCCTATCAGTTTAATCCCTGTTACGTCCCCTATCAGGAGACGTGTATATAAGGCATCGATTTTAGGAAGCGGGAGATGGAAAAAGATGCTTGGCCGGTCCTCCTACTTCAAATTTGAGGCACTGCGCGTGCAATCTAATGTGCCACCAGATAGGAGTGGTGTGTTAAGTAGTCCCCCTCATCAGGCCTTTTTTAATCGAATGTATCACCCACTGTCAGTCCCTTCGGGATCCATCCCTCATTCATCTCATTCAAGGTGAGGTAATCTAGACTTTTTTGACCTAGGCGACTTCTCTTCTCAGTGACAATACCTCCTGCTGCACTGAAGGTCCTTTCTGACAGGACACTTGAAGTGGGGCAGGCCAGAAGTTCTATCGCAAATTGGGATAGCTCAGGCCAAAGGTCAAACCTGTACACCCAGTAGTCAAGGGGTTCATCGCTCCTCAGAGTGTCGATATCTGCAGTTAAGGCGAGGTAGTCTGCTACCTGTCGGTCGAGTCGTTCTCTGAGGGTGGACCCCAAAGGCTATGGCGATGCGTAGGACTTAAAAAGCTCTGCATGGCCTCCATCAACAATATGTCTGTAAAGCGTCCTGTGCTTGCCGGCGTGGTCGTGTGAGGAGGAGGATTACTTTCACCTCTTCCCCTGTTAGATTCCCGTTGTGCTGTGACATCACCCTTATACGCTGTGTAAAGCATACTTTTTAATTGATTTTGGAACTGCTGCATCCTTTCCGACTTGCCGTAATTCGGTAAAATTTCAGGCACTTTCTGATTATACCGGGGGTCTGGTAGCGTGGACACCCAGTACAGTTCTCCTTCAGCCTTTTTATACGAGGGTCGACAGGCACGACAGCATGAAAGACCCCATTTGCACAAGGTTGGATGCCGAGCTACTCATGTCCTGTTCCTCATCCTCAGTGATCTCTCTGAAGGTATGTTCTTCCCCCCAGCCACGTACAACACCACGGGTACCATAGGTGACAACGAGCACCCTGGGATGCCTACTGTGGTTGGTCTTCCTCCTCCTCCTCAAAGCCACATTCCTCCTCTGACTCCTCTTCCTCACAATCCTCTTCTAGCGTTGCCACAGGTCCAGCAAGCGATGCTGATAAGGCTGTTTCTGGTGGTGATGGTGACCACAACTCTTCCTCTTCATGCTCATCTACGGTCTGATCCAGCACTCTTCACAGGGCACGCTCCAGGAAGAAAACAAATGGTATGATGTCGCTGATGGTGCCTTCGGTGCAACTGACTAGGTTTGTCACCTCCTCAAAAGGACGCATGAGCCTACAGGCATTGCGCATGAGCGTCCAGTAACGTGGAAAAAAAATTCCCAGCTCCGCAGAGGCTGTCCTAGCACCCTGATCATACAAATACTCGTTAGCGACTGCTATTATATTACACGAAAGAAGAAAGGACCACAGGCACTCCAAATTGAAACCGTATGCAGATTTATTAGGAAAAAATGCAACGCCAAGCAACGTTTCGACCAACAAAGGTTTTTTTCAAGCTCGAAACGTTGCTTGGCGTTGCATTTTTTCCTAATAAATCTGCATACGGTTTCAATTTGGAGTGCCTGTGGTCCTTTCTTCTTTCATGTATAATTCTGGGATTGCTGGTCCTGATCCGGAGCACCCTTGGCCGCTGGGATTGAGTGCGGTTCCCACCATCTACTTTGCTATTATATTACGGTCAAAAAAGTTTTTTTTTTGTTAAATGCAAGCTATTGTGACACCAGATATGAGTGGTGGCACTGGGCAAGTGGGCACAGTATACGCTGTGAGCCTGACACACACGCTGCCAGACAATTAACTGCTATTCAATCTAGTACAGTCAAATTTATTTATTTTTTCAAAAATGTACACTACTGTTACACCAGATATGAGTTGCACTGGTGTGACACTGTGCCCTGGCAGGCCCTGAAACGCACACTCGTGAAGGAAACTGACTGCTATTATATTACAGTCCAAAAAGTTTTGTTTTTTTTAAATCCAAGCTATTGGGACACCAGATATGAGTGAGTGGGGGCACTGGGCAGGCCCTGAAATGCACACTAGTGAAGGAAACTGACTGCTATTATATTACAGTCCAAAAAGGTTTTTTTTTTAAATGCAAGCTATTGGTGATGTAGAATTATTAAAAACCTTTATTAAACCTGTATTAAATTTTTGTACTAAATCCATGTAACTTCATTATATGACAGATTTTCCTAACAGCATTTAGAATATTAGATAGAGAATGTATTTTCTAGAAGGACATGACTAACACCGGAATTACCAAGTTCCTGTAATATGAAACAAAGTATACTATAGCTAGGCCATGAGAAAACTGCTCTAATGAAATGTTCTTTCATAAAAAAGACCCTGAACCTGACCCCGAGTCTGACATCACTAACTACCCAAAATGACGCCCCAAGCCCCCCTCCCATCGAGTAAAACCTCGTGCTGAGTAAGATGGCGCCTGAGCCATCTGTCCACACCCGTGTCCAAAAAGACGCCACCTCCCGGTGGGAGGACACCTAGCCAGCCACTTAGTACTTGAGCCAATTAATAATATTGATGGGTGGGCATTGACATAGCCACTTAACACCTAATCCAATTAATGATGTTTATTTGTTGTTATCTTGATATTCAATGATGATGTAATATTGCTCTTATAACGGTCTGCGAGCCCGCTTTTTACCAGATGCCATTAAATTTTCTCGAAGTGCTTTTAACCTGAACTCCGTGTGTCAGTGTGAATTTACTTCTGCGTATACGCAATTTAATCATCTCAGATTTGGACAGAAACAGATAGACATTTAAACATATTTGTTTATTTTTAAAATAATCTATATCAATTTGGCGCCCAACGTGGGGCACCGGGCTATGGCCTTCGGCCGGTAAGCCGTCCTATGAAGACGCTGTTGGACGTAGGAATCCTGGGGGAAGGAAAGGAGACTGATCACCTCTGAATACACGGTTGAGTCTGCAGCATCCCGGTATGTTCCAGCCCCTTTGATTGACCCGTCCCAGTGTCTGTGACTGCTACCGGGAGGACATCAAAGACAGGTAATATCTTGCCCGTGCCTTATTGTTACCCACCTGTTTACCTGCATTTTGCCTATCTGTTGCCTGGGTGTGTTTGTATTGGTCTGTCTTTAGCTTAAGTGCCCGGGTAGAGTGTTTGTCTGTGTACCCCTTTTTGGGATAAAGGGGGGTGGACCTGTGGTAGTTTGCCTGGGGGTCCTCTGTTTGTCTGTTTACCCCTTTTGGGATAAAGGGGGGTGGACCTGTGGTAGTTTGCCTGGGGGTCCTTAGGTGCTGGGTAGCTGCAGCAGTAAGGAAAAAGAGGAGGGGGGAGTCTGTGGAAGGGTGTAGACTCACTGCTTCCTGGGGATTCCCCATGGTGTCACTTTGATAGCCTAGCTAGTCTCATTGTGCACATAGCTCTGCTTGCAGAGAGGTGGTACCCTCCAGCTTCGAGCGCTGAGGCTGGTGGCATTCCAATTTTATTTGTGGTGCGTGGATTCGGGCAGGCATTGCTGTCTCCATCACCACGGGGTAGTGAGACTTACGGGTGGGTCCGTAGGGGTGCTACGAGGGTGAGGATAGTGGTGGTCACACTTAATGGACCGATGTAACAGGGGAGGCATACGTATCTCGGGCCGGTGTTAGCTGTTATCCGTGGCCGCTGGTAGTGAGACTTACGAAAGTCTTTCTCCAAGCGGGGACACTACGAGGTTGAGGGAGGTGGCTTTGGTCACATGAGTAAAGGAAAGGGATTACTGTTGAATTTATTTGAACTGTGATGCATGCACTGTATTTCAATTGAATTGTTGTCTTATTTGGGAGTCATTCAAACTCCTGTGTCTGTCTCTACTTTCACTTTACCTTTACTTTTACTATACTTCCTGTGTTATTTACACTTTCCACTCCTATTTCTCTTGTGAGAGAAGTGATTGGTCACACACGTCTCACCTCGCTCCAATCCGTGGCTACCTCGGGTAGGCGGAATTAGTGACTAGTCTACGTTTTGGGAAGACGCACTTGGGGACCCACCCCTTAAAGTGGCAGTCGAGCATTGTAGACACTCTGTTTAAAACCTTCTTTCCTCTATATCTGGGACGCCTTTTATAGGGGGGAATGGGACAGGGATTGGAAAAGCCCAGTAAGGGCTGGTTGAAGACAGTTGATCTAGTTGAAGACAGAGAGGGTGAAGAGATGGTTAAGGGAGTTGAAAAGATTGCTAAGGTGTGTAGGATTGCTGTGTCTTCATGTGGTAGATTACAGCCAGAAAGCTGGCGTAGATTACTGACAGAGAAGAAAGGCAAGCAGATAATGATTTACTACGTACTGCAGAAGCCTGGTACAAAGTAGCAAGAGCTATTCAGCAGGAAGGTTGGGTTGAGGAAGAAATAGATCACAAAGGTGTAAAATTGTATGTATATCATAATAATTATGTTGCTGGGGCATTCCCTCAGCCAGCGCCCCAAAATGGCGCTCAGGGGATGTTTATCCCCAAGGTTCAGTCAGCAATGAGTGACAGCCAGCTGACCATGTTCCCCACTCCCAATCCTCCCATCACCCATCCCGTCATTGCCCCTGTTTGTCCGGTCCTGAATTCTGATGGATCTTTATTTCCCCCCCCCATCATCTCTATCATTCTCATCATCCTCATCCATCCCTACACTACCTTCTCTGTCTAATCCAACCATTTCATCTGTCATTCCTTCCCTACGCTCTCTCTCCGTTAACAATCCTACCCTCCCACTTGCATCCACCCAGTCCGCTAACCCCTACTCACTTGCTACTGTCAATCCCACTACACCCACTCCGGTCCCTCCTACTACACCTGCCTCTGCTAATCTCACTCCATCCTCTCTCCTACCTACTCCTCCCTCTGGTACCTCTGGTACCTCATCTCCTTAATTAGCCTAATTAAGGCCCAACAAGTAGCCATTACTAAAGATGCCAGTGGGTATACCTTCTGGTACAATTCTTCATGTACCCGTGTGGCTACATACACTTTTGACTACTGTGACATTGTAGACTGCCCATTTCCTATGTCACAAATTCAAACTATCTATAGAGATATCCCTCATGTAAAAGACCCCTATGTTTGTGTAGTTGATAAACAATGGGGGCATAACTGTAACCATCGGGGGGCTGCAGGGTGGAATACTGGGCCTGCCTGGGGTTACAAACCCAAAAGTGCCTTATCTAAGGTAGATGATCACGGTAGATCCCTCCTCCAAAGAATGACTCTAAGGAAGCCTGGAGGAGGTACACCCATGAAATGAATCCTAAACATAGAGCATCCCAGTCCAACGGATGCAGATCAGTATGTAATGGGAATGTATTGGAATAAAGGTTCCTATAACAAATTGGGGCACTTCTACCTAAAAGATATGTGCCACTCTCCAGAGTGGCAAGGGGCCACCCACATGGTCTCAAATCCATTAAACCACACATCCAGTCCTTTAAAGACATGATGGCCATTGCTAACCCCACCTTTGAAGATACTATGGCAGCTGAAACAGGTTTTAATGATGTTAATTTATGGTTAGAATGGATGAAATACAATGCCAACAAACATAACAAAACCGCATGCTATGTGTGTGGTGGTGCCCGGCCTCATCTCGGCACCGTACCTTAAAATATCCCTGGGAAAGATGGTTTGGTTGGATGACAGGATGGCAAAAAGCTTTAATGCATATTGGTATGGCATTACTCATTTTTCTTTTTATTTTCGCTCTTCTCGTTTGTTGTGTCCTCCCCTGTTTAAGAAAATTTCTGCAGAAGACTGTAGACCAAGCAACACCAACCTTTGCACACCTGACAGTTGATGACCAAGATTTCCAAGATTTCAACTCACCCTGTATACCGCTGCAAACTATCCCTTTTACTGATAAAGTGCAAGAGTTTTAGATAGGGAACCAGCTTAGGGACAGCGTCCGTCTCTATGGAACTGACTGCCGTGCGGAGATGTGGTGGACAAGCCACCGCGGGTTACCAGCGGAGTGAAGAGATTTCCTGACCGTATTGACGGATGTGCTGCAGCCTATTAGGGAAAGGAAGGGACAGAATTGCACTTTGCAATAACACCTAGCTAGCGTTCACTGGGTTTCTGTGCCTTTGGGCTAACACGTCTTCTGGTATTAACAAATAAAGTTTATCTTTTTTAGAATCTAACATTTCATAAGGGGGAACTGATGTAGAATTATTAAAAACCTTTATTAAACCTGTATTAATTTTTTGTACTAACTCCATTTAACTTCATTACATGACAGATTTTCCTAACAGCATTTAGAATATTAGATAGAGAATGTATTTTCTAGAAGGACATGACTAACACCGGAATTACCAAGTTCTTGTAATATGAAACAAAGTATACTATAGCTAGGCCATGAGAAAACTGCTCTAATGAAATGTTCTTTCATAAAAAAGACCCTGAACCTGACCCCGAGTCTGACATCACTAACTACCCAAAATGACGCCCCAAGCCCCCCTCCCATCGAGTAAAACCTCGTGATGAGTAAGATGGCGCCTGAGCCATCTGTCCACACCCGTGTCCAAAAAGACGCCACCTCCCGGTGGGAGGACACCTAGCCAGCCACTTAGTACTTGAGCCAATTAATAATATTGATGGGTGGACTTTGACATAGCCACTTAACACCTAATCCAATTAATGATGTTTATTTGTTGTTATCTTGATATTCAATGATGATGTAATATTGCTCTTATAAGGGTCTGCGAGCCCGCTTTTTACCAGATGCCATTAAATTTTCTCGAAGTGCTTTTAACCTGAACTCCGTGTGTCAGTGTGAATTTACTTCTGCGTATACGCAATTTAATCATCTCAGATTTGGACAGGAACAGATAGACATTTAAACATATTTGTTTATTTTTTAAAATAATCTATATCATTGGGACACCAGTGAGTGAGTGGTGGCACTGGGCAAGTGGGCACAGTATACGCTGTGAGCCTGACACACACGCTGGCAGACAACTAACTGCTATTCAATCTATTACAGTCAATTTTTTTTTTTTTTTTAAATGTACACTACTGTTACACCAGATATAAGTTGCACTGGTGTGACACTGTGCCCTGGCAGTCCCTGAAACGCACACTCGTGAAGGAAACTGACTGCTATTATAATACAGTCCAAAAAGTTTCGTTTTTTTTAAATCCAAGCTATTGGGACACCAGATATGAGTGAGTGGTGGCACTGGGCAGGCCCTGAAATGCACACTAGTGAAGGAAACTGGCTGCTATTATATTACAGTCCAAAAAGTGTTTTTTTTTTAAATGGAAGCTATTGGGACACCAGTGAGTAAGTGGTGGCATTGGGCAATTGGGCACAGTATGCGCTGTGAGCCTGACACACACGCTGACAGACAACTAACTGCTATTCAATCTATTACAGTCAATTTTTTTTTTTTTTAAATGTACACTACTGTTACACCAGATATGAGTTGCACTGGTGTGACACTGTGCCCTGGCAGGCCCTGAAACGCACACTAGTGAAGGAAACTGACTGCTATTATATTACAGTCCAAAAAGTTTTTTTTTTTTTTAAATGCAAGCCTTTTTTGTTAAATGCAATCTATTGTGACACCAGATATGAGTGGTGGCACTGGGCAAGTGGGCACAGTATACGATGTAACCCTGACACACACGCTGGCAGACAACTAACAGTCCAAAAAGTTGTTTTTTTTAAATGCAAACTATTGGGACACCAGATATGAGTGAGTGGTGGCACTGGGCAGGCTCTGAAACGCACACTAGTGAAGGAAACTGACTGCTATTATATTACAGTCCAAAAAGTTTTTTTTTTTAAATGCAAGCTATTGGGACACCAGTGAGTGAGTGGTGGCACTGGGCAATTGGACACAGTATACGCTGTGAGCCTGACACACACGCTTGCAGACAACTAACTGCTATTCAATCTATTACAGTCATTTTTTTTTTTTTAAATGTACACTACTGTTACACCAGATATGAGTTGCACTGGTGTGACACTGTGCCCTGGCAGGCCCTGAAACGCACACTAGTGAAGGAAACTGACTGCTATTATATTACAGTCCAAAAAGTTTTTTTTTGTTGTTAAATGCAAGCTATTGTGACACCAGTGAGTGAGTGGTGGCACTGGGCAGGCCCTGAAACGCACACTAGTGAAGGAAACTGGCTGCTATTATATTACAGTCAAAACGTTTTTTTTTTGTTTTTTTTAAATGCAAGCTATTGGGACACCAGTGAGTGAGTGGTGGCAATGGGCAAGTGGGCACAGTATATGCTGTGAGCCTGACACACAGGCTGGCAGGCAGGCAACTGCAATTACATTACACAGAGAAAAAAAAGCAGACTGGTGTTCTAGCCCTAAAAAGGGCTTTTTGGGGTGCTGTCCTTACAGCAGAGATCAGATGAGTCCTTCAGGACTGTAGTGGACACTGAATACACTAACCTAGCTATCAATTTCCCTATCAAATCAGCAGCAGCTACACTGTCCCTACTCTCACTAAGAATGCAGCTTCACAATTAATGTAAAATGGATGCTGTCCAGGAGGTGGGAGGGTCTGGGAGGGGGGTTTGCTGCTGATTGGGTGGAATGTGTCTGCTGACTGTGAGGTACAGGCAGGGTCAAAGATTACTAAATGATGACGAATAGGGGGCGGACCGAACAGCGCATGTGTTTGCCGTCCGTGGCAAACAAGCGACAGTTCGGGACATCACTAACTGTGAACAAACCCATAAAAAAAAAAAAAAAAAAAAAAGTTTGCATATCAGTTAAGTTCTAATTCTTTCCTTTTTTTGTAAATCTTTCTTTTATTATGGCATATGCGTCATGGGATACAGAATAAAAAGGGGAGGCAGTATGGGTTAACATAGGTTAAATATAGCGAGAAGGTATGTATTGCACTCCGAGAAAAGATTGCCATATTTTTTTAAAGTTGTAAAGCGTCATTTAAACAATATAATAATACAAGTATGTTGACTGTAGTGGATCAAATTAGTATAACAAGAATAATGAATGCTTAACAGTGCCAATATATTAGGCAGATTTATCCAAGCAATAACAATCTATGTGAGATCACCTATGGTAGCAGCCTCTTGACCGTGTTAGCTCTCAGGGTTAAATATACAAATAGACATTTCATGAGTTAGCATAAACATGTAAACCTGTCAGTGGTGCTGTGTCATGAAGGAGAATGTGTCTGGCAATAGTTACTTAACCCTTAATGTATTTTTAAGGTTCCAAAAGGCTGTCTAATGTTTGTATGAGAAGCGAGTATATGACTGACTACTCTCTACCGAAGAATCTAAAGTCATGTGTTGTGTCCAGAGGCTCATAAATGTGCCACGCTAGGCGAGTAAAATAAGCCAAACATTTGTAGCGAGTGGGAACTAGCTCATTACGCTTATCTAGGCTGGAGGATAAATTATCCCGTGTCGAAAAGGCTAAGCAAGCAAAGTCAACTGTAGTTGGCCGGTCCCAGATATGAGTCTACAGGCCGCAATAGAAATGATAAAGCATAGAATTACAATAGGGTCTCAACTTTGGTTGGTGTAAGGGTAGTAGTTAGATGCAGGTATTATACACAAGCATGTCATAACTTAATTAGATGTAACTACTAGACAATACCATGAAACCATGTGTTACATGCGTCCGCTGGTGAAAGTTCAGTATGGGGTGTTCATGCCTGTCATTTGAGCCAGGCCCCCGAGAGTCATTGGTAGTACGCGGTATAAACCGGACTGCCAGTCCAGAAGGCTGATTTAGCCGATGCCGCTGCTGGGTATGGTCAGTAGAGTGAAATGTACGGCCCCATCGACTAGGAAATACCTCAGGGCTGCAGCTTTATGCGGGTTGATGGCGGCCGCCCTCCGGCCCCAGGTCTTCACAAAGGCCTGCACCTGCGTTCCACCGACTCGGTTGCTCATGGAGGCCGGGTCGACCCATCGTCGGGCGCCTTGTGAGGCCTGGTTGTTCAGCCGCCGCCAGCAGCGGGCAGGCCTCCGGCGGTGTGGTTGGTGCCTCGGAGTTTGACTCCCTGTGGCCTTCAACCTGGGAAGGCATTGTGGGCGGTCCACGGTAGTGACCTCCGGTATATGTCGGAAGCATTGGATGGTTCGTCGTGGTAGTTTGGTACCACATCTCTGCCGCTGTGCGTGTTGCTTTGGGCCCTTGGGTAGGCCTTTAGATCTGGCTAGGCGACTATGAGCCGGGCTTCGTTGGCTGGTCCAAGGTAAGGACGTCGCCTTGTTCGGGCTTGTGTTACCCTTCCTGTGACTGACACCCGTAGTTGCCAGGGGTGTGCACGCTGGTTTGGTCTGTATAGCATTCGTTGTGCTCTGCGCCCTTTCCGAGATCCGAGCCCAAGGATTTCGTCCAACTTAGTCAGCGCGGTGTTTGTCGAGTTGCCCACTGCCTCTATGCTTGCTGGCTGGTGCGTGGCATCCGCCATTTTGGAGTCAGGGACTCCTGATGTGGGTAGTCTCTGGGACGGGAGTGTCCGCGGTGAGTATGCTGTGTGTGCCGGGATAACCCCCACCGGCGGGGGGGGGGGGGGGGAGGAAAGCTAGTGGATGGTTCCCCGCTGTTTTTGTGTCGGCCTTCAGGGCAGGGTGATCGGCCGCCTCACCCCGTCCTTCAGCTCTGTTCAGGCTAGTCGTGTCAGCGGTAGGCCCCATTGTTGCAGTCCGCGTTCACGGTGGCTCAGCTTTTCAAAAGTGGTCTCGTTTTGTGCTCTCTTGCATCCCCTTCGTGGTTATTACGTTTTTAATCGATTTTGTAGTTGGGGAGTAATGATTATTTTGATATAAGTAAAGTTCCAGGCTGGAGCTCCTGCTGCACACGTCTGTTCAGCTCCACAGCCAGGCTCCGCCCCCCCTAATTCTTTCCTTTTGTGCCAGTATGCCCTACTATTAAGCCTAACATGAATCACCAATTAGTCCATCTCTATTACTGTTATACATTCGTTTCGCTAATTACTATTGATGTTGCATATTGTCATCTGCTACCATTAGACAATTACTGTTTCGCTATTATTGCCTGTTTCTATCAGGTACAAATACGTTTTCATTCACATTTCAAACAACTGCCTCTACAAGGCCACGTTGTTACACAATGGGGTATTCAGGTACGGGGGCTTGATTCCTGCCTTGCCTCGTCAGGCCATGGCTACACTCGACAACTCGTCATACGTAATAATCGTCTGGTTACTCACTACCTTGCTAATTTCACCCTCCTCTCTCCATCAGCTACTACCATGCTTTCTTGGCACAATGCCTTCCTACATTTCCCTTCAGGAATATATTGTAGCCATCACAAGAATCTTCAGCACCCTCAGGGTCTAAGTATACTGTACTATCAGCCATATCTCCAAGAACTGCGCTATACTGCATATACATTTTCTTTCTCTCCTCTCCCTCGGCCACAGTTCCTTTCCTCTTCTTTCTTCCTCTTTTCTCTCCCTTCTTTTTCCCTTTCTCTGACTGGGAATCTCCAGGTACCTATCACAAAGCACAACTTGGGTTCACCAAACACGTTACATTACCCCCTTATCAAGCCCCCATCTAGGGTCAGAGAACTGGCTATCTAGTCTGGCCTTAGTGGTACAACGTAGCTGGTCCCGCGAGGCCAACCCCCCAATCTCAACATGGAGATTTTGCCCCTCGGCCCAAATCATAGTTAGAGCCCTGCATTCACCCACCTATCGGGTTTATAGTTAGGGCCTCACCTGACACAGCCACATGTTTTGGATCTTTTAATGTCACGAGAGGCCGCCACCCCGCCACCACACTAGTGGCTCGAGCCGCACGCCCAGATCATAGGTAGAGCCTCTCACCATCTGCTTGGCAACTAGCAGGGCCTCACTTGTCACGGGGTAGAGAGCTTTTCGCTTCGGCACTAGTTAGCCAGCCAGTTCTATATTGCTTAACCGTATTGTTGTTAATCAGTTCGTTGTTGTGATATTCTTTTCAGTATGTCCTAAGAAGGCAACGTCGGACAAGGACCATCCATCCCTAGCGCAACCACCGAGCTGGACACTGACAATTCTGTGTTGGGGTCCAGCTCACAAGGGGAAATCTCAGACATTACAGGAGACCTAAACTCCATTCTGGCTACGCTTCAGACCTTCAATAACAGTCTGTCTAACTTAGAGAACACCAGCCCGGCTCAGTGAGGCCCTCCTCCCGTAGGGTCCATACACACACTTACTTCCACCAACGAGCAGGGTTGGCACCCTTCATCACGTTTCACCCCCACCCTCACTTTCTGAGTACTCACCCACGAATTTGTGTTAATTTCAACTCCGGCATATGTAGTTCTACCAACTGCAATTGCTTCACGTATGCGCCATATGCCTCGGGGCTCATGTCAAAACCATCTGCCCGTATATATTATATCAAAGGTCAGGAGTACAGAGGGAATAAGCTTTGACATTATGCATGTCACATCCGTCCCCGCACTGGGTGATTTAATCATTACAAATGGGTTCAACATTGGGTGGGGGTAACTCCCAGTATATGTAGATGTTCCATTCTCCTCGGCTAGACATGCATCATATACTGTAAACTACAAGCAATACTTTAATAAACAACATCTCATTGATCTCCTCATTCAGTCGCAACCTAGGCTTAACTCCCTCATATCATCCGCCTAATTCTCTCACAGTCTTCATGTCATAGGGTCATACCAATTACGGTACCATACAGTTAAGTCTCTCGAGGATAAGAGCATGTGCAGTCATGAAGACGAACAAGTCCCGTGAACAGGGAACTTGAAATAGACGACATGCAATCATTGCAGGGTTCTGGTACGTCACTATGCGCACTATCCCGCTGGGCAGTTCATTAATTTACTGGTGCGCTCGCTATCAGGTCTGCCTGATGGAGATAGGGTTATTAGATCCTCTGGCAAGGCAGACCTTGGTCAGGTGGGGGTTGGGGAGAGAGATTTGAGCTAGGAATTGGGTTTCCTCCTGCCTGGTTCCGACCAACTCCCAATCTTTTGTACAGATTAAACTATCCTGGCTTGCAGCATTTACGTAACTACTAGGGATTACTGACCAAGAGACACTCGGTCTCGTACCTCACCCAACTGACAAACACCCGAGCATAATCCGCATTTCAGCATCCCCAACCGGTCGCCCGGCTATTGGGGCTCGACAACAAGTTATCACCTATAGCGTCATTCGATTGCACTAAAAATACATACGACAGAGATGTGACATTCTTCCAAGACTCAGTGGAACACAACATCCACAGGCATACCGTTCAAACTGTAGTCTACCATTTTTGCCACCTTTCATTCAAACCTTCATACAACACTATCGCACTATACCAATCAGACATACAACAACACGTTTCTGACAAGCCTTATAAACTATACCCAGTCTTCTTAAATGATTAACATAAAATATCAAGGTATAAATAATTGGTTAATCACTCCACAACAACATGGGAATTCTGGGTACTGCCAGACTCCCTAGACAGCATCCGTACCACACAAACTCGGTCTTAAACCTCTGTGCCTTTAACCTTCCAAGGATTCTGGAGCCCTACAACTTCATGATCACAGCTAACAAGACTGGCAGATCACGTCTCCTCAAGGAAGATTTAAGAAGGTGCAGACACTACCTCATGTCACGCAAACATTCAAACCAGACAATCAAGACACTTGATCTACTAAATAATCCCCTAACTACTTCTAAATGTGGTTCTACATTCATATTCCTTGCATTAGATTAGGTTGGGACCTCCTATTTAGGACATCCATTCAATAAGTACTGCATCCAGTACGCCGGTACACATAATAAATTAGGGTCACTGGAAAATCAGCTACGTTACACAGAAACATTCCACATAGGATAAGAGGTAAGGCAAATGAATCTTATGAGATAATTATATTGCAATAAGTGTGTTTTATTTTCCTTTTGCCCTCTTTTACAGGCCTACCCCCTACGTCGACTTAATTCCAATCACAAGGTATTTCACTATATGATATTAACCAACCACAAGTTTAAGGCCGCAGGCCTGTATTTGTGGGAGGAGTTAGCGTTCCTATATTAACGCTACTCCCCCCTTCCTACCTTGCCGTACGCACGCTGTTAACCCCACCCACCTCTCCCTCTTATACAATCCATGCAAGGGCCCTCTTTTACAGGCCTACCCCCTACGTCGGTTCCGGCACACCACGCCGACTTAATTCCAATCACAAGGTATTTCACTATACGATATTAACCGACCACAAATATTAGTGTTTCAAAACAGTAAAATGTATTACAACGATGATATCGCCAGTAAAAGTGACGTTTTTTGCATTTTTCACGCACAAACAGCACTTACACGGACGATATTATTGCTGTGATACTTTTTACTGTTTTGAAACACAAATATTTGTGTTCAGCGAAGTCTCCCGAGTACAACAAAACCCCTCATGTACAGGTTTTATGGTGTTTTCAAAAGCTGCAGCGTCAAATATAAGGCTTGTGTTTCATTTTTTTCACATTAAAATTCGCCAGATTGGTTACGTTGCCTTTGAGACCCTATGGTAGCCCAAGAATGAAAATTACCCCTATGATGGCATACCATTTTCAATAGTAGACAACCCAAGGTATTGCAAATGGGGTATGTCCAGTCTTTTGTAGTAGCCACTTAGTCACAAACACTGGCCAGAATTGGCGTTTTTTGCATTTTCCACACAAACAAATACTAACGCTAACTTTGGCCAGTGTTTGTGACCAAATGGCTACTTAAAAAGACTGGAAATTGAAAATGGTATGCCATTATCCGTGTAAATTTAATTCCTGGGCTACTATACAGTCCCAAAGGCAACGTAACCAATCTGACAAATTTCAATTTCAAATGTAACGTGCTATATTTGACCCTGTAATTTCCCAAAACACCATAAAACCTGTATAGGGGGTACTGTTTTACACGTGAGACTTTGCTGAATACAAATATGTGTATTTTATTGCAGTAAAAGCAAACAGTATTATGACAGCGACAGTTAAAATGTCATGTAGAACTAAAAAAATAACAACATTTCTTATTTTCTCCCATTTGTTTCATATTAAATTATGTTTCATAGCTAAATATTTGATATTAATTGAAAGCCCTGTTTCCCCTGAATAAAATGATATATAATAAGGGTGGGTGCATTTAATATGAAAGAGGTGAATTACGGTTGGACAGACATATAGCGCAAATGCAAGGTTTTGTTTACGTTTTGTTTTGTTCACAACGTGTACATTTGGCTCAGTCCTTAAGGGGTTAAATAAGCTAAACAATTTAATAAAATATAAATAAAAAATAGCTCTAATTATTAAATCTAGGGGAATTCTTGAAAGATTTAGTCTGTCTCCATTCTCTCCAACAGTATTCTACCCTGAGTAAAGGGAAATATGTAGGAATCAAATGGGCCAGCAATCCTGGTCAGCTAATGAATAATTAGCTTTTACTTTTATTGAGTAAATCACTGTTGTTTATTGTTTTTGGTATCAATTTAAATGCAGCCTTATCTACTGTAAATAGACATGGCATTTCAATTCAGTTTTAGGATAGGTTTATTCTCAAAGTTAAGTTGTTGATGATTCCTTTTCTGTGCTGTTTATTAGCACAAAGAACTATCACTTAAATATTTTATGTTGTGGGAATTCACTGGGCCTGGAAACAATTAACGATCTATGTTATCTACTGTTGCTAATGTGCTTTTCCATGCTTCCTGACTACCAGAAAATTACATAGATATCTATATGGGGTCATTAACAAGCTAAGCAAACATTAAGATGTATAGTTCCCATAGAAACTGAAATGTCTCTTTTCGTTTTAAAATTCCAAATAAAGTGTTATTTATCTTTAAATGCAACTTTTTAGTAGGTGCAACAAATTTAAAAGAACCTTAAATGAGCACCTTTCAATTTAAATTTAAATGCATAAACAATTCAAAAATAAACAAAAGTAACTGTGCACTTTCTAAAATCCCTACGTACATTTTAATTACTGATATTGTTGCAATTGCAAACTCTTACTCTAACAATTTACTTTAGTGCTTTCATCTAAAAATTAAAAGATCTAAAGAAAACTATAATGTTGTGATTCTGGTGATAAATACTATAGCCATTGCTTCCATCCAAGCAGGTGTGGGCTGATCTTAAATATGTAGTCAGCTATTAGCAGTCTGAGAGAGCACTTCCTGTCAATCCGGCCGGGTACAGGAAACTGAAACTCCTGTACCGCGGTCTGCTCCGCTCGGCCACAATACAAGAAAGGTAGGAGACACAATGGGGAGGGGAGGGGGAGGAACACTAAAGGTGGGACGAAAGGGGAGTGGACCGGGGGGAGGGGGGGGAAAGAGAGGGGCAATAAGAACCAGGGGGTGCGACCACTAAAAGAGAGGGAGGGGAGAGGAGCATTAAGAAGGGGAGGGCACTAAGGTACACTGGAGGGAAGGGGAAAGGAACACTAAGAGGGGTGGGAGGAACATTAAAGGGAATGGGGGGGCACTAAGAGACAGTTAAGGGGGAGAAAGAGGAACACTAAGAGACAGGGGAGGGAAGGGAAAAAGAACACTAAGGGGGAGGGGAGAAGAACACTAAAAGGGGGCTCACTAAGAGACAGGTAAGTGGGGGAGAGGAACACTAAGGGTCAGGGGAGGGAGGGGAGAGGAACACTAAGGGTCAGGGGAGGGAGGGGAGAGGAACACTAAGTGAAAGGGGAGGGAGAGAAGATGAACACAAAGGGACAGGGGAGAGAGGCGAGAGGAACACTGAGAGACAGGGGAGGGAGTGGAGAAGAACTCTAAGGGATAGGGATGGGAGGGGAGAGGAACACTAAGAGACATGGAGAGGAGATGAACACTAAGGGACAGGGAAGAGGACCATTGAGGGACAGGGAGGGGAGAGGACCACTAATAGACATGGAGGGGTGGGGAGAGGAACACTAACGGTCATGGAGGGGAGAATGGCACACAGGGGGGCCTGAGTGGGGAGAAAGACACACAAAGGGACATGAGGGGGGAGAAAGACACACAGATGGGCTCAGGCTCGTTTTAGCCGCGAGGCAAACAAGGCATTTGCCTAGGGCGGCATTTTCCAGGGGGCTGCAAAAAACGCTGCCCCCAAATGCCCAGGGCAAATGCCTTGTTAGCCTTGCGGCTTACAAACAGAATATGTAAACACAACCCCAGTGAAAAAAGTGTGTGATTTAAAACAAACCGAACTTCCCTGTAACTTCCCTGGTGAAGTATCCAGATAGGTCCCCAAAGACTTCCTCCTGTACCCAGCAAATATATACAAATAGAATAGGGGATAATCTGCTAAATACAGTTAAAATGGAAAAACTGTAACAAGATAATACCCCAACACGCAGGATCCAGCTAAACAGAAGACAACACAGAGGGAAGATATGTCTACCGGTCCTTAGAGTGGCTGGGCTCGACGTAAATAGGAGAAGTACAGAGTCAGGAACGATCCGAGGTCAAGGGCACAAAGAGACAGCATAAACTAGGACTAGCCGGGGTCTGGTACACAGTAAACAGCAAGCCGGCAAACAGAACAGATAAGGACAAAGCGAAAACGAAGTCAGAATACAAAGCCAAGGTCAAAACGAAGAAACACAACTGAACACCACAAGCGCTAAAGGGAACTGTAACAGAAACCACGATAGAGCAAGGAACTAAGGGAAAAAGGTAAGTTTAAATAGCTTCTAAACTAATGTGATTGGCTCCTGTCATATCCACACCCCCAAAAGGTAAGTGTATGGGGAGTGTGGTATGACAGGGGCCAATGGGAGCCTTTTGGCAATTTAGGCTCCCACTGTCTCTTTAAGAGCGCACCCGAGACTTGCAGCACGCTCTTAGATTCAGGCGGTTCAGGCGATTCTCGCGGTCACTGCCCGCCTTCCTATTGAAGCCGTCGGATGAGCCGCGCGCGGCTCGTGCAGCGGCAGGACCGCACGCGGCTCGAAGAGAGGACCGCGCCCGGCCCCTGGATAAGGTAAGTAATGCTACAGTACCACCCCCTGAGGACACGCCCTCCGGCGGGTAGGACCAGGTCTGGCAGGAAAACGAGAATGGAAAGAACGCACAAGGCGGGGAGCATGAACAGCATCTTCTGAAATCCAACTGCGCTCCTCAGGCCCATAACCCTTCCAATGTACCAAGTACTGAAGTCGACCCCTAAGGAAACGAGAGTCAAGAACAGCAGACACTTCGAATTCCTCATGACCCTCCACAGAGACAGGAGGGGAAGGAGGAGTATGCCGGGTATAGCGGTTGCGTACGTAAGGCTTCAACAATGAGGTGTGAAAGACATTAGGAATACGCAGATTCTTAGGCAGACCCAAGGCATAAGAAACTGGATTAACCTTATGTATAATACGATAAGGACCAATGAAGCGGGGAGCCAATTTCATAGAAGGCACCCGGAGGCGAATATTCCGCGTGGAAAGCAAAACCCTGTCCCCCACAACATAGGAAGGAGCCGCTCTGCGATGCTTGTCAGCCTGAGCCTTCTGGCGAGCAGCAGAGTCCACCAAAGAACGCTGAACCTGCTCCCAAGTATTACGCAAACCAGCCAAATGCTCATCCAGAACTGGCATGCCCTGCGAGGAGAATGCAGCCGGAAGAACAACGGGATGCTGGCCATAGACAACATAAAAAGGGCTTTTGCTGGAAGAATCATGAGTGGCGTTATTCCGAGCAAATTCAGCCCAAGGAAGCAGGTCAGACCAATTGTCCTGATGGTGAGACACAAAACAACAGAGGTACTGCTCCAGAGACTGGTTGGCACGTTCAGCAGCTACATTAGACTGGGGATGGTAACCGGAAGAAAATGAGAGAGAAATACCCATTTCCGAACAAAAGGCTTTCCAGAACCTGGAAATAAATTGGCTACCCCTATCGGACACAATAGATACGGGAATACCATGTAACCGAAATACTTCTCTAGTTCCTTGGATGTGGGCAACTTGTGAAGAGACACAAAGTGAGCCATTTTGGAAAACCGATCTACTATCATCAGAATGACTGTGTTACCATTCGAAGGGGGTAATTCAACAATAAAATCCATTGATAGGTTAGACCAAGGTCTCTCGGGAACGGGTAACGGATGCAACAGCCCACAAGGAACTCTACGAGAGGATTTCATACAGGCACAAGTAGTACAAGCACTTATATAGTCAGTGACATCCTTTCGTAAGGAATCCCACCAAAAATACCGAGAAACAGCTGACACCGTTTTGGAAATACCAGGATGTCCAGCAGTCTTAGTATCATGATATAATGACAGAATATCCCGTCTCTCGGGAACATCAACGAACAGTTTATCATTAGGCCTCTCGCTAGGTGCCATGCTTTGTTTCGCTTGTATGGCCTGCAAGAGGGACGAGGAAATAGACAAAATAGTAGTAGCTATTATCCTGTCTGGGGGAATGACAGGAGTAACATCAATCTCCTGTTTGTCAGTAGTTTCGAACTGTCTGGACAGAGCGTCTGCTTTAGTGTTGCGATCACCTGGCCTATAGGTGATAATATAATTGAAATGAGACAAAAACAGTGACCACCTAGCCTGCCTGGAAGACAATCTTTTAGCTTCGCTAAGGTAGGATAGGTTCTTGTGATCCGTAAAAATGAGGATAGGATCCTTAGTTCCTTCTAACAAATGTCTCCATTCTTTAAGTGCTAAAATAATAGCAAGGAGTTCGCGATTACCCACATCATAATTTTTCTCTGCTTTGGACATTTGTTTAGAAAAGAAGCCACAAGGATGCAATGGCTTTTCAGGCGACTCTCTTTGGGATAAGACAGCACCTACCCCGATATCGGAAGCATCAACTTCAAGAATATAGGGCAGTGAGGGGACAGGATGCTGTAAAATAGGTGCAGAGGTGAACGTAGTCTTAAGAAATTCAAAAGCCTGAAGTGCCTCGGTAGACCAGACACAAGTATTGCCATCCTTTTTTGTCATACGGGTAATAGGTGCTACAATAGACGAGAAACCTTTGATAAAACGTCTATAATAATTGGAGAAACCAAGAAAACGCTGAATGGCTTTCAGACCTTGCGGTAGAGGCCATTCTATGACAGCAGCAAGCTTCTGGGGATCCATACGAAAACCTTTAGCGGAAATCAAATACCCCAAAAACTGGACTTCGGATTGGTCAAATAGACATTTTTCTAGTTTGCAATAAAGACCATTAGCAAGAAGGGTCTTCAGAACTGTCGTAACATGTCTGTGATGAGTGTGTAAGTCTGTAGAATATATTAAAATGTCGTCCAAGTACACAATGACAAATGTGTGAATAAAGTCTCTTTAAGACATCATTAATAAATTCTTGAAATACTGCTGGGGCATTGCAAAGCCCAAATGGCATAACAGTATACTCATAATGGCCTGATCTAGTGTTGAATGCTGTCTTCCACTCGTGGTCTTTCTTGATACGTATTAAATTGTATGCTCCTCTAAGATCCAGTATGGTGAATACCGTAGCATGTTTGAGCCTGTCAAACAATTCTGTGATTAATGGTATAGGGTATGCATTTTTGATGGTGATTTTATTTAGACCTCTATAATCGATACACGGTCTTAAATCACCTTCTTTCTTCGATACAAAGAAGAAACCCGCTCCAGCCGGAGAAGAGGATCTCCTAATAAATCCCTTGTCTAATAATTCCTTAATATATTCCTCCATGACCCGGTTTTCTTGAACCGATAAGGGGTACACCCTGCCCTTTGGAGGTATTGTGCCAGACAACAAGTCAATAGCACAATCGTAGGGTCTGTGAGGCGGTAATTTGTCAGCCTCCCTTTTATCGAAGACAGTCTTTAGAGATAAGTACTGAGAGGGTATAGCCGTAGACAAAGGAGGAATGGTAGGAACATTAATAGAATTCAAAGGCGTGACTTCAATAGTACTAGACTCGTGGCAGGCTTCACTCCATGATTTTATTTGCCCTGTCTCCCAGTCAAAAATGGGATTGTGAGCACGTAACCATGGATACCCTAACACTAATTGTGAAGAGGGAGAGGTGATGACCTGGAACTGAATGGTTTCATAGTGTAAAACCCCTGTGTACATGTGTAACGGTACAGTCTCATGAGTAACAACTGGAGAACTTAATGGTCTACCATCTATGGCCTCAACGGCCAAGGGTATCTCCTTCTCTCTGATGGGAATGTTGTTTCTCTTTACAAAACCAGAGTCTATAAAATTTTCAGCTGCCCCAGAGTCAACCAGAGCGTATATGTTTTCAACTATACAACTCTCTAACATATGTAAAGAAACAGGGAGAAGCAAGCGGTTAGAAAGCAATTTAGGAGACTTAGATATCACACCCAAGGCCAGTCCCCTATAAGGTCTTAGGTGCGAGAGTTTTCCGGAAGCAAAGGACATTCCTTTACCATATGGTCTCTCCTACCACAGTATAGGCAGAGTCCCTCCCTTCTCCTATGTAATTTCTCAGTATCAGAGAGTTTGGCAACCCCTAATTGCATAGGTTCCTCATCAGATACTTTAACACTCTCCGGTATATTAACTCTGGGGTTAATAGGTGTAACAAAACGTCTATTCCTGTTCTTAGTATAGAGCCTGTCACGAATCCTATTATCTATATCAATGAGGTAGTCAATAAGGTCCTCTAAGGCAATAGGAAGCTCCTTAGCTGCTACCTCATCCAATATAGAGTCTGATAAACCTTCCATGAAGGCAGTAGTTAACCCATTGTTGGTCCAATGTACCTGTGAGGCAAGAGTACGAAACTGAATAGCATAATCAGCCACAGACCTAGAACCCTGTTTAATTCTCATTAATGCTCTTGCGGCATTCTTTGACCTTTTCATTGGGTCAAAAGTTCTGCGAAAAGCCGTAAGAAAACTGTTGAAATCATGCACCATAGGTCCATTAGTTTCCCAAATAGGATTTGCCCACTCAAGTGCTTTATCGGTAAGTTGGTGCATAAGGAACCCAACCTTAGACCTATCTGTGGGAAATTAATGTGGATACATCTCAAAGTGGAATTCTATTTGATTAATGAACCCTCTGCATGTCTTAGAGTTCCCTCCATACCTAGGAGGAGGTGTTAAATGGGCCGAAGTATTAGGCAAAGTAGATACTTCAGGAAGAAGTGGTGTAGGAGGGTTAGGTGTGGTTGCTGGAATGGTTCTAGCTAAGAGCGTCTGGAGAGCCTTGGCTATCTGATCCATACGGTGATCCTGCTCTACAAATCTAGCCTCATGGGACGCCATCTGTTGAGCTAAATCTGCGGGGTCCATGGCCCTATCGTAATGTAACGAGATAATACCCCAACACGCAGGATCCAGCTAAACAGAAGACAACACAGAGGGAAGATACATCTACCGGTCCTTAGAGTGGCCGGACTCGATGTAAATAGGAGAAGTACAGAGTCAGGAACGATCCGAGGTCAAGGGCACAAAGAGACAGCGTAAACTAGGACTAGCCGGGGTCTGGTACACAGTAAACAGCAAGCCGGCAAACAGAACAGATAAGGACAAAGCGAAAACGAAGTCAGAATACAAAGCCAAGGTCAAAACGAAGAAACACAACTGAACACCACAAGCGCTAAAGGGAACTGTAACAGAAACCACGATAGGTGAAGGAACTAAGGGAAAAAGGTAAGTTTAAATAGCTTCTAAACTAATGTGATTGGCTCCTGTCATATCCACACCCCCAAAAGGTAAATGTATGGGGAGTGTGGTATGACAGGGGCCAATGGGAGCCTTTTGGCAATTTAGGCTCCCACTGACTCTTTAAGAGCGCGCCGCGCGGCGCGCTCTTAGATTCAGGCGGGACACGTGACCACTTCTCGCGGTCACTGCCCGCCTTCCTATTGAAGCCGTCGGATGAGCCGTGTGCGGCTCGTGCAGCAGCAGGACCGCGCGCGGCTCTAAGAGAGGACCGCGGCCGGCCCCTGGATAAGGTAAGTAACACTACAAAAACATAGCGTTTAACTGTGTGAGAGTGAGTGACACTATGTTGATTACAATTGGCCACTCACAAATTTTCAGATGGAAAACAGCCTTAAGTGAAATCCTTTCTTCAATGGTTACTGTACTTTCTCATCTTCAAATTCCCATCATAGGGTTGGAATATGTAGCTCGGAAAAAGAAACATACAAAAAATGTAGTGCACTTCCAGAATGTAGTAAAAAAGAAATTTAATAACTTACATATAAGCTTAAAACAAATCTCATATCACCTCTGGGCGTCCTACGCTTTTCGTCCTAAAACCGGACTTCCTCAGGGACTTGGTGGATCAGTAACAACAGAACTATAAATAGCCTTGTGGCTAACTGACATGCTGGGCGGGTGGGCGGCTGGCGAGGGAGCACTTCCTCTGAGCTGTCTGCTCAGCTCCCTCGCGCGCCGCAGAGTGAGGCTGGGAGCCGGAATATGACGTAATTTTCCGTCTCCCATCCTCACTCTGCGGTGTGCGAGGGAGCTGAGCAGACAGCTCAGAGGAAGTGCTCCCTCGCCAGCCGCCCACTAGTGCCGCCCACCCAGCAGCCTAGGGCAGCACAAAACCAGGATACACCACTTGATGGGCCTGGGGGTGAGGAAGATGCACAGAGGGGCTGGGGATGAAAGCGACACACAGAAGGGCCTGGGGGTTGGAAATACAAAGGGGCTGTGGATGAAAGAGACACAGAGGGGCTGGAGAAGAAGAAAATAGACACAGAGGGGCTGAGGGGAGATAGACGGGCTGGGGTGAAAGAGAAACACACAAAGGAACTGGAAAGAGTAAAAGACACAAAGGGGCAGGGAGAGAATGAGACACACAAAGGGGCTGGGGGAGTAAGACACACAAAGGAGGGTTAAAAGAGATACATAAGGGAGGTGTAAGACAGGAGGTGCAAGCTAGGCACAACGTCAACATAAGAAACAATAATAGAGAAACACAGGCTGGCAGTTTACGCGTTGACAGGATTCATAAGTGGAGGCGTTTGGAGGTAACTGTGCAAACAGATTTTGAAGTTAAAACATTACAGGCAAAACTATAGCTATGATTGTTAATACTTATGAACTGAAAGAGTAGTTTGTCATGGCATTTCATGTTGCTGTGTGGACCTGGGTGTCAGCTTGCTCCTCTGAGTTTGCTTCTGAGCATGGTCTTGTTTGGTTGCCATTTTGTGGGCCTTTGAATGGGATGTTGTGCGATGCAGCATGGTGCCTATGTCAGGGGTGTTGTGTCTCATAACTGCAGGCATCCGCTGTGATCGGTGTCACATGTTGCCTATGCCCCTCTCCTGGTTGTGCTCGATGGGATGGGATTGCACCGGGATCTCGGGCGGCCAGAATGCGTTTAGCATTGTCTAATAAACTGCCCACTGAGTGCATCATGTCAGCACATTAACGTGATTAGATTCCCTTTTCAGACTTGAGTTCAGGCAGTTTTCCAAATGCAACCAACAATCGTATACTAAAGGTGAGTACTATTAATGAGAATTGCCATATTCTCTAGCATCCAGGGCAGTGGTGTTAATATTAGCAGGAATTCCCTCACCTGTTCATTCCTACATTCCATACTTTGGGACAGGAGTAATTAGGAAAATTTGGGTGCCTTTTTTGCTTATAACACTGCTGCAACCCCTTTTATTTTCTGAATATTTTAAAGGTTCACTAAAGCCACCCACACCACTTCCTCTCAATAATGTGGTCTTGGTGCAGTAGTCCTGTCATTTTAGCTCTGCAATATAAAAAAGCGGAAACCGCAATGGTTTTATCCTGAGAGCCACACGAGGCACTTCCTCTTGCAGAACCGAGTCAAATTCTGCCCTGCAGTCAAATGCTGTTGATAGCAGCATTTGATTAGAGAAGCATGGCATTTAGCACATACCTATCTCCAATCCATTGCTTCTCTATGAAAAGTAATGGAGGGAGGAGGTCAAAAGTGATGTCAGCTTGGATACTGACAAGAGCTGGAGCCTACGCTTGAGGAATCCCAGCGCTGAGAACAAGGTGAGTTACCTATACTTAACTAAAAAAATGTATGCAAAAGTAGGATGTACAGAATGAAACCTATAGTCTTGAAATAGTAGTTATTATTTTTGTGGCTATAGGTCCCTTTAAGCTGATGAAGTAATTACTCTTCAATTCCATGATAATTATCATTGATTATAATCAGTATTAAAATGTGATTTATTTAATTTTTTCCCCCATGCTTGATT
The DNA here is from genome assembly GCF_036172605.1 of Pelobates fuscus. Classification (NCBI taxonomy): domain Eukaryota; kingdom Metazoa; phylum Chordata; class Amphibia; order Anura; family Pelobatidae; genus Pelobates; species Pelobates fuscus. Next base: position 281,980,377 of record NC_086319.1, on the reverse strand, counting down.
TTTATTTTAATGGTGTGTGTGTGTGTGTGTATGGGGGAGGGAGGGGGTTGGAGACGCACATTGCAGCAACAAGGTCCTCTGCGTTGTACTTGCCCCCTAGGCCAAATGTTGCTCTTAGTCATCCCAGAAAGGCAAAGCGTTATGGCCTCATATTTTGGCATTCTATATCGGGCACCCAATTTAATGGTTTTGGAGATCCAAAGATTCTGTATAACTGAAACTATTATAACTATCTCAATCAGAACTAAACCATCTAGAAAGTTGGCAAGCAAGCCCGAGACCTTACTTCTATTGCAATATGTCAGTTACCATCATCATCAGAAAGCCTGGGGTTTGTAGTTTATATGCAGTTTCTGAATATTATACTCGGCAAAGATCTCACATCTGATGAATACAACATACGTGTTTTCTAAATGCAAACACTTCATGCAAATGCACACCTGGTGCATTGAGATCAAACACAAACACCTTCCCTGCTCACACATCATCGGCCTCTATTGTAGCTACAAACAAAGACCTGTCATTTAGAAATATGAACTGTTATTTTATTTGACAAACCACATAACAGGCAAATCCATGCTCTGATGACAGTTAATTTATTATAACTCTGATGCCTTGCAGTGTCAAATCTGCAGAATTTCTTCTATGTGGACTAATCAATTATATAGCATAGCTACATGTACACCATAACCACTTTAACTCTGAGAAGTGAAGAAGTGGTTATTGTGGAAACAAATGAAAATGATTTGACATAAGCCAGGACTTTTACCAGCTCCAGTAGACAAAGAGAAAAGGAGACAAGGCAAAAGTAAGATAGAGAGAGACAAAGAGAGAGAGAGAGAGAGGGAGAGAGAGAGAGAGAGAGAGAGAGAGAGAGAGAGAGAGAACAAAATATCTCAACATATCTCTTATAACTCTAATTATGTAATGGCAATATGCACTTTTTTCTTGATTTAACTATTTTTTGCATTTATTTGAGTGCGGTATTGTTTTGATTTTTTGGTAAAACCTGACTGCCCCTATAGTGCATTCGAGAGCAGGCAAGTGGTTGAAGTGACTGTCAGCCCTCAGCCAATAACAACGACAAAGGCAAATGTAAACAGTTGGGCCCCATCACCAAGTAAGATCCTAAGTCAAAAGAGAATAATGTTACCTTGTTACATCTAATTGTAAATGTAACAAAATGAATCAGTGAAGAAGATTAAATTGAAAATTGCTACTGTTTTTGAGAAGAATACTAATGTTGTGAGATTTATATCCTTAGTAATGATATAGTAATAAAATAATGCCTCTAAAATATTCGCTTAAAATAATTACCATGTACAGAAAAATAACTACCGTATATACTCGAGTATAAGCCGACCCGAATATAAGCCGAGGCCCCTAATTTTACCCCAAAAAACTGGGAAAACGTATTGACTCGAGTATAAGACTAGGGTGGGAAATGCAGCAGCTACTGGTACATTTCTAAATAAAATTAGATCCTAAAAAAATTATATTAATTGAATATTTATTTACAGTGTGTGTATATAATGAATGCAGTGTGTGCGTATGAATGCAGTGTGTGCGTATGAATGCAGCGTGTGCGTATGAATGCAGTGTGTGCGTATGAGTGCAGTGTGTGAGTGCAGTGTGTGTATGAGTGCAGTGCGTGTATGAGTGCAGTGCGTGAGTGCAGTGTGTGTGTGTATGAGTGCAGTGTGTGTGTGTATGAGTGCAGTGTGTGTGCGTATATATTAATTGAATATTTATTTTCAGTGTGTGTATATAATGAATGCAGTGTGTGTGTATGAGTGCAGTGTGTATGAGTGCAGTGTGTATGAGTGCAGTGTGTATGAGTGCAGTGTGTTTGAGTACAGTGTGTGTGTGTGTGTGCAGTGTGTGTATATGAATGAAGTGTGAGTGTGTGATGCAGTGTGTGATTGTGTATGTGTTGGTGGGGGTGGGCATTTCATATAATATGAATTATTTTTTTTTATATTATTATTTTTTTATTATTATTTATTATTTAATTATTATAAAAAAATTTTTATTATTATCTTTTTTTTTCGTCCCCCCTCCCTGCTTGCTAGCTGGCCAGGGAGGGGGGCTCCTTCCCTGGTGGTCCAGTGTCATTGGTAGTTCAGTGGGGGGAGAGGGGTGCTGGCAGAGCTGTACTTACCTTTCCTGCAGCTCCTGTCAGCTCTCTCCTCCTCCGCGCGGTCTGTGCAGCTCCCTCTGTCAGCTCCCAGTGTAAGTCTCGCGAGAGCCGCGGCTCTCGCGAGACTTACACTGGGAGCTGACCGAGGTGCTGAACGGACGGCGCAGAGGAGGAGAGAGCTGACAGGAGCTGCAGGAAAGGTAAGTACAGCTCTGCCAGCACCCCTCTCCCCCCAGTCTGTATTATGGCAATGCAAATTGCCATAATACAGACTCTGACTCGAGTATAAGCCGAGTTGGGGTTTTTCAGCACAAAAAATGTGCTGAAAACCTCGGCTTATACTCGAGTATATACGGTAATAATAAAGTTATAGTAATACAGAAGATTAAAACAGAGCCAGTTCTCTAGACTAGTGAGCCAAATTAAATAACAGTATTAATAAAGTCATATTCTTAAAGCATGGAACAGGTTTATGGTTTACTGCTAAAATGACACCAAGCTAAAGTTGCTTGGGAAAAAAAAATCCTTACTGACTGCTGTCAGGCATAATAAGAAAAAAATATTAATCCACAACAGTAAATTACATACTGACTCTAAAAAGAGTTCAGACCACTGCTCAAGGTGTACATACAATATTTACATTGAATAGATAATTCTCCTAAAATAGAAGAAATAGAAGAAATTTGATGATAAAAGGTTAAAGTTCCCTCTTCTCACATTAATGGTTTTCTTTCTTTCAGATTGAACTAATTTTTGCACTCATCTAGGTGCAATTGATGAAAGTGTTGCTTTCAATGTTTCATTTGCTTGGTTGTTTGTCATATATTTTGATAGATAAATATATTTACATAACCTGATCAGTCAAAGCATTAAAACCACCTGCCTAATATTGTGTGCTGTCAAACATCTCTGATGCGTTGAGGCATGGACTCCACAAGACTGAACATGTCCTGACATACTGGCACCAAGACATTAGCAGCAAATCCTTTAAGTCCTGCAGGTGGAGAGTTAGGGCCTCCATGGATCAGATTTGTTGTTCCAGGATATCCCACAGATACTCAATTTGATCAAAATCTAGAGAAATTGGAAGCCAAGGCAACACTTTGTGCACGTTGTCATGTTCCTCAAACATTCCTTATTAATTGTTGCAGTGAAGCATGTTGCTTTATCATGCTGGAAGAGACCACTTCCATCAGGGAACATCATTGCCATAAAGGGGTTCACAGATCATAGACCAGAGAGCAAAGCAGAGGATTATAGCTGTTAAGCAGATTCACTCCAAGCACTAGCCGAGACTTAGTGTAGGCTGAAGTAGCTTTATTGGGAAAACAACACAGTTTTATACCTGGGTTCTCAACAGAAGGTCACCAGGAGAACAATACACATTACAACATACCTGCCAACTAGGTGTCAGTACCTGACTAGATAATTTAATTAGCTGTCAGGCACCTTGTTTTATTTTACATAAAACATAGAGTTCCCATGGTCATATTACCAAACAAACGTTGTCACCAGAAAGCTCTTCTGAGGTGCACACTCTGTCCAAAAAGTGCTGAGACCCACGTTAGCTGGAAGTAAAGTTTTGACCAGGCCGTGGCTGCTCTCTGATCCGGCGCAGAGTTCCATAGTGCTGGGTAGAAAACCCCAGTCACCTAAACCAATGCCACTTTTGGTGGGTACATGGGGATCCCTCACATTTTGGGTAGCGTTGGATGTCTCACCACATCCTCTATCCTCTAACTAGCGCTTTAATAGTGGTCTGATTTACTTAATTTATTTATCATATTTCTTTATATTGTTTTATGTTTTTTATACCTTCACTTGTGGTAAAAGGTGAAATTTACTAAACACAAGTCCAGTGAATGCCTCACCTCATCCTCTATCACCCCTCCACATGGCGCTCTTATAGGTCACTCTGGAACTGAGAGCGATCTCAGCTAAGTTTTCCCTAACCATGCTTATTCCGTAATCCCATCAAGAGTTCCAGAGGTTGGGGATTGCTCCCGGTCAGGAGAGCTGGGCCTCTGCGACCTTCCTGCGGGTCTACGATGCAGGGGCTGCTGGAAAGAGTACTGAGCTTGGAGGCAGGTACTAGAGGGATGTGGTGCTTGGGAGACATGCACCATTCCTGGGTGACTGCACTGCGTGCTCTGTCACAATCAGTGTATATATACACACATGCATACAGTGTAACAGTTCCTTAGCAGAGATTTGAATGGTCATAGAAACATAGAATGTGACGGCAGATAAGAACCATTCACCCAATCTAGGCTGCCCAATTTTCTAAATACTTTCATTAGTGCCTGGCCTTACATTATAGCTAAGATAGTCTTTTTTTTTTAATTCTTTTTTTTTTCACGTGCAAAGAGTGACAAACAGGCTTGAAACGCCACGATAGCTGTATCAAGCACAACATAAACAGTTAATATATGACAGTTACATGGCTATAGTAAGTCAGCACATTTTTATATTTAAGTGAGCATAGAAACGTAGATATTCACTGGTTGCGGTCGTGATTTAGAGGATAAGTTAGCGTAGGACTAGCGTGTGGACTTATCTTGCTATTGTTTCTTGTCGAAGCTTAGTGTTACTGCGGGACATGACCTCTCCTGTGCTTGATGTGGGTGGTTCACCTGTGGCTTGCATGCGCGGAGTGCATGTATAGTGATGTTATCATGTGTTTAGTGGCCAGTAGGGTAGTTTAGTATCCCCGGTTACCCTGGTGGGGGGGGGGGGGGGGCGGAGGAGAGAGTGAAAATCGAGTTCTCTCAATGGCCCTGTGTCTGTCGGGCAGATATGTGGTTGTGGGTATGACTGCTGTAGCGGGACACCATTCCCTCAGACTTTAAAAATGAAGTATAGCCTGTGTCAATATAATGTGTCTAAAATAAAAATAATAACGATAGTAAACAAAATACAAGGAAACAAATAACTAATGCACTGTAAACCATCGTGCGTTTAGAGTTCCTCAGTGTATGCCCTCGGGGCAAGTCTTTGGGCCTGGAGACCCGTGAAGAACGAGAAGCGGCCTTATTAGCCTTCATAGTCCCGTCAGGTTGCGGCTGCTGTGCCTTTCCGTGATTCAAGCCGTCGGGGGACAAATGGTGGAGTCGTCGCTGGGTCCCCGATCCCGGGTGTAGCGGGTATGGTGAGTTGTCCCGTCGCTGGTATGGAGTCCTGTCTGACGCCCAGTGTGGGAAGTAGGTCTCTCGCGCCCTGCATATCTTGAATAGTGTACCGGGAGTCCCGGTGTGAGAGTTGTAATGCGCGCGGGCCCCTCCACTTGTACGTGATGTTCTGCACGCGGAGGAGTGCCGTGAAGGGCTGGAGGGAACGGCGCCAGGCCATTGTGGACCATGAGAGGTCTGAGTAAAATGAGAGTGAGTGGTTCTCGAACAGGTAGGGAGAGCGGTTCCGTGTTGCGTTCAGCACTGCTGTTTTATCTCTATTGTTCGGAAGCCGTACCAGTAGGTCCCTGGGTTGTGTTGAAGGGGCTGTGGTAGGCCTTGGGAGTTGGAACATCCCTTCTGGGGTTATCTGCTTAGCCTGTTTGGTTGTAAGTAGGGTCGTGAGTAGCCGTCTTATGAAATTAGGTAATTCCTCCACCGGCATCTACTCCGCGATCCCTCGGATCTTAATGTTTTGGCTGCGCCTCTGGTCCTCCAGGACTGCGAATTGGTGCTCAAATTTAAGTTTCTGGTGTTGCAGATCAGTAACCAGTTGCTGCAGTTGCTTGGTGTGCGTGATGATGTGCAGGGATCCCTGTTCCAGGGCGCTAATGCGGCCTGTCAGGCCTTGCAGGTCAGTGCGTATTTTCACCATATCCGCCTGAATAGCGTGTTGAACCCCGGCCAGCAGGTCCTTCATGACCGCTATGGTGACCGGGGGTGAAGCGGGTCGTAGGGGAGTGGGGAGATGGGTCTTTGGTGCGGGTGGGGGCTCTACCGCCGTTCCGGTTACAAAATCATCGGACATGTCGGAGCTGTCGTCGTTGAGGTCGGCCATGTTTGGGCTTCCCGCAATCCGGGCCTGTCTAGCAGAGGTCTCCGATGCTAGGGTTTTGCCGTGGCCTGTCTGTTTTTTTTTTTTAGTTTTTCGCCCCATCTCGTCTGCCACAGTCAGCACTGCTATTTGGTGTTTTTTGTGCAGAGTTTGGACGCTGGAAATAGGGTATAAATGGCTGTTTTGTCCGGAGCTCAGACAACATGTGGCCATTCAGCTCCGTGGCTTAGCCTCCACTTAGCCTCCACTGTATTAACCTCCACCACTTCAGCAGGAAGGCTATTCCATGCACCCACTACGATCTCAGTAAAATAATACTTCCTGATATTATTTTTAAACCTTTCCCCCTCTAATTTAAGACTATATCTTCTTGTGGTAGTTTTTCTTCTTTTAAATATAGTCTCCTCCTTTACTGTGTTGATTCCCTTTATCTATTTAAATGTTTCTATCATATCCCCCTGTCTCATCTTACCTCCAAGCTATACATGTAAAGATCATTTAACCTTTCCTGGTAAGTTTTATCCCGTAATCCATGAACCAGTTTAGTAGCCCTTCTCTGAACTCTCTCCAAAGTATCAATATCCTTCTGGAGATATGATCTCCAGTACTGTGTACAATACTCCAAGTGAGGTCTCACCAGTGTTCTGTACAATGGTATGAGCACTTCCCTCTTTCTACTGATAATACCTCACCCTATACAACCAAGAATTCTGCTAGCATTTCCTGCTGCTTTATTACATTGTCTGCCTAACTTTAAGTAATCTGAAATAATTACCCCTAAATCCCTTTCCTCAGATGTTGAGGTTAGGAATCTATCAAATATTTCGTACTCTGCCCTTGGGTTTTTACATCCAAGATGCATTATCTTGCACTTATCCACTTTAAATGTCAGCTGTGTGGGGATATTTATGGGATAATAATAGTAAACAGTTGAGAATTGCCCACTATTTCAATTCTCAGATCCCAAAGATCGTTATCGTGTAAGTGAAATGTATTCCATATAAATAAAATCACAATTTGTTATAAAAATAGATACAATTTATTTTTATATTCAAATAATAATAATAATAAGTAACATGCGTGACAATAATCAATGAAATTTTAGTATAACATGAATATGCAATACAATATGGTAATATATTTTCCAACGGTTAACACAGCTTAGAATCTACAACATTAGCTGTCAAGAAGATTTATGATGGGCTTCACAGAGAAAAAGAAAAAGTTTCAAACAGAGAACAGAATTCCTCAGAGTGCAGCGTAAGGTCGTAAAAACTTTAGCTGACAGTTAGAATAACCCTTTCAATGCTGGCTAGACCTCCTAAGTAATTAAGATCTATTCTTATGTAATTTTAAATAAAATAACATTAATACCAGCTCATTAGTCACTTCCTGGATCCATCCAATAAAAGAAATCTACTATGTTCTATAAGCTGACATTTTAACTTGCCTAAACAGATATTTATCTTATTTTATAGCAAATCAATACGTCTGGATAAATATCACGATATGCTAACATATGATATGTCACATAAATACATAATTATTAATTTTTCCATCTGCAGAATAGAAATTTTAATAATGTACTTCTTATTTAACTAAGATTTCTAAATATCAAAATCTGATCGTGATTTATCCAGTCATATATCATGCTATTAGACAATTTTAATTAAATTAAATTAATTACATGAAACCAGTATAATTACCAGTTAAAGAGATGTTCTCACCAGATGTTCTCAGGTAGCTAAGTGTCAAGGAATGTTTCTTTCTCGCTCTGACTCTGCTTTTCTTTCTTAGCCTGCTTCTGACTCTTTGCTTTCTCTGCATTCCCCTGCATACCTCTCTTGATTGCCTCTCTCTTCCCTTTGTCTTAACTTTTTAAAGGGAAAGATTCTCTGTTCGTAGACCAATAGAAAAATTGGAGGTGTGGTTACCTCTCAGATAACAATTTAGGTATTTGGTCTATAGAGGGCAGTCTCGTCCCACTCAACATACCTATCCAGGAAAGAGTTAACTTTTCCTGGTGGCTATTTTGACGTCATTTAGGCTTATCTATATGATTGCTATATTTTATATTCACTTGTCATTTCAAAGGTTTCTTTGAGATTTTTCCAGACATTGTGTCGGCATTTTCTGTAGTAATTCCTAAAATGACAGTTCGTAAACTAATTTTGACCCCTACTTACAATGGGATCTTGTTAGATATAGAAAGTAAAATTAAATTATTTAATCTTCTCTGTCACAAATGTCTGGGTTTTAGAATTATTCTATTCCATTAGCAATTAGACAGTCTCTTATCACTTGGTTTGTTTATACTATACATTCCTTTAGCTCTGGCAAATGGTTAGTTTTACAGAAAGGATATACATTTTGTGTCTCTTTGTTAACTTGAAAATAACAAAATGGAGTCTGGTCTGTTCAGAGTGACTCAGAATATACACTTTTAATTTCTATCATAGCACAAAATGTCTGCCGATATAAATACCCTGACAGCTGCCACAGCTATGACCATTTTTCCCATTTACCTAAATCATTTGCCATTTGGCTTATCCCTCCTGGAACATCAACCCTGTTACATTTCTTAGTATTATCAGCAAAAAGACATACCTTACCATCAAGACCTTCTGCAATATCACTAATAAAAATATTAAAGAGAATGGGTCCAAGTACAGATCAATGAGGTACCCCACTAGTAACAAGACCATGCTTTGATATACTCCATTGACTACAACCCTCTGCTGCCTGTCACTCAGCCACTGCCTTACCCATTCAACAATATCAGAAATCAAACTTAAAGATTGCAGTTTATTGATAAGCCTTCCATGTGCAACAGTGTCAAAAGTCTTACTGAAATCTAGGTAAGCAATGTCTACTGCACCACCCTGATCTATTATTTCAGTTACCCAATCAAACAAATCAACAAGATTAGTTTGGGATGATCTTCCTGAAGTAAACCCATGTTGTCTCTGATCTTGAAATCTATGTGATTTTAGATGTTCAACAATCCTATCCTTTAATATGGTTTCCATTACTTTCCCCACTACTGAACTAAGGCTTACTGGGCTATAGTTGCCCGACTCCCCCTGACTACCTTTCTTGTGAATGGGCACAACATTCTCTAACTTCCAATCTTCTGGGACTACTCCTGTTAACAATGATTGGTTAAATAAATCCGTTATTGGTTTTGCTAGTACACGACTAAGCTCTTTTATTAACTTTGGGTGTATTCCGTCAGGCCCCATTGACTTTTTTGTCTTTACTTTTGACAGGTGAAATAGAACCTCTTCCTCTGTAAACTCAAATGTAACAAATTACTCATTTGTCCATTTACTAACTAAGGCTCTTTTCCTTAATTTTCATCTGTAAATACTGAACAAAAATATTAATTGAGGCAGTCAGCCAGACCTTTATCCTTTTCCACATCCTTTCCTTCTTTTGTTTTTAATCTAACAAATCTTTATTTTACTTTCCTTTTCTCTTTTATGTATCTATAAAATGTTTTGTCCCCTTTTTTACTGACTGTGCTATTTTCTCTTATGTGTGTGATTTGGAAGCTCTTATAACTTGCTTAGCCTCTTTCTGCCTAATCTTATAGATCTGTCTATCTTCCTTACTCTGTTTTTTTTTTTTTTTTTTACTGAATGCTAACTTTTTTAATTTCATTTTTTACTATTTTTGCCACTTCTGTGGAGTACCACAGTGATTTCTTAATTTATTTTACTGATAAGCCTAATGCAATTTTCTGTTGCCTTCAGTAGTGCAACTATTAAATAATCCCATTTCTCTTGGACTCCAGTCTGCTCCAGTCTGATAATGACTCTTTTACACATATTCTAATTTTAGAAAAGTCTGTTTTTCTAAAGTCTAAAAGTTATTTTTACTGACTACAGTAATATCTGAAACCAAATCTCAATTTTTAAACACTAAATCTAGTATGGCCTCCTTACGAGTTGGCTCCTCAATAAGTTGTTTTAGAGACAATCCCAGTAGGGAGTTTGGAATATGTGTGCTCCTGGCACAAGCAGCTGTTTTGGTTTTCCAGTTCACATCAGGAAGATTAAAGTCACCCATGATGATAACTTCCCCCTTCATTGCCATTTTAGCTATTTCCTCAACTAGTAGATTATCTAACTCTTCAATTTGTCCTGGGGGCCTATAAATCACACCTACATGAGTTACTGTGTGATTACCAAAATCTAACGTAACCCAAACAACTCTATATTCGCATTACTAACTTTTATGAGGCTAGATTTTATGCTATCCTTCACATACAGGGCCAGCCCTCCCCATTCCTGGCCTTCCCTGTCTTTTCTACATAAAGAGTACCCTGGTATTGCTATACCCCGGTCATTTTTCTCATTATACCATGTCTCAGTAACAGCGACTAAATCTAGATTATCAGTTGCCATTATTGCCACAAGTTCATGGATCTTATTCCCCAAACTGCGAGCATTTGTAGACATGACTCGAAGCTCATTATTTCTTAACACACTTGCTACATGCACTTTCTGTCCTTGTTTTGGGGTGCAATTGGAATGATGCTTTATCACCCTTTTGACCCCCCCCCCACCAGTTTATATACGTCCTAAAAAAAAACTCTGAACTGCTCATTGAGAACAGGAGTTCCGTTAACGGAGCTCCCTGTACCCCAGCTGGGTACTTCCCCCAAAGACTGCTTCCTAGCTGGAACAAGGGAAAAAACATTGGTAGCGTTTGTTCATCAGGTTCATACGAACAAACCTACCGAACGGCGCTCTCCTGACATGTGTGGGGAAAAAGCAGGCGTTCATCAAAGTCCAGCGGTGTTCTGGAATTTCAGTGTCCGATTTGAGTTCCATGCGACACTGCTGCCTGCATTCTCGTGAACCAGATGGCAAGTGTTTGTGCATATGAATGGCGGCCACCCAGAAGCACAATTAGAACCCATGATGATAGAAGTGTCAGGATAGGTTAACAAGGGTTAACAAGCACTGAGGTGGTGCGAAGTTTGTGAGTTGGTTTGGTTCTCGAACAGAACAAATAAATCCCACAAATCAAGTATTTTTATGAGCCGGTTCCATGGCCCATAGTCCTGGGGCAGGAGGCTGGCTAGCAGGCTCCTCCAGGAGCTCATGGCAAATGACTAGACCAAAGGGCATTCGTCACAGTTCCCTTTTGAGAAAGATGCATACCATCTTTTTTTGTACAGTTTATTTCCATTCCAAACAGAGTTACCATGGGAAATTAAGCCAAACCCTGACTCCTGACACCATTCACCAAGCCACAAGTCAAAATCCCTAATACGCATCCGCCTGTCATTCTGAGTGTTGTGCATAGGCAGAATAAGAGTGTGGAAGCAAGAGTGTGGAAGCAACCTGCCGTATATTATTAGCAAAAACACCTTTGAAACCTCATTGCAAGCCAAGTCATTTGTCCCTAGATGGACAAGTACATCCAATTCCCTTCCTGCTTTGCTAGCTTAACAACATTACAAATACGTCTCCTGTCTCTGTAAGCAAGTAGCTCCAGGAAGACATCTCACAAGGCCACTATTGTCCAGCTCCACACCTCTTATGATAAAATCCCCCAACAACAATTGCTTTCTATCAGACCTCACCTTATCCTTTTTGTCATTGGCTGTAGTCTTGCACAACTTTGAGATAGAGTATGGTGGTTCCACAAATTCAGTGCCTGAGTCTGTCTCCATAACACTACTACACTCAGTGTCTGAGCTTGTCTCCATAACACCACCACACTCAGTGCCTGAGCCTGTCTACACAACACAACTAAACTCGGTGCCTTAGCCTATCTCCATAACACCATTACACTCTGAAAGTGCTGAACATTAATAATGTAGAGCAAAAGACTATGCAATATGCCTTTTATCCACAACTCCAAGTCTACTAGATCCTGCAGTAATCCATCTGCCATTCCTAGGACGTCTCTGGTCAGAAGGTAATACAGTAAAGTAGCATGGTTGATGTAGTGAAGTAGGATAGTTATAATGTTAACTGTCTATTTTAGAAATGAGGAGTATGAAAGTATGTGATATTCTCTCTGTTGTGCCCTTGCAATATCATAATGAATATATTTGTAGTGATGTCCCGAACTGTTCGCTGGCGAATAGTTCCTGGCGAACATCCCTTGTTCGCGTTCGCCACGGACGGCGAACACATGCGCTGTTCGGTCCGCCCCCTATTCGTCATCATTGAGTAAACTTTGACCCTGTACCTCACAGTTAGCAGACACATTCCAGCCAATCAGCAGCAGACCCTCCCTCCCAGACCCTCCCACCTGCTGGACAGCATCCATTTTACATTCATTGTGAAGCTGCATTCTTAGTGAGAGTAGGGACAGTGTAGCTGCTGCTGATTTGAAAGGGAAATTGATAGCTAGGCTAGTGTATTCAGTGTCCACTACAGTCCTGAAGGACTCATCTGATCTCTGCTGTAAGGACAGCACCCCAAAAAGCCGTTTTTAGGGCTAGAACATCAGTATGCTTTTTTTCCCTGTGTAATGTAATTGCAGTTGCCTGCCTGCCAGCCTGTGTGCCCACCACTCACTCACTAACGTCACAATAGCTTGCATTTAAAAAAAAATAAAAAAACTTTTTGGACTGTAATATAATAGCAGTCAGTTTCCTTCACTAGTGTGCATTTCAGGGCCTGCCAGGGCACAGTGTGACACCAGTGCAACTCATATCTGGTGTAAAAATAGTGTCAATTAAAAATAAAAGAAATTTTTTTTTGACTGTAATAGATTGAATAGCAGTTAGTTGTCTGCCAGCGTGTGTGTCAGGCTCACAGCATATACTGTGCCCACTTGCCCAGTGCCACCACTCATATCTGGTGTCACAATAGCTTGTATTTAACAAAAAAAAACACTTTTGGGACTGTAATATAATAGCAGTCAGTTTCCTTCATGAGTGTGCGTTTCAGGGCCTGCCAGGGCACAGTTTCACACCAGTGCCACTCATATCTGTTGTCACAGTAGCTTGCACGCATAGTACCACTAATCAAAAAAAAATGACAGGAAGAGGCAGGCCACCCCGCAGGGGCCGTCGTGGTCGTGGTGCTGTGATTCCCTTTGGCCCAAGAATAATGCCCAGTGTTCAGAGGCCACATACCCTGAACTTGAAAAGTTCTGAGGACATAGTTGACTGGCTAACACAGGACACCCAATCTTCTACAGCTTCCGCTCGGAACCTCGACGCACCATCCTCCTCCAGCTTAGCTTTGGGCACCTCTCAAGTTACCACTCACCTGCCTGCCGCCACCACCAACACTAGCACCACAGCCGCTTCTCTTGGTATGTCAGAGGAGTTATTTACACATCAGTTGGAAGAAATGAGTGATGCGCAACCATTATTGCCAGAGGATGTAGATAACAGGGATATGTCTCAGTCAGGCAGCATTACACACGTACGGTGTGATGATGATGATGTTGTACCCACTGCTGCTTTCTTTGCTGAGTTGTCAGATAAAAGTGAAGCGGTTGATGATGACGATGCGTCCGTGGATGTCACATGGGTGCCCGCTAGAAGAGAAGAAGAACAGGGGGAAAGTTCAGATGGGGAGACAGAGAGGAGGAGGAAGAGACGTGTTGGAAGCAGGGGGAGGTCGTCGCAATGAGCTAGTGGCACAGTCAGACAGCATGCATCGGCACCCGGGGTCAGCCAGACAGCACACCAATCAACGCATGCTGTTGCCACCACCAGAATGCCGTCATTGCAGAGCTCAGCAGTGTGGCAATTTTTTTGTGTGTCTGCCTCTGACAACAGCGATGCCATTTGCAACCTGTGCCAAAAGAAACTGAGTCATGGGAAGTCCAACACCCACCTAGGTACTACTGCTTTGCGAAGGCACATGATCGCACATCACAAACGCCTATGGGATCAACACATGAGTACAAGCAGCAAACAAACTCAAAGCCGCCATCCTCCTCCTGGTCCAGCATCTTCAGCCATGTTAACCACTGCTGTCCTCCTTGCCCCCTCTCAACCATCCGCCCCTCCGTCTCTCACCTTGAGCAGTTCCTGCTCATCTGCCCACAGTCAGGTGTCTGTCAAGGACATGTTTGAGCGTAAGAAGCCAATGTCGCAAAGTCAACACCTTTGTAGCTATTGGGACACCGCAGTGGAAGGTACCCGGCCAAAATTTATTTGCACAAAAGGCAATCCCCAACCTGTACTCGATTGTGCAAAAGGAAGTAATGGCATGTCTGGCACACAGTGTTGGGGCAAGGGTCCATCTGACCACTGATACCTGGTCTGCAAAGCATGGTCAGGGCAGGTATATCACCTACACTGCGCATTGGGTAAACCTGCTGACGGCTGCCAAGCATGGAATGCGTGGCTCTGCAGAGGAGTTGGTGACACCGCCACGACTTGCAGACAGCCCTGCTGCCACCTCCTCTACTCCTCCTACTCCATCCTCTTCTATAACCTCCTTGGCTGAATCCTCTTCTGCTACTGCGTCTTGCTCCACATCAACGGCACCCCCCCAGCTCCCCAGGTACTGTTCCACATTCCGGATATGGCAGTGTCACGCCGTCTTGGGGTTGACTGAAAGCAGAGAGTCACACCGGACCAGCACTCCTGTCCGCCCTTAACGCACAGGTGGATCAGTGGCTGACTCCGCACCAACTGGAGATCGGCAAAGTGGTTTGTGACAACGGAAGAAACTTGTTGGCGGCATTGCATTTGGGCAAGTTGACACATGTGCCGTGCATGGCACATGTGTGTAATCTGATCGTACAACGCTTTGTGCATAAGTACCCAGGCTTACAGGATGTCCTTAAGCAGGCCAGGAAAGTGTGTGGCCATTTAAGGCGTTCCTACACGGCCATGGCGCACTTTTCCGATATCCAGCGGTGAAACAACATGCCAGTGAGGCGCTTGATTTGCGACAGCCCGACACGTTGGAATTCAACATTCCTAATGTTCGACCGCCTGCTCCAACAAGAAAAAGCCGTTAACAAGTATTTGGATGACCGGGGTGCTAGGAATTTTTTTGCCACGTTACTGGACGCTCATGCGCAATGCCTGTAGGCTCATGCGTCCTTTTGAGGAGGTGACAAACCTAGTCAGTCGCACCAAAGGCACCATCAGCGACATCATTCCATTTGTTTTCTTCCTGGAGCGTGCCCTGCGAATAGTGCTGGATCAGGTCGTAGATGAGCGTGAAGAGGAAGAGTTGTGGTCACCATCACCACCAGAAACAGCCTTATCAGCATAGCTTGCTGGACCTGCTGCAATGCTGGAAGAGGATTGTGAGGAAGAGGAGTCAGAGGAGGAATGTGGCTTTGAGGAGGAGGAGGAAGACCAACCACAACAGGCATTCCAGGGTGCTCGTTGTCACCTATCTGGTACCCGTGGTGTTGTACGTGGCTGGGGGGAAGAACATACCTTCAGAGAGATCACTGAGGATGAGGAACAGGACATGAGTAGCTCGGCATCCAACCTTGTGCAAATGGGGTCTTTCATGCTGTCGTGCCTGTTGAGGGACCCTCGTATAAAAAGGCTGAAGGAGAACGACCTGTACTGGGTGTCCACGCTACTAGACCCCCGGTATAAGCAGAAAGTGCCTGAAATTTTACCGAATTACGGCAAGTCGGAAAGGATGCAGCAGTTCCAAAATCAATTAAAAAGTATGCTTTACACAGCGTATAAGGGTGATGTCACAGTACAACGGGAATCTAACAGGGGAAGAGGTGAAAGTAATCCTCCTCCTCCCACAGCCACGCCGGAAAGGACAGGACGCTTTACAGACGTGTTGTTGATGGAGGACATGCGGAGCTTTTTAAGTCCTACGCATCGCCACAGCCCTTCGGGGTCCACCCTCAGAGAACTACTCGACCAACAGGTAGCAGACTACCTCGCCTTAACTGCAGATATCGACACTCTGAGCAGCAATGAACCCCATGACTACTGGGTTTGCAGGCTTGACCTGTGGCCTGAGCTATCCCAATTTGCGATAGAACTTCTGGCCTGCCCCGCTTCAAGTGTCCTGTCAGAAAGGACCTTCAGGGCAGCAGGAGGTATTGTCACTGAGAAGAGAAGTCACCTAGGTCAAAAAAGTCTAAATTACCTCACCTTTATTAAGATGAATGAGGGATGGATCCCAAAGGGACTGACAGTGGGCGATACATTCGACTAAAAAAGGCCTGATGAGCGGGACTACTTAACACACTACTCCTATCTGGTGGCACATTAGATTGCACATGCAGTGCCCCAAATTTGAAGTAGGAGGACCGACCAAGCATCTTTTTCCATCTCCCGCTTCCTGGGTGGAGGAAGAGAGACCTTCAATGACATCAGTGAGGACAAGGAACGGGACATGGCTAGCTTGGTATCCAACCTTGTGCAAATGGGGAGTTTGCGGTTGTGCAAATGGACTGTTTGCGGTTGTTTGCGGTGCGTTAAACGGGGAGTTTGGTCTGTCACTGTGAAGCGGGCGTAACCCTTACACTACCTGATCGATACAACATCATACCTGATGTTTTAAAGCACGTTATTCCAAACAATTTAGGAATGTTAGGTGATTTATGCCCTTTATGGATTAAAACCAGACTCTGCATCAACTATGTAATTTTCCATGGGAGTTTTGCCATGGATCCCCCTCCTGCATGCCACAGTCCAGGTGTTAGTCCCCTTGAAACAACTTTTCCATCACTATTGTGGCCAGAAAGAGTCCCTGTGGGTTTTAAAATTCACCTGCCCATTGAAGTCTATGGCGGTTCGCCCGGTTCGCCCGTTCGCGAACATTTGCGGAAGTTCGCGTTCGCTGTTCGCGAACCGAAAATTTTATGTTCCCGAAATCACTATATATTTGTTTTAAAAACTGTATGATTGAGAGAGCACACTTTATTATGATTTCACCAATATGTTTGAATTAATACATCACTTTTTATGTATATATTGTTTTAAATAGTGGCTTTGTAAATTATTGGTTGATAAAAGCTTTTAATGCAAAATTAATATATATTCATTAAGTATGAGCCTATATATATATAAATTGTAATGTTTCTAGTTTAAATTGAATTTTAATATATCATTCTCTAATTTTAATAATAATGAAACGTTGTGTCCTTGACATGCTGTAATGGGAAGGTTCCTTTAAGATATTGCAATAGTGCAATTGGGAGGGTATATGTTATTATATTAACAAGTAGTGCTCTATCTTAAAAAAAAAAAAAAAAAAAAAACTATACAGAAAGGCAAAACTTGTTGATGTGAACACAGGCAGAAGACTGCTATTAAACATTTTATAGAACGGCACCTTATCCAGGCATTTGTCCAGCTGCATACCTCCTAACCTGGGATGGAGAGGCAGCATCCTGATGGATAACCACCATGCAGGGTTAACAGACTGCACTGTATTATATGCTGCAACTGAGTACTAGACATTTCTCAAGTAAGAGTTTTTAATGACCTGTGCTTGTTTTACCCCTACTTAGCATTATTATACTATGCCCGTTTCATGCCATTGGCAGAACTGATGGCTGTTTAGTGGATAATCCCATCTCAAGTAAGCAGCCTCACAGGGAAATTAAAGGATTTTATTCCCCCTTCTTTGGGGGCCCGGTCACCTAACCAATGACTAGGGGACAATAGCATTAGGAATACAAATATGTTTTCATACCGCTAGTGTTCCTTTAAGTCTGTATTTTTTTCATATTGCCTTTGAGCACGTAGTAAGGTGTGTGTCAAAAGGGCTATATTTTCCTTAATTAAATTTAAGAAGAATTGAACACTGGGGAAGAATGATTTGTTCATATCATGTTGCAAGAAGGATGGATGATATCCACATTTAAAAAAAAAAGTGCTTGGCTGAGTAGAGCAATAAGTGTAGTAATTACATGAAATCTCTGCCAAGGTTGTTGAATGTGGGGCTCTTTAGCTCCAGATCTCTTTGATACCACAGGCAGCCCTTGTCAGGATTACAGAATGATCCAGCACATAGAATTGTGTAACACAGAGGACTGATAGGTTACGTATACCGGACCTTAGAATGGCCGGACTAACGTACCAAAGAATAGTCAGGAATAGCCGAGGTCAAGGGAAACAGAAACACAACACAACGATAAGGAAAAGCCAGAAGTCAAGGATGCCAGAAAACAGGGAAGTCAAAAACAACGCCAAAGTCAAATAACCAGAATTACCAGAATCAATAATGCTCTCTCGGACAACCACAAGGGAAACCACGACAGGGCACTGAGCAGGATGAGAACTGTGCCTAAATACCCCTCCTCTAGATCTGATAGGCTGTAACCGGCCTTTGACCCCAAAGGCAGTTACCAGGTTCCCATTTGTATAATTGCTGCTCTGCATTAACCCATCTGTGGATTTGGTTGCTGCTCAGCACAACTTTTCCTGTCTGGACAGTAAATGTCATTAACCACATTTCTATAAGTGGATGAATACGTGACAGCCCTGCTCCCAGAATCATGCAGTCCTGTGCTGCTCTCACCATTCTCAAAGAGTTTCAACTGGGAGCTACCGAGTTAGGAAGGGAGAAATGCATGAAGCATTTCACCAGACACCGCTGCCCACCTTTCTCCCAGCACCAATGTCAGTATTCTTATTTTTTTATAGTAAGCCTGTATGTATCTGTGTGCCTGTTTGTGCATGAGTGTGTCTGTCTGTGTGTGGAAAGTGAATCTATGGCTTTATGTATGCGCCTGTGAAGGTATACATCTAATATTGTAAAGCACTATGCAATCTGTTGGTCGCTATATAAATGGCCATAATAATATAAGTATTTGCCTCGGAAAGTGAGGGGCTGTTCCTGGACACTGAAGGCAGACAGTTATTTGACCCAAGGACCATCAGACACCCCAGGTCCTCTGAATGGAGTCTTCCGACACACCTGGCAAAGTTCGTACAATTTTTGCTCAGGAAGGCACTGGACCGTGTAGTATGACCCACGCTTCCGGACAAGATCGCTGTGACTCCGGTATTTGACGAGACGAGACGATTTGACGAGACGATAGTGGTGTTCATGTCCCACATGGGACGTGATCCTCGCAAGGGTATCCAAAGAGGGCTCAAAGGCCCACACACACCTGAATTGCAGAATCCAGGCATTGTTATATAGCATGAACTTTCTCCGGATTTTGCATTTTGCTCCATATAGTGTGAACTGTCTCGGGATTGTGCTCCATATACATCCAGATAGTTTTGCCACATATGGACTTTAGAAAAGAAACCTGATAGAGTTCCCAGAAGGTTTTATTAAGGTGGAAAAAGATTTATAAATGGCCCTAAAAGCCCCATTATTGCTTATTGGCCTCAAGTACTAAACATCTGGAATGTAATTGCTCTAAATAACCTACACTTAATTGTGAGCTTGTTATCAGGACGTTTGCTTACACAAATTATTACTTCCTTGAAGATTCAGGGAGAAGAAATATTACAGCAAGTTAGCTGTAATTATGTAAACAGGACAGAGGAAATATTGTAACAAAGTTTAGACTTTAGACATGTATCAAATATCAAGCTGCAAGGGGGTCAAAAGACAGTGAATGCTGTCAATAATGGGCGGGCACTACTATTGGCTAGCTTATTCTTGTGTGACATCTCCAGTATGGATTGGTTATATGAGGTCGTTGAGGGTAGAGTTTCGCCCTTTAAATCCCAGACAATGCTGTTCAGTGCTTTTAAAAAAGGTGCATTTCAGTGCTGAAACGCATGTTGAGCAGACGCCACTGTTCCTGGCCCAAAGAACTATGCCCATATATCTATCTCTTACTATAGTGGAATGAAGAAAATTAACTGCTCGGAGACTAAGGGGACTACCTCGAAGCATTATGGTGGGAGGAGATCGGTTTGGTGATGGCTAACGGTTTCATTATAATCGGAGACATTCTGCTATTTCTATCGCAGTAGCCTTTTTGGGGGTTAGCCTTATCTTTAATATACACATATAGCTAATACAAAGAACTTCAGGGGCCATCCTCCATGTGTATGTTCTGTGGGATGCCTCTGTTATTAAAGTGGTTTCAATCCAGGCTCAATAAGTGATAGTTATTTACTATATAACATATATAATTCAATAAAAGAGAACGTATGGAAGCTTTCTATATGGTTACCATAATTGTGGCATTTCTTGATATGATTGCTAGTACTCCAGTCATTGTGTGATTATTATAATTTTTTTTAAACACGTTCACTTGGAATATACTGCAAATCATGTGCTACAGGTACCTGCCTATAATCTTTAATCTATTTTGACAGTTCAAAGTCCTCATCTACCTTCATTAGGAGACTATATTAATTGTTACTAATTGCTATTACTATACTCTAATTTAGCGTCTGCCTGAAGCTATTCAATTCTATTAGTATCCTTGATGGATAGGAATACTTAACTCTTACTTTGACTCTTGATATTTGTTACACAGATCATGTCTACTGGCTAAACTTTCCTACAATTTTTCCTCTTTCCTGTTTACACAGCTATAGCTAACAACTAACTTGCTTCAATATTTCTTCTCCCTGAACCTTCATAAAGAAGTAATCATTTGTGTATTCAAATATAATAAGCTAACAAGCTCACAATTCAGTTTAGGTACATTTATAGCAATTACATTCCAGATTTTTAGTACTTGAGGCCAATTGGTTCCCCTTTTTATTCTACACTTTATCACAGTTTTTCACACGTTTTTCACTCATGATTTATTCACTTTGTATGTTTTTCTTTTTTTTGTGGCATTGTGTAATTTATAGTAAAGACTTTTTAAATTGAACATTAGTACTACCAAGAAGAATGATAATTGTCTGATACTTAATCCCATTCTTTTGGGATTATCTCTCAATTCTTGTTCTATGGCTTAGCATACTAAGCCATTCTAATGGATAGGCTTCATCCTTTCCATTAAATTTAAAGGATCACTATAGGGTCAGGAACACAAACATGTATTCCTGACCCTATAGTGAAAACCCACCAGTTAGGTAGCTTGCCCCGCCCCCTCCCCCTTAGGTGGCTTGCCCCCCTTTAGCCCGCTAAGAATGGGTTAAAACTCACCTTATTGTCACCTCTCCCTACAGGTCTGTCGGCACTGGCCCGCCCACTCATCAAAACTGCAGATTTTTAGCCAATCAAATGCTTATCCATGGGGAAAGCATTGGATTGGCTAAAATCGGCAAGGGGGTGGGGCCAAACGCCAATTTGGTCAATCAGCACCTCCATTTGGAAAATTCAGCGTCTCCATGCAAAGCGTGGGGACTCTGAACGGCAGGGCTGCTTACTGTGCAGCCCTGAGCCATGAAACCCCTCCAGTGGCCATCTAAGGAGTGGCCACTTGGAGGTGTCCCTAGGGGCAATATAAACTCTGCCTTGTCTCTGAAAAGACAGTGTTTACATGAAAATGCCTGAAGTGAGCTATTATACTCACCAAAACAATTACATTAAGCTGTAGTTGTTTTGGTGACTATAGTGTCCCTTTAACCATTGTCTATGATCTTGTTTCTTTTACAAGTCTTATCTGCCTTTGCCAATGTGTTACTGCTACATGTACATAAGTACACACATTTGTTTCTTCCCATAAGCAGGTCATTTGGCAATTACAGCAATGTGCATAAGAAATTTAATTCAAAGCATCCGAATGTCCGAATTGCCCGAAATTCGTCCGAATTCACATTCGGACCGAAATGAATTGCACATGTCTATTACTTAGCTACTAGCATGGTTATTATAAAGCCCAAATGGTTCTGTAGTGGATGGGGAAAACCATCCAGACACATTTGAGGCCATCCGGACATTGATATAAAAAGCTTCTATTATATTTGGAGACCCCCACCTATGGTTGTGAAATGGAGACATTTGTTCCCCTGGGTATGCAATTAGTAGCCCCCACCAGCTGAACACAGGTAGGATGGGGAGTATTAGGATGTACCCCCCATTAAAAAAAATAAAATATTAGCTCACGCCACAGTATTCAAAGCACCCTAACCAATTACCCAATGTATACAGGTAAGGGTACTATGTCCCATTATTTTACAACAATTATTTTTACCTTTCGAATAACTGGTCATCATTTGTTAGTTTTTAAAGTTTAATAGACATCTCCCCACCTGAAGCATGCAGCATGGCATGTGGGGCACTAAGAGGTTGAAAAACATGCTAATATGGGGACCTTATTGAGCCCCATAGGACTTTTTTTTTTTTTTTTACTTTTTTAATGTGATAGCACTCACCGAGGAGAGGGAGGTTATACCCTAATTACATACTTAAACCTTTTTGGTATCATAATAACAGGACATTTGTCTTGCATCAGAGGCTGTTTTTGTTTAAAATGCAAATGTATTTGCAAGTTTAGGTGGTTTAGTCTGTGAGATAGTGTTTGCACCTTTTTTACACATATTTGCTTACAAAATTAAGTCATTATTCCTGATCTGTGCTTTTCAAAGACAGCTGTAAACGTCAGAAAATGTATCCTTTAGAAAGATGCAAATATCCAGGGGTGATGCATGGAAAGTCAGGTTCTGTCATCAAGGAATAATAACGTAAACTACTTTTCATTTTACCTTAATATATCTATGTACATCTTTTAGTTGTGTTTTTTTTGTAAAGTAGGGTGATTTATATAATTAATGTAAATGTTCCCTAACACTTAATAAAAAAGAACATCTTTAAATGGAATCCCACCATTTGGATAGGACAGAAATATAGCCCTATCCATATAAACAGGTAGGTAAGTTCAATGATATTTTGTTGGAGGTACCTAAAGCAGTTTTTAAGTACATAAATTCTAAAAAAACCAAAAATGAAAGTGTAGCTACACTAAAAACTGAAACGGGGGTGTTAGTCAATGAAGACCAGGAAAAGGCAGGAATTTTAAATAACTATTTCTCCTCTGTATATATTAAGGAAGAACCCATGGCAATAGATGTGCAAATTATTGCTACTAAAAACTTGCAGAATAATTGTAATTGGTTAACTCAAGACAAGGTGCTGCAGCAACTAAAGAAAGTTAATATAAACAAAGCTCCAGGGCCTGACGGTATCCATCCATGTGTACTTAAGGAACTAAGTGTAGAAATAAGTGAACCTCTGTTTTTAATCTTTCAAGATTCTTTTCTTTCAGGAAGTGTTCCGGAGGATTGGAGGAAGGCAGATGTTGTTCCTACATTCAAAAAGGGTTCAAAATCCTTGCCTGGAAATTATAGACCTGTGAGCTTAACTTCTGTGGCTGGTAAAATATTTGAAAGGTTATTAAGGGATTATATTCAAGAATTCCTTGAGAAGAACATGGTTATCAGCAAAAATCAGCACGGTTTTATGAAGCACAGGTCGTGTCAAACTAACTTGATTGCATTCTACGAAGAAGTAAGTAGAAGTATAGATCAGGGTGTTGCAGTGGATGTGATCTATTTGGACTTTGCCAAGGCATTTGATACAGTTCCACACAGAAGATTAGTGTTCAAACTCAAGGAAATCGGTCTAGATGAAAATGCTTGTTCTTGGGTAGAACATTGGCTTAAAAACAGAGTACAAAGAGTTGTCGTTAATGGTAAATTTTCAAGCTGGACAGAGGTGTAAGTGGTGTCCCTCAGGGGTCTGTTCTGGGACCCCTTCTATTTAACATGTTTATAAATGATCTTGAAGACAGCATTGAAAGTCATGTTTCAGTGTTTGCAGATGACACAAAACTTTGTAAAATAATACAATGTGAGCAAGATATTACTTTGCTGCAGAGGGATTTAGATAGACTGGAGGACTGGGCACTCAAATGGCAGATTAAATTTAATGTTGAAAAATGCAAAGTTATGCACTTCGGCGTAAAGAATACACAAGCAACGTATACCCTTAATGGAAGCGAATTAGGGATAACAACACACGAAAAGGACTTGGGAATTGTTATAGACAACAAACTATGCAACAATGTGCAATGTCAATCAGAAGTGGCCAAGGCCAGTAGGGTATTGTCATGCATGAAAAAGGGCATTCATTCTCGGGACGAGAATATAATTTTGCCTCTTTATAAATCACTGGTAAGACCACACATTGAATATGCTGTGCAATTTTGGGCACCTGTTCTAAAGAAGGATATTATGGCACTAGAAAAAGTGCAGAGGCGGGCTACAAAATTAATAAAAGGAATGGAACATATCAGCTATGAAGAAAGGTTAACAAATTTAAACCTATTTAGTTTAGAAAAACGTCGCCTGAGAGGGGATATGATAACATTATACAAATATATTCGAGGCCAATACAAACCATTGTGTGGAAATCTATTCACAAACCGGACTTTACATAGGACACAAGGTCATGCGTTTAGACTAGAAGAAAGAAGATTTCGTCTAAGGCAAAGGAAAGGTTTTTTTACTGTAAGAACAATCAGGATGTGGAATTCTCTGCCTGAAGAAGTGGTTTTATCAGAGTCCATACAGATGTTCAAACAGCTACTAGATGCACACTTGCAAAAACAGAATATTCAAGGATATAATCTTTCAATGTAGGGTAATAACTGCTTGATCCAAGGATAAATCTGACTGCCATTCTGGGGTCAAGAAGGATTTTTTTTGCTAGCTTGTTGCAAAATTGGAAGTGCTTCAAACTGGGTTTTTTTTTTTTTTTTGTTATGCCTTCTTTTGGATCAACAGCAAAAAACATATGTGAGGAAGGCTGAACTTGATGGACGCAAGTCTCTTTTCAGCTATGTAACTATGTAACCTGTTAGAGGAAAGAGAGAAATAGTCTCCACTAGGGGGACTAATAGCCATGCCAAAGGGGGTAACCCAATAATCCAAACACTTAATCACCTAGTCTAGTATAGTCTAGTATTCCAGCACAGCATTAAGGACACAAAACAAGCCCCTCTTTAAAACATATAAACAAAAAAGACAAAAACAAACAAATAACTTTATTATTTTCATAATGGTTTGAATGGTTATTCAAGTCAAAAGAAACTTTAACAAGCTAAAACAAGCTTAAGTAGATAATAGGAAGGATGTGGATGGGGTATAAACTACCCATCTATCACAAGAATCCTTGAACTGAGGATGAGAAGGGTGCTGTGTGTGTGTGTGAAGGGTGTAGTGTGTGTGTGTGAGGGGACAGTGTGTGTGAATGGTGCTGTGTGTGTGAGGGATAGTGATGTCCCGAACAGTTCGCTGGCGAATAGTTCCTGGCGAACATAGCGTGTTCGCGTTCGCCACGGATGGCGAACATATGCGATGTTCGGTCCGCCCCCTAGTTTTTTTTTTTTGTGGCCAAATTTACTAATACTAAGTAAAAATTACTTAATATTAGTAAATTGTGCCCCTACTCGCAATACTGAGAGTAGGGGCATGTCTATTAAACAGTGAGCATAGAAAATGAATCCAGGCACTCCAAATGAATTCCAAGAAAAAGGCAATTTATTGGAGCCTGTGGCTGCTCACTGTTAAAAAAAAAAAAAGGTCCCCCCTCCCTGAGCGGGTGGGGGCCCTAAATACCAATAGGGGGGAACCTATTGTCCCCCCCCCGGCCCCCACCCCTGAGCGGTGGGTGGGGGCCCTAAAAATAACAATAAGGGGGGGACCTACTGTCCCCCCCGGCCCCCAACCCTGAGCGGTGGGTGGGGGCCCTAAAAATAACAATAAGGGGGGGACCTATTGTCCCCCCCTGGCCCCCACCCCTGAGCGGTGGGTGGGGGCCCTAAAATTAACAATAAGGGGGGGACCTATTGTCCCCCCCTCGGCCCCCATCCCTGAGCGGTGGGTGGGGGCCCTAAAAATAACAATAAGGGGGGGACCTATTGTCCCCCCGGCCCCCACCCCTGAGCGGTGGGTGGGGGACCTAAATACAAAGGGGGGGGCTTTTTGGGGGCTGAAAAAAGAAGATTTTAGAAGAAAGAAAACATCGAATGGTAAGTTGTTTTTATCTAATTTTTTTTTTTTACAGGTTTTTAGTTAAAGGTCCCCCCCCTCATTATTTTAGGGTGAGGAGGGTAGGTAGGGAGATAATTTTTTTTGGGGGGGAGGGGTGACTAGGGTCCCCCCCTTTGTATTTAGGGCCCCCACCCACCGCTCAGGGGTGGGGGGCTGGGAGGAACAATAGGTCCCCCCCTTATTGTTATTTTTAGGGCCCCCACCCACCGCTCAGGGGTGGGGGCCGTGGGGGAACAATAGGTCCCCCTATATTGTTAATTTTAGGGCCCCCACCCCAGTAGGTTCCCCCTTATTGTTATTTTTAGGGCCCCCACCCGCCCCACAGGGGTGGGGGCCAGAGAGTGAGAGGACAGTAGTTCCCCCCTCATTATCTTCATGGCCCCCACCCGCCGCCCAGGGGTGGGGGCTGGGGGGGAGGACAGTAGGTCCCCCCCTCATTATCTTTATGGCCCCCACCCGCCGCCCTGGGGTGGGGGCCAGGGGGGGAGGACAGTAGGTCCCCCCTCATTGTCATTATGGCCCCCACCCGCCACCCAGGGGTGGGGACCGGAGAGGGGGAGGACAGTAGGTCCCCCCTCATTATCTTTATGGCCCCCACCCGCCGCCCAGGGGTGGGGGGAAGAGGGGGAAGGAGAGTAGGTCTCCTCCCCCCCCTTCAACCACTATTGTGGCCAGATAGAGTCCCTGTGGGTTTTAAAATTCACCTGCCTACTGAAGTCTATGGCGGTTCACCCGGTTCGCGAACATTTGCGGAAGTTCGCATTCGCGGTTCGCGAACCGAAAATTTTATGTTCGCGACATCACTAGTGAGGGATGCTGTATGTGTGTGAAGGGTGCAGTGTGTGTGAAGGGTGATGTATGTGTGTGTTTGTGTGAAGTGCAGAGTGTGTGAGGGGCAGTGTATGTGACGGGTGTAGTGTGTGTGTGATGGGTGCTGTGTGTGTGAGTGGTGATGTGTGTTTGAGGGGAGCAGTGTGGGAAGGGTGCTGTGTGTGTGTGTGAGGGTTGCTGTGTGTGAGGGTTTAGTGTGTGAGGGGAGCAGTGTGTGTTAGATGTGATGTGTGTGAGAGAGGTGCTGTGTATGTGTGAAGGGTGGAGTGTGTGTGAGGGGGCATTGTGTGTGAGTGTGGGCAGTATTTTTGATGGGTGCAGTGTGAGGCAGTATGTGTGTGAGGAGTGCAGTGTTAATAAGGGGTGCAGTGTGTGTCAGGGGGCAGTGTATCAGTAGAGCAGTGTGTGTGTGAGAGGGCAGTAAGTGTGTGTGAATGGTATAGTGTGTGAGGAGGGAAGTCTGTGTGTGTGAAGGGACAGTGTGTGTAAGTGTGGAAGTTTGTGTGTGTGTGAGGAGGCAGTGTGTGTGTGAGAGGTGTTTTGTGTGTGAGTGGGCAATCTGTGTGTGAGTGTGTGAGGGGGCAGTGTTTTAGGGGGCAGTGTGTGAGTGGTGTAGTGTGTGTTTGTGAAGGGTGCATAAGGTCTATGCTGTGTGTAGGTGGGTGAGATGTGAAAATCTATCTTAATGTCTTCCCCTTCCTTCTTCTTACCATTTACCTGGGAGGGGTACATAATGCTGCAAGCCCTGGTGATCCAGTGGTGGCATGTTCACTTTAGCCTGCAGCTCTTCTGGCTGCAGGCTGACTCTCCTGTCTGCCTGCGAGCACAGCACTATATCGGAGAGTTGCCATGGTAACACACAGAGCCTTCCAGCCCCTTCCCTTCCTCTGCTGGAACTAAGTGTCAGCGGGCTGGTGAGGGAGATCTTTGATGTTCTTACCAGCCCAAGAGGCTGGCTCTGCATGGGCCGGCAGGGGAGATGAAAGGATCTTCACTGCCGGCCTTGGCCCACGGCCATCGTGGCCCACTGGGCATTTTCTGCAGAACCCTCCACTGCCTACCTGAAATCCCAAATTGCCCACTAGTGGGCAGTAGGGACCAGGTTGACTACCCCTAGTAACAACTATTTTTTTTCTGATGACTCTATGGAGCCAAAGTATTTTTGATCAACATTCATCAGAAAAAAAATAGTTGTTACAAATTGGTGTAACAGCGTCAAATATATACTAAAAATGCAGGAAGGAACTGTAAAGTGGCAATGAGAGCCAATTTAATTACAGTTCTATGCATGAACCGACAAAACTCCATGAGCTAGCCCCACTATCTTCCCCCCACGACAGACACACACACATATATACAGAGAAACATACACACACACAGACACATACATACATAGACACACACACATACATACAGACACATACACACAGGCACACACACACACAAGACACACATACATACATACAAACCGACACAGACACACACACACACACATACATACACAAGACACACATACATACAAAGACACATACATACACACAGACAGGCATACATTAAGACACACAGACAGACACATACATACAGACAGACACACACATACACAGACACACATACAGACAGACAGACACACACACACACACACACACACAGACACACATACATACAAAGAGACAGGCATACATACAGACACACACATACACAGAGAGACACATAGACACACACATACACATACAGACACACACACACATACAAACAAACACACACACACATATACAAAAGTTCTCACTCTGACTCCCTCCTCTGCTTTCTCCTGCATTGGCTCTGTGTATGCTGGGAGGAGTGACCGGGGCAGTCACTTCCTCCCAGCGTGTGATGTCATCACAGGGGGCCCGGTCGCGCTGTTAATGCGCCGCAGTGCTGACTGGGCCCCCTGAAAATCCATCTCCGTCAGGTGGCCCTAACAGCATGGGTAACCTGATTGACCTTTTGAACGGCGGGCACCCTGGAGTGACAGGCCCGGTCGCAGCTGCAACCCCTGCAACCCCTATATGTACGCCACTGTGTATGTGGATTGTCAGTGATGTGTTTGTGGGACTCTGTGTGGGCTGTTTTATATGAAGGTAAGGCTTATTATGCATTTCTGTGTATATCAAGAAATGTGGGGTCTAGTGGGGACGATTCTGGCCAGGTCAATAACTGCAGCAGACTGCTCTGCTGTAGTGTAGAGTCCCGTTCGCAAGTGCTGGGAGGAAGTTTTCTGAAATAACTTCCTCTAAGAGCTGCAATGTGTAAATTGAGGATTGTCCCTCACAACCTGCAATCACCTCTCTGCTTACACTAGCAGATATCTGAAGTAACGCTATGCATTGCACATGTGCCATAGATTGCTGACAACTGGCATAGAGCATTATAGAAAGCAGTCCACAAAAAGGGATTAATAATTAGAATTGTTAAACATTGTAATGTGAATTAGGTTTCTAATTGAGAGTCAAATAACCAGGGATCACAGATTTATTCTGGGCGTTATTCTGTATAGTACAAAGTCGGTGGAGCCTCAGTATTAAAAAAGTGTATTCCTCTTTTTGCATTAACTGAAGAGACTTGTGTTAGCACAGCTGGTTAAAACTAGCTACAAAAATGTGTATCTGTGTGTAATGTATGTCAGTCAGTTAGCAAATGATCACTGCAAAATACAGATTAAGGAACAGACACACAAAAATAAAGTTTTATTTTTTTGAAGGCTGCTGAAGATCATCTATTGTAACAAACAAATAAGGGGATTCAGTTACACCGTAGGGTCATATTGTATTAAGTTCATCACGACTTCACAATACCCCAATATTGGTTCGTGCTTGTAGCAGACTCCATTCCTTTATGTTCGGTTGTCCGTACCCACTTGTTCGTCTCCCGAAAGATGGGTGTGTGGTGTAATGTCATTACAGGGGGCCCGGTCGTGCTGTTATGCCCCAGTGAACACCGACCTCCCCTGGCTGTTAACTACAAATTAACGTCTTAACACCTTTGCTTGAGTGCTTTCTCTGCATGGCTGCCATTCGTATAAACGAACGCATTTGGTCCAGTGAATGGTGGCCATTTTGTCTTCCGAACGCAGGCAGTGGTACTTGGTCGTTGAACGCCTGGAACTGTTTTCGGCCTTGCGTTTCCACAAACCTGTCAAAACTGTATTTGATGATAAATTTTGTTTTACCAAACCAATATGAGCAGCTTTTTGGATATGTTGTGCGTTCAGATCAGGGTTATTCAGGAATATGCTTTTTGTGGGGTTCCTGTACTGTTTTCATGTATTTTGGGGATATATTAAAAATATCTGTAAGTTTCTGTATTTGAGAGGTAATTGAGATGTCCTAATTGGAGCTAAATTATCTCTCAAACATACAGGCTCTTGGGAACGAGAACCTTGTATTTTTACTTTTATCTTTACTTGGAAAGCCAATGCTAGGGGCAATGCCTAAAAACCTTATGTGGCAGAAATAAAGTCAGTTGTACTCTCAGAACTGTGTGTCATCCAGTTGCTGGAGAGGAGATGGGCTAGTTACTTGGCATTTTCTTGTTCCTTATTTTACTCTTGGTGATCCAATGGAGGAAAGTCCCTGCCAGGACTAGGGCTCCTCTACAGTGCTACACTAATTTTAACATGGGAGATTAACATGCTAACTACAATACTTACTGCTTAAATTGCTTCTAGAGACGCTCCTTGAGTTATGCTTTCCTGTGGTCACATGCAAAGGAGCACCTGTAGTGGAGGGGTGGGGTGCTCAAACCAAAAGGACTCTGGTCTGGATTCCAAATTTACACAGAAAAGAGGGAAATTGAGGACACACCTGGAACATGCATTTCTCAGCAGTGGTGCTGCCATAAGGACCAAAATACCTACAAAATACAGATTAGGTAACAGCACACATGAAAAACAATGTTTTCAATTTGACAAGGCTTATTAAAATTACCGATCTTAGCAAACAAATAAGGTGTTTCAGTTACACCATATGTCACTATACCCCAATATCGGTGGGTCCTACACTGATTTTAACATGGGAGATGAACATGTCAACTGCAATACTTACTGCTTAAATAACTTCCAAAGACCCTGCTCAAATGTATGCTTTCCTGTGGTCACCTCCAAACCGGCACCTATAGTGGATACAAACTAATTATCACTGCACCTGCATTGTGAAACAGAAATACACACGAGCACTCTGGATGACACACCGACATTCACCTTTTGGTCTTTGAAAAAAGCTTTCTGGTGTTCCAGAAGAGTGGGGCATCAGACAAATTACATAAGAAGGGTCTTACAAAGTCAGAAGGCAGTGAGGCATCCGCTGTCTTTGTTGCAGTAGATGGAAGCCTTGTTATTAGTTTTTAGTATCCTAGATGTTTCTGTAGCATGCTATTGTTATAACAATCCCTGCTTGATCAGTAACCGCCTTTCATCACTGAGCTGCCCTGTTTACTATTACATATTACAGAGAGCTAATACAGAACATTGAGTATACAGTATATGAGATATGCACTGGCCGATGGCTTGAAAGCTTTCCAAACTGACAAGACGTGGTTTATGCCAATTATTCCCGACAATCAAATCTATTGTCTCTTAGCATTCTGTCAAATTACAATGAAAACTTTTCAAACAGAAAAAAAGAAGAAGCACGTTAATGACATTGCTGCCAGTAAAAGGCTTAAAGCTGCAAAGTGAGGTTTATTACAGCTGTACTTGTGGTTTGAAGACACTGTTAGATAATGTACTGTGCAGGGCAGAGTCAATATAGCATTATAAAGTATGTTTTCTATACACATTCAAAGTAAACAAAAATATGAGATAAATTGGCATGATACAGGCTCCACAAACATATAGTCATGCTCAGCAACATTTAACCCCACCTCCCCCCAACAAATATACAAAACCCAACTGGTACGATATATCCTGTGGCAGTAAGGAATTATCAATTAGCACTTGGATTTCTGGAAACCAGGGGGATTCTGGGAAACTCATTAGTAATGATTTTTCCTGTTTTAGCTCATTACAGACTCATTGCCTCTACAATTTCACACCTTCCATTATGAAAGAACCCATTCTTTTTTCATTAATATATAATGGGCTTGTGGTATCTTGTGGTATCAGCTTTTAAACCAGCACTAAGCAGAACAGTTAAAGCTACAATGTATTTCCCAGTAACTAGAATTACACAAGTAACATTTTTGTTATAAAGACATTTAAAGGATCACTATAGGGTCAGAAAAACAAACATGGATTCCTGATCCTATAGTGTTAAAACCACCATCAAGCCCCCCTGGGCCCCTCATGCTTCCCTAAAAATAGCTAAATCGTGCTTGTATTCAAGCCTGAAGCTGTAACTCTGCATGCTGTTTGACTCAGAATAGCAACCTGCCTGCTGACATTATCAGAAGTCTTGGCCTGATCCTATCGCAGTGCTTCCACATAGGATTGGCTGAGACCGACAAGGAGGCAGATAAGGGGCAGAGCCAGCAAAATTCAAACACAACCCTGGCCAATCAGCATCTCCTCAGAGAGATGAATTGAATCAATGAATCTCTATGAGCAAAGTTCAGTGTCTGCATGCAGAGGGAGGAGACACTGAATGTTTGGATGCATTATAGGCAGCCATTACCCAGGAAGGATCTCTAACAGCCATATGAGGAGTGGCCAGTGAAGTTATCACTAGGCTGTAATGTAAACACTGCATTTTCTCTGAAAAGACAGTGTTTACAGCAAAAAGACTGAAGGTAATGATTCTACTCACCAGAACAAATTCAATAAGCTGTAGTTGTTCTGGTGACTATAGTGTCCCTTTAACCCCTTAAGGACCAAACTTCTGGAATAAAAGGGAATCATGACATGTCATACATGTCATGTGTCCTTAACCCCTTAAGGACACTTGACATGTGTGACATGTCATGATTCCCTTTTATTCCAGAAGTTTGGTCCTTAAGGGGTTAAGGGGTTAATAGATAGATGTGAACCTAAATAATTAATCAGTGAGATATTCTTTAATCTATCTTTTTTCATACTGTACTCACAGATAGCAGAGGAATAAAATAATGGTAATTCCAAGCTATCATTATAGTGTGTAATAGAACAGTATTATCCTGTGTAACATCAGCAGAGATTATGGCACATACAGGGTTGTTCACTAAAGTCAAAGTTAAAAGTGAATTTAAAATTTAAGGTAAACATAGAAAACTGGAAAGATTTGCTAAATCAGCAGTGCTTTCACTTCGACTACTTTGGTCTTATATTTGAAGTTCACTTTGAATTCTCACTTTAGTAAATAACCCAGATAGACGATAGACTCCTGCTGTCACCAAGTCCCTGCACACAATGACACACAATTTGAAATGTTTGAAAAAGTAAAACAAAACTATTAACCTGAGGCCCGTGCACTCTCTGACAGGGTAATTCATTTTAAGTAGGAATGTCAGCAACTCTAACTGTTAGCATCTTTGATAGGGCACTTACTGATTACCACCTTCATGTACTATCAAGATTGTAAAGAAAAGGGTGATATTTTATACTTTCCTCAAAATCTGTTGGAAATTATACCTATAATATGTGTTATAAAAGAAAACTAGAAACAAATGAGACTAAGGAAATTGGATGAACATAATCAATGTAACAAATGCATAATGCCATCATTCTCTCCTCTGCTAACTGCAGGAGAAAACGTCAAAGTTTTGATTGATCAGAGGAGTTAAATGACTCATAAAGTCACCCAGGACATTCTCAATCAAGTACAACAAACAATAATCCACTGCCCCAGCATAGGAAAATACAAGGTAAATATATCGCAATAGTATTGAGTACACTTACTCATTCATAGACTGGGCTGAAAATTTCTAAAATCATGTTGCCTGGGTTCTCAAAATCTGTAGATCTCAGGTTCTTTAATAGTATTGAGTACTGAAGACTTGCAAATAAATCAGCTGGATGCATATCCTTGCTATGTCAATTTATTGAAAATCTTTCATTACGTGGCTCATCTCGACACAAATGTGTGACATGGACATGTTTACAAAAATGGTCCCATCATCGGGTAGAAGGAGGGGTAAACAAAATATAACTTGCGTCTCCATACATATGCTTTACACATGACCAGTGTTTCTCTAAGTTTTTATTTTTTATTTTCTGCCCTCTCCCTTCTACCTGCTGATAGGACCATTTTTGCATACATATCAATGTCACACTTTGAAGTTGGGATCTACATCTCTATGTAGCCCGGGTGCAGTGGTTCTGTCCTTGTAACCCTGCAAATATAAAAAAACATTGCTTCTGCGATGCTGACAGACTAAAAATCAGTCACGTGATGTGGAAAAAGGTGAGTAGAATTCTTTATTTTCTTATTTTATTTGACAAACAATGGGGAGTGGAGGGGACAACAACCTGTTTTTACATAGGGGCAGGGGCCCTAAAATGTTGGAAATACAGATTTATTTTCCTAACACCTTAGTGTTCCTTTAATCTATTATATTTATATGAATGTGCCTTAGAAACCAAAATAATATTATTAATATCACACTAGTTACATATAGCCAGCAAATTCAAAAAAAAGAGGAGATAAAATATGATACCATGTATCTGGGCAATGCAGTTAAACAAGAGAAAAATGAAGAAATCTGCTTTAAAACAAGAAATAACACATCTCAAATTTGAAAC
Source organism: Pelobates fuscus (assembly GCF_036172605.1). Lineage (NCBI taxonomy): Eukaryota > Metazoa > Chordata > Amphibia > Anura > Pelobatidae > Pelobates > Pelobates fuscus. Next base: position 281,945,862 of record NC_086319.1, on the reverse strand, counting down.
CCAACCCTTTAGATTTGTGCTGTTCAGAAAACACTTAGAGGGCTATTCACTAAGGTGAAAATTCAAAGTGAATTTCATACGTAACATGAAAATTGGCAAATTGGAAGAATTCTGTAAGTCAGCTATGCTTTCTGTCTAGTTACTGTTTTTTTTAAATTTGTTTTTACACTTTTTTCTTTGAATTCACATTTTTTTCACTTTAGTTTTACAGGTATTTTTTGTTCTAATATGATTTGTTTTGAATTTAAAGATTATTTAAACATGCAAGCCAAAATAGGTGAACTGATTTGGAGAACTTTTCCAATTTTGGCCAACAATTTTAAATTCCTTTGAATTCTCTTTAAATGCTTGACAATTCAATGTTCACTAAGCAGATATCCCTCAAGATGTAAAATAATGCACAACAACCATTTTATTAACATCCTTAATAGCGTATTGATTGCTCTAGTATAATATCCTTGATAGTTCTAGCTTGTTTCTGTTTATCGGGGACAGCCTTCCAGCTCATCAAGTGGTTTCTACAAACTATTTACCCCACTCACACCCCCAGGTTTGTTGGAAATTTAAAGAAACTCTATTCTAATGGCTAAGTTATATGTTGACATTTAGTAGGCATGTAACAATTTACTTTCCTTAGGTACCTGAACTTACAGATAGTTGCTTTTCAAGCATGGAAAACCGTCATCATCCTTTGTCATATTACTATCCTCGTCATAGTGTCTGGTAGGTTCCTTTATTTTCAGGCCCACGATCTGGCCAGCTAAACCTATACACACAGATACTCATGTCATGTTCATTCTATAGGTCACAGCACGGTTCTGCTACCACCGGCTAATGAATTACTGACAACTGTGTCATAAAACTATTTGCCTTTTAGGTTGGTTGGAAATTTAATCAAAATTATATTCTAATGGCTAAGTTACATGTTGACATTTAGTAGGCATGTAACAATTTACTTTCCTTAGGTACCTGAACTTACAGACAGTTGCTTTTCAAGCACGAAAAAAAACGTCATCATCCTTTGTCATATTGCTATCCTTGTCATAGTGTCTGGTAGGTTCCTTTATTTTCGGGCTCACGATCTGGCCCGCTAAACCTATACGCACAGATACTCATGTCATGTTCATTCTATATAATAACTCTACATAAACATCTCGGTCTGACTCAACATATCAGGTACGACACCAAAACCCAGTACCTTTCTAGTTTTAGAGTAGTACTGGCTTTTAGGGTTTTAGATTGCCCAACCAGGAACTGCTTTCCGATCTTAATCCATAGGCTAGTGGTCCCGCGAGGCCAACACCCATCCTCATACTCGGAGGTATACGCTCCTCGGGCCAAATCATAGTTAGACACCTCGCACGGTCGCATAAAGAGGGTCTCCCATGTCACTCCCATTCTATCTTATGCTTTAGTTTATCACCAAGAGGCCAACACCCCGCCACAACGTTTCAGTGGCCTCATGTTTCACCTCGGGCCAACGCACAGGTAGAGCCTCTCATGCCGCTTGGCAATTAACAGGGACTCACCTGTCACAGCTATCAAATAGCATAATTGTTTCGCCACTTGGTATCTAGTTAGCCTTGCCAGTACCCAATCACTTCTTCCTAGGATAATGATTAAGTTGCTCCTTGCTTATTGCCTCCCAGGATGTTCTTGAGAATAGGACATTTGCATACGGAGATATTTCAGTGGTTCTAAGGGCAAGAGTTTGAACAAAAAATTATCCATCACGGAATTTGTACTGGGTTTTGGCATTTATAGGGACGTTTATTGCTCAGTATATCCTGAGAAAAGAGAAGAATTAGACGTGTATATGCACAAGATGGTGGATCTGGGGCACAAATACGGTGGTACTGCTTTTTATGATTACCGCCGTTCCTTCTCTGCAAAAGTGGCTGCAGCTCTGACTCAGTTAAATTTCAGCATAAATTGGAGCAAGCTGGACAATGAGTTATTCTGCAGACACTTTGCAGGCCTCAGACCCCCAGCTTGTGCAGTATGTGCATCTACGGCACATAGTACTAACTTCTGCCCTAATACGGTGGAAACTGAACAGGGCCACTCTGTCCCTAATTTCCCAAGACCTACTAGAAGCCTGAAGGATAAACTGGGTAGGGACATCGTGTTCCTGGGCAAATCACAGATTTGCTATAATTTTAATGCGTGTAATTGGGGTTTTAGCTCTTGTAGGTTAATGCAAGTGTTTTCCCATTGTTTCAGGGCTCATTCAAAGACCATGTGCCCAAATAAAGCTTTCCCTAAACTTTATCATACTTGCGTGAACGGCACGTTATTGGCTGCACTGTTACAACAACCACCCATCACACCATTTGGTTAATTACATTATCACTGGACTGTCTGAAGGGTTCCACATCGGTTTGGTACATTTGCCAACTGGTACACTAGAATGTAACAATTTACAATCCACTTTAGATGATCCAGTTAGTCGGTACACTTATTATGACGGAGGTAGAACAAGGGTTTTTGTTGGGACCCCCTCGTTTCCCCACCCTTCACATCCTGGAGAACCAACCCTATAGGGATTGTCACGGGGAAAACCTCACTTAAACCCAGACTGTTAATTGACTTATCAACACCTCACTCTTCCACTATTCCCAGCCTTAATTCCCTCATACCTTCCGAAGAATTTTCATTACAGTATGCCACTATAGACAATGTTATTGGGGCCATTTTAACAGCTGGTACAAGAGCATGGCTCAGTAAAACTGACGTAGTAAACGCTTTCAAATTACTTCCCATTCATCCTTCACTATGGCATCTACACGGCATTAAGTGGCAGGGGTTGTATTACTTTTTAACACAACTCTATTTTGGTTCCAAAAGCAGTCCCAAAATTTTTGACACGTTTGCGGAAACTTTGTGTTGGTTCTTGCTTAATGTATGTAGATGTCCATCCCTTATTCACTACCTAGACGACTTCCTCACGATTGAAAATAACACACTCCCTCCAAGTAGCCTTACACACATGTTGGTTCTGTTTGAATCCCTAACTATCTCCCCTCACAAGACCTTAGGTCCAGACACTAGCGTGCAATTTCTGGGGTCCAACTGGACTCTATGCATATGCAAGCTAGCCTCCCACAGGATAAGATTTTTTTTTTTCCAATTTATTCTTTATTGAAATTTTTTCTCAGATAATACAAATCATAAACATAAACAGGGGTACAGAAAGAAAGAAAGGGGGATGGGGAAGTTGTTTCTAGGTTCGGCAGAACCTCATGCTTTTCATATATTGCACAGTATGTTAACAAAAAGAATCAAAAAGAGCAAAAAAAAAACGTTTACAGTAGGGTCTGTTCCAGCACTGGTGTCTCAGCATCCTGCATTCATTCTAACATTTTATCTTTAAACCATTTATCACAATGTTGGCTGCTGTGGCCGTGCGGCCTTCTCCTCTTTCCCTATGTCTGAAACATTTTACAATAGGGAAGATTTGGCTACCTGTGTTCTGACAGTCGGTGTGCATGTCAGTCTACTATGCATAAGTTAACCATCGACATCGTTTGCTATGTATAGCTTATTTAGGGGTCATAATACCCTTGTGTTGCCAAGCAGTTCTCCCGTCTTATAGCCTCTTACTTATTCTGTTTGTGCTTATGTGTTAAGAAGCTGGGTCCTTTTGTTCCCACCTTATTGTATATAAATCCCAATCTTGTTTGGCCTCTAGAAGGTGAGTTGGGGTGGAATAGTTGGTCGTGAGCTTAGTTTCGTACGTTAGGTTTAGAGCGATCTGAGATAGGAGCTCCGTTAGTTTAGGGCAGGTGGTCTGCTTCCAAGCCCGCGCTATCAATGTATTTGTGGCTATTAGTATGTGAAACAGGAGTGTCTTGTGTGCTTTGGTGAGCGCGTCTGGAAACATGAAAAGCAGTCCATTTTCCGGCTGTAGCGCTATATTCGTGTGTAAGGCATCATTAATAACCCCCCCCACCTGCTCCCAGTATCCCTTTATCTTTGGGCACGTCCACCATATGTGGTACATACTTCCCACCTCTTCCTTGCACCTCCAGCATAGTTTTGTTGTGTTTGGATATATTTTTGCTAACCTGGTTGGTACCATGTACCACCGATACTGGATTTTCCTCATCAGCTCCACATGTGAGGAGCATCGTGACCTTCCCTTGTGTGCTAGAAAAGCTTTTTGCCATTGGTCATCTGTAAATCGTTTGTGTATGTATTTGTGCCAGTCCTCTCTGATTCTATCAAGTGCGTCGTTGGGTGTGCTGTCGTTTAATGTTGCATAAATTGTGGATAGCAATTTTTTTGGCATGTTGCCTGTTTCGCTTATTTTATACAGCAGCTTTAGGGGTTGGGAGGCAGTTTTGCTTGTGTTGTTTTCTAGTAGGAATTTTATTTTGAGGTAAGAGAATAAAGTGCTATTTGGCAGGGTGTGTTCTTGTCGTAAGTCAGAATATTGTTTGACTTTGCCCCTACAGATTAGTTGGCCTACTTTGGAGCATCCAGCTTGCACCCATGGGCGAATGTTTATAGTGGGGTTGGCTATAGCCAGACTCTGCATCGGTGTCTGCAGTGCCCATTCGTTAGCGTGTCCCATTCGTCGTATTGAGGAATCCCATACTTCCAGCAGTAGCGCTGTTGTCGGTAGAACATGTAGGGGTTTTGGTTTTAACTTATGTGGTACCCAAAACAAGTATTTTATGCCTTTGTGACAACCCTCGGCAGATTCTATCTCCTCCCATTGTGGCCTTTCCCCTTTTGTCCTCGCTTCGTGTGTTTGCAAGGCTATTGACAGCATGGCAGCCCTGTAGTACATGTGTACATTCGGGAGGCCCAGGCCTCCATGTTTCAGTGGTTTGCACAGAAGTTTTGTGGCTATTCAAGGTTTTTTGTTTGCCCATATAAATCTCGTGATTATCTGTTGTAGTTTGTTAAGGTACGAGTTTGGGAGGGAAATCTGTAGAGTGCGCAATAAATATTGGTACTTGGGTAGTAGCATCATTTTTATGGCCCCCATTCTGCCTATCCAGGACATGAATTTGCCCTCCCAACTTTTCATCGTGTCCCCCATCTCCCGCAGTAGCCTGCCATAGTTTAGCTCTAATAATTTCGCAGGGTGTTTGGGGATCTTCAGACCTAGAAACGTGAGGTAATCCTCTCTCCAATCAAACTGAAATCCTTCTTTAAGTTGTGTCATTGTTTTAGCAGATATTCCTATCCCCATAGCTTGTGTTTTAGTAAGGTTGAGTTTGTAGTAAGAATGTTCCCCATATGTTTTGATTTTGTTGAGAAGATTGGGAAGTGAGATGAGTGGTTGTGTGAGCGTCAGAATTACGTCATCCGCAAACAGACCTGCCTTGTAATCCGTATTTCCTATCTGTATGCCATGTATGTTTGTATTTGCTCTGATTTTGCTAGCTAACGGTTAAGGGCCAGGATGTAAAGCAGTGGTGACAGGGGGCAGCCCTGTCGGGTGCCGTTTGTTAGGTGAAAGGGCTCTGACAGGAAGCCTGAGTTCAGGACCTGTGCTGCAGGTGTGCTGTATAGTGTTTCCACCACTGCTGTGAATTCTTGTGGTATCCCAAACTTTGTTAAAGTTGCCTTGAGAAATCCCCAATGCAGCCTGTCAAAGGCTTTCTCCGCATCCAAGGATACGAAGAGGCCTCCCTGTCCCTGTGTCTGAAGTTTGTGTAGCAGGTTTAATATTTTCCTCGTGCTATCGGATACTTGTCTTCCCTTTACAAATCCCACTTGATCACTGTGTATGATATGTGGTATGATCTTTCCTAATCTTGTTGCAAACAGTTTCGAGTATATTTTTGCATCAGTGTTTAGCAATGAGATGGGTCTAAAGTTTTGTGGGACCGTAGCGGTTTTATTAGGTTTCGGCAGTGTGACTATATGGGCCAGTGACATGGCTTGCGGGAGCGACTTTGTGGATGTTGCATAGTTGAAAGACGAAGCCAAGTGAGGTGCTAGTGTTTCACTGAATGTTCTGTAGTACAGGTTTGTTAGACCATCCGGTCCGGGTGATTTGCCTGTGGGTAGTGTTTTGATAACCGACATAATTTCTTGTGCATCTATCGGTTCAATTAAGTCTGCTTTTTGTGGTGTTGTGAGTTCTAGTAGAGTGATCTGTGTTAGGTAATCTTGGATACTCGTTTCTGTGGGTTGGACAGTGTTGCTGTCTTCTTTTAAGTTGTATAAGTTATGGTAATATTTGGCGAATACATCGCTTATGTCTTTGGGTTTGGTGACTTTTCTGCCTTTGGTGTCTAGGAGGTATGCAATTTTTTGGTTCGCTTGTTTCTTTTTGAGGTGGGACGCTAGTAGTTTGCTCACTCTATTCCCCTGCATATAGTGTGTTATTTTTAGTTTCACCGTGTGTGCCTGAGTTTGTTCTAGAGCCTGTTGGTGTATTAGTCTGGATATGGTCATTATTTTTTGTTTAAGGTCTGCATGTGGATGTAATTGGTTTTGGGAGTTAAGATCATATAATTCTTTTTGCCATGCACTAAGTTTGTTGTGGGTGATTTTTTTGATGTGCGCTGCTCTTCTGATCAATAGGCCCCTGATCACTGACTTGTGTGCCTGCCATATGGTCATTGGTGTTACTTCCCCATTGTTGTTAGTCATGAAGTAGGAGTCTATATAATTTTGGAGATCACTAATAAAGGTTCTGTCCTTTAGTAATGAGTTATTTAGTTTCCATGGGCTACGGTGTTTAAAGTCATATGTGTTTTTCATATCCAGTGTTACTGGTGCGTGATCTGACCATGTGATCTGTTGTATATCGCAAGCTTGTATTTGGTCCAGATGCGAGCCTGATATTAGGAATCCATCTATTCTCGAATAGGAATTGTGGACAGCGGAAATGTGTGATTCTCCCCGTGTCGTAGAGATGGTGTTCGTGTAGTAGTTTCTGCATGCTTTTGCATTGTCTTGCTAACGGGCGGTGCCTATGGCGATGTTGTGGTAGTGTGGTATATAATTTAGGGTCCAGTATGGGATTGAAATCCCCGCAGATCACCGTAATGCCCTTTTGTAGCTTGTTAAGTTTGTTTAGTACGCTGCGTAGAAAATTTCCCTGGTTGGTGTTAGGTGCATATACGCTCACTAAAGTGTATTGCATATCGTTTATCGTTCCCGTTACTATTACATATCTGCCTCCTTTGTCCACGTCCTGGGTGTGTGGTATGAAGTTAACGTGTTTGCTTATAAGTATGGAAGTCCCTTTGGATTTGTATGGTGATGTTGAGTGGTATTGGTGTGGGAAATTTACTGTTAATATCTGCGGGTGGTCATTTTGCCTAAAATGTGTCTCTTGTAGCCACAGTATATCGACTTCTAATGACTTGACCTTTCTGTTAAGTAGGTGTCTTTTCGTGGGGTTATTAAGTCCCCGCACATTGTAAGTACATATCTTCACGGTGGTTTCCTATAGCGTTTTGTTGTGTGGTGGTCTGTCAGTTCTATTCTTACGACACCCTTCACTCCTTCCCAGCTTTTCGAGCCGAGTGATGGTGTCTGTTGGACTTGGAGCTGTATTCTCCTGTGAGCTGGTCGTACCAGCCTTGTGACCCTACAAGTTTTTAAGTTCCCTAGTGTTAGAAATTCCTGTGTTGGGTGTCCCAGTGTGGCCTCTACTGCCCGGTGATTACTTTTGCTATGAACCTGTAAAACGGTGTGTGAATAAACCAAATAAGAAAATAAAAATAAAACTTAACAACTCTAACATAAGTATATACATCATTGAACATTGCCATTAGTGCGGCTAGGCACTGCATCTTTGTGCCTTGGGGTTGAAGCTAAGCTTCCCGTCCGATACCTTCTCCTTCCTCAAACCTCAGTCATGTTGTCGTGGCCTTCCGCAAACAGTAAGGGGTGTCGTCAGTCAGTGCGTACGTGCATTTGAACTGTCATGGAGAGCGTCTCTGTATGTTTAGTCGCCTAGGAGGACCTGGGTTTATCTATTGTAACATGGGTTCTTCCCCGCCTGGCTGCCAGTCTATCATACTGTAATGAACCCGTCCCACATTATTGGCTTTCAATTTTTCATGTTAATAAACAGTGTTAAACAGGCCTCCACATTTGCATCTCTACATGCAATAGTCCCTCGATTATAGAGTGCCCGTGTATTAGTCCTTTGGTAGTCTCTGTGTTACTATATTACTTTACTTTACCCAATCTTGGCCTTCTCCCGGCTTGAGCCCGTTCATTCAAAGGGCATCTCCATGTGGTGTGTGTTCAGTTCATGGTCAGTTTTGGCGTTTCTTTGATTTCTTCCAGTCTGGGGAAAGTCTAGTGACGTTCCTTCCTTCGGTTGTAGAGTCAAGCAAGGTGATATCCCAAGTTTTGAGAAGATTGTACCCCTCCTCCGGTGATTTCACTACTCTTGTCTTCCCTTTCCTGGTAATGAGGATCTTTGTCGGGTATCCCCAACAATATGGGAGATGGCTGTTTCTCAGTGCTTGAGTGATGTCTCTAAACTCCCTCCGGCGTTTCAGCGTGTAAGTGGAGATGTCCGCATACATAGTTATGTTTTTATACGCCTCCGGCGTGGATTTCTTTATTCTGTTAGCATTGAGTGCTGCATCCTTAGCGTGGAAATAATGCATGCGAAGCAGCACATCTCGTGGGGTGTCCGGCGGCAGAAAGCTCGGTTTTACCGTTCTATGTATCCTATCAATCAGGAGCATCTCCTGGGGCCAGTCGGGTAGGAGGTGTTTTGCTATGAGGATCATCCCACAGGGTAGATCCTTTATTTCTCGGTTACTATCTCTATTTCCACCTCAGACACTTCTCGTATCAAATTAGACAATCACGCAAACTCTGATTTACGCATGTGGTGGGTCTTTGTTACATCTGGGCGAGCCATGTTTATTCCCCTCCCTTTCTGACATGTCACCCACGCTTTGGACAGATGCCGCAGCAAACTCCGGTTTTGCGGCCACCTGGGGAGACCAATGGCTTTGAGGATCCTGGCCTTTAGACATCAAGTCCCTGCTCAGTTTTTCCGCTACTTCATCCTTGTTTGAGTTATATCTGATCGTGGCAGCTGCCATTGCCTTGGGACCAAAATGGTCCGGTCGCGCGGTCAGATGTTACTCAGTTAACTTAGCCACTTGCCACATTGTGAACAAACGCCGTTCTTCATCTTTGGTCATTGTTTGAGAAAATTCACATGGGTGGCTGCCACTTGCCAATTTTTTATCACGTGTATTCACGTTCCAGGGTGCACAAACATCTCAGCTGACCACTTGTCCCGGTTTCGTTTTCAGGCTTTCTTCCTGACACTACGCACCGCTTCCAGACTGGCTACTCCTGCCCCACCATTTCAAGACATGCTCATGGATTGAATGTTTTGTTAAATCATGCACGTCACGTTTCTCACCTTGAATTTTCACTAAACACTAGAAAATCTTATAATAGGGCTTTTCGCATTTTCAAAAAATGTATAGTAGAGTTTAAAGTTCATGACATGTTTGCATTGGAATCGATATTAGGGTTCACTTCTTTTTGCCACATTAACCTAAAATTATCATTTAACACAATTAAACTGTACCTTACGGGCATTCAGCACCACATGCTTATACGACAACCCTACAGTACAGGATTCCTTTCATCATATCAGATAAAGACACTACTGAAAGGAATTAAAAGATTAGACACACACGTTCCTTCACAAAGGCTACCCATACACAACAACGGACTACCTGAGAATCATTGACTTGCAGAAAACCATAGACCATTACGTTCTCTCTCTAAATCAATCAAAAAACAGCCCTATAAGACATACTGTTAAAATTGCCTTGTACCCCACTCAAAACAAATGGTGCCCTGTACAAGTCTTGGACACTTATCTCATTACTGTCCAGAAACAACCACAACAACCCTTACTAGAATTTCATGGCTACAGTCTTACAACAGAAAAAATCATGCTTTATGTTCGGCTGCTGTTAACTAGGCTCGGTTTAACCCCTTAAGGACACATGACATGTGTGACATGTCATGATTCCCTTTTATTCCAGACGTTTGGTCCTTAAGGGGTTAAACCCCAACCATTACTCAGGACACTCTTTCTGCATAGGGACAGACTCTTCAGCTTCCGCAAATCACACGCCTGCTCATATCATCAAGGCTATGGAACGCTGGAAATCCTACGCCTACACTCTTTATATTCCAAATCCAGTTAAAGAGTTAAGACAAGCGTTTTGTGACTTATCCAAATAAACGAAGTTTGATACACGAATAATGTTGTATAGTATTTTCTTTTTGCCCACGTTTATTGCAGGCCTACTGCTTTATCGGTTCCGGCACATCACAACCGACTGGTGTAAAGATATATATGTTATGGTATAATATGCTAGGTTACAGTCATTACGGCTATATTGACTACAATTAAATAAATATATGTATATATATCTATATAAATATATATATCATAAAATATAAATAATAAGTAAATGAAAATATTTTTTGAAAAATGACAAAAATATTATATATGTAATTTTATTCTAACTGTATATATTTATATCAAAATACACTTGGAATGCAATTATATATATATATATATATATATATATATAAATATATACCGTATATACTCGAGTATAAGACGAGTTTTTAAGCACATTTTTTGTACTGAAAACCCCCAACTCGGCTTATACTCGAGTCACTGTCTGTATTATGGCAATTTACATTGCCATAATACAGACTGGGGGCTGTGTGCGGTTACTTACCTCTCCTGCAGCTCCTGTCAGCTCTCTCCTCCTCCACGGCGGTCCGTTCAGCACCTCTGTCAGCTCCCAGTGTAAGTCTCGCGAGAGCCGCGGGGTCATAGTGCGGCTCTCGCGAGACTTACAGTGTGAGCTTACAGAAGAGCTGCACGGACCGGCGCGGAGGAGGAGGGAGCTGACAGGAGTTGCAGGAAAGGTAAGTGCTCTCTACCAGGCCCCCTTCCCCCCACTGAACTGCCAATGCCACTGGACCACCAGGGAAGAAGAGCCCCCCTCCCTGCCATGTATCAAGCAGGGAGGGGGGCCGAAAAAAATAATAAATAATAATAATAATAAAATAATAATAAAAATAATAATAAAAATAAATAAATAATAATATAACAAAATTTTTTTAAATAATAATAATAATAAAAAAAATATTAAAAATGCCCACCCCCCACCAAGGCTCTGCATCACACTCTGCATCACACACACACACACTGCACTCATACACACACACACTGCATTCACACACACACACACACACTGCATTCATACACACACACTGCACTCACACACACACTGCACTTATACACACACTGCACTCATAAACACACACACACTGCACTCATACACACACTGCATTCATACACACACACACTGCACTCATACATACACACTGCACACACTGCACTCATACACACACTGCACTCATACACACACTGCACTCATACACACACACTGCACTCCTACACACACACTGCATTCATACATACACACTGCACTCACACACACACACTGCACTCACACACACACACACACTGCAGTCATACACTCACTGCACTCATACACACTGCACTCATACACACTGTACTCCTACACACACTGCACTCATACACACACACTGCATTCATACATACACACTGCACTCATACACACTGCACTCATACACACGGCACTAATACACACTGCACTCATACACACACACTGCACTCCTACACACACACCAAAACGTGCTAAACTGATCCTGATGAAAGCCACAATAGATGGCTGAAACGTTGATGAATTGAATCATGTTTTAAGAATACTGGAATAAAGAGGAATTTTTACCATGAGACAGACCGTGAGTGCAAGCCTTTTTTCTGTATACTCTCTCTCTCTCTCTCTCTCTCTCTCTCTCTCTCTCTATATATATATATATATATATATATATATATATGTATATATAAATAAATAAAAATAATACAAAATATATAGATATCCATATACAAAATTACATAAATAATTTCATAAATATACACATAGACTTCAAATATATAAATATGTATATATATTTAAATTCTACATGCATATTTATGTATTATTTTTACATAATTAAGTAATTTTATTGATTGCAACTTGAGGGACCTGCCTGACAACCCAGGCAGAAAGTCCAGAGAATTTAATTTGCTAGCACTGTATTTAACCCTGTAATTTTCTATGACATCCTAAAACCTGTACATGGGGGGTACCGTTTTACTCTGGAGACTTCGCTGAATACAAATATTAGTGTTGCAAAACAGTAAAACATATCACAGCGATGATATTGTCAGTGAAAGTGAAGTTTTTTGTATTTTTCACACGCAAACAGCACTTTTACTGATGATATAATTGTTGTTATATGTTTTACTGTTTTGAAACACTAATATTTGTGTTCAGCGAAGTCTACTGAGTATAGCAGTACCCCCCATGTACAGGTTTTATAGTGTGTTTGAAAGTTACAGGGTCAAATATAAGGGTCAATTTTTTTTACTTTAAAAATTGCCAGGTTGGTTATGTTGCCTTTGAGAGCGTATGGTTGCCCAGGAATGAAAATTACCCCCATGATGGCATATCATTTGCAAAAGAAGACAACCCAATGTATTGCAAATGGGGTATGTTCAGTCTTTTTTAGTAGCCACTTAGTCACAAACACTGGCCAAAGTTAGCGTTCATAATTGTTTTTGCAATTTTAACACACAAACAAATATAAATGCTAACTTTGGCTAGTGTTTGTGACTAAGTGGCTACTAAAAAAGACTGGACATACCCCATATTGAATACCCTGGGTTGTCTATGTAAAAAAAATATGTACATGTGAGGTGTGACTCAGAGATTTATGACAGATAAGAGCGTTACGATGTCACTATTGATAAATTTTAAAAATATATATTTTGAAACAGCAATGTCCTATTTTTACACATAGTCCTATAACTTGCAAAAAAAAAGCATGTAAACACTGGGTGTTTTTAAACTCAGGACAAAATTTTTAATCTATTTAGCAGTTTTTTACATTGGCTTTTGTAGGTAACTAAAAGATTGTTCAGGTAAAAGTAAAACAAATGTGTTTTTTTTTCAATTTTTCACCATATTTTATTATTTTTTTGAAACTTAATTATATGACATGATACAAATAATGTTATGTAAACAAAGCTCTTCTTGTCCTGAAAAAAAACCCAATATTTAATTTTGTATGGGAACAGTAAATGAGAGAGTAGAAAATTACAGCTAAACACAAACACCATAAAAGTGTTAAAACAGCTCTGGTTCTTAACGTATAACAAGACCAAAACAGTCTGGTCCTGAAGGGGTTAATAACCTGCAACAGCCTGAAGGAGCCTCCTGTGTGTGATTAAAAGACAATTTACAGAACAGAAGGTAAAACATCTAAAGACAGTTAACATCTGATTGAAAATTAAACCACTTTTGTCATGCAGGCTGTGTGAGTCACTATGGCTGCATAAAGAGGAACAAAAGTGATTTAGATCCTTAACCCCTTAAGGACTGAGGCAGTTGTACAAGTTCAGATCAAAACAAAACGTAAACAAAACTTTGAATTTGCGTTTAATGTCTGTTCAACCATAATTCACCTCTTTCATATTAAATGCACCCACACTTATTATACGTCAATTTGTTCAGGAGAACCAGGGCTTTAAGTTCATATCAAATAATATCAAATATTAATATATGAAACATAATTTAATATGAATAAAATATTCAAAAAAAATGAAAAATTAAGAAATGTTATTTTTTTTGTTCTGCATGGCATTTTAACTGTGAATGTCATAAAACTGTTAGCTGTTACTGCAATAAAGTACACATATTTGTATTCAGCAATGTCTCATGAGTAAAAGAGTATCGCCCATGTATGGGTTTTATGTTGTTTTGGAAAGTTACAGGGTCAAATATAGCACGTTACATTTTTCAGTTTATACACATTGAAATTTGCAAGACTGGTTATGGTGCATTTGAGAGCAAATGGTAGCCCAGGAATGAGAATTACCCCCATGACAGCATACCATCTGCAAAAGTAGACAACCCAAGGTATTACAAATGGGGTATGTTCAGTCTTTTTTAGTCACAAACACTGGCCAAAGTGAGAAGGGGCGGATCAGCCGCATGGGAACTCCCTTGGATGTCAGGTAAGTCCCCCCATCGCGATCACCGGCGGGGGATCTCTAGCGATCAGGTAAGTGGCAGGGATGGCGTGAATGTACTATGCTGCCTGCCAGCGCAGTACGCCCGCCATCCTTAAGGGGTTAATGGTAGAGAAATGAAAAGTGAGACTGCGGTTGCATGATGTATACACCAAGACCTCTTCATTAAGATAAAACTGTGCTAAAGTAGTAGTAAAGGATCCTGCTATCCGTGCAGCACTGATCCTTGTAGCGTCTCCCAAAATCCAAGCTGAAAAGAGTGAAGTAGTGATTATAGCTCCCAATTCCCCAAACATGAGTCGAGACTTCATGAAGGGGTAAAACGAATGTGTTTATTGATGGCCAAAATCAGCCCTTTTATGATGGTCTCCCAGCAAGGGAACTCCCACATGGGACCTTGTGGAAGACTGTAACAAAATATGCAGAACCAATCAGTATACAGTACAATTCTTTTACACACCCACAGGAAGAGTGTAACCCCTCCTCTGTATCCTGGAGATAATTAACTTAGCCCTCCTCTCTATCCTGGAGATAATTAGCTTAAGTGGTTGCAGAGAACCTAATTATCTCCGGGCAGAGAGAAACATGTGCTTTTTACCTTTTAACAAAACTGTATTAAAATCAATAACTCATGTTTCACTGAACGAAGTCCCCATGTTCCACACACCCCCAGATAGCTTGGATCTGAGCGCATATTATAGGCGAATAGCGCTCAGATCCCACGAACACAGTTCTCAATAACGTTGAGTAAAGTTTAAGTTCACCAGCTGTAATGGAAGTTAAACTGCATGAACCCACATACGAGTGTTATAGGGGAAATGTACAATCCAAGCAAGTAAGGCAAATGATGTGATCCAGAGACAGAGGGCTCTGTCCCAAGTGCCTTAAGACCCCATGACTTAACGGGCCAGCATCCCATGGTAAGAGGCTAGCAATCTGGCTCCTCCAAGAGATAGGGGGGCAGGGCAGTTTGTCACATGCAGACCCAGTGACAAAAGCCATTTTGTCACACATCTCCCCTTTTCCAAACGGACTAACAGGGTATCTGACCTCCTGCCGGTCAGTGCCCTTGTTAGTCCAGCAGCCCACCCACAAAACAGATACAGCAGTACAGCCCCCCCACAATAACTGGTTTCTACACCTGAGTGAGGGAAAAACTTGTCCATGTCCAGGTGCCTCACCACGGCTGTGTGTGGGACTGGTAGGCTGCCTTGGTGTGTGGCTGAGTGGGCAGAGACCAGCAGTACTCTGCCCTGGTACCAGCACTACTACGGGAGTAGTCTGGTTGAAGCCTGGTTGCTGGAGACCGACTGTCTCCCCTTTTTCAATACAGCTCTGCTGCTGGAGACCGACTGTCTCCCCTTTAGCTGCACAGCTCTGCTGCTGGAGACAGACTGTCTCCCCTTTAACTGTACAGCTCTGCTGCTGGAGACCGACTGTCTCCCCTTTGGCTGCACCGCTCTGCTGCTGGAGACCGACTGTCTCCCCTTTTTCTGCACAGCTCTGCTGCTGGAGACCGACTGTCTCCCCTTTAGCTGCACAGCTCTGCTGCTGGAGACAGACTGTCTCCTCTTTAACTGTACAGCTCTGCTGCTGGAGACCGACTGTCTCCCCTTTGGCTGCACCGCTCTGCTGCTGGAGACCGACTGTCTCCCCTTTTTCTGCACAGCTCTGCTGCTGGAGACCGACTGTCTCCCCTTTAGCTGCACAGCTCTGCTGCTGGAGACCGACTGTCTTCCCTTTAGCTGTACAGCTCTGCTGCTGGAGACCGACTGTCTCCCCTTTGGCTGCACAGCTCTGCTGCTGAAGACCGACTGTCTCCCCTTTAGCTGCACAGCTCTGCTGCTGGAGACCGACTGTCTTCCCTTTAGCTGTACAGCTCTGCTGCTGGAGACCGACTGTCTCCCCTTTGGCTGCACAGCTCTGCTGCTGGAGACCGACTGTCTCCCCTTTAGCTGCACAGCTCTGCTGCTGGAGACCGACTGTCTCCCCTTTGGCTGCACAGCTCTGCTGCTGGAGACCGACTGTCTCCCCTTTAGCTGCACAGCTCTGCTGCTGGAGACCGACTGTCTCCCCTTTAGCTGCACAGCTCTGCTGCTGGAGACCGACTGTCTTCCCTTTAGCTGTACAGCTCTGCTGCTGGAGACCGACTGTCTCCCCTTTGGCTTTACAGCTCTGCTGCTGGAGACCGACTGTCTCCCCTTTAGCTGCACAGCTCTGCTGCTGGAGACCGACGGTCTCTACTCCTAATACAGTGTCCTGCTGCTGGGGAAAGGAGACCGAGCTCTCTATTCCCTGCTGAACACACTGCCGCTGGGGAATGGAGACTAGGCTCCCAATTCCCTGCAGTACCGGTGAAGAGACCTCAGTCCCATCTCCACCTGCCGACTGTGGGTCCTCCCCGGACCAGTCTATGAGGTCCCCTACCTCTGCAGCTGGTAGCGGAGCAGGGTGTACCTCAGCCGGGTCTTTCCAGTGGTAGTGCTGCAGGTTAGGCTGTGAGTGGATCAAGCTGAACAGATGTTGGTAGTCCTGCTCCAGCTCCCACTCCCTTCTGACCAGGAATGTTAGATCTGCTCTCACCCCCCTTTCGGGAGGCCAATCGTGTAGGTCTCTCCTGTAGTCCATAAGGTCCCAGAATCTGGACTCTCCTGTGCTCCCAAAATCCATTTCGTCGAATGACTCCCATAATAGACCAGGGCCATTGTAATCCTCACCCTTGGGTCTGTGGTACTCCTCCGTCCAGGAAGCCTGCCCCGCACTGTGTCCCACCATAGTGCCTGGTATGCGTCCTCTAACCAGGTCTCCTGCCATACCAGGGTCTCGAGCTCCGACACCCACTCCTTCAGGGGCTCCTCCCCCAGCAGAGGCTTTCGCAGCGCCAATCGCATTCGCAACCTCTGCTACTCACTGGGGAGACTCTCGCTCCGTTGTCGCTGCATGTCCTCCATGGCCTCGTGCCATACGCCTTTCCGGGCTGCATCCCTGTAATCCGGGTGCTCCTCCTCATGGAACGCTGTCCAGGAACTAGCTGATTTCATGCTGCTGTAGCCAGGGGCACTGTACGAATACTAGCGTTGCCCTAATTATAAATCCATGGTACCGGTGTCGCTAGGATGCTATTCACTACTTGATTCGGTTCTGTATATCCATTCAGGAGAAAATCCCGCCGCTTGCCACCAGTGTAAATGATCCTGCTATCCGTGCAGCGCTGATCCTTGTAGCGTCTCCCGAAATCCAAGCTGAAAAGAGTGAAGTAGTGATTATAGCTCCCAATTCCCCAAACATGAGTCGAGACTTCATGAAGGGGTAAAACTAATGTGTTTATTGATGGCCAAAATCAGCCCTTTTATGATGGTCTCCCAGCAAGGGAACTCCCACATGGGACCTTGTGGAAGACTGTAACAAAATATGCAGAACCAATCAGTATACAGTACAATTCTGATACACACCGACAGGAAGAGTGTAACCCCTCCTCTGTATCCTGGAGATAATTAACTTACCCCTCCTCTCTATCCTGGAGATAATTAGCTTAAGTGGTTGCAGAGAACCTAATTATCTCCGGGCAGAGAGAAACATGCACTTTTTACCTTTTAACAAAACTGTATTAAAATCAATAACTCATGTTTCGCTGAACGAAGTCCCTATGTTCCACACACCCCAAGATAGCTTGGATCTGAGCGCATATTATAGGCGAATAGTGCTCAGATCCCACAAACACAGTTCTCAATAACGTTGAGTAAAGTTTAAGTTCACCAGCTGTAATGGAAGTTAAACTGTACGAACCCACATACGAGTGTAACAAGGGAAATCTACAATCCAAGCAAGTAAGGCGAATGATGTGATCCAGAGACAGAGGGCTCTGTCCCAAGTGCCTTAAGACCCCATGACTTAACGGGCCAGCATCCCAGGGTAAGAGGCTAGCAATCCGGCTCCTCCAAGAGATAGGGGGCAGGGCAGTTTGTCACATGCAGACCCAGTGACAAAAGCCATTTTGTCACAGTAGTTTCTTTTAAAAAGTTTTGCAAACTAAATTGGTATAACATTTTTTTGTTGAATTAAAAAAAAAAAAACATTTGAGGGATTTTTACAAACAAAGGGGAGTTGAGAAAAAATGAGATGGGGAGAATACTGGATTTAACAGAGAATATAGCTTTAAGACTAAAGCTGCTGCGATCAAGTGGGAAATATATATATAAGAGGATGAAGAAAAGAAGAAAAATGGGGGCACTAGTATAAAGAAGGACCAAATGAAGATGAAATCTTGGACCTCAGTTTGGGTGCTGTTGGACTACGATTCCCATTGCCTTCAGACAGTGTTTGGTAGGTGTAGTGTACTGAGGCTAAAATTCAACTACTGTATGTGACCTAACAATGTTTTTTTTATTAAAAAGTTGCCACCTGGTAGGTAATTTCTCAACACAGTTGATATTTTAGGCTGTCTGGCCAGTGCTGATATTGCAAAAATAGTCGTATGGAACTCTCTGAGAAAGATGAGAGGAATGGAGCCACAATATCCACCTCTCTTATACATGGCAGGTACACATAGAAACATAGACTGTGACGGCAGAGAAGATGGCCAACTCACGCTTGCAGGACTTCTCACGGGCGGCTCCCTTCCTATGGAATAACCTGCCTACCGCCATCAGACTCTCCCCTAGTCTTGCATCTTTTAAGAAGTGCCTTAAAACCCATCTCTTTAGGAAAGCTTATGGCCTCCCAGAGTAACCTCTACCTCACATACCTGTCTCTAGCAAAACCATTAACAGAGTTATTTAACCAATCATTGTTAACAGGAGTAGTCCCAGAAGATTGGAAGTTAGCGAATGTTGTGCCCATTCACAAGAAAGGTAATAGGGAGGAGTCGGGCAGCCTTACTTCAGTAGTGGGGAAAGTGATGGAAACCATGTTAAAGGACAGGATTGTTGAACATCTAAAAACACATGGATTTCAAGATCAGAGACAACATGGGTTTACTTCAGGGAGATCATGCCAAACTAATCTTATTGATTTTTTTGATTGGGTAACTAAAATTATAGATCAGGGTGGTGCAGTAGACATTGCTTACCAGGGCCGGACTGGGGATACAAAGCAGCCCTGGAAAAAAATCAATGCCAGCCCCATAAGTAACTACGCCATGTATTGTCACATGTAATACGTATGGCTATGTGTTGCCACCCGAGATGATTGAATTATATATATACACATATATATATATATATAAATATATTTTATGTGTGTATATTACTCAATCATCTGGGGTGGCAAGACATGCATACATATATGGCCAGCCAAATCGTTTCAACACTCACACAATAATAGGAAATTCAAGATTCAACATACCATCACATGTAAAACACCATTTGTAATCTACAAACTATCGTGTCCATGTGGGCTGGTTTATATCGGAAAAACAGAGACCCCACTGTGTGAAAGGATACGTGGGCACAGATCAGCGATACGGGTGGCTTATAGAGATGGACACTCGGAACAACCGGTGGCACAACATTTCCTACAAATGAAACACCCACTCTTGTCTCTTAAGTTTGTTGCAATAGACCACATCCCTGTACCCAAGCGAGGGGGTGATCGTGGTAAAATACTCCTGAATAGAGAGACAGAATGGAACTTCAAAATGAGTACAATTGCCCCCAAAGGACTTAATGAAGTGTTGTCATATCATTCATTTATCTAATTTATTTAGTAGGATGAATCCCTCAATGCAATAGGATAAAAATTTTAACAATTTTTTAGTAAACATTTTTTCAATATGTATGTTATATATAATGTTTAGGATAGTGGATCAACTTTATTAGGAGATGCTTAATTATTAATTGAGGATTTAGACATTATTGTATTTTTTATCACTATTAGCACTTTTTGGATAATAACTATACTTTGTATTTGCAAGCACAGTTTCACTTTATTAATGCATGCCATTCACTTTCAATAATGGCACTTTATTCACTAATATAATCTTTCAATATAAATGCAAGCTACTTAGCAGATCTTTTTAACAGCACTTTATGCACTGTAATAATAATAGCTCCTATGTCTTAATAACACTACTTAATTATATGTCAGTGCACTTTAAGCATCATAGAGTTTCACTATTTCTTGATCATAGGATTCATTGTAATTCAATGTATCTTCAATTTAACTTTTCTTATTCACCATCATCCCCCTTTAATAGCTCACATTGATATATGTATACTATTTAACACACTTGGTTATTTCAGAACCGGGTTGCCATGGTAACCGCACGCACTAGAATCACTTCCTGGTAGAGGACCACGTGATACACAACGTTGCTTCGGCAACACATGACGTCATCACGCAACGTGGGGGCGGAGCCTCGTCCGCGCATGCGCACGGAACGATGGCGGACGCCAGGGTCATCACTCCCACCATTCTGAGCACAGGGGTAAGTCATTTATTGCTAATTACACATACATTTTAGGTATATAAATGCACATTTAGTTGTTTATTAATGTATGCCTGATCCTGATGAAAGTTCCAGAGGGAACTGAAACGTTGATCTTTTAATATGGAAAACAATAAACTGTAAGTTTTATCTTCACCAAGTCCGTGAGTGCTGGTCATTATCTACAATTATATATATATATATATATATATATATATATATATATATTTGTGTTAAGGGCTCATGATAGTACAGAAGATACAAACACTGATAAGTGTAGGATGGTATTAAAAGAGCAAGTCGGTTGTGGTGTGCCGGAACCGACGATGAGGTAGGCCTGTAAATAAAGAGGGCCCACCAAGAAGAAATGTAAAGAGAAAAGGAGTTAATAATGAGGAGTGGGTGGGAGGGTGATGCAGCGCTGACCTTGAACGATATGGAGCCAGGTAAGGGGTGTCCCTTAAGTAGGGAAGAGGTGTGTCATACGCCCCTCCCACAATTACAGGCCAAAAGGCCTTAATACATATATATATATATATATATATATATATATATATATATATATATATATATATATATATATATATATATATATATATATATATATATATATATATATATATATATATATATATACGAAAGCAGTAAAGTGAGCACTCCAGAGGACTTATTAAGGCAATTTATTTAGTGGAGAAAAAAAATCGACGTTTCGACCCGCAGGTCTTTATCAAGATGATAAAGACCTGCGGGTCGAAACGTCGATTTTTTTTCTCCACTGAATAAATTGCCTTAATAAGTCCTCTGGAGTGCTCACTTTACTGCTTTCGTTTCTATTCACGCTCTGCAGCACCGAGGCTTTTTCCCGGATCAACACAAAGGTAGAGTGCCAGACTTTGTATATTATATATATATATATATATATATATATATATATATATATATAAAATATGGTGGGGATGGGGGACTGTGAGGTGGGTAGGTGTCCTGTAAGCTGGGTGGGGGGACTGTGAGGTGGGTAGGGGAACTGTGAGTGGGTAGAGGGGCTGTATGGTGGGTAGGTGTCCTGTAAGCTGGGTGGGGGGACTGTGAGGTGGATAGGGGAACTGTGAGTGGGTAGAGGGGCTGTATGGTGGGTGGGTAGAGGGACTGTGAGGTGGGTGGGGGGACTATGAGGTGGGTAGGGGGGCTGTATAGTGAGTAGGGGGGCTGTGAGGTGGGATGGGTGGGTAGGGGGGCTGTATAGTGGGTAGGGGACTGTATAGTTGGTAGGGGGGCTGTGAGGTGGGTAGGGGGCTGTATAGTGAGTAGGGGGCTGTATAGTGGGAGGGGGGCTGTATAGTGGGTAAGGGGCGGTGAGGTGGGTAGGGGGGCTGTGAGGTGGGTAGGGGGGCTGTGAGGTGGGTAGAGGGGCAGTATAGTGGGTAGGGGGCAGTATAGTGGGTAGGGGGGCTGTATAGTGGGTAGGGGCAGTGAGGTGGGTAGGGGGGCTGTGGTATGGGTAGGGGGCTGTATAGTGGGTAGGGGACTGTGGTGTGGGTAGGGGGGCTGTGGTGTGGGTAGGGGGGCTGTGGTATGAGTAGGGGGCTGTATAGTGGGTAGGGGGCTCTATAGTGGGTAGGGGCTGTGAGGTGGGTAGGCGGGCAGTATAGTGAGTAGGGGGCTATATAGTATGTGGGGGGTCTGTGATGTGGGTAGGGGGCTGTGATGTGGGTAGGGGGCTGTGATGTGGGTAGGGGGACTGTCTGTGAGGTGGTGTGGGTAGGGGGACTGTCTGTGAGGTGAAAATTTAATATTTTTATTAGTGATATTGCAGAAGGTCTTGATGGTAAGTTATGTCTTTTTGCTGATGATACTAAGATATGTAACAGGGTTGATGTTCCAGGAGGGATAAGCCAAATGGCAAATGATTTAGGTAAACTAGAAAAATGGTCAGAGTTGTGGCAACTGACATTTAATGTGGATAAGTGCAAGATAACGCATCTTGGGCGTAAAAACCCAAGGGCAGAGTACAGAATATTTGATAGAGTCCTAACCTCAACATCCGAGGAAAGGGATTTAGGGGTGATTATTTCTGATGACTTAAAGGTAGGCAGACAATGTAATAGAGCAGCAGGAAATGCTAGCAGAATGCTTAGTTGTAAAGGGAGAGGTATTAGCAGTAGAAAGAGGGAAGTGCTCATGCCATTGCACAGAATACTGGTGAGACCTCACTTGGAGTACTGTACACAGTACTGGAGACCATATCTTCAGAAGGATATTGATACCTTAGAGAGAGTTCAGAGAAGGGCTACTAAACTGGTTCATGGATTGCAGGATAAGACTTACCAGGAAAGGTTAAAGGATCTTAACATGTATAGCTTGGAGGAAAGACGAGACAGGGGGGGATATGATAGAAACATTTAAATACATAAAGGGAATCAACACAGTAAAGGAGGAGATTATATTTAAAAGAAGAAAAACTACCACAACAAGAGGACATAGTCTTAAATTAGAGGGACAAAGGTTTAAAAATAATATCCGGACGTATTACTTTACGGAGAGGGTAGTGGATGCATGGAATAGCCTTCCGGCTGAAGTGGTAGAGGTTAACACAGTAAAGGAGTTTAAGCATTCATGGGATAGGCATAAGGCTATCCTAACTATAAGATAAGGCCAGGGACTAATGAAAGTATTTAGAAAATTGGGCAGACTAGATGGGCCGAATGGTTCTTATCTGCCATCACATTCTATGTTTCTATGTTTCCTAAAGGGCAGCCCACCTTATTTGACTGCAAATTCCTGTCCTAATGTGTTTTACACCCCACCTCCTATAGAATGTAAGCTCGATTGAGTAGGGTCCTCTTCAACCTATTGTTCCCGTAAGTTTATTTGTAATTGTCCTATTTATAGTTAAATCCCCCTCATAATATTGTAAAGCACTACGGAATCTGTTGGCGCTATATAAATGGCAATAATAATAATAATAACCATTCAGCCCATCTAGTCTGACCAATATTTTAAAATACTTTTAATTAGCCTTATGCCTCTCCCACGCATGCTTAAACTCCCTCACTGTGTTAACTTCTACCACTTCAGCTGGAAGGCTATTCCATTAATCCACTACTCTCTCAGTAAAGTAATACTTCCTGATATTATTTTTAAACCTTTGCCCCTCTAATTTAAGACTATGTCCTCTTGTTGTGGTAGTTCTCCTTCTTTTAAATATTGTCTCATCCTTTACTGTGTTGATTCCCTTTATGTATTTAAATGTTACATTGTTACCCCCTATTGTTTCCCACACAATGACACACACTGTCATACACATTCACAGTATGTAAACTTTCAGACACAGTATGCACACACTATTATACACATACTTAAACATGGCATATACACAATGACACTGCTATACACACACTCTTGCAGACATTGTGTTCAAAGTGATAAAAAACGCTACACACAGTATATGCATGACACGATACTACACAGCCAGTCAGACAGACACAATAAAGGCAACCCTGCCACACTGACACAAACATATACAGTATACTATATACACTGACGCACATTGACACATACACACACACGTACGTACGTACACACATACTTAGAAACAGTATACACACACTGGTACACAAACAATCAAACATAGTACACACATTATAAGTAGCTTTTCAGTAATTTAGGAGTTTTCCCCTTCTTAATGTTTTTTTCCCCACTTATGTCACTCACTGTAATGTATGTAAAATCAAGTGACTTTGTGTCCTGTGATATCACACATTTATAGATAATTATCCACATTAGCATTGCTGATATTTTTTGCCTTTGGGCACTTGCCACTGACCCTTCTCTTCCTCCGTGGGGAGCCAATTGGTCCTCTTCCTGAGATTCAATTCTGCCAAATACTGCTAGCCAGTACAATGTTTTGACTGTATAATGTGGAAGTGAAACTTCTTCATGAGCAATTTAGAGGCAAAGGGAGCTGGCTTCAGGTGCTAGAAATCCTTGTTTTTTTTTATGCCAGACAACAAGGAAATGATTTGACATAGATTGATGGACTGCACACATATCCTCCTTGCACTATAATACCTAAAATCAACTGTAGTGGTTATGGTAGTTGGAATGTCCCTTAAACTCAAAATAATACACTCACATTTACCCTGATGATGGTATTGTATCATGGATATAGACATTTCTGTACATAAAACATTATAAGGCTTCACTATCTAAAGAAAATGTGATACAGCAGCACTCTCTAGTGAGCAATGTGTTACTTGCAGTCTGAAATCACTAAAGCATCTTCAGAACTTGGTATATTGTAAAGTTTTTGGTGCAGAGAGTACCCTGCATCCATTTCCATCTTTACAAGTGACAATACAGCAAGTTGTAAAAATAAATAAATACAATATTGCAGCTATAAGACAGCCTTGCAGAGTTGTCAAGCAGGCAGCTCATATTTATTAATGGTTTAAAAAAAAAAAAACAGCTAGGGAAAAGGGTACATAAAAGAAATGGGAAAAAGGGAAAGCAATTTATCCATCCACAACAATACATGCATAAGAAAACACAAAGGACATTTTAATTATATATGAAAAATGGTCAATAAACAGCATAAACCATGATTATAGAAACAATCAATACATTTCTAAATAATTGCAAATCTAGAGGCTCACAGAGAAAAAAAGTTTCTTACAATGGGTGCACTAACAGACACGTAATTGTAACCACACAAATGGACGCACAGGAGCAGAGGGATTGAGGGTCCTGCTCAATGAGTTTACATGCTAGAGGGAGTGGGGTATAGTGACACAAAGTGTAATGAAATAGGTTGCTAGAGAAGTATTCTCTGAGAATTTTTTATTTTGGACAGTTGCAGGAGAGGAGTCATGGGGTTAGGGGGGCTATCCTGAAGAAGTGTGTTTTCAAAGATTTTTTTGAAGGAGTGGAGGCTGAGTAAAAGTTTAACGGAGAAGGGAAGGGAGTTCTACAGAAAAGGTGCAGCCATGGAGAAGTCTTGGAGGCGAGAATCAGATTTGGGCGTATGGACAGAGTATAGACCTAGGTCTTCGGCAGAGCGCAGGGACCTCGACGGAATATATTTGTTTGTTAGGGAGGATAGGTAGGTTGAAGCAGCATTATGTAAGCAAGCACCAGAATCTTAAATTGAGCCCTATGTCTAACTGGATCATTGTAGGGACTGACAGAGGGGGGAAGCGTGGCAGGTGCAGGCGGACAACGGCATGGACCAGCACCTTAGCTGTGTCTGGTGTTAAGCGGATGCGGGCTATGTTTTTGAGATGGAAGCGGCAGGATTTGGCAATCGACTTGACATGAGGGGTGAAGGAGAGGTCATAGTCAAAGAGAACACCTAGGCAGCGAGCCTGCGAGGTAGAGGTGATGGTGGCGCCGTTGACTTGGAGGGAGACAGACATGGGAGTAGCAGCACTTTAGGGAGGAAAGACCAGAAGTACTATTTTGGACAGGTTGAGTTTAAGGAAGTGAGCAGCCATCCAGTTGGAAATCAAGCAGAGGCAGTCAGACACGAGTCAAGATGGGCGGAGAGAGATCAGGAGAGGACAGGTAGATTTGGCAGGTAAATTTGGCAAATTTGGCAAATCTGACCAAATGACACATAATGAACATAACTTGTTAATTCATTCCAACAGTCTCAGGAACACCTCTGTTGCAAATGATACTCATTTGCCTCCGATCCTACAATTAAGCATTCTTTGCGAATATAGCCTTTAGTTGCAAATCAAGCATTTGCATCTTTTCCATCAATTCACCATTTTCTTTAGTTCGCTCAATCTGCATGCGTTCAAGCTGGAAGATGCGAACATCCAATTCAGACATCTTTCTGCAAACAGCAGCAAATCTATTTCTGTTTGCTCAAAACACTGTGAAAATCATCTCTGATAGAAGCACACACGTACACAGTGGCGTACATACCGGGGTCGCAGGGGTCACGGCTGTGACCGGGCCCGGCCCACCAGGGGGCCCGGCCACCCTGCGACACGGTATGTATGCCACTGTGGCCAGCCTCTTCTCCTGGGGGGCCCCCCGAGGCTGGCCCTGGTTTCACCTGGCGGGTAGGCTGGCGCGTGCGCGAGGGAGCATTCTCCCCTGAGTGCTTCCTCTTCAGCTCCCTCGCGCACTGCACTGATACTGGAGCCGGAAGATGACGTCATCTTCCGGCTCCGGTATCAGCACGCAGCGTACGGGGGAGCTGAAGAGGGAGCACACAGTGGAGAGTGCTCCCTCGCGCTCCAGCCAGCCAGCCCGCCCGCTGACACCACTGGACCCCAAGGAATCCCCTCAGCACTCCCACAGGTAAGGAGGCTGGGGGGATTCATTTTTTTTTAAACGTGATTGTGTGTGTTAGAGTGTGTGTTAGTGTGTGTGTGTGTTAGAGTGTGTGTGTGTTAGTGTTAGAGTGTGTGTGTATTAGTGTTAGAGTGTGTGTGTGTTACTGTAAGTGCGTGTGTGTTAGTGTTAGAGTGTGTCAGTGAGTGTGTGTTTTGTAAGTGAGTGTGTGTCTGTCTGTCAGTGAGTGTGTATGTATGTCTGTCACTGAGTGTGTGTCTGTCAGTAAATGTGTGTGTCTGTTAGCTAGTGTTTATGCGTCTGTTCGTGAGAGTGTGTGTGTGTGTCTTAAGCACTTACCTTTCTCCACTGGCAGACTCCCTTGGTGCTGGGGATCTCTCCGCCCTGATCCGCCTCTCAGCTCCGAATGCGCATGCGTGGCAAGAGCCGCGCGCGCATTCAAACCGCCCATAGGAAAGCATTAGTCAATGCTTTCCTATGGACGTTCAGCGTCTTCTCACTGTGATTTTCACAGTGAGAATCGAGGAAGTTCAATGAGACAGCCACTAGAGGCTGGATTAACCCTCAGTGAAACATAACAGTTTCTCTGAAACTGCTATGTTTTCAGCTGCAGGGTTAAAACTAGAGGGACCTGGCACCCAGACCACTTCATTGAGCTGATGTGATCTGGGTGGTCCTTTAAGTGTATGTGTATCTGCATGCACTGGCGTACATACCGCGGTTGCAGGGGTCACAGCCCTGCGACCCCTGTGATCAGGTGCCCGTCGCCATGTGTTGCGGCCCCACCCTGTGCAGAGTAAGCGCGTGGGGGGGGGAGGGCACGTCTAAGTTTTCGCACCGGGGCCCCATGGGTTGTATGTACGCCACTGTACATACAGCTAGGTCTGGAAATATTTGGACACTGACACAAGTTTTGTTATTACAGCTGTTTACTAAACAAATTTCAAATTACAGTTAAATAGGGAATATGGGCTGAAAGTACAGTCTCTCGGCTTTAATTTGAGGGTATTCACATCCAATTTGGAGAAAAGGGTTTAGGAACTACAGTTCTTGTAGCTCCCTTTTTTGCATTGGACAATTGACTCAAAAGCTTTCTCAATGGACATTTGACTCAAAAGCTTTCAAGATCCTCATCATGCCATAATTAACGATGGTAGGGGGATAGGGGTTTTAACCGGATACCCCTACCCCACCAGGTTCTGAGCCACTTTTCTTGGTCCTGGCAGGGATTGAACCTGGCTCCTCTGCATCCCAGTCAGTGACCTTAACTTTAACGCCACACATATTTTGTTCTTTCCTCTGTCTCCTTGTATCCTGTTGTCTGAGTCTCTACTTCTGGACCTCTGCACACCTGTTCCTGGTTTCTAGATGAAGTGGCTATTATCCACCTATTTAAACCCTGCCTTGCATGAGCCTCATTGTCAGATTGTTTTGTTCCTCTTTGTGGAAACTCGCTGTTCGTCTGACTCCTGGTTTGAATCTCTGCCTGTCTTGACTTTTGATTACGACCACGACTACTCTTTTTGGATAATCCTTGCCTGTACTACGTTTCTGGAAGCACTGTGTCTTTATAGCCCCAGTGCATTGTTTCACAACCTTGGAGATTCTACCTTGAGTCTCCTTGGTTTGTGTTAAATTGCAAAGGGTGCTTTAACTCTGCATATCGGACTCCTCCTCAAGGTAAGATCCCTGACAAAAGCTGTTTTACAAACAGATGTGTGCTATTTCTTTATTATTTCTTCATCAATTAAGCAGTTAAAAGGTCTGGAGTTGATTCCAGGTGTGGCATTAACATATGGAAGCTGTTGCTATGAACCCATAATATGCAGTCAAATGAGCACTCAATGCAAGTAAAACAGGCCATCCTTACAACAACAAAATAATCAATCTGATAGATATATAGGGAACATTAGGAGCAGCAAAATAAACAGCCTGGTACATTCTGAGAAAAAAAAAAAACAATGCACCGGTGAAGTCAGCAACACAAAATGACCTAGACATCCATGTAAAACAACAGTGGTGCATGATCGTAGGATCCTTTCCATGGTAAAGAAAAACTCCTTCACAACATCCAGGCAACTGAAGAACACTCTCCAGAAAGTAGGCATATAATTATCCAATTCTACTATTAAGCAAAGACTTCACGAGAGCAAATACAGAGGGCTAACCGCAATATCCAAACCATTCACAAGCCTCTAGAATAGAAAAGCCAAATTAGACATTTCCAAAATACTCTCTAAAAAAGCCAGTCCAGTTCTGCAAAAAGCATTCTTTAGAAAAATGAAACTAAGATCAACCTGAATGATGGAAAGAAAAAAGTATGGAGCATGCTTGGACTGGCTCATGATCCGAAGCATACCACATCTTGGTTTATTTACAGATGGACAATGTCCCAAAACAGACTATGAAAGCAAGCCAGGAGTTTTTAAGGCAAAGAAGTGGAATACTCTGCAATGGCCGAGTCAATCACCCGATCTTACCCCGATCGAGCATGCATTTCTGTAAGGATGCTGTTTAGGAGACAGAGCACAGTATATCTGAGCAAAGAGTCAAGGGTCAATGGAGTTTAAATAAGGAGAGGAGGCATGTCCACTTACTGTAGCTTCACCCTCCTGTACACCCTCTTCACAGACTGTAAGAAAGGAGATTTCATCTATTCATCTAAGGCAAAGAAAAGGTGTGTTTTTTGTTTTTTTACAGTAAGAGCAATAGGGATACGGAATTCTCTGCCTGAAGAGGTGGTTTTATCAGAGTCCATACAGATGTTTAAACTGCAATTGGATACTTGCAGAAACCTAACATACAGGGATATAATTTCTAATTAGTGGGGTAATAGCTGCTTGATCCAAGGAGACATCTCACTGCTATTTTGGGGTCAAGAAGGAATGTTTTCCTAGTTTGTTGCAAAATTGGAAGCGCTTCAGACTAGGTTTTTTGCCTTCTTTTGGATCAACAGCAAAAACATATGTGTGGAAGGCTGAACTTGATGGACACAAGTCTCTTTCAACTATGTAACTTCCGTCCACGCCATAGGATTTCCAATCAAGGCTCCTCCTTTTAAACAACCGCATTCGGAAACTGGCTTTTATCGGATGAACGCAAGTGGCCGGCATAGATGATTAGGCCGGCCACGCTACACCGAGAGTCAGGCTCGTGAGGAGCATGGGAGCGGTGGCCTGATGGTACCCATTTCCAAGGAGACACCTCGGGAGACTCCTGGGACCTAGATGAGAAATATATCTGAGATGGAATTCTCTGAAAAGACGAGGAGCATTGATGTTTTTCACAGGTGCCCAGGACTTGTCTTCAGGGCCATACTCTTTCCAATGAATCAGATATTTGAGGATACCTCTTTGAAAGCGAGAGTCCAGGATGGCTTGTACTTCATATCCAGGTTCACCAGCAACAACCACAGGAGCATGAGGAGCGACAACACTGTCTGGGAATGTATTTTCATTGAAAGGTTTGAGGAGCGACACATGGAAGGATGTATAAGAGTGATAGTCAGAAGGTGGATCTAACTGGATTACCACAGGAGAGATGATTTTCTTGACACGGAAGGGGCCGATGTATTTAGGTCCCAATTTTCTGGAAGGACAAGGGAGCTTCAGATGTTTGGTAGAAAGCCACATTTGTTGACCTGTCTGATAGGAAGGAGGGGATCTTCTGTGACGATCGGCATATGATTTGTAGAGAGCTTGCCTTTCTTTCAACGTATTCTGAGCACGGAGAAAACATTTGGACAAATGCTTAACCAGAGCAGAAACGTCAGGAACAGTGGTAAATGTAGGCAATCCCAGGAGTGAAGTAGGTTGGAATCCATAATTCAGAAGAAAAGAAGAATGAGTAGAATCGTGGATCTTGGAGTTGTAGGAAAACTCAGCATTGGTGAGTAGTTCTTTCCAATCCTAGTGTAGGTGGGTAGTGTAGCAGCGAAGATAGGTCTCTAATGTCTGATTCTTTCTCTCGGTTTGTCCATTGGTATGGGGTGAAAGGCAGTCGAGAGATCCACATATATGTTCAGGTGACTGTCTTTTTTGCAGTAGGTGGTCTTTTCACAGGGATGAAATGATTGAGCCAACTTTGTTAGTCGGTCTATGGCCACTATGATGGTATTGTGTCCATTGGAAATGGATAAGTCTACGATAAAGTTGACAGTTACGTGACTCCAGGGTCTGGAGGGTATGGGTAATGGTTGTCAGTCTTTAATCTAGCACAAGTAATACAGGAGCTTACATATTTGATTACATCTTTCTTCATGGTTGGCCACCAGAAATGCTGTTGGATGGCTTGCAGTGATTTCCTCTGCCCACCATGGCCAGAAACAGGTGCATCATGAACATGCTGTAGTACACTGAGAAGGTGGGGTTCTCTCACATAGATCTTGACATGGAACATAGGAAACCCTTCAGGTTAGAGAGGCATATTGGACGTGGTAGCTGTTGCTTGGATATTTTTTAATACATGTGCCATGACACCCAAGAAATGATGGGGGTTTGAGTATTGTTTCTTCTGTTTTGTTTTTGGTTTCTACTGTAGCGAAAATCCTGGACAAAGCATCTGCCTTCTGGTTTCTTGTCCCAGGCTGATATGTGACATGAAAAAGAAAGCTGGAGATGAACAATGGTCCTGATGTGGATTTATACTTTTGGAGGTGCGTAGATACTCCAGGTTCTTATGATCGGTATAGACGGTTATGGGATGAGACTTCCTTCCAGAAGGTGTCTTCATTCTTCAAAAGCCCTTTTTGTAGCCAATAATTCCTTAACAAATACATCATAATTATATTCAGCTACATATAGTCTTTTTGAATAGAATGAATGGAGTGAAGGGAGTCTGTGTCATTGTCTCTTTATATCAGGATTGCTCCGGTTGCTATATAAGAGGCATCTACCTCCAAGAAGAAAGGTTTGCGTAGTTCTGGTATATGAAGTATGGGTGCTGAGGTGAACATCTGTTTGAGTTTGTCAAATGCTGTTTGTGCTTGATGGTCCCAGTACCACTTCACATCTTTCTTTGTAAGACAGGTAAGGGGTTGAATGACCTTGGAAAGCTTCTAAAGAAGTTGTCAAAACACACAAATCTATGTGCTTGTTTCTTTGTCTGCGGTTCTGGCCACTGTAGTATGGCTTTCCCCTGATTTCTACCCTCCTCCACGAATAAATTCAAGGGTCTTGTATGGATGCGATCAGTTTAAAGAGCAGTTCCTATGTAATGGGTGAACCTGTTGTTGAGGGATAGCCTATTCATTCTTAAGCATCTGCTGCAACAGGTTTAAGGGATAAAATCCGCCCCCCTCCCTTAGACCATAGTGAGAGATTACTGATTGGTGGAGCCTCTTCCTGGTGAGTAATGGACACAAAATTTATTTTGTTTTTAAAATTAATTTTCTGTCTTATTTATTTTAAAGGGTCAGGGGCATACCTAGAGCATTTGGCACTAGTGGCAGATCCTGTGTGTGGCAACCCTCCCCCCCCCCCCCAAAAAAAAAAAAACCTGCAATATTTGCAATGTTTAATGTTTTCATTTTTAAAAATTGCACAAATGTGTAAATTTTGAAAAAAAACCTGTCTTGTCCCCTTCTACAAAACCCCTCTCCTGCCCGCCGTTCCATGCTCAGCCCCTTCCACAAAATCCCTGCCCTCCTTCTTCAAACCCCTGCACCCTCTTCCAAAAAGCTCCTGCACCCCCAAAAAACCCTGCCTCTATCTCTAAAGTTCCTGCTCAGCCCCTTACAATAGAAATATTTTTTTTACACAACAATATCAGCAACAGACTTCAGAGTCCAGTCCCAGGCACACAGTCACACATACAATTACAGGCAGATAGTCACACACAGTCACAGGCAGATCGTCACACCCACACAGTTACAGGCAGCATTTCCCAATCACATGCAGAAAGTCAAACACACACTCACAGGCACACTGTCACAGACTGTCACGGACAGTCACAGGCAGACAGTCACACACATACACACAGTCACAGGTAAACAGTCTCACACACACACACACTGGCACAGGCAAACCATCTCACACACATGCAGACAGTCACACACATACACACACAGTCAATCGAAGACAATCACACACACACAGTTACAGGCAGCCAGTCACACACACAGTCACAGGCACACAGTCAACACACACACACTCTCTTACTTACAGACCATATGGGCTGGAGGAGGAGTGGATTAACTGAACTCTCTGGAGACTGTTAGTTGGGGAAGCAGGGACTCTATCCTGCTTCCCCTCGATGTGCAGCAGTGACAGCAGCGGTTGGAGTCCGTGTTTAGCTCTGCCCCACTGCTCTGTCATCTGGGAGAAAGTGACTGTCTCTCAAATCCTACCAGCACTCCCAGTGAATAAGGAGGTGTTCTGTTGCACTGTGAAAGGGCTGCAGGGCACAACCAGGCCCATTATGGTACATGTTCATTGGGTGATCCTAAGTGCATGGGCCACACAATGGGCCCTGTGATTTCCAACCTGTGGGGTGTGGCTGCAAATACTGATTTATTTATTTTTTCATACTCCTGGGGGAACTGGATTGTACCAATGGGGGTATGCATAGCACTAGATGAAACCACTGTTCTATAGCATCAGCCTCTAAATGTTTTAAATCATTTAGGACACCGTGTATGAAATTGATTATACACACAATCTCTATGATGAGTGGTGTATTCTTCAACCAAAATTATTTTCTACTATTTGAAAGTTCACAATTTTTATTCTAGAATTGATGAGTTCCTAACCTCCTAACCTATATTTCCCATTTGAGCTTAGCACGAGACTGTCAAAACTGACAGTATCAGTAAATCTGACCTTAAGCAACCAATATGAATATAAAGGGTGTGATTCTGGGAGACTATTTTTTATTTTATTTTTTTCAAAATTTGTTCTTTAGTAATTTTTTGACATAATAACACAAACTTCCAATCAGACAGTAGAAAGGTATTCAAATAAAACATTAGATAATCATTTTCCTTTCTATTAGCTGATATATCATATTTATATCTTATAAGGAACACCATATCTACAACGACACAAACAAAAGACAAAGGACAAAGACAATGCCTGCGTGACCCAGATTTAAAGTCCCCCACCACATTCCAAAGACTTGAAAGAAAAAACTATTTATACATTACTCCTATCTGGATATGTTCTAAGCCAGGGATCCAATATCTCTTTGTATGAGCCATATCTTTGAAAAGCCAAAAAATAACTTTCTCCATCATACACTGAAAGTGCATTTGATTCAGAACTTCTGTCAGGGGGATTTCCTGTTTTTCCATCCACATTCTTGAAATAATCAGTTTCATAGCCATAAATAACTGAATAGTCAAAAATGTTTTTTATTTATTTTTTTTTTTTTTTTTTTTAAATGTTATCCAGATTTATACGTAACATAGCTTTTTCTGGGATACCTAATTTTCAAGTTTAGAATGTCTGCGATTAGTTGAAAGGTTTTAATCCATATTTTATTAACCAGACTACAAGACAACCAAATATCGAGGAATGTTCCTTCACTTATTCCACACCTCCAGCATAAAGCAGAATGATTAGAATCAATTGTATGCATTTTTGTGGGAACATAATGCCATTTATGCATTATTTTATAGTGAAGTTCTTGAATATTTAGACAATGTGTAACCTTGCCGACCTGTATCCAGCGTTTCCCCTATGTATTTATATCTATATCTATTCCAAGATCTTTAGACCAGGTAGTATGTGGTATTGCCTTCTCTTCTTTTCCCACAACTTTTAAAGAAAAAAAAAAATTGGACTTTTTAAAGCATATTTTTATTGGAGTATGTCACAAAAATATCCTCTAATATTTCCATAACCTTTGGCTTGAATGTAGTTATAAGATGTTCTTTTATATATTTATTTAATGCGGATCAAATAAAAATAATCCTAAGGAGGTACAGCGTATTCCATTATTAGTTGTTCATGTGTTTTAAGCTTCATACCCTCTTAGAAATCCACCACTTTTAAATTTCCATTATTAATCCATTTCAACGTATTCATTTCTAGGAAGTTATATTCAATTCTTTCTATAGGTACTTGTTTTATTATTTTATCCTTTATACCTATGTTATTTTTCAGTTTGGACCAAAAAGAAATAATGTTTTTAACAACAAAAGTGCCTTTAGAATTATCTATGATTTTCTTTACTGTTCTATTATTCAACCATAAAATATTACTATAGTTCTTCATATCCAAGATATTTTGCTCAATATTATACCATTCTTCTAATCTAGACACATGCGAATGTATAGCATGTAAATGCAACATTGCATAAGTTCGACTAAACAGCCACATATTGGGAAAACCCATTCCCCCTATAGCTTTATTGCCATATAGAATCTTTTTTTAGATTCTTGGTTTTTTGTTTGACCAAATACATTTTTCCACAGTTGTTTGAAATCTTGAGCAGTAGAAAGGAGGCAGTTGTAAAGGCAATAATCTCAAATTATAAAGCCATTTAGGTAGTATAAAGGATTTAATGATAGTTAATTTACCCATCCATGATATGGGAAGTTTTTTCCATCCACCAAGAGTTTTAAAAAGGTCATTTAGGAGATCTTGATAATTCAGTTCTATTAATTTTGAAGAACATAAATACAATGACTCAAGGGGAGACTGAGAAGTAAAGAAATATAGATACTACCCTTTACAAGGAGGAGAGCAACCCTTTTGAGAAATAATAATATTGTTAAAACATCACTTTTAATGAATTGTCTTAAAAACCCAAATCAGGGAAGTGAAAAGTATGGTAATCTAAATATAAAAAAATAATAAATGTATGTTTACAACAAAATCCAGGCTTAAAATTAAAACTGTTGCTGAGGGTAAAAAGGGGAGAAAAAGGCAAAATGAAAAGTCAATCTGTCTCTTTAGCAGTGTTGGGGTGAGCAGAGATAGCGCCAAGAACGGGTTAAATGTATCCTAAATAGCTAGTACCCTATCATGCCTCCGAGGGCACCCCTTAAAAAATCTAGAACTCCAATATATCACCCCCAAAGGGACTTCCAAACCAAAGGGGAAGCCCTACTCCCAACACCCTCAGTCACACCAATATCTAACTATAAACAAAACGAAAAAGGATAAAAAATAAATAGAAGTAAATCTTAGCGGCTAATTTTATTCTAGTAAGGGTATTGTGGACAATCTTCCTCATCTGTGTGCCAAAATCTCCGCTAACTAATAGCCCAACGTGCGTTTCGCCAAGTGCTAGCTCTTCCTTGTGAAGATTTTTTTGCAATTTTTATCCCCAAATAATCGATGCTCTTATCTTTCCACATAAATGGAAATGTATCTCTAAGTGTACTCATTCTATCTTGATTGATTCCTAGCAACATTGCTTGTGATGTATTGATGTTAAGTTTGTAATTAGAGTAATACCCATATATTTTAATCTCTTTTAAGAGAAATTCTATCGAGTTTTCAGGTTGGGTTAATGTTAACAAGATATCATCCGCATATAAACATGCTTTGTTCTCAATATTGCCAATTGAAATACCCAAAATGTCTTTGTTACTTCTAATTCTTGCTGCCAAAGGTTCTAGGGTTATAATATAAAAAGGGGAGCCAGAGGACAGCCTTGTCTAGTGCCTTTCCTGAGTCTAAACCAATGGGAGGGAAAACCCGGCCCCACAATTTTAGCTGTTGGTTCAGAATATAAGGCCATAATACATTTTATTATATTATCTCCAAAATTAAAATTTTTGAGAATTAATTCCAAAAAAATCCAGTCTACCCGATCAAATGCCTTTTCCGCATCCAGAGAGAGTTACCATAGGGATATCATTATTCTGAGCAAAATCAACAATATCTATGATTTTCCTTGTGTTCCCGTATGGTTGGCGTCCACTAACAAATCCAACTTGATTTAATTCTGTAGGCTAAGATTGCGGAAAAGATTTTAATATCACTATTAATTAAAGAAATAGGTCTTTAATTTGAAACCTGTTTTACATCTTTCCACTGTTTGGGAATTGGAATAATAATTGCATGAAGTAATTCACTAGGAAGAGGTTTATTTTCCAAAATTTCATTAAAGGCTTTTGTTAAATAAGGAGAAATAATGTTTGACATTTTTTTTTATAAAAAATAACTAGAAAAGCGTTCTGGGTCAAGGGCTTTATTCTTTTTTAGATTATTAACATGGATGACTTCTTTCCATTCAATTTGGTTTTCCATTGCTTCCCTATGATTTTCATGTAAGATTGGCATCTTTGATTTTTTTTTAATATTCCAAAATCTGCTCTTCATTTTTTTTTTTTTTCCTACCTATGTTGTATGTTATGCTTGGTTCCACATAGTGGATGTTGAGAGCAATCAAAAGTTAGAGCAGACTTCACTGCTCTCCTCTTGTAAGTGTAAGTTTAATTTTATTAATGACAGGAGGTGAATATTTGCTTATGTCTCTCGAACTCCACAGCAGCACATTCACATAGAGCGGAAAAAAAAATCACAAAGATGTAAGGAAACCATATAAGGCCCCCCCAACCAACTACTTCCTCTTTCAAGCTGGGACAAAACAAAGTACATGAACAAAATATAACTCCATAGAAATAGTAGAATAATCAAACAAAATCAGCCGATGACTGTCATCCGAAACCCGAAACTAAAATGGATCAGCAGATGAAGCCTTGAACTTTATCCTGAAGAAGATCTGCAACCTGGACCTTTAGTCGAACCATTAAACTGAAACGAGAGAAACAGTCGATTAGAAAACTCCGATTAGTGATTGAAGTGTACTGTGAAAACATGAATACCCATAATTAATTACTGACAGTACAACATCCCAGAAGACACACTCCGACTTCCCCTAAATAGACAACTACCTGACCTATCTACCACAGTCCTGGAGAACAGGTCAACACTAAAAAGGTAAATAAAAGGCAAACAAACAATAAGGGGAGGGAGAAATTAGGAGGGAAATATTCGCCTCCTGTCATTAATAAAAAATTAAGATTATAGTTACACTGAAGCTAGTATAATCTACAATTTTATAACCTGACAGGTTTGTGAGGTCTGACATAAGAAATCAACAACTGGCCGGAATGAGCAGACCGAAGAGGAGCGGTTACCGCCACATTACGAGACAAGGTAGTCACTACACAGAGCTTAGGCGAGTCGCAAAAATATGGATAAAAAATAGCTGTTGAATCCGACTTAGTACGTCTAGACACCCTGAAAGTGACCCCTTCTGGAGACAAAGTGTCTACACCGAAGGCTCGGACATCAGAAACACGTCTGAAAGAAATAAGGCATAGTAAGAGGGCAAACTTAGCCGAAAGTTGATGAAGGGAGAGGTCTTGATTGTCAGGTCAATCACTGAGAAATGACAAAACCACATGTACGTCCCAGAGGGAGGAATACTTAGGCAGAGGCAGTCTCAGCAGTCTCATACCACGAATAAGTCTGCAGACCAGCGGATCCTGACCAATGGGCAAACCCCTAAGCAGTACGTGGGCCACCGAAATTGCCGTTCTCGCCAC
Organism: Pelobates fuscus; assembly: GCF_036172605.1. Taxonomy (NCBI): domain Eukaryota; kingdom Metazoa; phylum Chordata; class Amphibia; order Anura; family Pelobatidae; genus Pelobates; species Pelobates fuscus. The sequence continues at coordinate 281,907,480 of NC_086319.1, read as the reverse complement.
GTTAACCGAACGATACGATCGTCCCAGGTCAAACAGGTGAGACAGAAAGTTCAACACGCTGGTTACAGGGCCCGTAAAGGGATCGGTATCCCGTTCCAGACACAAACGACACCAGGAGCCCCATGCTGATAAATGACATCTCCTAGTTCCAGGTCCCAGGAGTCTCAGAGGAGGTCCTTAGCCAACTGCGATAACGCCTCGACATTCCAGGCTCCCCTGAAAGAGTCCAGGCCACCAAGAGCATGTGGCCATTCCTCACAAGGGGATGAGGATTGTCCCGGGAGTCCGAGAGGAGCATCCCCACGTGGAGCTCGTCGTGCAGGTGGCTCCCTAACCCCCAAAGACTCGCGTCCGACTCTAACACGAAATCCTGAGTCGGGCCGAAGATCGCCTTGCCATTCTAGGCCGACATGTGAAGGAGCCACCAGCGCAATTCTGTCTTCACATTTGGAGAAAGGGGAATCATCTGGTCGGAAGGCGGTCTCTTGCGTAGAAAGTGGGCCTTCAGCCGTTGCATGGCCTGTAATGAAGCGGGCACGGATAGATTGCCTGGATCGAGGCCGAGAGGAGACCCACTACTTGAGCCAACCTATGACGTAGGATCCTCCTTATTTCTTTTCGAATGGTCGTTATCTTGGTTAAAGGTAGACGCAAGACACATGCTTTTGTTTCTACTTTGAAACACAAGAACATGACCCCCTGGGGGAGAGAGCCGACTTCTCCTGGTTGACCACGAACCCCAGGCATTCGAATAAGGAGACTGCAGAGTGTGTCTGACACTTCAGTCTGGCGGGCTCCTCGCAAAAAATCAGCAGATCGTCCAGGTAAACGATACAACGGACACCTTCTGAACGGAGGTGAGCAAGATGCTTGGTCAGTCCTCCTACTTCAAATTTGGGGCACTGCATGTGCAATCTAATATGCCACCAAATAGGAGTGGTGTGTTAAGTAGTACTATTCTTATCAGTTTAATCCCTGTTACGTCCCCCTCATCAGGCATTTTTTAGTCGAATGTATCGCCCACTGTCAGTCCCTTTGGGATCCATCCCTTATTCATCTTAATAAAGGTGAGGTAATCTAGACTTTTTTGACCTAGGCGACTTCTCTTCTCAGTGACAATACCTCCTGCTGCACTGAAGGTCCTTTCTGACAGGACACTTGAAGCGGAGCAGGCCAGAAGTTCTATCGCAAATTGGGATAGCTCAGGCCACAGGTCAAGCCTGCACACCCAGTAGTCAAGGGGTTCATCGCTCCTCAGAGTGTCGATATCTGCAGTTAAGGCGAGGTAGTCTGCTACCTGTCGGTCGAGTCGTTCTCTGAGGGTGGACCCCGAAGGGCTGTGGCGATGCGTAGGACTTAAAACGCTCCGCATGTCCTCCATCAACAACACGTCTGTAAAGCGTCCTGTCTTTGCCGGCGTGGTCGTGGGAGGAGGAGGATTACTTTCACCTCTTCCCCTGTTAGATTCTCGTTGTGCTGTGACATCACCCTTATATGCTGTGTAAAGCATACTTTTTAATTGATTTTGGAACTGCTGCTTTCCGACTTGCGGTAATTTGGTAACATTTCAGGCACTTTCTGCTTATACCGGGGGTCTAGTAGTGTGGACACCCAGTACAGGTCGTTCTCCTTCAGCCTTTTTATATGAGGGTCCCTCAACAGGCATGACAGCATGAAAGACCCCATTTGCACAAGGTTGGATGCCGAGCTACTCATGTCCTGTCTACAGTCCAAAAAGTTTTTTTTTTGTTAAATGCAAGCTATTGTGACACCAGTGAGTGAGTGGTGGCACTGGGCAAGTGGGCACAGTATACGCTGCGAGCCTGACACACTCGCTGGCAGACAACAAACTGCTATTCAATCTATTACAGTCAATTTTTTTTTTTTTTTTTAAATGTACACTACTGTTACACCAGATATGAGTTGCACTGGTGTGACACTGTGCCCTGGCAGGCCCTGAAACGCACACTCGTGAAGGAAACTGACTGCTATTATATTACAGTCCAAAACTTTTTTTTTTTTTTTAAATGCAAGCTATTGTGACACCAGTGAGTGAGTGGTGGCACTGGGCAGGCCCTGAAATGCACACTAGTGAAGGAAACTGACTGCTATTATACTACATTAAAAAAGTGAGTGAGTGGTGGCACTGGGCATGTGGGCACAGTATATGCTGTGAGCCTGACACACAGGTTGGCTGGCATGCAGGCAACTGCAATTACATTACACAGAAAAAAAAAAAGCAGACTGATGTTCTAGCCCTAAAAAGGGCTTTTTGGGGAGCTGTCCTTACAGCAGAGATTAGAGGAGTCCTTCAGGACTGTAGTGGACACTGAATACACTAGCCTAGCTATCAATTTCCCTATCAAATCAGCAGCAGCTACACTGTCCCTACTCTCACTAAGAATGCAGCTTCACAATGAATGTAAAATGGATGCTGTCCAGGAGGTGGGATGGTCTGGGAGGGAGGGTCTGCTGCTGAATGGCTGGAATGTGTCTGCTGACTGTGAGGTACAGGCAAGGGTCAAAGTTTACTCAATGATGACGAATAGGGGGCGGACCGAACAGCGCATGTGTTCGCCATCCGTGGCGAACGCGAACAAGCGATGTTCGCCAGGAACTATTTGCCAGCGAACAGTTCGGGACATCACTACATGTACCCATTTAAGTTAACTGCCCAGTCATATGTCTCATCCCACCTTGTTTCAGTTATGCCTAATATGTCATATTGTTTAGTGTATGCTATTGCTTCTAGTTCCCCCATTTTGTTATTTAGGCTCCTTGCATTAGTAAGCATACATTTAATATCATGAGTCATTTGTACTTCTTGTGTATTATCAACATTGCATACCTTCTCTGTTCTGAGCTGGCCCCTCCCCCCGTCTCCACCCCCCTTGTACTGAGCTAAAGCCCATCTCCTTTCTGTCCTATCTCCATTTTGTAGATTGCTATGACCCTCACCCCATACTAGTAGTTTAAAATCTCCAACCTTCTAGCCATCCTATCCCCCAGCACTGCAGACCCTCTCCCGTTTAGGTGCAACCCATCACTACTATAAAGGTTGTACCCAATCGCAAAGTCGTCCCAGTGCTCTAAAAACCCCAAACCCTCCTTCCTGCACCAGGACTTAAGCCACGCATTGACCTCTCTAATCTCCTGTTGCCTTTCCATATGTAGCGCGTGGCACAGGTAATATCTCAGAGAATATCACCTTGAAGGTCCTTTTTTTAAAGTTTGCTACCTAATTACCTGAAATCATTCTTTAGAACCTTCCATCTTCCTCTTACTTTGTCATTGGTACCAACATGGACCATGACCGCTGGGTCATGCCCAGGCCCTCCCAACAATCCATCCACTCTGTCAGCAACATGCCGGACCCGAGCATCTGGGAAACAGCAAACTGTCCGGTTGAGCCGATCAGATCGGCAAATTGCCCTATCTACTCTACTAATGATAGTCCCCTACCACCACAACCTGTACAAACCACTCTCCAATGAACTCCTGGTTTTCTAACTCCTACTTAAAGGAGTCTACTTAATAGAATCTGCTTTAAAGCAATGTCATCTTGTTTAGGGAACCCTGTTCCTTCCTAATTCCATCTAAGGATCGGTAATTCTACATCTCTTGCTTTAGCTTTGTTGAGGTGCTGACATATTTTACTGCAGATCCTTCACTTTTGCTGACTGACATTCACTAGAGGTGGACTTAGGCTATGATATAAACACTGCCTTTGTTTTTCTCTGACAAGTTATAATTTACACTTACCCTTTCAAAAACAGACTACGTGCCCCAGAACCACCATATTCAGCTGTAGTGATTCTGGTGAATGTAGTGTCCCTTTAATATACCATGCATAAAGTGGCATGGGAAATTGGATGGTCCACATATATAAGCATGTTTAGGTGAGTGCAACCATCCCCCCATGTTTCCTATATATATTTGGGAGTCTAGCCAACTCCTTGGTTCTGCACCCCTCCCTGTTACAGGTGCCTCATCTCAGGTCCCTATTTAGCCTTGTACTGCAGAGAGCCTCAGATGGAATTTTTTCCCAAGTAAGTGGTTAATCTCATAAGAGCAGACATTAGACTGTGAGAGTAGGACCTGCCAAAGATGGGGTACATTGACGTTGTGGCAGGCTTATGCAATGTATGATCATATAATGTAACTAAATCCCCATTTTTTTTGCCTAGATTAGGTGTTTTTAAAAAAAACTTTTACAAACTAATAAAATCTGTCAACATTGAAGTTGCTGTTTAGTAGATAGGAGAGTGCGCTGGATCTTGTGTATTTATTGTATAATATGGCCCCCAGCAGCACCCCATTTAAGCATGTTTAGGTGAGTGCAACCATCCCCCCATGTTTCCTATATATATTTGGGAGTCTAGCCAACTCCTTGGTTCTGCACCCCTCCCTGTTACAGGTGCCTCATCTCAGGTCCCTATTTAGCCTTGTACTGCAGAGAGCCTCAGATGGAATTTTTTCCCAAGTAAGTGGTTAATCTCATAAGAGCAGACATTAGACTGTGAGAGTAGGACCTGCCAAAGATGGGGTACATTGACGTTGTGGCAGGCTTATGCAATGTATGATCATATAATGTAACTAAATCCCCATTTTTTTTGCCTAGATTAGGTGTTTTTAAAAAAAACTTTTACAAACTAATAAAATCTGTCAACATTGAAGTTGCTGTTTAGTAGATAGGAGAGTGCGCTGGATCTTGTGTATTTATTGTATAATATGGCCCCCAGCAGCACCCCATTTAAGCATGTTTAGGTGAGTGCAACCATCCCCCCATGTTTCCTATATATATTTGGGAGTCTAGCCAACTCCTTGGTTCTGCACCCCTCCCTGTTACAGGTGCCTCATCTCAGGTCCCTATTTAGCCTTGTACTGCAGAGAGCCTCAGATGGAATTTTTTCCCAAGTAAGTGGTTAATCTCATAAGAGCAGACATTAGACTGTGAGAGTAGGACCTGCCAAAGATGGGGTACATTGACGTTGTGGCAGGCTTATGCAATGTATGATCATATAATGTAACTAAATCCCCATTTTTTTTGCCTAGATTAGGTGTTTTTAAAAAAAACTTTTACAAACTAATAAAATCTGTCAACATTGAAGTTGCTGTTTAGTAGATAGGAGAGTGCGCTGGATCTTGTGTATTTATTGTATAATATGGCCCCCAGCAGCACCCCATTTAAGCATGTTTAGGTGAGTGCAACCATCCCCCCATGTTTCCTATAAAGGGTTAGAGCGGTATATAAACTGGGCAGGGCTGCCTATATATACTTAGATGACTGAAAACCTGATCCCTCAAGGCAGACCATGCATGCAGCACATGATCAGTGCATGGCCTTAGTGCCCTGCCCCTTCCTGCATCTTGAAATCTGCTTGGCGGATTTGATTTACTGGACATGTCCCTGGGACCATTTTGGCAGTAAGTGTATGTGGCGGAACCAGCCTTGCCACTGGGCATTGGAGAAGACTGCTAGCCTCCTGCCATGTGACTATGGCCCTTGGGATGTATTGCCCTTTAACCCCTTAAGGACCAAACTTCTGGAATAAAAGGGAATCATGACATGTCATACATGTCATGTGTCCTTAAGGGGCTAAGAAACTTATTTGCGCTTATTGGATTTTGCAACACTTTTTCTGCCCCTTTGAATACATGGGAAGGGGTGCCCCTCCCCCATTTCAGTCTATTGTTCTCCAGCAGGGTGTTGTCCCTCCTGTTTCTCATCAGCCCTTGCTATGGTTTAACCCCATGGCGATTTTTATTCTGTTCATGGGATCTGAGCGCTCACTATATCCGAACAGCGCTCAGATACCACGAACAGAATAAAATCGCCATGGGGTTAAACCATAGCAAGGGCTGATGAGAGACAGAGGAGGGGCAAAACAGCAAGTTCCAACTGGTCTGGCATCTGGGGATAGGTTGAATGTGGGGGTTCTGTTCAGTATGATAGGAATATTGAATTTTTAGGTATTTAAGTGTTGTTGTAAATGGAGATATGCCCTGTACTGGAGACAAGTAAGGTACCACACCTAACTTTTAAACCACTGGAGGGAATTGTATGATTTTTGAGTATGTTTGTATATGGAGTATGCTGATTCTGAAAATGTATGTTTTATGTGAATGGCATGCATATTTTGAAAGTTATTAATATTGTGTAAACTGTATTTGTATCACAGGCCGAGGGGAGGATTTCTGCTGGTATGCATGGGAGTGTTTAGCTGTGTTGTAATGTATTGATTGGTTGTTCTTCAAAACTCTGTGGGTAGTACTATGTTTCTAAAATCGGCATAAAAGCAGAGTGTTGGATTAAAAGCTTCAGTTCCACTTCACCTTCAATTTGGAGTGCCGTCTCTTTTTGGGGGAATCTGCTACAAGGATTGCTATGCTTGTCATACTCCCTTGCTAAATCGCTACCAAGATCTTGTAAGAGCTTGTTCCTGCCTTGCTCTCTGGAGGAGTCTACAGTGGTTATGGTGTCGGCTTGAGTGCTTGGAGCCCTCAGGAAGCGCTAGGAGCATCCATCAACGGAGGTACCCAGTCGGGGTGCCAGGTGATCCGTTACAATGTATCTCAAAATGTGGAACCTATTTTACATTACAAATTTAGAATGTGTGTAAATGAGCATGTAATTTGCACATTATTAAAGTGTCCTCACAGGGAAGTTGCTGTGGCTTGACTAGAATTATTAAGTGTGGGAGGGTGGCTGCTGCTTTATTGCGGGTTGTAGTGAGTTAGTTCTTAGGCACTATAACATGGAAATGAAGCAGCTGCATGTTTACTGACCAATAAGTTAGGGGAGCAGAGGACAAGTCATCTAGTCTGACTGCTGGCACCTGTATTCCATGACGTTACCACCTGCAATGGTAAGCAGGTGCATCTTCTGTTTACAAAAATACGTTGTTCTTTTTTTTAAAAAAGTGAGGTTCAGCCTGCAACCACCTTACGGCAACAACAAAAAGGGAGGGACAGCGTGTGGGTGTTGGTGACAGTGTGGGAGGCTGTTTAAGTGACATTGAAATACTTGAATTTAAGTGATGATTTCCCTGGTGGTCTGATCGGTAGCTCTCTGGTCTGCAGCTTCGTCAGGTGCAGAGCTACAGACCAGGTGCAAGAGGTCTCGCGAGCACCCAAAGCATTGCCATAGTAACCTGGGCCACTGTGAATGGAGCTCGCAAGAACTCTATCACTTGGTGTGCAGCTCTGTCCCTGACAGAGCTGCAGACTGGAGCCACTGGGCTCTTTCCCAAGCAAACTGATTGAAGTGACTACGCACCTGGCGGCATACAGGGCAAGCCACCGGGCCTCCTCCTGGTGTTGGGCCTGCGATCACGGACTGAGGACCCAGCAGGTCAGTCTGTCTTAAGGCCTGCAGCCATGGTCCCACTGTATAATGCCCCTGCATAATGGGCATTTTGTGCACATGCATGTGATGCCATTCTCACGCATACTCTGTAATACTCCCAGAACACTGATTGTCTAATTAAGTTTGTTATTTAGTTATTTTCTTGCTGGTGCCAAATAAGGAACAAAAGAAAGATATCCATATAAATTTGAAGTTTGCATAATTACATGTTTTCTGCAGATTTACAGATTTGTTTTTCATATACATATACATACATCCCTCTTTTTTTTTTTTTTTAAACTCATTATCTACACAATAGTGGTGGGTCAGTCAATTAACACCAGGAATGTCTCTAAACACTGAAAGTATGATTACCCCATGAAATGTTGTGTGTACTGTCCTATTCCATCTCCAGGCACACTGCAGTGACAGTGCTGTCATGGACTCACTGTGCCTGCCGAGCTGTATCTGTGAGCAACTTGCAATGCATTTTTCGTATTCCACAGTGAGTTGCTTGAACTTTATGAGGCATTAACAGACATGGATTGTTTTCGTTTCTTGGTTGTTGTAAATGCAATTATTGCTTGTGCATGATTAACCTCTCATTGCTTTGCACGTCATTTAACAAGCTTTTCTGTACCTGACATCATCCTGTTCTGGTATGATTGTGATTATCTATAATTACAGAAAACATTTACCATGTCTAGGCCTGCATACCCAGACATTGCATAAAGCATTAACATGCAAGTGGGAAGGATATGGAATCCATGGAAACTGGGAGGTGTTTATATCAGGCAGGGACATGCACAGTTATATTATATCAGGGTGTGTACACAGAAACATACTATGTAAACTGCATTTATAAAATACGAAGTTATACATGAAGTACATTTTAATCTAGTGTTAGCCAGGTGTACACAGATATAATCATGTTTCATTTCCATTGAAGATATAGTAGCTAAGCTACTGCACTGTGACAGTGAGGACAATGTGGCCTGACTGCAACCAGTAAATCCCTTGCACAAGACTATGATAGCAGGAATCATCCTGTTCAACCATGGAAATTGACAAAACCAAAAAAAGTCACCTGCACACTATCCTAAATCCCTATATACATTTAAATAACAAAGCTTTTTAGTACAGTTACATAGTTACATATGCTGAAAAGAGACACGTGTCTATCAAGTTCAGCCTTCCTCACGTCTGTTTTTTTTTCTGTTGATCGAAAATAAATAAACTTCTAATTTTGCAACAAACTAGGAAAAAAGACCCCCCAGTTTATCTAAATCCATCAGCAACAAAGTAATATCTTGCTAACATTGTATTACTTTACAGAGTACAGTGTGTGTGTTTTTATTATTAGCATTTAAGCATTTAAATAACAGCAACATACACATCAGCCACAACATTAAAACCATTGACAGGTGAAGTGAATGACATTGATTATATTTTTGCAGTGGCTCCAGTCAAGGGGTGGTATATATTAGGCACCAAGTGAAGAGTCAATTCTTGACTTTCATGTGTTGGGAACAGGAAAAATGGGCAAGCGAAAAGATCTAAGTGACTTTGACAAGGGTCAAACAGTAATGGCTAGACGCATCTTTCAGAGCATCTCCAAAACTCAAGTCTTGCAGGGTGTTCCCAGTATGCAGTGGTTAGTACCTACCAAAAGTGATGCAAGGAAGGACAACCGGTGAACCCCAGGGTGTTCCCAGTATACTGTGGTTAGTACCTACCAAAAGTGGTGTAAGGAAGGACAACCGGTGAACTGGAGTCAAGACCATGTGCGCACAAGGCTCGCTGTTGCACACGAGGAGCAAATGTTAGCCTGTGTGGTCACACAGAAGAGCTCTGTCATGTTATTGTCTATTTTTTAATATACAACATTGGCAAAATAAAAGATTTTTTTACACCACAGTGTGTCCTGCAGACCATCTTGAATTAATTCCCACAGGAAACCGCAGATTTCCGGGTTGGAAAGCACCTCAGATTTCCAAGGTGAGGCACGCTAAGGAGATATTATCCAGAAACATGATGAAAAACAGAAAAGGGTGAGAGCACTCTAAAACCATAGAAGAAATATTAGACAAATAAATTGTATTTGGTGATTTTTGTCTAATATTTCTTCTATGGTTTTAGAGTGCTCTCACCCTTTTCTGTTTTTCATCATATTATATTATTTGGTGGTTATTGTGGCCCACTAAGGTGATAGTAGCACCTATTGTTTGTATTTGGGAATTGTCACTATTTTTATTTTATTATCCAGAAACAGCTTGGGAGTACATCCATACTTGCACATTGAAGCATTATATAGTACATGTTATTTTTTTTTTCTTTTTAAAGCTATACAAATTCTGTAAAAAGAAAATATTTTGTGTACTGGCTACTTTCTAAGAGGGTATATTCTGGGATATATACCCTGGGGAAGCTGTGCTTATATCTTCATCTCTAATATCTTCTTTTTATCATTGAAATATGCTGTGAAATACTCTGATCAGCCTCTGCATTAAAACAATAGGATTATATATACACACACACACCACAACAACCCACCTCCAGTGTTAGTTGTGGAGGTGTTAATGTGTTAATCATCCACAACTAACACTGGAGGTGGGTTGTTGTGGTGTGTGTGTGTGTATATATAATCCTATTGTTTTAATGCAGAGGCTGATCAGAGTATTTCACTGCATATTTCAATGATAAAAAGATGATATTAGAGATGAAGATGTAACACTGCAGTGGACATCAAAGTGTAAATTTGTCGGTGTCATAACAAATGTCTTTGCCTACTCTATGCCATACTAGTAATTGAGGGACCATTCATACATTTACTACCAGTGGAAATAGTAGTCGTAATTAGAACCGGAGGTACTGGACAACCTAATTCTAACAAATGGGAATTGAAACTTTAAAGAGTCCTAACTTTTAATTTGTATACATTTTGCTTTCTGTCATGAGACTTGGAGTTTTATTTCAGGACGAACTGCAAGATTGGTCCGATCGGTAAATCGACCAAAATTCCAATTTCATAGTCATCATGTGCCAGAATCATAGGGGAACGCACAAACCTGAAAACATGCTCATTTCGGTTCATGATTCGCAGTGCCATTCCCGGCCACAGAAAAAAGACTGAATATACAGCATTGGTTATGTGGCAGGAGTTAACTGCTCAAGTGGGGCGGGCAGATCTTATTTTAAAATATATATTTTTTAAAGTATTCTAAAATGTGTTGGTGTTGGTTCTGGAGGTCCTTTTGTTCACCTACTTAAAAAAAAAAAAAAGAAGAAATGACTCCAGCTGATGCTGCTCCCCATTTTTTTTTTTCAAATGTCTTTCATTGTAGTGGTTTGCCCTGCCTGTTTGAGTCAAGTGGTGCCTGTTTAAATCCAGGGCACAGTTTTTTCCCCACACTATATGACTGATGCTACAAACTGGGAATGCTTAAAGGGACACTCCAGGCACCCAGACCACTTCTGCTCATTGGAGTGGTCTTGGTGCCATCTCCCACTACCCTTAACCCTGCAAGTGTAATTATTGCAGTTTTTCATAAACTGCAATATTTACATTGCAGGGTTAACTCCACCTCTAGTGGCTGTCTATTAGACAGCCACTAGAGGTCACTTCCTGGGTTCTAGCACAGGTTTCCTGTGCTAGAGCGTCGCTGGACGTCCTCACGCTGTGTGAGGACCTCCAGCGTCGCTCAAAACCCCATAGGAAAGCATTGAAATGATTTTTCAATGCTTTCCTATGGGGAGACGTAATGCGCATGCGCGGAATTTCCGCGCATGCACATTAGGTCTCCTCGGCCGGTGAGCGAGATTAGTCTCGCCCACCGGCCGATGTAATCACTAGGAGGAGCGTCGCGGAGGCGGAGACAGCGGCGAGGGACATCGCCGCTATCCCAGGTAAGTCACTGAAGGGGTTTTCACCCCTTCAGTAACCGGGGATTGGTGGGTGGGAGGGAGAGGGACCCTCCAGTGCCAGAAAAACGGATCGTTTTTCTGGCACTGGAGTTTCCCTTTAATTCTTGTCAAGTGGATGGTCATTTTGCCATTTACTTTTTCCATTCATTTTTTTTTTAATTAAAGTGACAAACACTCCACTGTCCAATTCCCAATAAAAAATAATCACTTATATAAAGCTTATTCCTTAATAAAAAACACTACATTTTGCATTTTTCTTTAAATATCTAAAACAGCTTGCAAAAGCTGCAGTTTTCTAGTCTGAAGTCTTTGCAAGTCCTCCCTTTCTTCCCCAGCCCAGACTTTACATGGCTGTCTAATCACAGACTTCTCAATGAAGCTCAATGAGAAGTTTTTGCAAGGCAGGTGCTCTGGGCAATTGTTGCCTCTTGAGTTTAGCTCATTAGGAAGTAACAGGACAGGTTGTCTAATTGCCAGCTGGGGGGATGGGGTCTAACAAGATTAATGAAAAAAAGTAGCAATTCCTATTGATACCTGCATTTTTGTATAATGGAAAAAAAGTGAACACACTGTTCACAAATAAAGCACTTCAGAAAACTTTGTGGAATGTTCCTTTAAAACAAGCATGTCAAACTCAAAGTGTGGCACGGGCCACATAAACAAGGTTTAAGTTTATGTGAGACACACACACACAGATACTCACTGACAGACAGACACACACACACACACACACTCACAAACAGACACTCATTGACAGACACACACATACCTGCTGACAGACACACACACGCTGACAGACACACACATACTCACTGACAGAAGCACACACACTCACAAACAGACAGACACTCACTGACAGACACACATACACACACATACTTGCTGTCACACACAGGCACACACACTAACACACACACACTGACAGACACACACATACTTGCTGCTAGACACACATACTCACTGACAGACAGACACACACATAACTTGCTGACAGACACACACACACACTGACACAGACACACACACTGACAGACACACACATACTCCCTGACACAGACACACTGACACACCCACACATACTCCCTGACAGACACACACTGACACAGACACACACATACTCACTGACTGACAGACACACACACACTTACACATATACTTTTCATTATTGCTTCTTACCTTATGGAGCCGATGGGGGGGGGGGCATCTCCCTGGGGTCCTTCCTGCTCCTCACTACTCCCGTGCGCAGTTTAGTGATGCCGGGTGCCGGAATATGACGTCATATTCCGGCGCCCGGCTTCACTTCAGTCGGCACGCGCGAGGGAGCAGTGAGGAGCTGGAAGGCTGAGCTCCCTCGTGGCCCTCGTCCCCGGCCGGGTAAATGTTAGCATAGTAGGCACTGCAATATGGGGAAAGCAGGTGCCTACTCTGCTATACCACTGAGCATACACTCGCGTCTCGCTGGGACGCAAAGATGGTTTGACATGCTTGCTTTAAAATGACACCAGCTCCCCATTTTTCATAATACAAGATATCAAAAGGAAATACATCGCAATCACTCATTATAAAAGTTCGCTCACTTCTTTTTTTAGTCCATATTTATGAATCTAATTATGGCATCTCAGAATTTACATTTTAAAAAAATGGCTGATATTGCATACGTCATTGAGTCAGGCAAATATTGTAGCCGTTTTTGCATGTCAGCACAATCTAGTGACTAAATTTTCTGCTTTTCCGGCTTTTTTTTTTTTTTTTTTTTTTTGGTACTACAGCAAGTAAAAAAAAAAACTCTGCTCAAGTGGATCGGAAAAGAAACATTTTTTTGTAATTAGCTACTTTTTAGCAAACAAAAGACTAAGCAGAGACTTTGCTTTAGATACATGACCTCTTGTGGCTGCCAATTATAATTACAGATTAACTGTTAGTGCAACTTATACTATCATTTGTCTGTATATTGTACAATTTGAACACACATTGATGCACAGAGATACCTCCTTCAATAAGATAAAACGGCTATTAAACAATATATGTTCTAGTCTAACACATATAGTTGACAATGAGAGCCTACATTGTTTTTTGCTATCTCTTCCATATTAGTTCTCATATTAAAATAACTTTGTCAGTTGCGTCCAGTGGCAGTTTGATTTAATGATCTGACAATTTGCACACCAATGTCCATGACCACGCTGTAATCAGATAGTGATGGTGATAATCATTGTTTTGGACTAGCATTAACAAAAACACACAGCTGTTAGTGGGTACACTTGCACACATCATACTTTTCAACAATTCCTAATTTAGTGGGTAAAGCCTAGCATTTTCTGTTGATTAATAACTGCCCCCACAAAAATCAACAAATTGTGACTCGAAGCATACATATGGTACTATGGAGTTGAGAAACCATTCCCAAGAGACAAGTATTTCACACTCATTACCCTTTCTGCTGGTGTCATGAATACCACCTTTCCTGTTTTTAAGCAGGCTTGTTTGCTAAACTGTGAATTTACAGAAATTTACCAGAGAATTTCTCTTTTTTGGGTCAAAACACCGAGCTGGAAACATAACTGACTTTCATTCTTTTGGAAAAGCCTTTCAAATGACCACAATTTGTAAGAAAACATTTAAGACAATGTATCTACAGAAGTCAACATTATAATCTATGGGAGGTTTTGTGGATAAATCTTTTGAAACGTTCTAGAATTGTTCCAATTGCATTTTTTTGGGCCTTAAAGGACCACTCTAGGCACCCAGACCACTTCAGCTTAATGAAGTGGTCTGGGTGCCAGGTCCTTCTAGGGTTAACCCATTTTTTCATAAACATAGCAGTTTCAGAGAAACTGCTATGTTTGTGAATGGGTTAAGCCTTCCCCTATTTCCTCTAGTGGCTGTCTCACTGACAGCCGCTAGAGGCGCTTGTGTGATTCTCACTGTGAAAATCACAGTGAGAGCACGCAAGCGTCCATAGGAAAGCATTATGAATGCTTTCCTATGTGACCGGCTGAATGCGCGCGCAGCTCTTGCCGCGCGTGCGCATTCAGCCGACGGGGAGGAGAGCTCTCCGCCCACCGCTGGAAAAAGGTAAGTTTTAACCCCTTTACCCTTTCCAGAGCCGGGCGGGAGTGGGTCCCTGAGGGTGGGGGCACCCTCAGGGCACTCTATTGCCAGGAAAATGAGTATGTTTTCCTGGCACTAGAGTGGTCCTTTAAATTTGAAACTCGTTCTGACAGATTTCAAATTTTAGGTGAAAATAGTTAAGATGGAAATATAGGTGAAGTATAAAACTGTGCCAGTTTGTCTACTTTGGATTGAATAGTAAGAAATGACTTGGTCAATTCCCAACAATTCACAGGAAGGAAAAAAAGGACACTATGAGAGATAGGAGATGCCTCCACCTACTAACTTGACTGCCTCAGACTTTGAAACTCACTTCACTGACAAGATCTCTACAATCAGAGAAGAGATCTCTCATCTTTCTCCTCCCCCTTGCAATACTTCCCCTAACTTCACTCCTTCTGCTGTTCTATGTTCATTCACACCCGCTACATTGGAAGAGGTTTCTGCTCTGCTCCAGTCCTCCCGCCCCACCACCTGCTCCCTAGATCCAATTCCCTCGCATCTCATCCGTACTCTGTCTTCTTCTCTTTCTCCACCTCTCACTAAAATTCTCAATCTCTCTCTCTCCTCTGGTATATTTCCATCGTCCTTCAAACATGCAACTGTAACCCCAATTCTAAAGAAGCCCAATCTTGACCCTAACTCCCCATCCAACTATCGTCCTATCTCTCTACTGCCTTTTGCATCCAAGATCCTTGAAAGAATTGTGTATGCGAGATTGACAGACTTCCTTGAATCAAACTCTCTGCTAGACCCGCTTCAGTCTGGTTTCCGCGCTAAGCACTCTGAGGAAATGGCACTGACCAAAGTATCCAATGATCTACTCGCTGCAAAATCTTGTGATCACTACTCTATCCTAATTCTCCTTGACCTGGTTGCGGCTTTTGACACTGTTGATCATCAACAGCTTCTTCTCATCCTTAGCAATATCGGTCTACAAGATATTGCTCTCTCCTGGTTCTCCTCCTACCTCTCCCAGCGCTCTTTCAGTGTTTCTTTCTCTGGCTCTGCTTCTTCTCCCCAACTCCTCTCTGTTGGTGTCCCTCAAGGTTCAGTCCTTGGTCCCCTACTGTTCTCTATCAATACTGCCTCACTTGGTAAACTCATTAGCTCCTTTGGCTTCCAATATCATTTCTATGCAGATGACACGCAAATCTACCTGTCCTCTCCTGGTCTCTCCCCGTCCCTCTTGACTAGTGTCTCTGACTGCCTCTCTGCTGTTTCTAATTGGATGGCTGCCCACTTCCTTAAACTAAACTTGACCAAAACTGAAATTCTGGTCTTTCCTCCTTCAAGCCTCATGTTCACTCTATCGCCAAAGCCTGTCATTTCCATCTCAAAAACATTACGCGCATCCGCCCCTACTTAACGCCAGATGCGACTAAGGTGTTGGTCCATTCCACTGTACTTTCTCGCCTTGACTACTGTAATCCGCTTCTCAGTGGTCTTACGTGCTCCCAACTTGCGCCGTTACAGTCCATAATGAATGCCGCGGCGAGGCTCATCTTCCTGTCCGCCCGCACCTCCCATGTCTCACCCTTCTGTCAGTCCCTACATTGGCTTCCTATAAAATATAGAGCTCAATTTAAAATTCTGGTTCTTGCTTTCAAATGTCTAAATAATGCTGCTCCCACCTATCTATCCTCCCTTATACACAAGTATGTCTCGTCTAGGCCTTTACGATCTGCTGAAGACTTACGTCTATCTTCCGTCCGTACTCCCACCTCTGATGCTCGCCTTCAAGACTTCTCGAGGGCTGCACCGTTCCTGTGGAACTCGTTTCCCTCCTCCGTTAGATGCTCACCCAGTCTCCACTCCTTCAAAAAATCATTAAAAACCCACTTCTTCATAAAAGCGTATCAATTAAACTCTTAATAGCTCCCAACTGATTCCTCTTCTGCAACTGTCACTAGTCTAATACTATCGTTACCTTTTGTGTCATTTTACCCCACTCCCTCTAGCATGTAAGCTCATTGAGCAGGGCCCTCAACCCCTCTGTTCCTGTGTGTCCAACTTGTCTGGTTACAACTACATGTCTGTTCGTCCACCCATTGTAAAGCGCTGCGGAATTTGACAGCGCTCTATAAATAATATAATAATAATAATAATAATGATATAAGTACAGTGGTGCAACATAATTTTTATATTTATTCCAGGGTGGGGTCTGACTGTCATGCCTGATAGATGTGTCTTGCAAAAGCTACAAGCTTTCGCTCCATTAAACCTTGAAATTGGGGTTGGTTTTGACCCATCTGCAGTGAAAATGTAATCCACACAATTCTAGCCTTAGTGAGGCATATTCTTGGCGAGTTTGGCTTACCTAGAGTGGGCACATCCCTGCCGCCAGGTCAATCTGGTCTGAGGCCTGATGGACTCTGAGAGAGGGAGAGGCAGCCGATCTCCTGCCCTGAGCAACCCGAGCCAGGCCACCTGTTGGTTGGTGCCCTGTTGCCCCCCACAAGGACTGGTGGGGTTGATCCCGGCCTATCCTATGGAGGCTCCCCACTACCCTGTGAGAGCACGGCATTGCTGCTGAAACTCAAGACAAGTCACAGCATTATCTGCAAAATGGCTGATGCCACATGCTCCTTCAACCCTTGCTATGAGAGGTCAAATGTGGTGCTTTAATTAAACAAAATTGCTGCTCCTTTTGGGGGAAGCTGGATGCTTGCTTGTGCCCTACAGCTTCAGAGCTCCCTCCTGACAACTTACCTGAGTGGAGGACTGTGGATACATCTCCTAAACAGGCTCGCCCGGAAAGAAAGTATAAGTGGGACCCTATCTTGGTGTTGGCAAAATGAGGGTCCTCAAGGGAAAGTGATTGCCTGAAGTCAACTCACAAGGTCCAGCAACTTTACTGATGAACCCACACCCACTCTATCGTCATGCTAACATCCAGTGTATATTTCCAGGTGGGCTAACTTGCCCAAACAGGAGAACACCAGTGTGGAACTTTGCTTGACCCCTAGATACTGCGTGTGAAACTCATCCTGGCATTGTGCCCCATCACTGCCTATCAAACTGACACCATTTGGACACTTGCCTTATTTTAGGGTTGCATTTATTTTGAACAAAAAATGTTAGAATAAAATCTGTAGGTTAACTAACTATAAATATGGTCTGCTTCATACTAAAAGGAGTGGCTTAGACATGGAAATATAAAAACAAACAAACAACAAGAGAAGTGTTTAGGTACAGAGTATAGACATTAGCATTTTTTATTGGTGTGTATATGTACCTTACTCTGCCTGAATGATATCTTATGTCTTATGTTTTGTATTTTGACTTCACTGTATTTAGTAATTTATTTTAAAGAACCTATGTTAATTGCTATTGTTTCTGGTGGAGCACTAGCTTTCTGACCTCATAGGGGCTCCCTGGGGGTGTTCTACTCATACTTAAGCAGTGGATCCTAACTATACAGTTTCCTAAGTGTTCATTTTTGACTCCTCCATCATATGTCCCTTTACATGAATTCCAGTCTAACCCACAACTACATATACCTTGTGCTTGTCTGCTTGTCTTACACATATGATGGTGTGTCTAGTGTTGTATTTCTTGCTAATCTTTCTTTTTTATTATCTTTTCTTACTTAATACTCTGTGTCTAGACCGGGGATCAGCAACCTATGGCACGTGTGCCAAACATGGCACTTGAGGTGCCTTTGCGTGGCACTCATGGCTGCCAGAGCCAAACAGGCTTTGGCCTATCAGGAGTTTCAGTGGGACATTAGTGAAAAGGAATTCGCACTGGAGTAGAGCGGCCTGCAGCAGCTATCACAGCTCCTGCCCTTGATCTGTACCTGACCATCCCTGTCCTCACTGGACCCCAGGGAAGTCACATATGCTGCTAGATATACACAGAGCTGCAAAAGAAGCCCCCACCCCCTCATACAAATAAAAGAAACAGCCCACACAAGCCCAACACCACTGACAATCCACATACTCAACAACACATCCAGTCTCTAACATGCAATACCACAAGCAGACTCACAAATACACATGCCACCAAACAAACAATGTGACATATCATCCATACAGGGCCAGCCTTAGGGGTGTGCAAGCTGTGTGGCCGCACAGGGTGCCATGGAGCAGGGGGCGTCCTGCAGCCGACACAGCTCACACATTGCCGGCTATCCGGGTGGAGGATTTCATTATTCTCCACCCGGGATTAAAAAACAAAAAAACTACAGCTACATTGCGGCTTAGCGTGTGGCAGGGGCGGGGCTAAATGGCGGTGGGGTGGAGGTGGGGCTAGAAGTGCCAGGTCATTGCTGCATGGGAAGCAGGAAGGAGTCCTTGCTTCCCTAACAACCAGAATCCAGGAGCTGCACTACTTCCACCTCCATAATGAACAGAGGTAACTGTGTGTAACTGTCTGCCTGTGTGTGACTGTCTGTGTCTCTGTGTGTGTGTGTGTGACTGTCTGCCTGTGTGTGTGTGTGTGTGTCTGTCTGCCTGTGCGTGTGTGGCTACCTGTGTGTGTGTGTGTGACTCTCTGTCTGCCTGTGTGTGTGTGTGTGGCTGTCTGCATGTAATGGTGTGTGTGTGTGTGACACTGTATGTGTGGCTGTATTTACGTGACTGTCCATCTGTACCTGTGTGTGTTTGTGACTGTCCCTCTGTGACTGTGCGTGTGTGTGACTGTCTGCCTGTAACTCTCTGTGTGTATGTGTGTGTAATGAATATTTATTTTTAAATCATTATTAACTTAATAAATCACTACACTTCTACACATGGATGACAGGGAAGAGGGGGCGCTGCGAAGATGTTTCGCACGGGGCACCTACAGGCCTATGGCCAGTCCTGCTTCCATACACACAATTCCACAAGCGGCAACCATACTCAGCCCACACTCATGGGTATCATACACAGTACTACAAACTACTCATGAACATACAATATAACAGCCCACATACACAGAAATGTTACAAAGCAACTGCAGCACCCATAAATAACACAAGCACAATGCGGCACCACACACCTTATTTAAAAACATAATAGCACGGGCATGCCAAGGGGACTTCAACATCTTGTTTTGGCACAGTACTACTAAAAGGTTGACTACCCCAGGTCTAGACTATCTGACATGCCTACTAGCATAGTTGTCATCTAATGCTTAGACATGTGTGCCTAACTTGACTATGTTATACCTTTAAAAAATAAATTAGCATTCTGATATGTCTAAACAACGTAGTTATGCTATGTTATATTTTTAAAGTTATTCCTTTATTTTAATTATAAAACGTTTGAAAAAAGGAAAAACCTTTGACAGTATATGACCATACCAAAGTGCCATTGTATGTCATATTGTATGCTATATAGGGCCGTCTTTAACGCGGGGCAAACGGGGAAGCTTACTCGGGCTCAGTTACTCCTGGGGGGCCTAAGGCAGCAGCCATGTGGGCCCCACTGCCCTCAACAATTTATTTGGGCCCCACACTCTAAGGAGGCCCACCGGGTGGCCCATGCACTTAGGGCCACCCAGTGGGCTTCTATCAGCAGGGGCCCGGTCGTATGCTGTGGCCCTTTAACAGCACGACCGGTCCTTCCATTTTGGCAACATGGGAGGAAGTGACAGCCGTGAGTCACTTCCTCCCATAAAGAGAGCAGCTGGGTGGGAGGGAGCAGGAGGAGCAGAGCGGGAGTGAGGAGAAGGCAGTGAGGATGGGGGCTCCTCACTCCCATCGACTGGACCCCAGGGAAGCCACCCTCCAGCAAAAGATAGGAAACTGGACCGTGTTTTTACATGTGTGTCAGTATGTCTGTGTTTTTGTCAGTATAACTGTGTGTATCAGTGTATGTATGTGTGTGTCAGTATGTCTGTGTGTGTGCGCGCGTCAGTATTTCTGTCAGTGTATGTGTGTGTCAGCATGCCTGTCAATGTATGTATTTGTGTGTATCAGTATGTCAGTCAGTTTATATGTCTGTGTATCTATAAATTGTCAGTGTGTGTATCTGTATGTAGTCAGTGTGTGTATCTGTGTGTGTCAGTATGTCTGTCGGTGTGTGTGTGTGTCAGTATGCCTGTCAATGTGTGTATTTGTATATGTCGGTCAGCTTATATGTCTATCTGTATGTGTATCAGTATGTCAGTCAGTTTATATGTCTGTGTATCTGTAAGTAGTCAGTGTGTGTATTGGTGTATTTGCATGTGTATCAGTGTGTCTGAGCACCAAAATTATATTTAAACACACATTCAAAAAAACAACACTGCACATAAATGCACGCTTGTATCCAAACTCCAACACCACATGCAAACACATTCAGAGAAATATATTTCATACAAAAACATGCTTACATTCAAACAGTGCAAAATACAACCCTGCAAGCATGGGAAATTGGTAGAACCCCACCTGTCAATGCATTGTTGGAGTTGCACGACTGATAGGGTTCTACCTTTTGTTCAACCTTGCAATTGGGGAGCCAAACAAAATTCTTGCACCAGGGATCTTTATACTTAAGTTCCGCCACTGCCTTGGGGTGGAGGGCATGATTGCATGTAAGGGAGTTGGGGACACGGTCTATGGGGGAACAAGCAAATGCTTGCCCAGAGTCCAATCATTATTAAAGACGGCCCTGATCCTAGAACAACGCAAGATTCCCTTTCTATACAAATTGCCACTGATATAAAATGTATGACTTCTGTCACTGCAAAAAAAAAAGAATTAAAAATAAATACATTCACAGTTTTATAGAGATATGCTGTTCACACTTGATGTGTTTAAATGTGGCTGTATGAGCTTAACATAATGACTACATGTATTGACCTTCTTTACCTGTAGAGTGAAAATAATATTTTAATTTTTTTTATAGATAGTTCTTGTCACGTTACTGGAAAAATACATAATTGAAGTGGGCCCATGAACAGAAAAAAGTAT
Source organism: Pelobates fuscus (assembly GCF_036172605.1). Lineage (NCBI taxonomy): Eukaryota > Metazoa > Chordata > Amphibia > Anura > Pelobatidae > Pelobates > Pelobates fuscus. The sequence continues at coordinate 281,886,217 of NC_086319.1, read as the reverse complement.
AAATTTGTAAAGCAAAATTCAAACAAATAGCAAAATGGCAAAATTATTATGCTTTAGTTTCAAAACCACTGCTCCTAAAAGGTTAAAGATGTGGAGAAAAAATATGAAAAATAAGAAAGGAACAGAAAGGAAGTTATAATATATAATTGCCACTGGTAAGAAAACAAAAGTGTCAGATCCTTAAAGTGTTAACCTCTAGAACGTGATTCACAGGGACTACTTCACTAAACTTGAAAATGAGAGCCTAGCACAGGCTTCTTCAGAAGCTGGATTATCAGGTCACTAGACCTAAATTTATATACATACACAGGGCCGCCATCAGGGCATGACAACCGCAACGGTTGTCATGGGCCCGGCGGTCCTGGGGGGCCCGGACTGCTCAGGTCGTCCGGGCCCCACATTCAGTGGGAACATACCGGGTCGCAGGGGGCCCTGCGACCCCGGTATGTACCCACTGGGCCAGCCTCTTCTCCTGGGGGGCCCAGCAGCCGGTCACCTCAGGGCCCCCCAGAGGCTGACCCTGCTGACACCCGGCGGGCGCGCGAGGGAGCACTCTCCTCGGAGTGCTTCCTCTTCAGCTCCCTCGCGCACCGTACTGATGTCGGAGCCGGAAGATGACGTCATCTTCCGGCTCCGGCATCAGTACGCGGCGCGCGAGGGAGCTGAAGAGGAAGCACTCAGCCAGGGAGAGTGCTCCCTCGCGCGCCCGCCGGGTGTCAGGACATTTGAGTGAGGGGAGGGAGGGAGGACATTTTGAGTGAGTGAGGGGGGAGGGAGGACATTTGAGTGAGGGGGGAGGGAGGGAGGACATTTGAGTGAGGGGGGGGAGGGAGGGAGGACATTTGAGGGGGGGAGGGAGGGAGGACATTTGAGTGAGGGGGGGAGGGAGGGAGGACATTTGAGTGAGGGGGGGGAGGGAGGACATTTGAGTGAGGGGGGGAGGGAGGACATTTGAGTGAGGGGAGGGAGGACATTTGAGGGGGGGAGGGGGGGAGGGAGGACATTTGAGTGAGTGAGGGGGGGAGGGAGGACATTTGAGTGAGGGGGGGAGGGAGGACATTTGAGTGAGGTGGGGAGGGGGGGAGGGAGGACATTTGAGGGAGGGGGGGAGGGGGGGAGGGAGGACATTTGAGTGAGGGGGGAGGGAGGGAGGACATTTGAGTGAGGGGGGAGGGAGGGAGGACATTTGAGTGAGGGGGGAGGGAGGGAGGACATTTGAGTGAGGGGGAGGGAGGGAGGACATTTGAGTGAGGGGGGAGGGAGGACATTTGAGTGAGTGGGGGGGAGGGAGGGAGGACATTTGAGTGAGTGGGGGAGAGGGAGGGAAGGGAGGAAATTTGAGGGAGTGGGGGGGAGAGGAAGGGAGGACATTTGAGGGGGGAGAGGAAGGGAGGAAATTTGAGGGGGGAGAGGATGGAAATTTGAGGGAGGGGGGAGAGGAAGGAAATTTGAGGGAGGGGTGAGGAAGGAAATTTGAGGGGGGAGGAAGGAAATTTGAGGGGGGAGGGAGGAAGGAAATTGGAGGGGGAGAGGAAGGAAATTGGAGGGGGAGAGGAAGGAAATTGGAGGGGGAGAGGAAGGAAATTGGAGGGGGGAGAAGGAAGGAAATTGGAGGGGGGAGAAGGAAGGAAATGAGAGGGAGGGGGAGAAGAAGGAAATTGGAGGGGGGAGAAGGCAATGAGAGGGAGGGGGAGAAGAAGGAAATTGACGGGGGTAGGGGGAGAGCTTGACATCCATCACGCACACACACAATGCACCCCTTGCACACAGAAAAACACACAATGCATTACACACAGACACACATACACAAGCAATGCATCCCTTACACACAGCAACAAACAATGCACCCCTTCCACACACTCAGTGCATCCCTTACAGACACACACACACTGCATCCCATACATACACAAACTCCCCTTGCAGCCCTTACACATACAAACACAGATTCACACAATGCATTCCTTACACACATCAGGACATCCCCACTCCCCCCCGTGTAAAGGGCCCTCAAAAAATGGAGCTGCTTCCCATTCTCCCAGAACATTGATTTTTGTGACCACAGTTACAAACCGCCTCCAGAGAGCCTGTTCTACACCAGACCAGTGGAGCCAGACGGCAGCTGAAGCTCATCATCATCCTCATCTGGTTGTAAGTAGGCAATCTAGTATATTATTCGTGGCACTAATCTCTAATTTACCTCACATTAAAGGGACACTATAGTCCCCAGAACCACTGCAGCTTAATGTAGTGGTTCTGGTGTCTATAGCCTGTCCTTGCAGGCCTTTTAATGTAAACACGGCGGCACTGCAGCACTGTGTTAGTTAACATGGCAGATCATATGGGTGGGGCACTGTGATGTCACATGGGGGGGCGGCAAACTTTACTTTTGCCTAGGGCGGCAAAAATCCTTGCACCGGCCCTGCAGACACTGCATGCCTGTGGGCGGACTCGGGGGGGGGGGGGACTCGGGTGTAGGCGCCGGGGGGCCCAGACCTTGAGCTGTGTCAGGGGCCCCAAAATTTCTGATGGCAGCCCTGTACATACATATTATGTTTGATCTCCCTATTGTGTGATTATAATTTTTAGATTTTTTTAAAATAACTTTAATAAAGGATAATAATAATAAAAAAAACCTTATCTATACACTTAATTGTTTGTGGGCGAAGTCTGCAATCTGCCAAAATAACTTCTACTGAGGGTTATTCCCTCCCTATGCCTGCATACAATACCTATCGAGCTCCCTGTATCTCCCTAAACGTATATGCAGTTCATCCCCATTAATATACTTCACATCACGGATACTGCCTCTCTTACTTTTTTTTTCTTTTTTGAAAGCTCAAAATAAATACATGCATACATACATAAATAAATTACTATATACAGAACCATTTAAATGGATTAAGGGGCCTAATTTTGTCTCCTACATGCAAAATGCATGAGTAATTCTACATATTAGTTGGCAGAGGTGGAGATTTACCCAATATGTGCCAGTTTGACTTGGAACCATTAATATCTGCTACGACTCTGCTCCCTTGCACTCACTTGTTGATGTGAGAGTTAATATAGTTGTAAAACAGATTGTTTACATTTTTGTATAACACCTGAAGGCAAGGGAGGGCTTGCATTTTGTGTGTAAGCAATTAACCCCTTGGCCACTAGTATACAGGTGACCCTGGGGTCCAGTCTCAAAGCACCATACTCCTAATAATTAAATACAGAGGGGAGTACATGGGTATGGCTCTCTAAGTACCACTGGAGCAGAAGACTCGTAATATTGGTTCAGGGGAGCAACTGTAATTAACACCCTTTTTGAGCATAATCTTACAGATCTCAGCATAAGTAGTCATATTTACATGGAGCCCATTCCCACCAATGAAAACCACAAATTAAGTGAGTGGTTGAGTAAGTATTTGATTTAGGGGTATGGAGAGCAGGGAGGGACTTGTACAGAATTGAGAGACTAATACAGAATTGATTTATTTTTTTATTGACTGGTGTTCCACTCTCAGGTTGCAAAATCTGCTTAGCTTCAGAGAAGACTGTACAGAACAGAAGCGACATGGAACAGAACCACTGGAACTTTAAACTGGAGACCAAAAAGAAGTCTTTGCTTCTCTTTGTGACTAGATAGACAAGGGTCTTGACCTCTGATCCCAGGCTGTATTACTGACGCAAGATGCAGAACAAGTACTAGGACAGGTAGCAGGTTCTCGGTGCTGTATCTGGTGGTGTTACAACCTACCACCAATGTCACCCACTCTACTACTACCATAACCATTAGGCAGAGATGTCGGTGGTGAGGACAGTGTTGATATAGGCAGGTTGTACAGGAACATCTCATCATATGGTAAATTAAACAAAGCTAAAATGTTCCACTAGCCCAGATGCTACTGCCAGTGCCACTTACACCAACCTTGATTAAGTGATTTAGAACTGTGCTTTATTTTTTTATGTTATTTTGAGTAATAGACAGATTATTTGCTTTGCAGTGTTCTTCTGTGCCACTGCTTGTTCTCTGGAAATTGCACCAATATGCACAGTGTGTGCCTGCAGTTTAGTGGCTACAGTTTACTGCTCAAGTGAATCCTACCACACTGAGTGTGGCATGTATTTTTTTACCTCTTTGTAGAAGAAAAAGTAATCTAAAATCTTGTGATGTTCGTCCTTGTGGCCTTTTTTCCCATTTATATTTATCCACCTGCTTCCAATTTCCATTTATATTAATATTCCCTCTGTTATTTTGTTCTTAGTTTCTATGCAATTGTTATCATTGTACCTGATCTTAAGTATTATTGAGTGTAGAAGAAAAGGTAATCTAAAATCTTGTGGTGTTTGGTGCTGGTGGCCTTCCCTTGCTAATTCACCTAAAAAAAAAATTACTTAATTTACTCATGCTGCTGCTCCACCAATTTTTAAATGCCTTTCATTGTAGTGGTCTTGCCCTTCATTACTGAGTCAGAACCGAGCAGGTTTTAATTCCTAATAAAAAGGAAACCTGAGGGACATTCAACAAAATATAGCGACATACCGATATGCACACAGATACACACACTGACAACAAACAGATACAGACACATACAGATGCACAGACATATGAACTGACAGACATACTGACACACACAAATACATACAATGACAGACATAATGACACACACACAGTGACACAGACACATACAATGGCAAACATACTGACACACACAGATATATACACTGACAGAAATGCTGACACACTAACAGATACATTGACAGACATACTGACACACACTGTCACATAAACTGATAGACTTAATGACACACACAGGCACATGCACTGATAGACTTACTGACACACACAGGCACACACACACACACACACACACACACAGGGGCACGTATGCAGACATACTCACACACAGACACACTGATATACATACTGACACACAAACACAGGCACATACACTGACATACATACTGACATACACACACACAGGCACATACATTGATAGACATACTGACACACACACACACACGCAGACACACTGATGGACATACTGACACACACAAGCACATTCATTGACAGTCATATTGACACACACAGACATACTGATAGACATACTGACACACACACACAGGCACATACACTGACAGACATACTGATACACACATACATTCACATATACTGACACACTCACAGGCACATACACTGACAGACATACTGGCACACAGACATACTGACACCCACAGATACATACACTGTTAGACATATTGACACACACATACTGACACACACAGAAACATACACTGTCAGACATTCTGACACACATACTGACACACACACACACACATACTAACATACATATAAAATCATTTCTTTTAAACCACTGTCCAGTTTGCTACATTTTGCTGCAAGGTGGCATCCCTGGGGTCCAGTGTGGTGCCTGACGCTGATGGGAGTGAGGAGCCCCATTCTCACGGCCACTTCCTCCTCCCTCCCGCACGACTCCTCCTGCACCCTCCCGCGCAACTCCTCTCTTCATGGGAGGAAGTGACTCGTGGCTGTCACTTTCTCCCAGCTGGCTGCCAAAAAGCAAGGGGCTGAGTCGCGCAGTTAAAGCACTACAGCGCATGTGCATGGCAGTAGTGCACACGGGGCAATTCTGCTTAGGGCCCTGGGCAACCTTAATCCAATTTCGATTTTGATTCATTTTTTGAAATCCTCAACTGTAATGGGGGTCACATGTTGTTCTATTCGTGTTATTCAGCAAAAAACTTGTTTTAAATGTTCATTTTAGAACATATCTTTATCAAATATTGTCTGTGAAGAAACTGTTACATTTTTCAACTCATTTGCCCTCTCATTTGGCCCTCAAGTAGTTAAACATGTAGGAGACACCCAGAATCATTCTATTCCCATTTCTCACTGTCTGTAAATAATTAATTCACGGTTTCTGGCTGAATGGGGCTGTGGAAATGAAGCTGGGATAATTCAGTGGCTCTGTCACTTCGGTGCTGGTTATTAAGGCAGCGAGGCCGATGCTGCGCCTGTGAGTTCATGCATAGCAAATGTTTGAAGCTAGAACTCCATTATACAGAGTAAAACCCAGATCATTAGTTTGTTGACTAAACCACGAGCCTCTGAGTCATTACCCTGGGTAACTGCTTGTGGACACTGATGGATTCCCGGCACAGAAACCAACAACCTTACTTCATTTACTAATTTGACAAATTTTTCTAGCAGTCACTTAAAACATATTCCATGTCGGATCTTTTTAACCAGCTGCTTCTTTTTCATTTACAGAAGCAGTAGGCATAAAATGTATAGTAAGAAGAACACGTTCCAAGTCACATATGTTTATATGCATATTATATGCATGCTATGCACTCTACAATACTACATAGTACAAATAAATACAGTTACCATATACGTATATTCTGTACAGTGTAGAGTTTTGGTTTGTTAATAATACCGGCACATCGCATACTATATCGACATATAATAATGGACTTATGTCAAGACGAATTATTATTCCAGTTGCTCCAATGTACCTATGTTACTGTGTGTTGGTAAATATCAATTACAGGATTCAATCTAAAAATGTTTATTTTAAAATGTGTGAATTTGTAAGAGTGCTGTACATATAAAGCAGCAAGGTGTTTACCCCATAACCCTCATCTGTCATGAGGTATTAGTCTCATCACTCTCATCTAGGCTGAGATGCAGTCTTTCTAATACCAGGTCAGGATCCGTCTTTAGATCAGGTGACTTTTAATCACTGGAATGTTGCAACCATCCATCCATTTGTGGTGAGGTGGCACTCAATGTAAGTCTCCTATAAAGCCCCCACAAGAGAGAAGCCATGTCTTGAACTATCCTTGTCCTGTATATTTTAGTATAATAATATTAGTGGCTTGATTCCTCACAGACAGGCCCGGGTTGGTATCTTATTCCCTCACATGCTTAGTTCAGCCAATTTTAATTTGCTCTGATTAGACTTTTCTGATGATTTATTGCTAGGTTTGCAGTTTTTGCCTTTTGCAAGTTATCTTACACTGCTTCTATAACATGATGTTGCTATCTGCAAATTGTGTCAGAGGCTTGGTTATCATACTTCCTATTATTATTACATGAAGCTGATGGTTATAGATTCTGGGATGCATTCAGTTTTTTAGCCAATTCTATGTGTTGATGTATAAACACTTACTATTTGTAAATGACACAATAGACTTTAAAGGGACACTATAGTCACTAGAACAACAGGTGAATGTATCCTAGGAGCACCTCTAGTGGGCACTCCTCAGATGGCTACTGGACGTGTTTCCTGGGTCAGTGCTACACAGTGTGCAACAGTGATGCTCAGCATCTAAACGGTCTGTGTGTAGACGCTAAACTTTTGCCATAGAGATGCATTGATTCAATGCATCATAGAGATGCATTGATTCAATGCATCTCAAGGAAGACATGGTGATTGGCCAGGGTGGCATTTCGTCCCTGGTCTGTCTCTTTGGCTGAGATCATCAGAACTGACAATCTCAGCCAACCCAATGGGTTTGCTACAGTAAAGCATTATGATTCACTGAGATCACCAATTCTGATGTTCTCAGCCAAGGATACGGACCCGCATGGTGCTGGAAAAAAAGTTTATTTTGAATATATTTAATATATTGTTTTTAACACTATAGGATCAGGGATATATGTTTGTGTTCCTAACCCTATAGTGTTCCTTTAAATACAAAAGTTAGCAAACTAGAATCTGATAACTACAACGTCCGTTGGTGATCTCAGTCAATCTAATGCTTTGCCATAGGAAAGAAACCATATGATAGAAAGAGCAGAGTTTTACTCTGCTATTTCGTCAAAAGCACCTCAAGTGGCTGTCTGAGTGACAGCGACTAGCGGCTTTTAACCAATGCAATGCAAAAATTACCATTCTGCAGAATGGCAATGTTTTCACTTGCAGAGTTAAACGTTTGGGGGGCACATGACATTGAGATGATGTCTTGATGCCTCCAGTGTCCCTTAAAGAATATCATCTGCAGTGACAAACGTGTTTCTTCTCTATTTATGCTTCTGAGTATAAACATATGTCTTCAGGTTTATTCAGTTTCTGTAAATAAAGTTGGCAAAATTATTAATTCTGTTAGCTCTCATGGGTTATCCCTTAATTTACAGTAACATAATGTGTAGCAGATTTTGTTTTGATAAGTGATTAATGTATTTCAATCTTTGACTGTTCTCAATTAACAGAAGCATATTACTTTGATTTCTGTGCTTATACTCAGCCCTTCCATTCTCCATCAACTAAGAGATTTGCAAACTAAAGTTTCTACTTGAAGCTGAACTACTGCCGGTGCAGGCAGTGTAGCTGCACTGGGGCCTGCATGCTGTGTAGGCCCATTGAGTGGCTCAAGCACTTAGGGCCATCCAATGGGTATTGTTGAACAGATTGCGCTCTTAAAGGGCTGTGGCATCTGATCCAGCCCCTGTTCAGCAATACCCATCAGATGCTGGGAGGAAGTGAGAGCCTGTCACTTCCTTCCAGCTTCAATAGAGAGAGCACCATGCGGCAGGCAGAGGATCAAGAGGTACAGGCAGCAGGGGGGAGAGAAGCAAGGTGAGAGCTGCTCTAGACCCCACATTCCTAATCCCATCAGTCTCAGCCTGCAGGAGGACCTCAAGCAAGTCACGCTCCTGCATAAAAAAGGTACGTTAACAGAATTATGGCTGCAAATATAACAAATATGACATGTATGCATGTGTCAGTTTGTGTGTGTGTATCTGTGTGTATCTGTCAGTCTGTGTATCTGTGTGTCAAGGAGTGTATGTGTCAAGGTGTGTGCATGTGTTAAGGTGTATGCATGTGTCATGTGTTAGTGTGTGTATCAAGCAGAAACATTCCATGCAATCACACCCCTACATTCAAACTCCAAAATTATATACAAACACAGCCCAAACCAATACTACACACAAATATACATTCACTATTTAAAAGCCAGCATCCTACTTCCAAACACAGTGTAACAGAGCTCCCTGTACCCCAGCTGGGTACCACCGCCAAAGACTGCATCCTAGTTGGAACAGGGGACAAACTGCAGCACTTATGCCCTAGTCGACGGGGCTTGACTGGAATCCTCTTGGATCGTTGCCGTCCTGGAATAGGATAGGGGATCTCACTCTAGACACCCCCAGGCAGGGCCGGTGAAAGGATTTTTGCCGCCCTAGGCAAAAGAAAAACTTGCCGTCCCCCCACCATGTGACATCACAATGCCCCACCCATATGATCTGCCATACAAACTAATGCCAGTGCTGCACACAGTGTGTGTTTACACTAAAAAGCCTGCAGGGACAGGCTATAGACAGCAGAACAATTTCATTAAGCTGCAGTGGTTCTGGGGACTATAGTGTCCCTTTAATGTGAGGTAAATTAGAGATTAGTGCCACGAATAATATACTAGATTGACTACTTACAACCAGATGAGGATGGTGATGGGCTCTGGCTGCAGTTTGGCTCAACTGGTCTGGTGTAAAACAGGAGCTCTGGGGGCTGTTTGTAACTGTGGTCACAAAATTCAATGTTCTGGGAGAACAGGAAGCAGTTCCAGTTTTTGGGGCCCCTTACACAGCTCAAGGTCTGGGCCCCAGGGCCTGACTGTGAGTACACCCATAAGTCCACTTACAAGTTCCACCCATGAGTTCGCTCACAGGGAGTGCAGTGTGTAATGGATGTGCTATGTGTTATTGTAGAGGATCTAATGTGTGTGCTTATGGAATGTAGTGTATAGGGATACCAGTTTGTGTAGGTGATGCAGTGTGTTTGTGTGTAGTGGAAGCAGTGTGTTTTTGTGTAAGGAATAGAAAGCACTGTGTGTTTTTGTATAAGGGATTATTGTGTGTTTCTGGTTGTGTGTAAGAGATGCATTGTGTGAAACTGTGTTTGTATGCATAAGGGATGCAAGGTATGCTTCTGTGTATGTAAGGGATGCAGTGTGTGTGTCTGTAAGGGGTGAATTGAGTGTGTGTAAGAGATGCATTGTGTTTCTGTGTGTAAGAGAAGCAGTGTGTGTTTGCATGTGTGTGTAAGGGATGCATTGTGTGTTTCTCTGGGTGTAAGGGAAGCATGTTGTGTTTCTGTTTGTGTAGGGATGCATTGTGTGTTTCTGTGTGTGTGTGTGCAAAGGATGCATTGTCTTTATGTGTAAGGGTTGCATTGTATGTGTGTGTGATGGATGCATTGTGTGTTTCTCTGTGTGTAAGGGAAGCATGTTGTGTTTCTGTGTGTGTAGGGATGAATTGTGTGTTTCTGAGTATGTATAGGGATGCATTGTGTGTGTGCACGTAGTGTTAAAGAGCTCCCAGTCCTGCCCCCTGTCCTATAGAGCTCTCCCTTCCGTCCCTTAGAGCTCTCCCATGCCCCTTAGTGGTCTCTACTCTCCTCCCCTGTTCCTTAGTGGTCTCTCCTTTTCTCCCCAACTTTCCATTAGTGGTCTCTCGTCTCCCCCCCCCCTTTCCATTAGTGGTCTCTCCTTCCTCCCCCCAACCCTTAGTGGTCTCTCCTCTCCCCCCACACTCCCCTAGTGGTCTCTTCTCACCCCCCCTTCCCATTAGTGGTCTCTCCTCTCCCCCCACCCTCCCCTAGTGGTCTCTCCTCCACCCCTACTCCCTCCCTTAGTGGTTTCTCCTCTCCCCCTTTCCATTATTGGTCTCTCCTCCCTCCCCAACCCTTAGTGGTCTCTCCTCCACCCCCCTCCCTCCCTTAGTGGTCTCTGCTCTTCCCCCATCCTCCATTAGTTGTCTCTCCTTACCTCCCCCTCCCCTAGTGTTTCCCCCTCCCTCCCTTAGATGTCTCTCCCCCCGGATGTTTTCCTCAACCCCCCACGTTCCCCACATCCCCCTCCCTCCCACATTCTTCTCACACACCAAAACAGTTCCAGAGAATCAGGGTTTGCGGTCGGTTTAGTTCGGTAGTTTAAAAACGAACAAACTACCGAACATAGTCAATAGTCTTACCCTCGAGCTTGTTACACTTGTTCGTTGGAATGTTTCCACCAAACAGTTTCTTTCTAAGTGCTGTCGAACCGAATGCAGGCAATCATGGAATTCCAGTGGTGTTCGGGAGTTTCAGTATCTGAAAATAGTTCCATGAACTCAATGACCAAACACTGCTGCCTGCGTTCATGAGAAAACGATGGCTGCCACCTTTTGGTCGTCCATAGGAATTGTGGCCACCCAGACGAACACTTAGAACACTGAGGTGGAAATTGTTACAAAGTAGCAATTAGGCTTAACAAGCTCCCTGGTGGTCTCCGGTTCGGGCGACTGTTCGGATGCCGAACCATATAGTCCAAATACACAAATGGACTTTTAAATCACATTTTACAAGGTCCATAGTCTGTGGGCAGGAGGCTGGCAAGCAGGCTCCTCCAGGAACTCGTGGCAGGTTCACCTGAAAAGGGGAGTTTGTCTAACACACCCTGCAACCAAACACAAATATTACATACAAATATACCTGTATTAAAATGCCAAAGTTATATGCAAACAGCCATTCTTTCATATACCAACATTGCAAACCTGCAAGTCAACACTGCATACAAACACATCCCTGCATTCAAATCAAACACTACACACACGTATATCAATGTGTTACAATGGCAACAGCACATACAAATACACGCTATATGCCCACACAAACTGTATGCAAAAAACATGCACAAACACTTCCCACAAATACAACTCTGAAAGGATGGGCAAATGGTATATCCCCAGCTGGTATAGCATTATGGGAGTTGTAGGACAGATTTTTGTCCACTTTTGGCCACTCTTGCAAAAGAGGGGGGCCCAAAAAGTCTTGCACCATGGCACTCTCTACATTAGTTCAACCACTGTGCGTTACTATGATTTTAACCCCTTGGTAAGGACCCTATGATGCTTTAGTAGGTCCACAAGCTTGTTCTAAGTCACAGGCTACTTATTGAAACAATGCTGCTTTTCCTGGTGTAAAGGAGACCACTTTAACGAAGGGAACAGTGTAACTAATATGGGCTTTTTTTTCTTCTTTATATAATATCTATATATGTATTCACAAGACCTGTGAGTCTACCAGTGTCTTTTTTTCTTGTATATTTGTCCATGGTAATAGTTAGCAGGAGTTCTACACAATACACATCACTTTGAATTTCAATCACATGGTCAGGTGGCTTATTATGTTTGTGTTATGCAATGGATTTAATGGCATATTCAGTATATTTTGAGTAAACAATGTGGAATATATCTGCATTACAGATAATGGAATATAGCCAGTTTAATTGTCTTCTACTTCAAGAGGACTTTTAACTACCGAACTGGCATGAAATGAGATCACTGTGTCAAATTATAATCTCTTTCGCTAATTACCATCTAATTAAGTTGCTTCAGGTGTCCTATTAAGTGTCAAGCTAAAGCTTAAACAGACATTACAATGTGAATCGATAAATGGGTTTGTGGGCATATGCTAATTGCCAATATTATGTTTAGTTAATTGTGTTTAATTGTAAGGGACTTATTTCTTACTTTGAGGCTGCAAAGCACGTTGGGGTCAAACAGCTCTTCAGTAAAGAGGAAAACATTTGAGATGAATTTTCATAAACCTTTATAATATACATAAAAAATTATATACTGATTACTGTTTGTAAGAAAGCACATTTATGTTAACTGATCATTATACAAATATATCCCCCAGGGCAGAATTTGTATAATAGTAATTGTAATGTTCATAATTATATCACGTACATTGGTAAAATGAGCACAAACACCAAAATAGTCTATTTTCCTTAAAGGGACACTGTAGGCATCCAGACCACTTCTGCTCATTGGAGTGGTCTGGGTGCCAACTCCCACTACCCTTAACCCTGCAAGTGTAATTATTGCAGTTTTTCATAAACTGCAATAATTACATTGCAGGGTTAACTCCACCTCTAGTGGCTGTCTACTAGACAGCCACTAGAGCTCACTTCCTAGTTTCTAGCACAGGTTTCCTGTGTGAGGACCTCCAGCGTCGCTCTATTCCCCATAGGAAAGCATTGAAATGATTTTTCAATGCTTTCCTATGGGGAGACGTAATGCGCATGCGCAGCATTTCCGCGCATGCACATTAGGTCTCCTTGGCCGGTGGGCGAGATTAGTCTCGCCCACCAGCCGACGTAATCACCAGGAGGAGCGTCGCGGAGGCGGAGACAGCGGCGAGGGACATCGCCGCTGTCCCAGGTAAGTGACTGAAGGGATTTTCACCCCTTCAGTAACCGGGGATTGGGGGGTGGGAGGGAGAGGGACCCTCCAGTGCCAGAAAAACGGATCGTTTTTCTGGCACTGGAGTTTCCCTTTAAATGGTGCATGCCATACAAGACAGGGAAGTATAGTTTATCCAGGTGATATATTTAGGCAGTGTGATGTATGTATGTATAGCTGCAGCAACTAACAGGTTTACTCACTAAAGTGAGAATTCAAAGTGAAAAGAAGCCTTACTCACAGCATTGATGACATAGACAAGGACCCATAATGGATTTAAAGGGAAACTCCAGTGCCAGAAAAACAATCCCCGGTTACTGAAGAGGTGAAAACCCCTTCAGTCACTTACCTGGGACAGCGGCGATGTCCCTCGCCGCTGTCTCCGCCTCCGCGACGCTCATCCTGGTGATTACGTCGGCCGGTGGGCGAGACTAATCTCGCCCACCGGCCGAGGAGACCTAATGCGCATGCGCGGAAATGCCGCGCATGCGCATTACGTCTCCCCATAGGAAAGCATTGAAAAATCATTTCAATGCTTTCCAATGGGGAATAGAGCGACGCTGGAGGTCCTCACACAGGGTGAGGACGTCCAGTGACGCTCTAGCACAGGAAACTTGCCACTAGACAGCCACTAGAGGTGGAGTTAACCCTGCAATGTAATTATTGCAGTTTATGAAAAACTGCAATAATTACACTTGCAGGGTTAAGGGTAGTGGGAGTTGGCACCCAGACCACTCCAATGGGCAGAAGTGGTCTGGGTGCCTACAGTGTCCCTTTAACCCTTTAAGGACACATGACGTGTGTGACATGTCATGTTTCCCTTTTATTCCAGAAGTTTGGTCCTTAAGGGGTTAAGCCCATGTCTCTTCTTATAGTCTATTTCATTTAAATTTTTTATAAGATGCCTAGGTTTTCTCACTGCTGCTGCTGAGTTCTAAATGGCATGTTCCAAAGTAATTGGAACATGCCATGCTAGGATTGGTTGAAAGGGTTCAGCCGCTTCATAGTGTGGAGAGGGGTAATTACAGAAGCCTTCTTTCATACAGATCATGAGATCATAATTAGATCGGTAGAGTGTAAGTCATGACAAGACTGGCGCACCAGGAGATCAAATATAAGTAAAACTATTCATTTAAAGGAACACTACAACAACCCAGACCACTTATTTGTTTTGGAAACTGCAATGGGTTAAATCCACCTGTAGTGCATGTCATACTGACAGCCACTAGAGGTGCTTCCTCTCTACTGACCAAGTAAAACTATGCCATGTGACACAGGAGCCTATAGAAAAGCAATACTTCTTTATAAGAAGTCTTTGATTGGGCCATCACGGAGGAGGCCACCGCCTCTTTGATAACATCGCAGAAAAGGGGTAAGTGAGTAGCGTTGAGGGAGTTTTGGTAACAGAAAAAGGTGCGTAAAAAGCTTTATTGTATTAGTTTCTATGACAAAGGGAGGAAAAGGGCTGGATCTACATTTAACTGGGGATGGGGACACTAAGGCGTTAGGACTGCAGATTTGTATTTATAATGCTATAGTGTTCTTTTAACTATTAAGAGGTGAAACCCGTACATTTTGATAGTTAGGGAAACAATCTAACATTAGGAATATGTTTGTATTCCTAATATTAAAGTGTTTCTTTAAGGACCAATGTTAACAGCACCCCAATGACATATAACCAGAGGCATAACTGGCAACCGGTTGGAAATATATGAACACCCATTTAAAGATATAATATCTGTATGCAAAAGTCTAAATATATAGGACATTGCATAAATATACAGGACATTACATACAAAATCTTTTGTCATCATTTTCATTGGTTCTTAAAGGGACACTATAGGTATCAAAACAACTTTAGTTTAATTAAGCAGTTTTAGTGTATAGATAATGCCTCTGCAGTCTTACTGCTCAATTATCTGCCATTTAGGAGTTAAATCACTTTTTGTTTCTATAAATGCAACCCTAGCTGCACCTCCCCTGGCTGTGACTCACACAGTCTGCATGAAAAAAAAAATCATCACACAGAGGAGGATCCTGCAGGCCGTAGCAAGTTATTAACATATCAGATGATAAGAAATTCTAAATTAAACAGAATGTACAATAAAGCAAGTTTAAACATTAGTTCTCTCTTTACAGGAAGTGTTTAGTAAGGCTGTGCAAATCACATGCAGGAAGGTGTGAGTAGGGTTGTATAAACAATGTGATTTAACTCATACATGGTGGGGAATTGAGCAACGACACTGCAGGAGCATGAACTATACACCAAAATGGCTCCATTAAGATAAAGTTGCTTTGGTGTCTATAGTGTTCAGTATACACCCTAAGGGGTGAAAAGGTACGATGTGTTATTTATCAACATCAGATCCAGCAGGGAGATCTTGTTAAATACATTTTCAAAGCACTTTATTTGGGAACCTCTATAAAATCCATTTTATATTAGTAAACCTGTCTCTCACCATGATATAATTGCCTATTTTAAAAAATTGCTTATCGCTCAATAAACCAAAAGTTAGATTATCTATTTATGTGACTTACAGCATAAAACATAAACTAAAATTTATCTCGAATGAGAAAATATTATTATGTGTTATGTGAATCTATGTTTCTGATTTATCAATGTGCCTAGAAAATAACCGTCATATAAATTAGATTCTTAGACTAGCATAAGTGATATATTTTGGAAGTATGGAAGTATCATGACAATTAGGTAAGAATTGGCGTGAATTGATATCTTGTGCACTTTTTGACTCAGAGCCACAGACAGATGGAGGTACATATATCTTGAATGCAATGTTCAACTTTCAAAATAGTTATAAAATCTAAATTGCTAGCTACTTTTTTATATTGACACTGTGATATTTGCAAATCTATTTTTCTTTCTTTTATAGCACTGAGCACGGAAATGTTGAATACGTGTTTTATGTTAAAAAAAATGTATTTAGTTTTTTTTTTTTTTGCACAATATCCATCACAAACGCAGCCACATCGTGTTCCTAAATGTTTCCTTGTTTTGCCTAAAAGAAGAAAAATACTTGCAAAAAGCAATGTTGTCCTCGACTGCCTTTGTTTGGAATTAAAACGAACACATTTGTTACACCACTGTGCCATGTCAATTTTTGTCTTATCCATAGATTCATATTACATAATACATGTTTTGTTGTGCAAGCCTGCAGCAACCTACGTCAAACTTTAATAATCATGAACAGGATCACAGATAAACTGCCCAATTGAGCCAAGTGGCTGTTACTAGAACTGAGTACTAATATACTATAATCTTTATATCTTGTATAACCTAATTGGAAAATGTCAAAATCTTCTTTCTCCACTTCATCGCAAGAATCTTGAAAACCTAGCTAAACCATTGCCAAGGGTAATTTCTGAAATTGCACAATGTTCCTAGCTTCATATCCGTGACTCAAGATTCCTTTCTGTAACATAGTCATGCAAAAGTGAGAATATGTGCTGACTTCTACAGAAAATATACATTAAGAAAGCCCTGCTCTCATGTAAATCATGATTAATAATTTATTTGGAAAGCATCCTCTTTTTCTCGTAGATCATTTTCTCAATTTACAGATCCAGCTTGTAAATTCAGATTTTATATTAGCTAAATTATAAACGCTAGGTGATATTTTAATAAGATGTCTTTCGTTAGACAAAATTGAATTGGCAATTATTGTTGAGTTCTGAACCTCGGTTTGAAGCCAACACAAGAGACGTTAATTACTGTTGTTAGAAGTATTATCCAAACTCACCTGAAGTCCCCCAATGCTCTATCCTTGGTCCCTTCTGTTTTCTCTTTATACTGTCTCTCTTGACAAACTTATCAATTCTTTTGGATTCTACTATCAACTTTATACCTATGATATACTTCCAATAATCTCTCTCCCGCTGTCGTAGAATAAGTCACCAATTGTCTCTCTTCTGTCTCTAATTGGATATTCTTCCATTTTCTAGAACTCAATATTTAAAAAACTGCGCTTATCTGAACTCCTGATAATACTAAAGCCTTGCTGTCGCTCTCCCTGCAAGTTGATGTCAGAGACATAAGCCCGTCCTTGCAAGATAATTGTCTTGATGTTATCTTTCATTCTGGCTTCAGCTTTACACGTCATATCCATCCTGTAACCAAATCCTCCCAATTCCAGCTCAAAAACATTGCCCGCACCTGCCCCTTTCTTACACAAGATACTGCTAAGAAGCTTCTTCACACTCTTGTAATTTTTTGGATTGATTACTGTAATTGTCTCCTAATTGCTCTATCCAGAAACCATACTGCCTCTCTGAAGTCTATAATGAATGTTGCTGCCAGGCTTTTTTCTCTTTCCCGTCTTTCTTTCTCGTTACTCCCTTTGTCAATTGTTACACTGGCTTCCTGTACCCTTTAAGATTCAATTAAAAATATTAACTCTTATATACAAAACTCTCAATAACTTTATTTCCCAGCTACATTTCTTTACTTTTTCATACACCCTTATCAGCACACCCCTGCTTTGTCACTCCGATGGTAACTTTCTCCTGCCCGCTGCTCACATTCGTACTCCTAACAGGACTTCTTGTGGATGACTTTCTTTCCATGGAACAGCCTACGCTCCCCTCATTTTCTGAACCTTTAAGCAGTCCCTTAAAACCCATCTCTTCAGAATAGACTGCTGCCTCCCAGGTAACTGTCACTCCAAAAACCTACCTCTTATTCTTTCAACTTAATTATAGAGTCTAAACTACCCTTCTCAAATTCCAATTCTACCACTGTTCAACTTTGCCACTTGTTTGCTCTCCCCCATGCTGACATTCCTATTGGGACTATTGGGCAGACTATATTATTGGGAAGATTAGATGGGCTGGTTCTTATATGCCGTCACATTCTATGTTTCTATGTTTTTATACCTCACCTCCTCTGGGTTGTAAGCTTGCTCGAGTAGGGCCCTATTGTTCCTGACAAAATGTAATTTAAATTTAACATCTAATCTGTTCGCTGCCCATGTGCATTAGGTTCCCCTTGTTGGATGATGTAGGAGGGACATCGGTACTGGAATTGGGTAAGTTAGTAAAGGATTTTTAAACCTTAATTTGCTGGAGGGGGTGAGCGTGAGGGAGTGAGGGGGGAAAGGGGGAACCAGAGGGCATTATAGCGTTAGTAATACTACTTTGCATTCTTAACACTATAGAATCCCTTTAATGAATTTGGAACCAAAATTTGCCCAATGCAGTGACAGATCCGGGAAGGGGGAGGGGGTGCAACAGGGTATTTATCCCCACTGAGAGCTGATGCTCTCCCCTGCAGGGCTGGTGCTATTCAAGCGCCAGCCCTGCTGGGTGCCTTCATGGACTGGAGGGAGATCTCCCTCACCAATCCGCAGGCACATTGCTGGCAGCCGGCATGGGAGGGAGAGAGAGGAGACTTGGGAGCTCTAGCTTGCAGCTCCGCCGGGTCTCCTCTCGCGAGCACGGACCATTGCTGCGGTTACAATGACAACGCTCCATTCTTGTGAGAGGAGCTGCAGGCTAGAGTTCACTCCCCATTAGAACCACCAGAGATTCTCCACCGGACCACCAGGGATTGCAGGAAATATCCCCCTCCCTCAGCAAAGGTAAGAAGGGAAGGGGGGGGGGGGTAAAAAGCATATTTTTTTTTTAAATTAAGAACAATAACACTTCTTTGTATAATCATCCCCCTCCCCCAACTACACACACTCTGCCCCATACACACACTTCTCCCCCATATACACACTGCACTCACTGTACTCCCATACACACACTGCCCCACCACACACACTGCCCCACACACACACTGCTTCCACAGCCCCCATACACACACTTCTCCCTATACACACACTGCCCCACCACACATACTGCCCCCACTGCACCCCCATACACACACTGCCCCCACTGCACCCCATACACACAATGCCTCACCACATTCACTGCCCTCACAGCCCCCAAACACACACTGTCCCACCACACACACTGCCCCATACACACACTGCCCCACTACACACACTGCCCCCACTGCACCCCTATACACACACTGCCCCACCACACAAACTTCCCCCACTGCCCCTACATATACACACTGCCCCCACTGCACCCCCATGCACGCACTTCTCCCCATACACAAACTGCTCGCAGTGCACCCCCATACACACACTGCCCCCACTGTACCCTCATAGACACACTGCTCCCCCATACACACACTGCCCCCACTGTACCCCATACACATACTGCCCCATGACACACACTGCAATCCTCTGTCTGACACATTGAAATCCTCTGTTTGACATATTTTGACCTACATTTTCAGATGAAATTTTCAACACAATTTTTTCTCAGATGTAATTATTATTAGTCCCTGTGTGTCATATGTTCATTCCAATCAATTGTATCAGTTGTAGTTGCCTATATACATACAAAATAGAGTTTAAAATAAGTAAATAATTGTAACGCATCACGTAATGGCATCAAACAATTTTGTTTTTGTTCTGTATTCTACCAGTTTAATTGTTAGCCCTGAGTCTCCTGTAATACTGAAAGTGAAAGAACATATTCAATTTCATGATTTGTAAAAGTGCTACCTTAATGCACCATATATGGAATAAATTACACATCATAGTGTGGTAATGCCATGGGCGAATTATGTTATTGCAGTGGGGTGGATGGTTGATTTACACAGAATAACTTGGGAGTGGATTCAGTCAATGGATGTGATCATAACATTTATCCTTACACTGAAGACCACCTAGCAGCACTCCTGTAGCTTGCCCTTTGAATCACACTGCTTCAATCTCAATTAGTTGTAAAAAAAAAGATGCCATGCATATCTTTTGGACTTCTCCAAGATTATAAAACGTATTTAATGCTGGAGTCCAAGATTTGGTTGAATGTCCATAAATCATACTTCCAGAGGATGATTTAAATAAATCTCAAAATATCATAACTCCTGAGTGTGTTTATTTAGTAGAGACGGTCCCTATTTTGTCCCAAATCTCTCTAACCCACTTTTCTAAGCTAAATTCCCTTTTTCCATATTGTTAGTATGTGTGCGTGTGTAACAGGGCCCCACTGCAATGATACTCACAGTAATATGTCTTTAAACTAAAAAAAGAAAAGAAAAGGGTTTAATATATTATATTCAACAGTAAATTGCACATTTTAGCATTTTTCTTGGAGTAGGACTATTTCCTTTACAATGCTGTTGTATGCAACTAACACTTACTGTCTATTTGCATTCCTATTTCAGGTGATCCGTGGAATGGATGTTAGAATAAAAGCAATGGGAAACTTTCATCTGTTGTAAAACTTCAACTTCTATAATGCCCTGCCAACCTACAGGGTTTGCACAATATTGTGAGCGTTGTACTTTTACATGAAGGGCCTAATTAGCTACCCTGTCTTGTTCTAAGTTTTACATGATGGAATGACCCCCGGCCTTATGGATTCTAGATCTTCTGTGTACAATGAGAAGTAAGAACATGAAAACAAAGCTATTTGTTCTCGGGTTTCTGGGGGTTACCTTACGGGGCAGATTTGTTCACTGCAATGTGTCACTCAATAACAAAACATTCTTGGTAAAATGAACACAATACAATGCTTGTCCTCTTAAAAGCAACCTATATTTTTGAAGCATCCTCATATACATTATGAAATGAAATGAACATACATGATAGAAAAAGGGACTAGCAAAGTGACCACGTTTTGCACCAAGACAGCACTTTTTAAGAACCTCAAAGGAACTGGCTTTAATGTTGGGATTTAAACATTAACACAAATACATTAATTAACACACACATGTGAAGAAAATCAATCCTCTAATACAACATTCTCTTACTCAAAAACCCAATAATGCATTAGCTCTGTCATTACTCAGAAATAGATCGTAGACTGTGTGCAACTGAATCCAATTCCCTTAAGACTGCAATAAAAATGTATCTATGTGCACACAGCATGCACACTATTACCACCACACACCCCTGTCCATTATTAATTGTAAATGGGTGCATGGTAGTTTTGCTTTCATGCTAGATGACCCAGATATGCTGGTGGTTTAACAGTAAGTTCAGGTGTTCAGGAGTAAGTTCTCTCCCTCTTATATGCATGGTGACAGGAGGGTGACATGTTCCCTTAGCAACAATATCGACAACTTTTCTAGTCTATTTGGACTGTAAATCCGAAATTCTCTTTTATTTTATATACACTTTGAATTCCCACCAATTCACACTTTAGTGCATAACCATGTAAGTGATTCAATTGCATTCACTGGGTAGAGGGAAGTGACAGCTGATAGCAGGCCTCCCAAGCATCACATTTTTTGTGGGACAGTCCCAATATTAGGGTCTAGACCAGAGCCGATCCAAGGGGGTACAGATCGCCTAGGTGCTCTGCAGATAGACGGTATGCGCCACGTTAGGCTCCATCATAGGTAGATCCTGCCCCCTCTCGTTAGGCTCCACCACTACAGGTCAGCACTGGGTGACAGGGGAAAGGGGATCTACCTGTAGGGGAGTGGGTCCTAATGCTGCACACGTACCTTTCTATAGAGCACCCACAACACCGGCTCTGGTCCTTACTCAACATCACGGATTTCTTCCCTGTTGTTTCACTTTTTGGGAACCCAACGGTACTGTCCCCAAAATGTTTTGTGTGAGCGCATCATTAGACTTGCTTGTGCTGTGCTAATGGCACTAAAAGGATGCATGTCCTCTTTGGGGGCATAATTTGCACCACAGGTCAGCCCCCTTTTATCCCACCTACCAGCGCCCTGAATGATGGAACGCTGATGTTGGGAAGTACAGTTGCAAGAAAAAGTATGTGAACCCTTTGGAATGATATGGATTTCTGCACAAATTGGTCATAAAATGTGATCTGATCATCATCTAAGTCACAACAATAGACAATCACAGTCTGCTTAAACTAATAACACACAAAGAATGAAATTTTGACATGTTTTTATTGAACACACCATGTAAACATTCACAGTGCAGGTGGAAAAAGTATGTGAACCCTTGGATTTAATAACTGGTTGAACCTCCTTTGGCAGCAATAACTTCAACCAAACGTTTCCTGTAGTTGCAGATCAGACGTGCACAATGGTCAGGAGTAATTCTTGACCATTCCTCTTTACAGAACTGTTTCAGTTCAGCAATATTCTTGGGATGTCTGGTGTGAATCGCTTTCTTGAGGTCATGCCACAGCATCTCAATCAGGTTAAAGTCAGGACTCTGACTGGGCCACTTCAGAAGGCGTATTTCCTTCTGTTTAAGCAATTCTGTTGTTGATTTACTTCTATGCTTTGGGTCATTGTCCTGTTGCAACACCCATCTTCTGTTGAGCTTCAGCTGGTAGACAGATGGCCTTAAGTTCTCCTGCAAAATGTCTTGATAAACTTGGGAATTAATTTTTCCTTCGATGATAGCAATCCGTCCAGGTCCTGACGCAGCAAAGCAGCCCCAAACCATGATGCCCCCACCACCATACTTCACAGTTGGGATGAGGTTTTGATGTTGGTGTGCTGTGCCTCTTTTGTTCTGTGTTTCTTCCAAACAACTCAACTTTGGTTTTATCTGTCCACAGAATATTTTACCAGTACTGCTGTGGAACATCCAGGTGCTCTTGTGAAAACTGTAAACGTGCAGCAATGTTTTGTTTGGACAGCAGTGGCTTCCTCTGTGGTATCCTCCCATGAAATCCATTCTTGTTTAGTGTTTTACGTATTGTAGATTCGCTAACAGGGATGTTAGCATTTGCCAGTGACTTTTGTAAGTCTTTAGCTGACACTCTAGGATTCTTCTTCACCTCATTGAGCAGTCTGCACTGTGCTCTTGCAGTCATCTTTACAGGACGGCCACTCCTATAGAGAGTAGCAGCAGTGCTGAACTTTCTCCATTTATAGACAATTTGTCTTACCGTGGACTGATGAACAGGAGATACTTTTATAACCCTTTCCAGCTTTATGCAAGTCAACAATTCTTAATCGTAGGTCTTCTGAGAGCTCTTTTGTGTGAGGCATCATTCACATCAGGCAATGCTTCTTGTGAAAAGCAAACCCAGAACTGGTGTGTGTTTTTTACAGGGCAGGGCAGCTGTAACCAACACCTCCAATCTCATCTCATTGATTGGACTCCAGTTGGCTGACATCTCACTCCAATTAGCTCTTGGAGATGTCATTAGTCTAGGGGTTCTAATACTTTTTCCACCTGCACTGTGAATGTTTACATGGTGTGTTCAATAAAAACATGGAAACATTTCATTCTTTGTGTGTTATTAGTTTAAGCAGACTGTGGTTGTCTATTGTTGTGACTTAGATGATGATCAGATCACATTTTATGACCAATTTGTGCAGAAATCCATATCATTCCAAAGGGTTCACATACTTTTTCTTGCAACTGTATGTAATAGAACCAAAATTGTATGTAAAAAGAGTTAATGGCCATCTTTACTATAGGAGGTTGTTAAAGATAGTAGTTTTAGAATATAGGGGTTGGATATTTGGTATGTTCTCTAGCAATATAGAAGGGAATTACTTCCATTGATTGCAGTCTGTATGTTTCTGTGCAGAAAAATGTGTTTGTGTGTTTCCAGATTTACAAGAATAAACTGCAGGGGATTAAAAAGAGGGGGAAACACACTGGTAGACCATAGAAGAGATTTACCATCATAAATTACAAACACTAAGAAAGCATTGTTGTGTTAATTTTTTATATCTAGGTATATTAAATAAGCCTCTGTCATTAAACAGGTTATTCAGAAGGTAAATGGGTTGCTTTTTAATAAGGATGTATGCATTTCAAACACACATAGGATAAATTAATGTTAGGTCAGATTAAATGTAATTTAATTTTTTTGTATCCTATAAAATATATATATTTCATCATACCTACTGGAACAACATTTACATTTTTAATCAAATGACATGCCTAATTTAATGGCAAATACACCTCCCAGCAATAAATGGGATTTGGTGATGCTGTTGATAATGAGTTTTAAAATCTCATTACAATAACATGTTCCACTTAGTATATCCTTATGTTCTGCCTCATTAATTGCAGGTTTTTTTGCCTGTTCTCTTATTTTATCTGTTTTAATCCTCATCATAGCAGAGAGGGCCTTCCATGAGCCATATTAAAGATCAAATCTAGTACTGTTTACCAGTTTGGAATTGCTTGCAAGTGCAACGCTCTCCCAAAATTATTGCAATGATGTTTGTGTAATGTAAGATACCTAGCTTTGTTACAGAATTACACTTAAATGAAAATTCATACATTTTTATTATGATTCAAACTATTGGCTTGTATGTGTTATAGACTCTGTGTATTATATCATAATGCATACATATAAGTAAATAACATATTTCAGTGCATATCCTGGATTTTCTGTGCTCCATGGAGGCAGCCATCTTTAAATCATCTTTGGTTTTCAAACAAATGCCATGCAGTTAATCAAGAGTTAGTGCTCATTTACAAACCTATATGTTACGTGCAAATTTTGGGTATCTCAAAAATGTGCTTAAATTGCGCATAGTTTTAGCAGTTTGATGGTGCCTAAGCAGGGCCGTGACATTTTTTAATGACAGAAGCCCACTAAGTGCAAGTGCAAGCAAATTTAATAACATGCTTGCTTGCAACTTGTCTCTGCTGTCTCTATAAATGGACAAAAGGGCATGTGTTTGGAGCCTGCTTGTGGGATTGCATATGTGTAGAGTGAGCTGATTGTGGTGTGGTATTGTGTAATAAAGTCAGTTTTAGTCATGTTGTGTTTGTAATGCATGTGTAGCTAGGGGCTGTAGAGAGTGTGTGTTTACTTACAAGGAATCTAGTGTGTGTGTGTGTGTGTGTGTAAAGGGATCCAGAGTGTGTTTGGAGATCTAGTGAGTGTGTATATAGCAGATCCAAAGTATATAGGGATCTAGTGTGAGTATGTGTGTAGATGATTACTCTGGTTTTCAAGTTAGGATGTTACCTTAGCCCAAAATCCAGGGGTTAGTACTATTACCCAATTTCATGGTACTTATTTTATCTATCTTGAAGGTGATGAAATCAGTAGAACCTGAATTAACCGTGTCAGAATTTTAATCTGCAACCCAAGGGTTGAACGAATTCTACTGATGATGCAATAGCCCACTGAGCTATCTCACTCTCCTCTCTCCTCCAACTCTGCTTCACTCCCACCTTATTTGATTGCTATAGTTCTCTGTTTGCTTGGTTGCTTTTGAGTACTGGGAGATGCTAATCAATGCTGTTATTTGGGGCCCAGTCTCTGCTTAAGCCATGGGCGTCCGCAGTCATTTTTCCAGGGGGGGCATAATTGTTATGACATCCATGCTTGGCCCCTTTTTGCAGGGCCGGACTGGCGCTACAAAGCATCCTTGGAAAAAAATGTATGCCAGCTTATAAGTCACAGTGCCATGTAGTGTGTGTGGGTGTGTATGTGTGTATATATGTAAATAATATAAAAAAATATATAGATAGATAGATAAATATTGGTATGTTTATTTTTCGAATTCAAAATATTGGTTCTGTCAGTGTAAAAAATGGATTTATACAGTAAGCATACTCACATGCAGACAGACAATCTCACTGACACAAGCACACAAACTCATTGATACACAGGTTCTCAGACAGACAGACAATCTCATTGATACATATAAGCTCATTGACATAAAAACACAAGCTCTGATCCCCCAAAACTGGAAATTACCAAAGGCACCCACAGTCAGGGAGTGGATCCAGAGAGTAGAGAATACGAAACAGATGGAAGAAATAACACACGCCAAACAGAGAAATTTCACAAAGTTCACCAAGATTTGGAAACCCTGGATAGAGTTTATCACTACAAATCAGGCACAATAACCACTAGAAAGGCACTTAAATCTAAAACTCGACCTCCTAGATGAAGTCCTCGACAATATTTACCCAAAGCCTGAACAACTAGATAGATAAATATCAGGCACGATAGGAATACGCTCGACAGGTTGGCACTTTTAATATGGCACCAGACACCCGCTTAGAAAAACCTGCTGATAAGAGACACACACCCAGACAACAACGACTCTTATGCCGAGTAGGCGATCGAAACTGACCAAATGTCGATCAAATACTCATTATTATTATGTACCTGTAAAGCCTTATGTAATATTATCTTCCTGACCCAAAGTCGAATTGACCATACCTTCCTTATGAAAGATCACGAGGGGTAAACGCGAGATTTCAATATTCATAATCCACTATGTCAACTCGGTACATTTACTGTATAATGTAGCAGTGTTTAATCTTCTTTTACCATAGTTTTATCTTCCGTTATCAAGGCTAATTTGATATCACCAAGAAACATGTTGGACACTGTAACTTGCTATTCCCATGTATCATAAGGTATCAATGTATCTACTGTACTTTTACGATTACTGCCTGTATCTGTACCATTACGTTATACATTCAAACCATTGTATGCATTACTTTTGTCTGACAAACAAACAAAAACAACAAAAATTTTAAATAATAAAAAAAAACACAAGCTCACTGATACACAGTTATAGGCTCACTGACA
This sequence comes from Pelobates fuscus, assembly GCF_036172605.1. NCBI lineage: Eukaryota > Metazoa > Chordata > Amphibia > Anura > Pelobatidae > Pelobates > Pelobates fuscus. The sequence goes on along the minus strand of NC_086319.1, from coordinate 281,859,441 downwards.
GACAATCTCACTGACACACACAGACAAGGTTGCTGGCACACACACTTAGTACAAACTCTGACACTCACACGGTTACTACAGACAAACTCATTGGTATACAAACACAAACTTACTACAGACAAGCCTACTGTCACACAAAAGAATAGTCACACACACACACAAACGCTCACTACAGACAAGCTCCCTGAAACAGATACATGCTCACTACAGAAAAGCTCGCTGTCACACATGCTCACTACAGAAAATCTCTCTGACACACATATACATGTTTGTTATAGACAAGCTCACTGACACACATGCTCACTACAGACAAGCTCACTGACACACATATACATGTTTGTTATAGACAAGCTCACTGACACACATGCTCACTACAGAAAAGCTCACTGACACACACATACATGCTCACTACAGAAACGCTCACTGACACATATGTTCACTACAGACAAACTCACTGACACACACACATGCTTACTACAGAAAAGCTCACAGACACACACAAGCTCACTTACAGACAAGCTCACTGTAGTGGGGTTTCAGGGCCAGTAGTGGGGTGGGTCTGGGTCTGTAGTAGGAAGGTCATGACCTGTAGTGGGTGGTGGGGTCAGGACCTGTAGTAGGGGGGTCATGACCTGAAGTGGGGGGGTCAATAGGAAGGGTGAAGGGAAATAGGGAGGGGGGGCAGGACCTGTGGTGAAAGTTGAGGGGCAGTAAGGGATCAGGACTTGTAGTGGGGGATCATAGGCAATAAAAGGGGATTAGGGGCTATAGTGGGTGCTTAGTGGCAATAGTCATGGGTTAGGGGCTGTAATGGGTGCTTAGTGGCAATAGTGATGGGTTAGGACCTGTAGTAGGTGATTAGAGGCACTAGTGGGGGGTTAGGACCTTTAGTAGGTGGTTTGAGGCAATAGTGTGGGCTTAGGACCAGGTGAGAGAGCCCTGGACTGTGGCTCTGCCTAAAACTGAGCATAGTTGGTCACTAAACACTGAACTGGGCTATGTGAAATTGAAAGCTGCTGTGGTAAGATCTGTATGGTAAATATATATACAGAATGTGAGTATTTACCCCCACACACCTGACGTTGTCACCACTTACTTTCTCACTATAACTCCACTTCCTTTTCTCCTCTCCCCTCTCCCCCCCACCCACCCTAGCTGGTCCTCTGCCTCCATTAACCATGTATTAATCTCTTCCTTCTCAAGCCCCCACTTTTATTTGTTTTAACTTACTTGTTTTAACAGCCCAATTTTATATCACAAGCTAAACATCATTTTGTCCCTAACCTTCCTATGAAATATTTTCTTTTTCATCCACTCAAACACTTTTAATTTCCCATTCTGACTCAGGCACATTTCCTTTTCTAACCCCACTTAAATCATATTACCCTGCCACACCAAAATCCAAGTAAAACCTAAACTATTTATGCCATGACTTCATAAAGACTTGATCATTTTAATAAGGTTTTGGATAGTCACTTTAATAATAATTTTCATTTGGTATAGAGCAGATATATGATATGCATTTGGGGTATATACATCAAAGCCCTTTTTCTGTATTGTGTTCTTTATCACATTAATTTTGCATTATATAAATATTCACAATGCTCTTACAACAGATCATTTAAATACATATTAGCTCAATTTGTCTCCCACTTTGGAATTAGTGTAGGACCCACAGATATTGGGGTACTGTGAAGTAGTGGGCTCAACACAATATAGATGAGAGGAAGAAATTCTGGCGCTTATTTTGTATAAATTTGGCAGCTAATACTTACCAAACCAGAGTCTCTTCTTTCTGGCCATAGAATAGGTGATACTGGAAAGGGGTGTAGGGAAGCAGCTCCTTCAGGGTGCTCACAGATCTATATAGGTGTTGCATGGTATATATAAAAAAAGAGCAAGAGATGAAATATAGTGCAATATTTCATTAGACTGGTGAAAATAAGAATAAAGGAAAAACACTCACAATTTTCTGGAGCTTATGATCAGCTCCAGATGTATACGCTTGGGCCCATGCTATATAAAATAGTGGACAAAAGACCTTGAGGCTTGTTGTCTGTCTGTTCCCTAACTATGTAGGCTCTAACTATCTCTCCTTCAGGAGTCTAACAATTAACAGCTGCTGTTGAACATCCATTATCCTGTAACATACTTTGTTGTTTTATTAAATATCAGTAACTGTAAGAATAAAACTGAAGAAAACGTAAGTTTGATGCATATTGATGTTTGTAACTGACACACAGAAGAATTATAATATAAATGTATATTAACACGGCAAGCCACCCAACAAGAAGAAAGAAGAAATATATCATTTTATCATATATCACTTTTTTCAGCCTCAGGTTTGCTTTGTAATTAATTAGTGTTTCATTCGCAGTTAAAATAGTAGATGTACCATAGATGAGTTCTGACACTCATGTCCCCAATGCTTCCAGCTGCAATTCACTGCATGTTTTGACACCTTTCTATCATGGCCAGTATTACGTTTTTCAGCAATTTGAGCTACAGTAGCTCTTTTGTGTAATGAGACCAGCTGGACTTGCCTTTGCTCCCCAAGTGCATCAATGAGCCCTGGGTGCCCATGACTTTAATGCCAGTTCACCCGTTATCCTTCCTTGCACCATTTTTGGTAGGTGCTAATCACTGCATACCGGTAACAACCAAACACGACCTGCCTTTTTAGAGATGCTATGAAACACTGATTTGGCCCTTGTGAACTTCACTCAGATCTTTTCGCTTGTCCATGTTTCCTGCATCCATCATATGAAATTGAAGAACTGACTGTTCACTTACTGCCTGATATATCCCACCCCTTGACAGGTGCCACTGTAGCAATATAATCAATTTTATTCACTTCATCTGTCAGTGGTTATATAACTTTTTTTTTCCACTTATTAAGTAACTATTGTAGGACTTGTATTATGGTATTTTTCAATATTAAATTAAACAGCAGGGTTTCTTAATTGAGATTCCCAGCTTTGTAACTTGCATTCATTACCATGGACACTTTAATTGAGTAGAAGAGGTGGAAAGGTATAATCTTAAGTAGGATATAATTGTATATTTTCTGCAGAATAAGTCAGTGTGCTTTCAATAAAGAAAACACTTTGGTTTATCAGATATTTCTTCCAAATTCAGCTTGAAGAAGATGAATTCACAATGAATGAATAATTATATAATCTATCTGTCTGTCTGTCTATATATCAATCCATCTATCTATGTATCTGTCTGTATGTCTGTCTATCTGCCATCTATCTGTCTCTAAAGAGGATACATAACATTAAACCATGATCATTAAAGATCTAGTGGTTTATAATTGCCTCCAGAACCCCAAGAAGGCATTATCTTCCGTTAATACTGTAATTTATATATACACTTATTGCTGTAAAAATATGTCGATATATCCCCATTACTATACTATTCATGCAGCAATTATAAAGATGAGTGACAGTAAAAAGAGATATTCAGTTTCAATTACTTTTTTCAGCCTCAGGTTTGCTTTGCAATTCATTAGTTTTTCCTTCGCAGTTAAAGTAGTATATGTACCATTTAACGATGTCAAAAATACTTTATCTTCCTTATCTTCCTCTAGCCAATTATCTGGTAAAATAAGAAAATAAACATGTGATATAAATATATGACTTGCTCATAATTAAGATGAAAATAGTCAGGAAGACAGTTTAACAAAGAGCCTTTATTCCGGTAATATAGGCCACAACAATTTTACCACTTTAAAATATCTCATCAGCCACACACACATACTTAAAGGGTTAATGCAATATGTATGTAGTGCCAATCATGGCACTGCCTCCCCTACCCCACCCCCTCCCCATATTGCAGCACTCGGGCCCTCCATGTCCATGCCTTCATCCTGCCTTCCATTGCTGTCTAAAAGTGAGCTTGATTTCTTGGTATACACCATTGGTCTCATCATCTGACATAACTATTCTTATATAACAATAAATAAGCATGTCCCAAATGCCAGCATCCATAGACACACACTGGCACATATACATTGATGCACATTAGCACACATATATAGACATCTTGGTACATAGACACATATTAGAATATATATATATATATATATATATATATATATATACATAGGCACAGCCCAGAACCCATTTTTAGAGATACACTTGTGACAGAACTCTCTGTCTTGATATTATGTTTATTTCACCTTGGTTCGTCTGTTTGTTTGGTTATTGCCCTGGCCGTACGGCCCCTATGTGTAATTCCCTTCTTCACGAAAGAACTACCGAATGGCAGCCCACCCAGCAGGGAAGTGTGCTGCTTGTTAACCTTTTTGACCTCATTAAGGTTGTGGTTAACTGCTGACACTTCCCACTCTCGAATGGTCGGCTGGGTGGTCGTTGTTCGTATGGACAAACACGAGGCGGCGGCCATCTTGGACATTCGAACGCCCAGCGGTGTTCGTCGACAAATCTATGGAACTGAAAACGGACACTATTTTCATACGAACACCGCTGAAGTTGCCGACCTCCCTTCATCTTGTTCACCGGTTCATACAAACGCCATGCCGTTCGGTACATTGACTATGCGTACAGAGCCACCCCAGAAAGGCCATCCCATGGAGCCAATTCGTATGACAAATACACTATGTGAAAGACTTTGGCTCCATGGCGATTGAACTGTGTGTATGGATTCTGATTCAGTGATATTGTGCGCTCAGATCTAAGCTTTCTGGGGATACATTGAATGTGGGGATTCTGTTCGGTAGTTTGGAAATTGTATATTTTTATGTATTTTTTTTTGTCCTTATAAAATGGAGGTTATGCTCTATCCACGGAGATAATTGAGTTACTTCTAACACCCAATTATCTCCAGGATAGAGAGGCGGGTTCTGTAATGTTCAGGTGGGAGTGTTTATACCTGTATTCATTTTGATTGGTTAATGTAATAAATTGTCACAGTCTTCCACCAATTCCCTATGGGAGTGTCCCTTGGTGGAAGACCTGCATAAAAGACGGGCATGTAGCCCACATTAACCAGATTCCTGCTTCACCCTCAATACAGAGCCTCGTCTTGGGGGGGATTATTCATGTGTTTTCCTGTTCGGCGCTTAGGAGTGTTCGTTAGCTGATCTTGTATTCGGGAAGGGAACATCTCTGGCGGAGTTTACCCCTTCTATACCTGGGGTGCCGTTACAACACTATCACGCATACATAGACACACTAACATGCAAACATAGACACATTCATAAATAAACATACATTAAAACACCTCCATAAACACACATGCACATACATAAATACACATACATGTGATTATTTTATTCTCTTTCCCTCACCTAACTTTATTCTGTGAGAGAGGAAGAGAAGTAGTAGGGCTCTCTTCTGTACCATGTGTTTTGTATTGGGAGAGCAGTAGATCTGTGCACCAGACATCACCGTCTTCCTTCCTGCTCCACCTCAACTTTCTGCACATAATTAGACAGACATAAAGTGATTGGATATGATCTCAAGACCTGTGTCAGAACTAATGTACAGGCCCCGGTGCAATAAATTATTTGGGACCCCCTCCAGTGCAAGAGTGGTGAAAAGATAGATCCAGCCAGCTGGTTGATCTACCATTTGCCCATCCTTGCAGGATTGTACTTGTGAGCTGTGTTTGTGCAGATGTGCTTCTGTGTGTAGTGTTGGTGGTTGTATATAATTTTAGTGTTTTAATACAGAGGTGTATTTGGATGTAATGTTTGTATTTGAGTGCAGTGGTGTGTTTGGAAGTGTTGTCTTTTAAATGCAGATGTGCATTTGTGTGTAGTATTGGTGTTCAAGTGAAGGGGTGTGTTTGTATATACTTTTGGAGTTTGAATGCAGGGTTGTGTTTTTATGAAATTTTTGTGTTTGATTGCAGGTGTGTGTTTGCATGTTGTGTTGGTGTTTGATTACTCTGATATATGCACATACACTGCCATGTAAATACATACTTACACAGATATACATACAAATTAACACACTAATACATGCACACATTCATGTACACACTGACACACACATTTTGATATACAGACACACATACACTTATACACACTGGCAAAATACACACACAAGTAGACAAACTAATACATACACACACTTTAACACACACATACTGATACATAAACATACATTGACAAACACATACTGATACATACACATACATTGACAGACACAGTGACTCATACACACACCCAGATATCCACACTGACACACACACACAGATACACACACTCATACATACATATATACATAGACACATATTAGAATATATGCATACATAGGCACAGCCCAACAGTCAAATACACACACAGATATGAAAACACATACATGTCATATTTTTTATATTTGCAGCAACCCTTCTGTTAGCATACCTTTTGTCTGCAGGGAGGGTGGCTAGCTTGTGATGCTGCTGGTTGAGGCTGCTGTGTGTGAGGGTCTGCAACAGCAAATTTCTGCCTCTTTTCCTCCGACGCAGTGTGCTCTATATGTAGCTGGGAGGAAGTGACAGCCATTCACTTCCTTCCAGTCTGCCAATCTAAAGGGGTCTGGTCTAGCTCTTAAAGTCACCTGTTCAGCAATACCTATTGGGTGGGCCTAAATGCATGTGCTATTCGATGGGACCCCCAGTGTGTTTCTGCCACTGCTCAAGGCACACCCATGCTGCTATCAGTGCTATCAGTGTTGCTATGTGATTATTATTATTATTATTATTATTATGTTAATATTTATATAGCGCCAACAAATTCTGCAGCGCTTTACAGTGGGTGGACGAAAAAACATGTAGTTGTAAACAGACAAGTTGGAAACACAGGAACCGAGGGGTTGAGGGCCCTACTCAATGAGCTTACATGCTAGAGGGAGAGGGGTAAAGTGACACAAAGGTAAGGATAGTATTAGACTAATGACAGGTGCAAGAGAGGAATCAGTCGGGAGCTATTAACAATTGATACACTTTTATGAAGAAGTGAGTTTTGAATTTTTTTTTAAGGAGTGGAGACTGGGTGAGTATCTAATGGAGGAGGTAAGTGAGTTCCACAGGAACGGTGCAGCCCTCGAGAAGTCTTGAAGGCGAGCATCAGAGGTGGAAGTACGGACAGAAGATCTCTGTGTGCTGGGCAGCCATCTGTTAAAGTGACAGTGTAGGCATTATAACCATTTCATCTCAATGCTTTGGTTTTAGTGCTTGGAGTCCTCTAGCACTGTCTCTACATTCAATTTTGAACCGTTTTGAACAATGAAACACTAACAGGTATAAAGTGTAAATAAGTAACTAAAAGGCGCTAGAAATCTTTTTCCGGTAAAAGAGAACAAACAAATTAGCAGCAACCAAATAGGTGTCATGACTCAGAACATTCACATGAATATATAAGGTGCTCTGTGACTTAAAGTGTGCTGTGTTTTAAAGAAACACTTGAATTTGTCCACCCCCCAATAATACATATACATTCACAATCTCTTGGATCAGTGTCAACCATTGCTGCTCAAGCAATTGCTTTCTCACTAGCCCAAGCAACATAGATGGGGTGGGCTGCTTGGGACTCTAATTTAGCATTAAAACATTTAAAATAGTTTATTGTTGAATGGAAGGACAGCACCAGGGGATTAAAGGAACTATAACCACTTCAATTAGATAACTCAGTTGCAGTTCATACAGTTCATGCAGTGTCATACAGTTCATACAGTGTCATACAGTGCTTTTCTCCGCACTTAAATGTTTGATTTTGGGACCCACCTAATTAAGATGCAAATGCCCACCGGCCCACAAAGCATTTGGGAATGCACTGGTGTCATGGTTGCCCAATCCACAGTATGGGCCTATTTAAGAGGAATATAAATCTGCCAAAGTCAGGCATTGAACAGAACTCAATCCCATTCCCGTTTTTTGACATGGTCACTGAGAAGCTATGGGCATTTGCTTGTATTTGTTTATCACTATGTTTATGTTATGTGCATGGAGTAGCAGTAATATGTTTACCTCTACAATGTTATTGAATGTTTTATCTGCTGGCTCTTACCCTTAATCATTGAAGATCATTAGAATACAGTTTATTTTAATAAGTTTAGTTGTAAATGTAGATGTTCTGCTTCTGCCTGTAATAAGGTATGTGTTTTGGAAAGAAATATATACACTAACGGAATAAGTTAGAGTAAGGTCATGGTCTTTATTGAAAGGCATTTTTCAAGCTTCGGATTTGGCACTATTGGTTTATTACTTCTACACTTTAAGCTGTGCAATCCTCTAAAAATACACTAGGTGGTGGTAGAGCACTAGTGATTACGTTTACTCTCCCATTATGTGTAGGTGTTGGCAATAAAATACCTTATGTCAGTTGGAATGAATGGTATCAATAGGATAAACCTTGCATTTATAGATAAGTCTGTGTATTAAAAGCACATCATCCTGTTAGAAAATATTCAATGTTATTTTATAGTAAGATCAAACAGACATTAACTCTATGAGTGCAAAATGTGCACAGCTTGTTATAAAACAATGTATTGCATAGCATTCTAGCATACAGTCTGCTGCACTTCTTACCATTCAACAAACTATATTATATGATATCTTTCTACCAAATAGGTCACAAATGCCTTGATTTAATAAACTACCCAAATGATTTAATACTGTTAGAAAGACTTTTCAAAGGTGTATCTACAAATATCCCCATAGATTTTAATTGTATTTCTGTAGATAAATCATTTGTAAAGTCTTTATAACAGTATTGAATCATTTGGAAAGCATATTAAATTAAAGCTTTATCCAAATAGGCAGGTTATTAATAGATAGTCATCTCTATGGCACATATGTTTGTCGACCTCAGAAATAATTAAAATCTCTGTGCTGGGACACTAACCTCTCAAGATGACAGGGCAAACTTTAAATTATATGTAAAATAAAATAGTGAGTTGATGATCATTTACACTTATGTGCATAGGCATCCATCAGGAATGTCACAGTGAAAACAGTTTTGTCTGCTAAGTTATGCTTTAACCCCTTAAGGACACATGACATGTGTGACATGTCATGATTCCCTTTTATTCCAGAAGTTTGGTCCTTAAGGGGTTAAAGATGCTGTATTCATAGGAGTTCATTAGAGAGTAAATTTTAATGTTGATTCTAGAATTATGGTACTTTGGCTTAGGCAGGATTGGGGTTCCTTGAAATCAGGTTTAGAGTGAAAGAGCTTTTATTTTTTTAATGGCTATCTAAATTAGCTTTGGAGGAACCAACAGTCAAAATTCTGTGAAATAGAACACTTTCTCATTTACAGTCCCCAGCCAAGGGTGGATCTGTTGCCTAAATTGGAAAGGAGCACTGCCAGATATAGTACCAAAACACATTGTTGTAACCAATATGGCTTTCTTCATGTTGATCTCCTGACTGGCACCATGTACAACTATACAAATATAGTTGGACCATTGGCAGTGTCAGACAATGTGTATTACCAGTTGTCTTTCACTGCTTTATGCTCACAGCTTGTAGTGGGCATTGTGGATGCAATGTCACATTCTATTCTCTTCTTCTGCCTGAGGAGGCTTGCTTTACTAAGTGAGCAATGACTGGCAACCACTATGAGCATCAACTGTATGGTGGGGTTATATATACTGTATTTACTCAAAGCTAACATGCACCTTTGTTTGCTAAATTAAATTTCCAAAATTTGAATGTGCATTAGTTTTGACGGCGCATTAGATTCCAATAAATTTCATAATTTGCCAGTGAATTTTGGATTGTTACAGTGAATTTCACCCCAGTGAATTTTGCTCCCAAAAGAGGGCGGTCCTTGTTTAACGACCATTGTCGAAATGTAACTCAGTCTTTACGTGAGGAGCAATTTGAGTAATAAGGAGCTATACTAAAAAAATAACAAAAGAAATTATAATCCACAATATTGTACAAATACGCATTACATTCACCGTGTCCATTACATTCGCTGAAAGGTGGCCCATGCACTCTGAGCCACCCAGTGACCATTTATCACCTGGTTGGGTGCTGTAGCCCATTAACTGCCTGACCGGGCCCCTTGCCTATCGGCAGCATGGGAGGAAGTGACGGACGTTATGTCTCAGTATGTCTGTGTGTGTCAGTATGTCTGTGTGTGTGTGTCAGTATGTCTGTGTGCATGTCAGTATATCTGTGTGTGTGTGTCAGTATGTCTGTGTGTGTCAGTATGTCTGTCAGTATATGTGTCTGTGTATCTGCATGTGTGTCAGGTTGTGTATCTGTGTGTCTGTAAGTGTGTCAGTGTGTATCTGTGCATTATCATTGTAAGTATCTGTGTATTTATATGTAGTCTATATGTATATCTGCATATGTGTCAGTATGTGTATATGCATGTGTTTCAGGTTGTGTATATGTGTTCACACAGGACAAGTTTGTTGATTCGCACTAATGGGCCCATGTTGAGAAAGCACCCAGAGTGGTTTTGTACTTTTTATACTTTGTTCACTCACAACTTTTTTTATTTTCACATGCTTGGACCATTATAGCAAACACAAGGACTGCTGTTCTAGTATCTTGCCATATGTATTTTCTTTTTTGATTACAATACATGTGCATTCTTTTTCTATGATTTTATCCTGATGTATTTTAGGGGATTCCCTATGAGTGTGGATCAACAAACTTCTCCTGTGTGAAATCATTTGATTACTGGGAGGATTCCAGCACTAAGAAGATAACCCTGTTATTGCACATATTGAACTGCCATAAGTATAATAAAAATCAGTGTATCCATGCTTTTTTAATTTTGGAATTGCAGCTACATATTTGTTGTGAGTGAGGGATTTTCTTCACTTACTTTTCTGCTGTTTTACTACTTGTATATATGTGTGTCTGTAAGTGTCAGTGTGTGTATGTGTGTCAGTGTGTGTATCTGTGTGTCTGCATTTGTGTCAGTGTTTGTATCTGTGTGTCTGTTAGTGTCCGTGTGTGCATCTGTATGTTGTCATTGTATGTTTTTGTATATCTATATGTAGTCAGTATGTGTATCTGTGTATCTTCATGTGTGTATCTGTGTGTCTGTGTATCTGCATACGTGCAAGTGTTTTTATCTGTGTGTCTGCATATCGGAATGTGTCAGGTTGTGTATCTGTGTGTATGTATCTGTATAAGTGTCAGCGTGTGTATAGGTGTCTGTATATCTGCATGTGTGTCAGTGTGAAAAGTCAGGTCCATAAATATTGGGACATCAACACAATTCTAATCTTTTTGGTTCTACACACCACCACAATGTATTTGAAATGAAATTAACAAGAAGTGCTTTAACTGCAGACTTTCAGCTTTAATTTGAGGGAATTTACATCCAAATCTGGTGAACGATGCAGGAATTATAACAGTTTGTATATGTGCCTCCCACTTTTCAAGGGACCAAAAGTAATGGGACAATTGGCTGCTTAGCTGTTCCATGGCCAGGTGTGTGTTATTCCCTCATTATCCCATTTACAAGGAGCAGATAAAAGGCCCAGAGTTCATTTCAAGTGTGCTATTTGCATTTGGAATCTGTTGCTGTCAACTCTCAATATGAGATCCAAAGAGCTGTCACTATCAGTGAAGCAAGCCATCATTAGGCTGAAAAAACAAAACAAACCCATCAGAGAGATAGCAAAAACATTAAGTGTGGCCAAATCAACTGTTTGGAACATCCTTAAAAAGAAAGACCGCACTGGTGAACTCAGCAACACCAAAAGACCCGGAAGACCACGGAAAACAACTGTGGTGGATGACCGAAGAATTCTTTCCCTGGTGATGAAAACACCCTTCACAACAGTTGGCCAGATCAAGAACACTCTCCAGGAGGAAGGTGTATGTGTGTCAAAGGCAACTATCAAGAGAAAACTTCACTAGAGTGAATACAGAGGGTTCACCATAAGATGTAAACCATTGGTGAGCCTCAAAAACAGGAAGGCCAGATTAGAGTTTGCCAAACAACATCTAAAAAAGCCTTCACATTTCTGGAACAACATCCTATGGACAGATGAGACCAAGATTAACTTGTACCAGAGTGATGGGAAGAGAAGAGTATGGAGAAGGAAAGGAACTGCTCATGATCCAAAGCATACCACCTCATCAGTGAAGCATGGTGGTGGTAGTGTCATGGCGTGGGCATGTATGGCTGCGAATGGAACTGGTTCTCTTGTATTTATTGATGATGTGACTGCTGACAAAAGCAGCAGGATGAATTCTGAAGTGTTTCGGGCAATATTATCTGCTCATATTCAGCCAAATGCTTCAGAACTCATTGGATGGCGCTTCACAGTGCAACCAAGAATTAAAAAGTGAAAGTTTGATTTATGACTGTTAATCTGTCCCATTACTTTTGGTCCCTTGAAAAGTGGGAGGCACGTATACAAACTGTTGTAATTCCTACACCGTTCACCTGATTTGGATGTAAATACCCTCAAATTAAAGCTGAAAGTCTGCAGATTAGAATTCTGTCGATGTCCAAATATTTATGGACCTGACTGTACAAACACACCTCTGTGTAAAACACAAAAATTATATATAACCCGTTAGTGACCGCGGATGTACAGGGTGCGTCGTTAACGACCGCTAACATACCCTGTACGTCCGCGGCACATTTCAGCGCTGGAAGCGATCATCGCTTCCAGCCACTTTGAGAGTATTGCAGCGATGCCTCAATATCAAGGCATCCTACAAAACCCCCCTCACTGCCGGGCCGCCGGGTGATCGCTCCCTCGGAGCTCTACATGGCACCCGGCAGTGAGGCAGAGCATCAGAAGCCATCAGGCAAGCTTCTGATGCTATTCCTGTGTCAAGGCACTCAGTGAAGAATAACATTATAAAATAAATACATTAATTTGAAAATGTTATATTTACCCCCCCGTCCCTCCTTCCCTCTCCCTCCATTCCCCTTCACTTACCCGATCGCCGCCGTTCCCCCGCCAGCGATCTGTCTTCTTCTCCGCCTGGGGGGGGGGGGGCTGACAGCCCAGACAGTACCCCCTTGGCTAAATAGGACCCCATGGACATGTGATTCCTCAGAAAGAGTGGTAACATGGTGGCAATAGGCGTCCATAGTGTTACCTGCAGGGGGACTGTCTGAACTGACAGGCAGTCCCCCTGCTGGTAAAACAAAGTTTAAAAAAAGTTTAAAAATAAAAAAAATAAGTTAATAAATTAACATAATATATATATATATATATATATATATATATATGTATATATATATATATATATATATATATATATATATATATATATATATATATGAGAAATATATATATATATATAACATTTATATTATATAACATTTATATATAATATGTATATATATCTTATATATAACGTCATACTAAGTGTATTTTTAATGAATATATACATATATGAATATTAAAATACACTTAGAGTAAAATTGCACACATATATATAATATATATATATAATAACTATATATATTGTATATATATATATACATTATTATAAAAAATAAATAATAATTTATAAAAAATAAATAAAAAAATGTAAAAATAATTTTAAAGATTATATATATATATATATATATATGTAATTTTATTCTAACTGTATTTTGATATTAATATATATATATATATATCACACTTAGAATTACATTTTATATATATATGTGTATATATATATATATATATATAAATAAATAAAAATAATACAATATACATAATTGAGTAATTTTATTGATTGCAATTTGGGGGACGTGCCTGACAATCCAGGCCAAAAGCTCAGAGAATTTAATTTGCTAGCACTATATTTAACCCTGTAACTTTCCAAGACACACTGAAACCTGTACATGGGGATACTGCATTACTCGGTAGACTTCTCAGAACACAAATATTAGAGTTTCAAAAGAGAAAATCCATCACACCAATGATATTGTTAGTAAGATTGGGTCCAGGGTGCCCAAGAAAATGCTTGCCCAGGGTCCAGTCAATATTAAAGACATCCCTGGTGTATCCATCTATCTATCTATCTGTCTATCGTATTTTATAATTCCTCTTTGATGTATTCATCTAGTATTTAAGCTGCTTTGATTTATATTGTGCCATATGTGCTATTGAATTCTATATATTTTTTGCCATATTTTAAACAAAGGGCAATATGAAGACCATATCAATAACTCCTCACAAGACCAGTGTATCGTCACCATATGGGCATCCGGAACCTTGGACAAACCCCCACATACCTTCACCAATAAAACATAGACACTAGGGTATATGGGTAAAATTATCCACAGCTTTATTAAATATATAAATAATAACTTAACATATAAACTTTGGGTCTTCGCTTCCGTATCCTTCAGTTAGGTATAAAAGGCAAATTACCCTATAAATAACATATATATAACATTATACCAACATAAACATCACTGTAAGTGCCAAACATTTATGGTACGGGTATACCCGGTCCCGGATACCCCTACCCCATCAGGTTCTGAGCCACCGACAGGACTTGAAACCTACTAAACATACCAAAAAACATTTACATAACCTTCCTAATGGGGAGCCTATTTCCTCTCCTTCAGCTCCCTATCTCGCCCGTGTGACAAAACGGGAAAACCCAGCTACAAATAAAACCCAGGGAGGAAGGGTGGGACAAACTCAGCCAGGTAGGCAAATTAAAATTGACTCTTCCAAGATGTCTGCCTATTTATATAGCCCAGCCCCCTTACCCTCCATCAACCAATCCCACTAGCTTCCTCCTATGCTTGCCTCCTAACCCCTGTCAAGCCCCCTTTCCACTAAGCTGCGCTTATGCTACATGGGGCTACATTCCATTTCCTCTCAGGCCATACATTAGATTGAACAAAGTATTGTGTACACACTCTAATTAAGCATATATACATACATTTGCATGTACACTGCAGCCTTAGGATTTTCAGGGTGGCTGATTATTCATTGCCATGGACCTCTCAACCCCCTGGTTAAGTCCTATATTTAAAAACTAGGTTTTCTACCTTATGATATATATAAAAGAGCAATGAAAATAATTATAAGCTTTCATAATAATAATAATTATAATAATAATTTTTGTGATTTTAAGAAGTTATATCAAATTTCCATATAAATAGTGGAAGTTTCCTCAGCAGCAAAACTACAAAGATCTCTGTTATCGGTTCCACACCTTTAGTCCTGATTCTCTCCTGCTGTTTTTGTCTTATATTTCCAATCACAGAGGATGAAATGTCACGGCTGCTTTCCCTCTCAATCCTCACGCCGTGAAGCCCTGACCAAATTCCCTTTGATGCCATGCGTATCTTTATCCCCCCCCCCCTTCACTCTTGTTCTTTTGTATTTTATTTCTGAAGAGATAAGACATTATATAATAATAGTTCCACATTTAAAAGTCTAGTACGCGCTCTACGCTTTCCATTTGTATTATAATTAATTAGACCATGAAAGAAAGGAAAGCTGTGATTCTCAACTTCAGCTCACAAGGTGATGTTACAAGTGTTTCCAACATCTCAGAGAGACAGACGATATTAGAGAAAATCCCCATGTCTGCAGAAAGGGGAATGAGAGCAATAAATCTTGTACACATTGTGGATTTTAAAACCAGTGATTTTATTTGTTCGAATTAAGTCACTATAACCACAATCCATGGTGTGCCAGCTGCTTTCTGCGGACCTGATTTCTATACTGGATTGTGACACATCTTTCACTGGAAACTATCGATATTCAGATACTTCGGATTGCAACATATTTTATATCCCAACATATTTACAACAATTGTGACGGTGATGGGTCTAGCGGATGTGTGCTGACTTCACGTCCTTTTCAGTAATGAAAATACAGTGCTTTGTGGAGATTTTAGGTGTTTTTAAGGTGAGGGCATTCATAGGGTGGTGAGATGACATATGTAGAAGTAATGAAAAAGGAAGCCTGTGCGCACTATGCCTTGCTATCCATTCAATGTTAATTTGTATAAGTACCAAGATCTTACCAAGGTCCATCTATTAAAAATGCTGAATTAAAGGAACACTCTAAGTGCCATAACCACTACATTCTCAATCGTTTGGACTACTTACCTGGGTCCTGCCAGGCACACATCACTACCATCTGTGGTGTCAGAAACTCCTGTAAAGGTTCGGTTAGATGCACTAAGCTATTGCTATTGGCGGGCATTATTGGCAGAAGCTTCTGATGGCAGGGTAGCGTGTGGCGAGTGCCTGGTGGGACCAATTTAAGTTCTCAAAGCATTCTTACTTAATCTGGGAGGGCGTCAGTTGCAAAGGTGCCGTTACTGTAGAGACCAAAACGTCACCTAGCAACGTTACGACTCAAAAATATATATTTGTCAAGGCTTGTTGTATATATGTTTGTATTTGCCTGAGGGTAATTTTAGTGATAATTCCATGTGAAAGCCAATACTGGGATTTCATTTCAGTAATGGAAAGTCTCCACGAGGAATAACTTCTTATGGCTGTGCGATTGACAGTCACTAGAGGCATTCTTAGTGACAAATGTAATCATTGCTGTTTTTCACAAACGGCATTTGTCAGAGTGACAGCATCTATGCACTACATTAAACTGTAATAGTTTTAGTGCTATGATTGTCTCTTTAACAAACCTATTTAAATATTTAAGGTGACCCTTTAAAATGTCTTCAAAGCTACACAAATCATGTAGTTTTAAAATGCTTTATATTCATACATACGCTGAGATACCCTTAGAGAAAATGTAGCGCATTCTGTCTATTTCATTACGATTATTCTGCTTTGTTATGAATTTCAGGAGCAGTGGGATTCCATCCTCTGGCTTCTGTGTTCATATATAGTAATAAAGGCAAGGTAAAATAATGAAATGTAACAATAGCACAGCAGAGGAGCCTACGATATTACTTCAGTTACCCGTGCAGCACACAAAACACTATTGTTTGCTTGTAGATTAAGTAGAAGAATTGGATGTATGACAGAAGGGATGAGCCTGAGCTGCTGTTCTTTCATCATTTTTAGGTGGGAGCTTAGCTTTAGAAATACATAAAATGAACAGATATGCATGTCCTGTCCCATTAATCTTTAAAGGGTTATTTACTAAACTGAGAATTGTTGAGACTGCATAGTGAATTTAAAGGGACACAATAGTCATCAGAACGAATGCAGCTTAATGTAGTTGCTCTGGTGAGTATAGCCAGTCTTTTCAGAGAAAAGAAAGTGTTTACATTGCTTCCTAGGGACACCGCCAGTGGCCTCTCCACATATCGCTACTAGAGGTGCTTCCTGGGGCAGTGCTGCCCAGCCTTCTGCATGGAGACACTAAAATTTCCTCATAGAGATGCATTTAATCAATGCATCTCTATGAGGTGATGTCGAATGACCAGGGTGGTGTTTGGCTCTGCCCCCTGCCCCACCTCCTTGGCAATCTCAGCCAATTTAATCCTTTCCATTATGATTGACTCAGATCATCACTTCTGATGATGTCAGCTAAGGAGGCAGATCAGGAACAGAGCCAGCACCAGCAGACTGGAATAAATGTAAGAATGTACTATATATTAGGGGGGTAATTGAGGCCAGGGGGACTAAATGGTGATTTTAACCCTCTAGGTTCAGGAATACACGTTTGTGTTACTGACTAGAGAAGCCACAAACATAAAAACTTACGCAAATGTTCGCGAACAGGCGAACCGGGCGAACCGCCATAGGGCAGGCGCCATAGGGCAGGCGCAATGGGCAGGCGAATTTTAAAACCCACAGGGACTCCTTCTGGCCACAATAGTGATGGAAAAGTTGTTTCAAGGGGACTAACACCTGGACTGTGGCATGCCGGAGGGGGATCCATGGCAAAACTCCCATGAAAAATTACATAGTTGATGCAGAGTCTGGTTTTAATCCATAAAGGGCATAAATCACCTAACATTCCTAAATTGTTTGGAATAACGTGCTTTAAAACATCAGGTATGATGTTGTATCGATCAGGTAGTGTAAGGGTTATGCCCGCTTCACAGTGACAGACCAAACTCCCCGTTTAACGCACCACAAACAACCGCAAACAGTCCATTTGCACAACCGCAAACTCCCCATTTGCACAAGGTTGGATACCAAGCTAGCCATGTCCCGTTCCTTGTCCTCACTGATGTCATTGAAGGTCTCTTCCTCCACCCAGCCACGTAATACACCAAAGGTCCCCGAAAGGTGACAACAAGCCCCTTGGGACGCCTGCTGTGGGCAAATTTGGGGCACTGCACGTGTAATCTAATGTGCCACCAGATAGGAGTGCTGTGTTAAGTAGTCCCCCTCATCAGGCCTTTTTTAGTCAAATTTATCGCCCACTGTCAGTCCCTAAGGGATCCATCCCTCATTCATCTTAAGAAAGGTGAGGTAATCTAGACTTTTTTGACCTAGGCGACTTCTCTTCTCAGTGACAATACCTCCTGCTGCACTGAAGGTCCTTTCTGACAGGACACTTGAAGCGGGGCAGGCCAGAAGTTCTATCACAAATTGGGATAGCTCAGGCCACAGGTCAAGCCTGCACACCCAGTAGTCAAGGGGTTCATCGCTCCTCAGAGTGTCGATATCTGCAGTTAAGGCGAGGTAGTCTGCTACCTGTCGGTCGTGTCGTTCTCTGAGGGTGGACCCCGAAGGGCTGTGGAGATGCGTAGGACTTAAAAAGTTCTGCATGTCCTCCATCAACAACACGTCTGTAAAGCGTCCTGTCCTTGCCGGCGTGGTCGTGGGAGGAGGAGGATTACTTTCCCCTGTTAGATTCCCGTTGTGCTATGACATCACCCTTATATGCTGTGTAAAGCATACTTTTTAATTGATTTTGGAACTGCTGCATCCTTTCCGACTTGCGGTAATTCGGTAACATTTCAGGCACTTTCTGCTTATACCGGGGGTCTAGTAGCGTGGACACCCACTACAGGTCGTTCTCCTTCAGCCTTTTTATACGAGGGTCCCTCAACAGGCACGACAGCATAAAAGACCCCATTTGCACAAGGTTGGATGCCGAGCTACTCATGTCCCGTTCCTCGTCCTCAGTGATCTCACTGAAGGTATGTTCTTCCCCCCAGCCACGTACAACACCACGGGTACCAGATAGGTGACAACGAGCACCCTGGGATACCTGTTGTGGTTGGTCTTCCTCCTCCTCCTCAAAGCAACATTCCTCCTCTGACTCCTCTTCCTCACAATCCTCTTCCAGCGTTGCCGCAGGTCCAGCAAGCGATGCTGATAAGGCTGTTTCTGGTGGTGATGGTGACCACAACTCTTCCTCTTCCTCTTCACGCTCATCTACAGCCTGATCCAGCACTCTTCACAGGGCATGCTCCAGGAAGAAAACAAATGGTATGATGTCGCTGATGGTGCCTTCGGTGCGACTGACTAGGTTTGTCACCTCCTCAAAAGGACGCATGAGCCTACAGGCATTGCGCATGAGCGTCCAGTAACGTGGCAAAAAAATTCCCAGCTCCGCAGAGGCTGTCCTAGCACCCCGGTCATACAAATACTCGTTAACGGCTTTTTCTTGTTGGAGCAGGCGGTCGAACATTAGGAGTGTTGAATTCCAACGTGTCGGGCTGTCGCAAATCAAGCGCCTCACTGGCATGTTGTTTCGCCACTGGATATCGGAAAAGTGCGTCATGGCCGTGTAGGAACGCCTGAAATGGCCACACACCTTTCTGGCCTGCTTCAGGGCGTCCTGTAAGCCTGGGTACTTAAACACAAAGCATTGTACGATCAGATTACACACATGTGCCATGCACGGCATGTGTCAACTTGCCCAAATTCAATGCCGCCAACAAATTTCTTCCGTTGTCACAAACCACTTTGCCGATCTCCAGTTGGTGCGGAGTCAGCCACTGATCCAACTGTGCGTTCACGGCGGACAGGAGTGCTGGTCCGGTGTTACTCTCTGCTTTCAGGCAAGTCAACCCCAAGACGGCGTGACACTTCCATATCCGGGATGTGGAATAGTACCTGGGGAGCTGGGGGGTGGTGCCGTTGATGTGGAGCAAGACGCAGCAGCAGAAGAGGACTCATCCGAGGAGGTTATGGAAGAGGATGGAGTAGGAGGAGTAGAGGAGATGGCAGCAGGCCTGCCTGCAAGTCGTGGAGGTGTCACCAACTCCTCTGCAGAGCCACACATTCCATGCTTGGCAGCCGTCAGCAGGTTTACCCAATGCGCAGTGTAGATGATATACCTGCCCCTGACCATGCTTTGCAAACCAGGTATCAGTGGTCAGATGGACCCTTGCCCCAACACTGTGTGCCAGACATGCCATTACTTCCTTTTGCACAATCGAGCACAATCGAGTACAGGTTGGGGATTGCATTTTGTGCAAAGAAATTTCGGCCGGGTACCTTCCACTGCTGTGTCCCAATAGCTACAAATTGAACGCCTCAGACTCCACCAGCTTGTATGGTAAAAGCTGGCGGGCTAAGAGTTCAGTCAAGCCAGCGGTCAGACGCCAGGCAAGGGGGTGACTTTGTGACATTGGCTTCTTACGCTCAAACATGTCCTTGGCAGACACCTGACTGTGGGCAGATGAGCATAAACTGCTCAAGGCGAGAGACGGAGTGGTGGGTGGTTGAGAGGGGGTAAGGAGGACAGCAGTGGTTGACATGACTGAAGATGCTGGACCAGGAGGAGGATGGCGGCTTTGAGTTTGTGTGCTGCTTGTACTCATGTGTTGATCCCATAGGCGTTTGTGATGTGCGATCATGTGGCTTCACAAAGCAGTTGTACCTAGGTGGGTGTTGGACTTCCCACGACTTAGTTTCTTTTGGCACAGGTTGCAAATGGCATCGCTGTTGTCAGATGCAGACACACAAAAAAAATGCCACAGTGTTGAGCTCTGCAATGACGGCAATCTGGTGGTGGCAACAGCATGCATTGATTGGCGTGCTGTCTGGCTGACCCCAGGTGCCGATGCATGCTGTCTGACTGTGCCACTAGCTCCTTGCGACGACCTCCCCCTGCTTCCAACTCGTCTCCTCCTCCTCCTCTCTGTCTCCCCATCTGAACTTTCACCCCGTTCTTCTTCTTGCCGAGCGGGCACCCACGTGACATCCATGGACGCATCGTCATCATAAACCGCTTCACTTGTATCTGACAACTCAGCAAAGGAAGCAGCGGGTACATGTGTGAAGGAAACTGACTGCTATTATATTACAGTCAAAAAAGTGTTGTTTTTTTAAATGCAAGCTATTGTGACAAGAGTGAGTGAGTGGTGGCACTGGGCAGGCCCTGAAACGCACACGTGTGAAGGGAACTGAATGCTCTTATATTACAGTCAAAAAAGTGTTGTTTTTTTTAAAAGCAAGCTATTGTGACAAGAGTGAGTAAGTGGTGGCACTGGGCAGGCCCTGAAACGCACACGTGTGAAGAAAACTGACTGCTATTATATTATAGTCAAAAAGTGTTGTTTTTTTTAAATGCAAGCTATTGTGACATCAGTGAGTGAGTGGTGGCACTGGGCAGGCCCTGAAACGCACACATGTGAAAGAAACTGACTGCTATTATATTACAGTCAAAAAAGTTTAGTTTTTTTTAAATGCAAGCTATTGTGACACCAGTGAGTGAGTGGTGGCACTGGGCAGGCCCTGAAACGCACACGTGTGAAGGAAACTGACTGCTATTATATTACAGTCAAAAAAGTGTTGTTTTTTTAAATGCAAGCTATTGTGACAAGAGTGAGTGAGTGGTGGCACTGGGCAGGCCCTGAAACGCACACGTGTGAAGGGAACTGACTGCTATTATATTACAGTCAAAAAAGTGTTGTTTTTTTTAAATGCAAGCTATTGTGACAAGAGTGAGTAAGTGGTGGCACTGGGCAGGCCCTGAAACGCACACGTGTGAAGAAAACTGACTGCTATTATATTATAGTCAAAAAGTGTTGTTTTTTTTTAAATGCAAGCTATTGTGACATCAGTGAGTGAGTGGTGGCACTGGGCAGGCCCTGAAACGCACACATGTGAAAGAAACTGACTGCTATTATATTACAGTCAAAAAAGTTTAGTTTTTTTTAAATGCAAGCTATTGTGACACCAGTGAGTGAGTGGTGGCACTGGGCAGGCCCTGAAACGCACACGTGTGAAGGAAACTGACTGCTATTATATTACAGTCAAAAAAGTTTTTGTTTTTTTTAAATGCAAGCTATTGTGACACCAGTGAGTGAGTGGTGGCACTGGGCAGGCCCTGAAATGCACACGTGTGAAGGAAACTGACTGCTATTATATTACAGTCAAAAAAGTTTTTGTTTTTTTTAAATGCAAGCTATTGTGACACCAGTGAGTGAGTGGTGGCAGTGGGCAGGCCCTGAAACGCACACGTGTGAAGGAAACTGACTGCTATTATATTACAGTCAAAAAAGTTTTTTTTTTTTTTTTTTTTTAAATGCAAGCTATTGTGACACCAGTGAGTGCGTGGTGGCACTGGGCAGGCCCTGAAACGCACATGTGTGAAGGAAACTGACTGATATTATATTACAGTCAAAAAAGTGTTGTTTTTTTAAATGCAAGCTATTGTGACACCAGTGAATGAGTGGTGGCACTGGGCAAGTGGGCACAGTATATGCTGTGAGCCTGACACAAACGCTGGCAGGCAGGCAACTGCAAGTAGATTACACAGAAAAAAAAAAGAAAGCAGACTGATGTTCTAGCCCTAAAAAGGGCTTTTTGGGGTGCTGTCCTTACAGCAGAGATCAGATGAGTCCTTCAGGACTGTAGTGGACACTGAATACACTAGCCTAGCTATCAATTTCCCTATTAAATAAGCAGCAGCTACACTGTCCCTCCTCTCACTAAGAATGCAGCTTCAAAATGAATCTAAAATGGATGCTGTCCAGGTGGTGGGAGGGTCTGGGAGGGAGGGTCTGCTGCTGATTGACTGGAATGTGTCTGCTGACTGTGAGGTACAGGTTCAAAGTTTCCTCAATGATGACGAATAGGGGGCAGACCGAACATCGCATATGTTCGCCATCATTGGCGAACGCGAACAAGCTATGCTCGCCAGGAACTATTCGCCAGCAAACCGTTCGGGACATCACTATAACTGACCCTATAGTGTTCCTTTAAAGTGAAGTTTACATTTTAGACCAAAATAGTTGAACTGAGAGCATAGCTGACTAGAAGCATATTTTAGAAATCATCAACTTTAGCCTTAAATTCAAACTTCACATGGAATTCCCAACTATTCTCACTTTAGCAAATAGCCCTGTTAATCATTTTTTATTTGTTCTGTCTATCGAAAGTATTGTGAATTACTTTACAGTAATAACGTCAAGGACCTGTGAGAACTGAACTATTTCATAAATTAATTTTATTACAAGTCAAGAAGGCTCCTATTAAGCATTTATCTTTCTTTAATTTTAATAGCAGCAGAGAGAATGAACAGCAATGTAAATAAATTGAAGAAAAGGTATATAATGGTGATATCACATCTCATAACCAATAAAATCATAAGACATTTGATTGGTTATGATTGTTTATGGGATGTCACTGTTATATATTTTATATTTTGCATTCAATTTGTGTTCATTATTGTTCATCCTCTTACCTGATCTTTAAATTAAAGAAAGAGAAATGTATAATAGGAGCTTTAATTTATATTTAGCAAAATCAATATATTACATGATTTTGCTATTTCATGACAAAAAGTCAGGATTTTATGAAAGACACGGGGCGAGTATTACTTAACCCTTTCTTTACTGTCCAGCAGCAGCAAAGAACACAAGTTGAAAAAATATAACAACTACAATGAGACATCAGCCAATCCCCATCCATGTCCCAGTATAACAGCAAGCACCGCCTCTCAAGCTTCCTCTTTCTTTGGAGAATGTGACACATCACGAGAGACAGAAAACAGGAACCAACAGACAATCTGAACAGTTGGAAAAACATGGTAACAAAATCCAGTGAGTAGCAGTCCAAGGAACACAACAGGAAACCAACTTGAGCCTGCGGTGGAAACAAGCCAACTTATGCGAAACCCACTGGGAAGAAGTGAGGACCCTGAAGCAGCAGCAACCGGAGCCCAATGGTTAAATCGATACTTGAACCAAAGTGTGCATGCCAAGACTCATCATATCCATAGATAGAAGGGCACAGTACCAATAGAGCAAAAAAAAAAAAACATAACAAGAACATGAAACATAACCGGGCCACATGTGAACATAAATGAAATAGCAAAATCATGTAATTTTATGTCAAGACACGAAGGCTCATATTGAAAGCTCAAAGCTGACCAACGACCAATGAAAAAGCCTCTGGAACAACATGGTCTTTCGCGAGAAGGGAAGAAGGGGGACAGGTTTCTCGCCTCCTGACAGGGGGGTCACCGTGTAAAGAAGCCTCATCATGAGCCACGGGAGTTGTATTTAGAACGGCCGGACAGACAACCCCTGACTCTGCCGGCCCTGATAGGGACCAGCCCTTGAAATACCCTCTTCATGGAGGATTGGACTTTATCCAGGGCTATAAAAGCCCCAACAAAACGCCCCAGGTCCATTATAAAGGAGTCCCCAAACAAGAGGCCATGGGCATCCTTGCCCGCCTCAGTGAGGGTGAGATTGGCCAATTTCAGCTCTATTTTAAAGAGAATGGCATTACGATGTTCTATGGACAATCTGCCCACAATGCAGATTGCTCTCTGTACCCAGCCACGGAGTTCTTCCGGGTCAACCTGCCTGTTCCCACCTGCCAACGTCAAGGCAGACCCCCCTAGGTGGGTCCTAACTCTTACCCTCTCATGGCCATTGGAGGTAACTAAAAACCTCCATTTGTTTAAAAATACACAGGGATTAAGGAGAAAGTGCAGGTAACTTGTTTTTCTTTGGTTTTTACTATACAAATGAGGTAAAACAGAGCTAGAAGGACGGAAGATCAGAAAATGGTCGCCACCAGTCTCGCAAGATTCACTGCAAAAATCCTGTGAACGCGTCCAATTCGCAAACCGAAAGCTTGCCGAAACAGGACTAATTCGTGGGAACAAACTAACGAAAGGTCAGTACACGGCAAAACAGTCAAACAAAAAACATTTGCAGCAAAACAGTAGAACGCGGCAAAATAGTCGAATGGTACCAAATGCCGGTCAAACTAACGAACGGCACAGATTTGTGGCGAGTTTAGCCGAAAGGGCTTGACTCAGACACGAAAAATAGCCGAACAGTAGTAAGGAAAATAGGTGCAAAAGGGCCCCAAACAGTCAGGAAGAAGGGGGGAGACCAAAAAAAATGAAAAATAAGGAAAATAAGAAAATAAAGGATATGAAGATAGGAGCAATAAAGTAAAGCTCAAAAGAGAGGAGAGAAATACATGTAAAAATCCCCCAAATTAAGGTCTGGAACGCTGGGCTCAAAGGTAAATATAATTTATATTTAATATCATATAAAACAGAATTAATGAACAGGAAAAATCCAAACTATAAGATTATAATAAGATAATAAGTAAGTAATAATAAATAATAAGTAATCAAAACAGATAAAGGTAATGAGAAAAAAACAGTTGATGGTAAGAGTAAAAATTTTAAGTAATTATCTTGTGTGGAGCAGCAAAGAAAAAGGAAGCTTGAGAGTCGGTGCTTGCTGTTATACTGGGACCTGGATGGGGATTGGCTGGTGTCTCATTGTATTTGTTATATTTTTTCTACTTGTGTTCTTTGCTGCTATTGGTGGACAGTAAAGAAAGGGTTAAGCAATATGAGCCTCCATGTCTTGCATAAAATTATACTATTCAGACAAAAAAAGGGCAATTTAGGTTAGTCATGTAACGTCTATGTCTCATCAAATCCCCATACTATTCATATTTATTTATTTTTTACACACAAGTGTTAATTGCCAGGTATTTAGTTGTCTCCTTGGTCTACATTCTCAATCTGCACAATAGAATGTTTCTCTTATTGCTTACTATTTCATGATATATGAGATCAAATCATACAGTTTTGACAAATATATCCCAGATCAGTTAATTACGCCACATGCTATAAGAAACATTTCATTCACGGTTAAGGACTGAGGTGTGTAAATTTTTTATAAGCTTCCTACTGTGTATGGCAATACAATTGGAGACATAAATACATTTTGATAAATTCCAAATTATTCCAATTTGATGAAGGTTTTCAGGAAACATTGTATTTGCATTTTTTAGCAGGTATATTATCTGCATAGTATGGGATCATTTTTCTCTTGCACTGTAGAAATGATCAATTTCCTTACATTCTGATTCTGATCGTTGGTCTTAAACTAGATTTATACATAATCATTTTACTTTCTGGCCCAATAATCCCAATCTGTTCCTATAATTGAAAACATGGCTGCATTGCCAGGGCCGTCTTCCAAAATAATCCCTTATTTTATTTACCATTATTTATACAGCAGCATCAATACACTGATCAGTCACAACATTAACCCCTTAAGGACCATGGCTTTTATTGTGGCGCAACACGTTTGTGACCAAGGCCTTTTTGGCAGTTTTTACATGGCTTAATTCTACCACAAGTTTCCCATTTATGTTTAAGTGCACTCATATGTAATATATATAATTGTTTATGGTTTTAAAGCTTTAAGTTTGCAAATTTTGGCATGCTGGGATTTCAACTTGAATCCAAAACCGCTACACAAAAGTATATATTTGTAGAAAGTACATGTCCCATGATATGTAACTAAGAGCATTTTGACACTTTTCATTTAACCATTTTATCACAAACCTAGCTCATATTTGTTTTTTTGAGTTTTTGTTCTACACATGACATGTTGTATTTTCGGGTAATACACAGACCACACGCATCTCACTACTGCAAACACCTCATATGTGTGTTTTGCTATTGTTCTTAAATACAATGATACCGTACATTTATTTATTTTACTCTAGTCCTGCCCCTTTTCCTACCTCTATCATTATTCCTTATCCAAACCTTAATCCTTAATCCAATCCTAAATCCAAAGAAAAAAAGAACAGAAAGTCAGTTGCCAAACGGTAACCAGACTATAAGTGTGTCCAGGGGAGTCCAAAACAAGGGGGTAACCCTTACATACGTAATTAAAGAAAGATATAAATGAGGAGGAACTGGAGAGAAATAGGGCACTCCTAATCTCTGTCCAGGTCGACCAGGACTGGACACCCCTACCTTGCTGCAATGCTAAAACTTAACCTTTAATGAAGTAAAATAAAACAATGCAAATACTAATAGAAAAAAAATATATAAGTGTAAGTGATCACAGTGAAAACAAAAGAAAATAAAAAATAATAAATAAAAAAGATGATAAGGAGTGGTGTCTATATTACTGTGATAATGGACAATAACACCAAATGGAAAAAATCTATTGTCCTTGATAACCACCTGAGATTCAAATCCAGAGTTAACCCTAGTCACTGATCGATCCTATAACATACAGGGAAGGGTTACTGGAGAGTGGCTCCTGTGTTGATACACCGGTAACCGGTAACACTATGTATCAGATAGGCAAAACATGCCGATACTTCCATATAACACAAGAAGCTGAAGTACCTCCCCCCCCCCTTTATTAAATGTTATCAAGTAAAGGATACACACTTGAAATCAAAATCTTTTTTATTTATTATTTTTTATTTTCTTTTGTTTTCACTGTGATCACTTACACCTATATATTTTTTTTTCTATTAGTATTTGCATTGTTTTATTTTACTTCATTAAAGGTTAAGTTTTAGCATTGCAGCAAGGTAGGGGTGTCCAGTCCTGGTCGACCTGGACAGAGATTAGGAGTGCCCTATTTCTCTCCAGTTCCTCCTCATTTATATCAATCCTAAATCCAACCAATAATCCAACCTATAGTCCTACCCACAATCATGCTCATAATCCTATCTATAATCCCAGTCCTAATCCCAAACCATAGTCCTCCCTCTCAAGTATTGCCTCTAGGGATTCGCTCTGACATCAGCAGAGGTATGCCCTAGCTCACACAATACAGCGAGTTCTGTGAGCCCTTTGTACAGTGTGATTGCAGCATGAGAGGTAGAGCTCACACTCATGGCTGCAACTTCCTACCCAAAGATTAGTTTTGGGGAGCTGGCAGCCAGTTCTTCAATATTATGTGTTGGAAGAATGAAAAATGGGCAAGTGAAAAGATATGAGTGACTCTGACAAAGGCCAAATAGTGATGGCTAGATGACTGGGTCAAAGTATCTCAAAAACAGGAAAACAGTTCCTGGTATGCAGTGGTTAGTACCTACCAAAAGTAGTGCAAGAAAGGACAACCAGTGAACTGGGTCACTGTCATGAGTACGCAAGACTCATTGATGCACATGGGAAGTAAAGGCTAGTTTATTTCCTGGAAATGAGATGGCAGCAGGATGCACTATGGGAAGAAGGCAGGTTGAAGGAGGCAGGTTTCGGCTGAGAAACAGTGGGTCCTGACATGCATGTGGATGTTACTATCTAGAGATTGTTGCAGACCATGTACGCCCATTCATGGAAATGGTGTCTGTAATGTTTTCATTGCTTAAAACCAGGAAAAGTATATATTCCTCATGTGCATAAACTGCTCCCTCTAAAATCTAAATCTTCCTTCCATTCTTCCTTCCTTGCTTCCTTCATTCCTACCTTTCTTTTTTCTCATTATGCAAAATATTCATTCTATACTCATTCACAATTTTTTTTTATCAAACTTTTATGTATATAGCAATGTTTTTGAAGATTGCACCATTCACTGTATAGAGCTAAATAAGATAAAAGTGCTACGTGAGCACTTCCCTCATCTGCCAAGTATAGTAAAAAATAAATATGAGTCAACACACTATGAACAAGAATATATC
Source organism: Pelobates fuscus (assembly GCF_036172605.1). Taxonomy (NCBI): domain Eukaryota; kingdom Metazoa; phylum Chordata; class Amphibia; order Anura; family Pelobatidae; genus Pelobates; species Pelobates fuscus. The sequence continues at coordinate 281,830,724 of NC_086319.1, read as the reverse complement.
TTTGATATCAAATAAGGATATTCATCTGCACATAAGCATAGGGCAAACGAATATCAGCAATAAACACAGTAATACATAATTGCACACATTTGTTTGGTTTAGCAGAAACACATCGGTTGCAATTTAAAAAAGACTTGGAAGAGAAGAAAGATTAAATGGACCTGACTCAATCCAATTATTGTATTGTGTGTGCTTTCTGGATCTGGGACAATACTGCCTTAATCCTCACTGCTGTTTTGCATGGAATCAAATCTTCTTGATATGAAGGTTTGAGATCCAGAGACAGAAACCAGAATGATTGCAAAATCATACTTACTTTTCCTATTTAAAAATGTGTGTGGTGTCATCCTTAGAGATTGGACAATTTACCCATAAAAAAAATAAAGAAATAAAATTAGAAATGTTCCTCTACTATTTTTTTTTTATTTGATCAAGTTTTCTCAAATGGTGACTTCATTTAGATTAAATTATTAGATTAACTCATTAGATTAAAATAGGTTAAATTATTTTGTGATAGGATTCTTTTAATTCTCCTTTACTATTTGGAAAGGGGCTGACATTTTCAGGATATTTTAGAATATTAAATTGTTAGACTGGACTTGTGGCAGAGAAATTTGTTCCTCTACAAATTTCCTCTACTAAAAGGTTACTCCAGCCACCATGACTATTTCTGCTTTTAGAAGTGGTCATGGTAGTAGGAATCTCTATGTGCAGTGTTTCTGCTTAAAACACTGCGCAATCACAGATAGCTCCCCTGTGTCCCTACTTCATTGAGCTCAGCCCTCCTATTTTTTTTATTATTTTTATTGAAATTCCCTACCTCTCGCTATCTCCCTCCCCTCTATAAAAGCCCTTGATTGGACTGTGCAAGGACCTTATTGATGTCAGATGGATACGTTGTTGAAGACAGCCTCTTCCGATGCTCAATTCCAGTTAACTAAAAACCTTTAGCGAGTGACCTAATGAATAGTGCTCAACAAGGCATTTTAAATAGAAAAAAGTAATTCAAAACAAAAAACGGTTGAAGGTAGATGAGGCGTTATGAACTAAGTTTTGTTTTGCAAAGCAGATGAAATTAAAACAAAATGTGTATACACCACTGTAGTAGTGACAGAGTTGATGTCAGTATTTGACTTAAAAAGTGTGAAAATTTTAGAAGCTTTTTATAATATTCCAGATACCTCTCAGGTTCTAACACACATAATCCCTAAATACCCTGTGTTTACTTGGAACTTATTTATCACCAGCAGATATGTAGAGTTCCCCACTGCACACAACATTCTCTCATTGATGCCATAAGACTCAGAGGATGTCAGAATGAGGAACAAAGTGATTACAAGACATATCAATCTAGCATGATCTAGGTCTCATGGCAGTAGTGAAAGAAGTTTGTGGGTTTCTACAGCAGGGAATGCACCTACCCAGCACTGCAGCCATTGGAGTTATCCATCACAGGAAAAATGTAGAATACAGAAGGGGACTTGTGCCATGGGGAGGTAAAGAGACCCCCCAACTATATATCCTTGGATTCTTCAAATGAAAATCGAGAATAGAAAAAGGACCTTTAAAGGAATTTAGAATGAGAGTAGAAACAAATGTGGTAAGGAAAAAATGGGGATATAAGAAAGAATGAGAAAGACATTAGGAGAATAGATGTCTGCTAAAGGAAATATTGATGTGATAAATAGAGATGTACATGACTGACAAATCTGTTTCAATTAATTGTGTTCACATTTGTCAATTTTAGAATTGGCTGTCATTGAAAATTCAGATGTTATCGATTCAAACCAAAATGAATTTCAGAACAAAAATTTGCAACCAAAACAAAATTTGGATGCCTTTATACCAAAGGATAGCAAATTTGGGCAATACTTAGCAGATAGTGCCCTACTTTGGTATCCTTAAAATTAGTAATCTCACATAAGGATACCAAACTCGGTACAAAATTGGGCAACATGAGTTTTTACATGAACAATTAAACAGAACAGAAATCAATTTCATTAGAATATCAGGGACAAATGTTTAGGCATAGCTGATGTTTCTTTGAAGAGGCAGTCTTTTTATTGAGGAGTACAGAAGGGTAACAACAATGTTTTGGCACCTACCAATGCCTTTATCAAGTCTGAACAACATGTGTGTAGGGTGAATATTTATACCATCCCATAACATAACAATTAAGTGATAATTACAACAAGAGTAATTGATTACCCTGATGGGAGTACTTCCCAACTAATGTGTGTGCATCACCTCCCTATCTACAAATTTACATTAGAATACCAAGAATATAAGATCTACAGCAGGAAAGAAACAAATATCATGGTGTACTATCTAAAACATCCTTAGAAGTGATTTTCAAAGTTACACTCACTAGAAAAAAATTGATTGAAGGCACATCAAAAAGTAAAGTTGACAGAGGATCTTTTCCACGTAATAGACATGTAGGAGAGAGAGATAATATAATAAGTGTAGACTTATTATACACTTATTATATTATCTCTCTCTCCTACATGCCTATTTCGTGGAGAAGATCCTCTGTCAACTTTACTTTTTGATGTGCCTTCAATCAATTTTTTTCTAGTGAGTGTAACTTTGAAAATCACTTCTAAGGATGTTTTAGATAGTACACCATGATATTTGTTTCTTTCCTGCTGTAGATCTTATATTCTTTGTACATTTTGAGAGGACTGGGAGGAGTCCTATTCCCATTAGATTCTACAGTGTGGGGTATTACTATATAGGTAAACTTCTTTCTTCTGTGTATTACCTCCCCACTTTAAGTCTTTCCACTTGTGATTTGTTGGGTGTTTTTTTGTATTGTATACATTAGTATACCAACATGTTTATAAAGCAAGCATATACTTCAATATTTATAATATTAGTTGAAATAGATCTACAGTTTGGCTGAACCATTTTTTTTCCAAAAAGAGGCAGAATTCCAGCCACATGGCAGTTTGGCTTTTCTGAAACTCGGCACCAGAAGCCTGATTTGGAAATGAATCAAACTAACCAATAGGCCATGAAAATAGGCCAATCAATGTACTGCAAAATATGTGCATTAACCCCTTAAGGACCAAACTTCTGGAATAAAAGGGAATCATGACATGTCACACATGTCATGTGTCCTTAAGGGGTTAAATACTTATTGAAATGATATATTATTTGCATATTTGCAGTAAGCGGATAGGAGCATTTTTCTACCAAGGTGTCGATTTAATAAGATTTCCAAATAATTCAATACTGTTAGAAAAACTTTCCAAATTATTAATGTACAGAAATAACCATTAAAGTCTATGGGAATTTTTTTAGATAGATAATTTGAAAAGTTTTTGAAGGAGTTGCAAATATAGAGCTGCATCATAAACTCGCTCTGCTTAGCCATACCTCCCTCTTTCACAGAATGTTTCATTAATTAGAAACAGTGTAGAAAGCCTGTGACAAATCAGTGTAAGCTGAGCTGCTAACTTGAGGAAAAAGGGGGCTGACAATAAGTGTACAGTGACTGTGGGATAAATAACTGTACGAGTCATATCAGCAAATGATATTGCACTGATGTATTTTTGGCTGGTTAGAGTACTTCCTCAGAGTACAACTATGAGAAGCTGAATTGTGAAAAGAGAGAGCTTGGCTAAGGGGTGGAGTTACACTGCAGAAAGTAGCAATAAGTCCTGGATGCAGCTGTTATATTAAACGTGTACCCCTACAAACTGGGATATAAGGTGTGAAGGAATACACTCCTTCACTTGGTTCAGCATATTTTGTTTATGGATATTCGTTTATTTTATCTGTACCCACCTTGTTCGGTTCAAGAATGAGGATCACCCCATAACATCATTAGAACGTGGAACACTGAAGTGTCAAGTACGAAAACCGCAAAGGAAACAATTAATAGAATGCTTCACTGGGTGGCCGCCATTTTGTGCAACCGAATGCACGTGATCTGCAGAATGGATGGCCGCCATCTTGTCGAATGCAGGCAGCGGGACTTGGTCGTCAAGTTTCAGGAACGGATTTCAGCCAGGCACTCCCGTGAACGCCAGCGAAGATAGACCTTATGCCTGTTCGAATTCCCGACCACCTATACGAACGGTGTTCGGGAGATATGAATTACCGAATGAGGGGAGCATTCTACACTAATCAGATTTCGTATGAACTATGTGGTTTTTGTACAAAAACCCTGCAAACGGAGATCGGCTCTTGCCACAAATTCACTGGAACTATTTTGGGCTTCGACTTCGTGGCAGACCGGTCAAAACTTCCCCGAGATTGCAATCCAAAGCTACCAAACCGATCTGAGTGATTTTTGGATATGATGGTCACTCAGATCAGGGCTATCTGGGGATGTGACTTTTGTGGGGATTTCCGTGTTATGTTTTTATGTCCCTGGAGATAATTGAGTTTGTACAGTTCCTGACTCAATTTTCTCTCAGGCACAGGGGAGGAGTTTTGTACAAGTATACATTATGTGACTGTGCTTCCATTAAACAGTTCTACACACAGCATCAAGCCTTGGCTCATGTGTGGGGGGATATGTGATACTGGCGATATTTTACTTCAAGATTATTGGAGCTGTTTTATTCGGGGAGAAGAGAATCAGTAGCGATGATATATTGGCGGACCGCCACATAAGAAAGTATTAGAATATTGCTCTCACACTCTCCAGGGTAGTGAAGCCTAACATACCTCTGTTAAATTTAGCTTGGCACAGTGTCTTTTAGTCTTTTCATATGCTGTTCAGAATCGCTAAAGTAACAGCACCAATAATCTGGCTATTGACATTTTCTCTTTAAAACTTCAAAGGAGATGCCACAATGGTCTAGTAACTGGAGGAAATATTACAGAAACTCAAACAGAATCAAATATCGTGTCTTAGAAGGGAACAACCCCAGCATAGCTGCTGGAGGAGGAAAAGTTACCGACATATTTGTGTAACCCTTTAGCTACTAAGAAGATTGAATGCAATGTATTAACTCTCTGGCACTTAAAAGGTTAATGAAAACCCCCAATGTTTCAATTCACTTTCTGCAAATGTCTTTGGTTCTAGTTCTTGGAGGTCACTTGAAAACAGAATTATTTCTGTAAATTGTGATTTGTTCACATTATATGTGTGTCTCCAGGATTCTGGATTCTGAACATGACGTTTTGGACATCAGATGCACATAGTTTTATTTTGTGATCCCTGGTTTTCCTATCAAATACTACATCTCTCTTCTCTATTCCAAGCAGAGGATATTAAAGACATATAGGTTTGTTTTTTAAGGATACTTGTTTTGAATGTAGATTTGGCTGAAATTTCAAGTTCAACAATATTGCTTCTGAAGTTGAATTAGCAGTGAGGCGCACAAGCATTTTGCTGCTTATAAATAAGGCTGTTTAGTTTATTCACGGACTGTAATCTCTCTTGCACAATGAGGCCAGGCTTTCTGGCAGAAAGGAGCACCATTCTCTCCCTTCCTCTCTTCGTATCGTTCCGGGGGTTAGGCATCAGAGGAGGGGAGAGACGCATATTAATGATGTTGTCCTTGGCACTGTGGTCACTCAAGCCGACCCACAGAAGATTCACGGATGAGAAAGGAATCGATAAAGCGTTCAGCGCCTCTTCATTCAAACTGTCGCTGGCGTCACGCTGAGTAGCCCAAGTTCTCGGCAGCAATCAGAATGGAGCTGAAAGATTTGGCTCTTCACAATTTCATCCTCCTGGGCTGTGGATTAAAAAATGTGAAGTGGATGGTTAAAGCTGTACTGCTTGAGAACAACAGAAGGAAAGCATCTACCCATGTAACATCTTCTATTGTTAATGGTTGGTTTCCTTATTCAATGAACTCTACGGTCTTTATTTACTAAGCAGTGCTTTTTAACAGAAAACTAACAATATTGGCAGTCAGGACCAGCCCTACATAAGGCCCAAGTAGGTCCATGAGACCCAAGCGGTGCTTAGAAGGGTGCAAAATTTAGCAGCCGTAGCCTTTGAACTTTACATGAAGTGGCTGCATTTGGTATGTTTAGCCAGGAATTCCATCCCATAGTTCATTAGCTTTAATTTCCTGCATGAATTATAGTAACCCTGTCCTAATTGGTCTTACCCTGATACAGTCTGTAATGAATGCTGCTGCCAGACTGATATTCCTTTCTAGTCGGTCCTCTCACAACTCACCCCTTACATTGGCTTACTTTGGCTTCCTGTATCCTATCGGAGTCAATTCAAAGTGCTAACCTATAACTATAAAGCAATGACCAATTCTAGCCCCTCATATCTTTTCACAGATCCATAGGCATGCCCCTTATCGGTCTCTCCGCTCTGCCCGTGACTTTCTCTTGTCTGTTGCTTGCACGCGTACGGACAACTCACCCTTGCAGGACTTCTTGCGGTCGGCTCCCTTCCTATGGAATAGCCTGCCTACCGCCATCACTCTCTCCTAGTCTTCAATCATTTAGGAAGTGCCTTAAAACCCATCTTTTTAGGAAAGCTTATGGCCTCCCAGAGTAACCTCTACCTCACATACCTGTCTCTTGCTCTCTCCGAAAGGGCAGCACTCTACTCTCTCCTTCAGCTCTGCTTAACTCCCACTTTATTTGAATTCTATTTCCTGTCCTATCAGGTTTTATACCCCAGCCCCTATATACTGTAATCTCGTTTGAGCAGGGTCCTCTTCGACCTATCGTTCCTGTAAGTTTTCTTGTAATTGTCCTATTTATAGTTAAATCCCCCCTCTCATAATATTGTAAAGTGCCACGGACTCTGTTGGCGCTGTATAAATGGCAATAATAATAATAATAATTATAATAATAATAATGGAGAAAATCAAATGGTCCTGACACTCAAGGTCAATCCTATAGCAGCTTTATTGGAAACCAGAAAGAAGTAGCAATGTTTTGACCTGCAAAGAGATCTTTAAAAAGCTTGACAAATACCTCTTTGTAGGTTGAAACATTGTTATTTCATTCTGTTTTCCAATAAAGCTGCTATAGAACTGACCTTGAGTACCTGGACCATTCAATTTTCTCCATAATTTGATGTGTGGGCATAGCCGTGGATGAAGGAACCCCGACAAATCTGTGGGAGATAGCATTTTACTCGCCATATATATTCTTATTCAGTAAACTGAGAGTTGTTTATAACAGTTAATTTTATGTGTGTGTGTGTGTGTGAAATTTCTCACAACAAAAAAAATATGCAAAAGGAACAGTTCTTTATTTATCAGGTCACAGAAATTAACCAAAAGTTTGGCATATATTTCAGTTATTCCACTTAAAACCATTGGTAATAGCACTTTTAGTAATGCACTATTGCCTGATTTTAACAAAACAAAAGATCTTGTATAAATCCAATTTTATTAAGACACGGAGGCTCCTATTATGCTGCACTCTTTCTTTATTTCCCTCAGCAGCAAAGAAAAAACTTTATAAATATAACAGTAGTAACATTAACAGTCTTAGGTGTATTCTTCCCAGTAACAGGAACAGCCAATCAGGAACAGCCAATCAGGTTCCACTTCTCCAGCATAATAGGCTCTGTCAGCCAATCCTGTTCCTCTTTCTTTGCTGCTCCCTCAGTTAAGTATATCTGATCCCCCAGGCTCCTTAACTGTGGGATTATTATTATTATTATCACTATTATCATACTTATTCTGATATTTTATTAACTTTTATTAACTTTTATTATTATTATTTATTGCTATTCATTGTCATTATCCCCTTAACACCGCAGCCAAATGTACAAGTTGTGAACGAAACAAAACGTAAACAAAACCTGGCATTTGCGCTATATGTCTGTCCAACCGTAATTCACCTCTTTCATATTAAATGCACCCCCCCTTATTATATATCATTTTATTCAGGGGAAACAGGGCTTTCATTTAATATCAAATATTTAGCTATGAAACATAATTTAATATGAAAAAAATGGGACAAAATAAGATTTTTTTTTTATTTTTTTCGTTCTACATGACATTTTAACTGTCAATGTCATAATACTGTTTGCTTTTACTGCAATACAATACACATATTTGTATTCAGCAAAGTCTCACGTGTAAAACAGTACCCCCTATGTACAGGTTTTATGGTGTTTTGGGAAGTTACAGGGTCAAATATAGCGTGTTACATTTGAAATTGAAATTCGCCAGATTGGTTACGTTGCCTTTGAGACTGTATAGTAGCCCAGGAAATAAATTTACACCCATAATGGCATACCATTTGCAATAGTAGACGACCCAAGGTATTGCAAATAAGCGATGTCCAGTCTTTTTTAGTAGCCATTTGGTCACAAACACTGGCCAAAGTTAGCGTTCGTATTTGTTTGTGTGTGAAAAATGCAAAAAACGCCAATTTTGGCCAGTGTTTGTGACTAAGTGGCTACTAAAAAAGACTGGACATACCCCATTTGCAATACCTTTGGTTGTCTACTATTGCAAATGGTATGCCATCATAGGGGTAATTTTCATTCTTGGGCTACCATAGGGTCATAAAGGCAACGTAAGCAATCTGGCGAATTTTAATGTGAAAAAAATTAAACACAAGCCTTATATTTGACGCTGTAATTTTTGAAAACACCATAAAACCTGTACATGTGGGGTACTGTTGTACTCAGGAGACTTCGCTGAACACAAATATTTGTGTTTCAAAACAGTAAAAAGTATTGCAGCAATAATATCGTCCCTGTAAGTGCTGTTTGTGCGTGAAAAATGCAAAAAACGTCACTTTTACTGGCGATATCATGGTTATAATACATTTTACTGTTTTGAAACACTAATATTTGTGTTCAGCGAAGTCTCCCGAGTAAAACAGTACCCCCCATGTACAGGTTTTATGGTGTCTTGGAAAGTTATAGGGTTAAATATAGTGCTAGCAAATTAAATTCCCAATACTTTCGGCATGGGTGGTCAGGCAGGTCCCGCTAATTGTAATTAATTAGGATACCTAATTATGTAAAATTATTACATAAATATATGTGTAGAATTAATATATGTATATATACATATGTGTATATATACGTATATATATATATATTTTTTTTTTAATATTTTTATTTATATATAGGTATATATATAGTGATATATACGTATATATTTATGTATATAGATATATATATTATTTCGTTCTACGTGTATTTTGATATAAATATATATATATATTAATATCACAATACAATTAGAACGAAATAAAACACATCTATATATTTTTTAATATTTTATTTTTAATTATTTATTTTATTTTATTTTTTTACGTATTTACATATTTATTTTTTTTATATTATTTATAAATATATATATAACAATAATTATATATATATTTAATCAGTATCAGTCTACGTGTAATTTGATATTAATATATATATATAATTATATATATATTAATATTAAAATACACCTAGACGGTGTATGTGTGTGTATGTATATGTGTATATATATACTTAGATCATATATATATAATATATATATATATGATCTAAGTATAAATTTTTTTTTTTACACTTTTAACATTATTTTAATTTTATTTTCAGCCAGCAGGGGGACCAACTGTCATTACAGTTAGTCCCCCTGCTGGCAATGCCTGAGCCAGCTATCCCGGCCATGTGATTGTGAGGTCCTCGCAAGGACCTCACTCTCACATGACCGGGAGGCACCGGAGGAGGAAGATGTGCCGCGGGGGGGCTCCCTGGGAGTCCCCCCAACCGCAATCGCCGGCGTGGGACCGCCGGCGACCGGGTAAGTTACTAAAAACCGGAGGGCGTACTATTACGTCCGGCGGCGTTTAGAGCCGCTTTTAAAAGGACGTAATAGTACGCCCTCCGGACTTAAGGGGTTATTACTACAAGTATTTTGACTGTCTCAAAAGTTTTACTGTTATCCTTCATTGATTTTTTATGTACTGTATCACTGTTTCCTTTTACTATCTCTGCCTTTAATTTTCCGCGGTCCAGCCTGTTCCCCAGAGCCTAATTTACGAGCGGGCTCGGAGAAGTCGTCTGGAGCCGCATTCGGTGCTTCGCGCCCTTTTTCCTTACTGGCGCCGTGAACGGCCGCCACCCACAGAGCTCTTAGAGCTCAAATGCCGGTTCCCTGCTCGCGGCGCTGGAATGTGTACACTTAAGCACAGCTTACCGGCTATCCGCTTTTTCTTTTCCTTTCTGCCGCCCGCGGCGGCCATTTTCTTGCCTTCCCGCGCTCACACACAGCTCCACCCCCAATGCCCGGTCCTCGGAGTTGGGTTAAAGCTGTAGTGGCGGTCGGACGGCTCTTTGCTCCCTCCTTGCTGTTTTCTGCATTTACCTGTGACTCTTGCAATATTTTGTCAAATTACTGCTAAGTTTCTGTGAGTAATTATTTTTACATTGTACTTAAAGGTATATTGCCCCTTTTTCCTTCGGGTTAATCAACCCATTTTTTAGTTTCAGCTAGATATTACTATTGCCCAATCTCATACTCAGCATGCCTGGTGAGAAAGAGATACCCACCCCTTCTAGGTCCCTTGTCACTAAACCAGGGAGTGTAAAAACACCCACAGGGGTATCTGAATTTGGAGCGGCTAACCCCGCTGATTTTGTTCCCACTGCTGATATGCAGTCTCTGATTGACGACACTATGTCCCATGTTATGACAAAGGCCCTCACATCGGCCATGGGACTGATGTCTGAATCTTTCTCGCAGACTCTTTCACAGGCTCTGCTTGAGGCACAGAAGTCGGCTCAGCCGACAGTTGCCCAGACCTTGCCAGTAGTAGCCCCTTTACTACCTCACTCTGGCCGCAAGGCCACGGCAAAAACCAAACACTCTTCAATCTCACAGATGGACAGCTATAAACCTGTCACAGATGGCTCGCCTAATATACCGCCGCGCAAAAGAGCCACTAGCCGGGCAAAATCGGCTAGGTTATGGAAACGGGCAAAAGCCCAAATGGAAACACAAAGAAAGTAAGGCGGAGTATCTTACATGCACTTTCCAAATGGTTCTTTACATGGGTACTTTCCTATAATACACCCTAAGAAAAATAAAACAGTAGATGATAGTGCAATATTGTCTGTACTGTTAATCACTTCAATCCAATAAGGTTTTCACAAGTGCAAACTCACAATGGTGGAGCCACTATAGGTTAGGCTCAGACAATTCGCCTGGTGGGATGTAAAGGGTCCCACTCCCTCCTCTGTGCTCCGGAATCCTTGTACAGGATAATCACAGGTTCGCAGATGGAGTGTAGTTAAATAGTATTTATTGGTAAAATACACAAATCAAAAACATAAAATAGTAAAAAAAGACCTTACAATCTCTGTGGATCAGTCTTAAAAGCAAAACGCGTTTCGCCCCTTCAGGGGGCTTCCTCAGTTGCTGTTGAGTTTCCTGGATCCTTGTTCGTTTTTAAATGCCATCTGTTGCCGCTTTTTTCCGTCCCTTCCTTCATTTCCGGTTTGCCGAACTTCCGGTTTCCGGTCTTTGCGTTCCACCCTTGGAACGCACACGCAATACGCCTGAATTTCCTGTAGGGTACCAGTCTCTCTCCTGTTCCGGTTATTTTTGCGTTCCACCGTTGGAACGCATGTGCGGGCTCCCTAAATGTCTCTTATTTAGAACGCTTTATGCGTTCTATCTTAAGTGTCCTTATCACAATGGGCTCATGCATCGGAGAGCAGGGAGAGAGAAAGGGAAAATAAGGAAGAAAAAAGGGGGGGAAGAAGGATGTTACTTGCCTTAACTGCCATAGGAAAAAAGATGTTTAAAGCATATACATATATATCTCCTTACAAAAGAACATAAAGACACTCTGCTATTTCTACTTGTAGTGATGTAAAAAGTACATAAAAAATGAATAAATAATATATAAATAGAAGCTCCCATGCCTCTACAGGTGCAGTCGTGTAACCTAAATCTCGCATTTAAAAGCACAAGTTTCTTAAAGGTGTATGCCTCCATAATTTATATATAATAAAAACGATTCTAAAAACCGATTTAAAATATTTTAAACAATTTTATAAAATTAGTGGTGCAGTAAAAGTTCAAATAATGCCATTCTACAATTACTGAATGGGGCTGTCTAGGCCTGATCGTAAACTGATAAATAAAACCACATCTCTCAAAAACATACAATTTCAACAGGTAAAGCCCAAGAAAATATATCATCAAAAGCAGTTTTAAAAATGACACACTTCAAAATCAGCATTTAGGCCATGCGGTGATAGGGAATTAAACTCAAAAATATACTTCATTTCCTCTCTCCCTAACTTGCGTATATAATCCCCACCCCTCCAATCCCTTTTAACTTCTTTAATGGCGCAAAAGAATAATTTGCTAGGATCTTGATCGTGCTTTTCTTTAAAGTGGAGCGGAACACTGTGGGTCTCCACCCCATTTCTGATGTTCCTAATGTGTTCCGCAACTCTTACTTTTAATGGCCTGATCGTTCTGCCTATATATAATAGGTCACATGGACATTTTAAAACGTATATAATTCCTTTTGTGTGGCAAGTTAAGTGATCCTTTATACAGTACGTTTTTTTTATAATGTGTCCTATATCTGTTAAGTGTCTTTTTTTGCTGTTAGTTGTTCTAAAGGGTAGACACATTCCGCATCCGTAAAAACCTTTTAGATCCTTTAAAAAATGGCTGGATTTCTTTGGGCTAAGACAGCTTTTAACTAAAATATTTTTAAAATTCTTTGCACCTCTATAGATAATTCTGGGTTCGGGCTGTAAAATCTTATTGAGGATAGGGTCATCTTGTAGTAAATGCCAGTGCTTCTTAATTGTTTTCCTTATTTGTTTGTTTCGTCCATTATAGTTACAAATAAAGGATATATCATTGGTATTTCCTTGCTCTTTTTTAGGTTTATATTTTATAAGTTCCTTTCTGGGTACTTTTCTCACTTCTTCAAAATCTCTCTCTACAATTTCCCTACTGTATCCCTTCTCTATAAATTGCCGTTTAATATAACTGGCTTGTTCTATATAATCAGATTCTTTTTTACAATTTCTTCGAATCCTTAGAAATTGGCCTCTTGGTGCGTTCTCCAGCCACGGGTTATGATGACAGCTATTTCTCTCTATGTACCCGTTAGCGTCCACTGGTTTAAAGTAGTTCTTGGTATTTATCTTTTCGTCCTCTATGTAGATATGTAGATCCAAGAAGTTTATTTTCTCTTCACTAATGCAGCTCGTTAGGTGAATCCCCCAGTCGTTCCGGTTAAGATACGTAATAAAATCATTCAATTGATCTTGGTTACCTGTCCAGATAAAAAATATATCATCTATGAAGCGGCGATAGGACACCAAGTATGCCCCCCATTCATGGCCCTGGGTGACAAATGCCTCTTCCCAGAATGCCATGAATAAGTTGGCATAACTGGGGGCAAACTTGGTGCCCATCGCCGTTCCACAGATCTGGAGATAAAATTCGCCCTCAAACCAAAAAAAGTTGTTGGTCAGAATTAAAAAAATGCCCTCTAGGATAAAATCTATCTGTTCACTCTTAAAATCTGATTTGGATAAAAAATGCCGTACTGCTGCCATCCCTTTCTCATGAGGTATTATAGTATATAAGGAAGTAACATCACAGGTTACCAACAGGTTGCCCTGTTGCCAAACCGTGTCTTCCAGGATCTGCAGCATGTGAATTGTATCCTTAAGATACGACGGAGTTTTCGAGACCAGAGGCTGTAGGAGAGTGTCTATATATTCGGACACTCGCGTGGAGACAGAGTCTATGCCGGATATTATAGGTCTACCGGGGGGTTCTGTGATGTTTTTATGCACTTTAGGAAGGTGATAAAAAACTGGAATTTTGGGATGAGTTACAAATAAGTAGCCCGCTTCTTTTTCATTGAGTATTTTTGACTCCTTCCCTCTATCTACATATTCCTTAAATACATTGATAATCTGTTTAAGGGGGTTATATGTGAGTTTTTTATACGTTGAGGAGTCTGATAAAATCCTTATAGCTTCCTTCAAGTATTGGGGTCTATTTAACATCACAATTCCCCCCCCCTTATCTGCTGGTTTAATTATCAGATCAGAGTTATCTCGTATCTCCTTTAGTGCTTTCTTCTCTCCTACTGTTAGATTCTGTTGATATTTATTCTCTTTTTTGTATTTCTTTACTTCCTCCATCACCATTTTTTCAAAAGTTTTTATTTCATGGGAAATTAAATGGCGTGGAAAAAATTGTGACTTCTCTTTAAGAGATGTGTGTTGATATTCGTCCATACTTTCATTCTCTTTGGGCAACTGTTCTGTCCTATTATAAAAAAATTTCTTTAAACATAGTTTCCTAATAAAATGGTTCATATCTGTAAAAAAATTAAAAACATTAAAATCTGCAGTTGGGGCAAATTTGAGACCTTTCCTTAAAATGCTTATATGCTCCTTTGTGAGTGGTTCATCTGCAATATTAAAAATCCCATTTAAATCGATGTCTTTCCCCTCTTCTCCCTGTGCCTCCTTCCTAACTCTTCTCTTTCTTCTTCTTCTTCTAGTGATCTTTGTCTTTTCCCCTGCATCTCCCATGGTTGTGGATCGTTCGTCCATTTCCTTCTGTTCTGTATCAGGTCCCTCCGAAAAAAAGAAGGTGATGGGGGAGTATCTGGGGGTAATGACTTACTTATGCTCCTATTCCTTGTCAAAATAGGTTCCACTCTATCACTATTGGCTGATTTTGAATTCATTGTTCTCCCCTTTTGGCTCTTTTTCTGGTGATTGGATGAGCCTTCTTTTACCGCATCACTGTATGTTTTAGATTTGGTGACATAATGTTGGCTCCCTGTTTCTTGTGTGTTGATGAAATCTCTCCTTGTGTGATGTTCTAATTCTATTGCGTGTCTTCCTTCATGATGCAACTCTTTCCTAGTGGGTGTAGTGTACTGGTGTTGGGGCCCTAAGGCAAACCGTGAGTCCTGTCTCTCCCTATTTGTTACCCCCTCCCCCCTTGTTAAGTTGCTCTTTTGAGGGTGTCTATAGCGTGACTCCCTATCCTCTCTTCCATATTCCTTCACTCTATTTCTCGAGTCCCTACGTTCCGGTCTCTCCTGGTTGGTTCGTCTCCATGTTTGTGAGTTATGTGTGTCATGGGGAAATTTTCCTCTATAACTCCTTTTTGTATTTCTATTTGCCTTCTGTTTAGGGTTCCTCACATTGCCTGTTTTATAATCATTTATGTCTCTCTGATATTTGCTTCTTTTTATATCTATAGTCTCTGTTTCTATCCTATCTACTTTCTCTTTAATCTCTTTTAAGATGCTGTTATAAACTTCAGGGCTTGTGGAATCTATCAAGAGATTTTTCCATTTATTTATGCCCAAATGGATTTTTCCATTTATTTAAGCCCAAATGGAGATTCGCCTGTCTCCCATTCGGTCTCGCCTCAGCCCCATGGTGTTTCACCAAGCTCTTGAAACCCATGGTGGCTCTACTTCGAAGTTGAGGGGTTCGTCTCATAATCTACTTAGACAACATCCTCATCATGGGTCAGTCCAACCACATTATCAGAACCCATCTGACGTGGCCACAGAATCTTTTACAGAACCTGGGCTTTCTTATCAATCAGGAAAAGTCCATCCTGACCCCTACACGACAGAGTTTTTGGGCCTCGTAGTGAACTCTACTCTACAGACACTACACTTGCCGACTGCGAAATTGGCCACCATAAAGAAGGAGATCAGACGCACTCTGATGATTCCCCTAATCTCCCTAAAGCAATTGGCGAGAGTGATTGGCCTCTTGGCAGCCTCCATTCAGGCCATCTTCCCGGGCCCTCTACATTATCGAGCGTTACAGCGCCTACAAGCCTCTCATCTGAGAGACGGGTCTTCATACACGGACATGATCTCTCTGGACACAGAGGCAAAAACAGAACTCAGATGGTGGCTCTCCCATATGGAAGCATGGAATGGCCGGGCCATTTTCGGCACCGCACCAGACATAGTAATAGAATCCGATGCGAGCTTGCACGGTTGGGGTGCACACTGTGGCAATATCTCTACAGGTGGCAGATGGTCCGAAGTGGAATCAACGCTTCACATCAATTGCCTAGAACTCCTAGCCGGTTCTTTTGCAATCCGCAGTTTCTCAACGACTCAAGCCCGATGTGCCATTCTATTGAAAATGGACAACATATCAGCAGTCCGTTATATAAATCACTTGGGCGGCACGAAGTCCAAGGTCTTGGCGAATCTGGCACAAGACTTTTGGCAATTCTGCCTGGCACAGGGTATCTCGGTCACAGCGGAGTACATTCCGGGCCTCTGCAATACAACGGCGGATTGGTACTCAAGACACCTCAGGGATTCCAGCGACTGGCACCTGAACCCCAGGGTCTTTCAAGGAATCCAATCCCTATGGGGACCTCTGGACAAAGACTTGTTCGCCTCCCGTTTGAACAAGCAACTCCCCAGGTTTTTCAGTTGGAAACCGGACCCAGAAACACTGGCAACAGATGCCTTTACCCAAGACTGGTCCTACACAACGAACTACGCGTTTCCTTCTTTTGCATTGATTCCCTGATGCCTAATACATCTACGGCAACAGAGGGGAATGACAGTGCTCGTGGCAGTGGCACCATTATGGCCGTCTCAACCATGGTTTCCTTCTCTGCTGGAAATGGCGGTAGACATACCCCACACGCTCCCATGCTTCGACTACCTGCTCCAAGACCCGGACGGGTCCCCTCACCCCCTGATTCAACAACAACTACTACATCTCACGGCATGGCTGGTTTCCGGGAACCCTACTCAATCGAAGGGGTTTCGGAATCAACTCTCCAACTTCTCAAGAGTGCATGGGCACCCGGCACGAGACAAGCTTATAAATCTGCTTGGAGCAAATGGCACGATTGGAGCATGGAACGGAACTTGGATCCCATATCGGCTCCTCTGAATTCGATCCTGCAGTTCTTAACTTCATTATTTGAAAACGGCAAAGCATACCGTACGGTGAACCTCTACAGATCGGCCATTTCGGCCGCACACCAAGGCATCAATGGCGCACCGATAGGACGTCACCCACTGGTATGCCGACTCATACGCGGCCTCAGATTCGCACGACCCCCGCTACCACACTATTCAGTGCTATGGGACGTCTCCATTATCCTCCTTTTCCTCGAATCTTGGCCAGATAACGCATCACTATCTTTGAAACAACTGTCGGCAAAACTGGTCATGCTCCTATGCCTCATATCCTGCAAAAGGGTCTCAGACGTTAGAGCGTTAGACATCACCGCACGGTCCTACACGCCAGAAGGGGTCACTTTTGATATATCACGGAGAACAAAAAGCTCGACAAAGAGAGTGACATACCCAGCCTTTCCTGACAAGCCTCTCTTATGCCCGGTTAAATGCCTACAACTCTACGAAATGCGCACCATGACGTTGCGGGACCCAAATAAACATGAACTCTTCATCTCTTTCCAAAGACCACACCTACCGGTGTCTACCACAACCCTGGCCCGCTGGGTCAAATGGATCATGACTACGGCAGGAATTGACACCTCCATATTTTCTCCTCACTCCATAAGAGGAGCAATGGCTTCCAAGGTCTCTTCCATGGGTTGTCGCCTGGAAGACATTTTGAAAGCGGCCGACTGGTCCTCAGAAACCACCTTCCGTGATTTCTACTTCAAACCAATACAACACTTCGCAGGAACGGTAGTTTCTCAGCTTTAAACCAGCATAATAGGAGCCTCCGTGTCTTAATAAAATTCAAGGATTTTACTATTACCATGACGTAAAGTCATGATTTTATTAATGACACGGAGGCGAGTATTATCACTCCCTCCCACCCGGCGACGGTGGAAAGGTAGACGGGAGTTGGGTAAGTTGACCTACGGTAAGTCATTTTAACAGACTATTAAATTACAGTTATACTTGCAACCAGGTGAGTCTTCATTATGATAGTCTTTTGTCTATACGTTCACCAGTATCTACAGATTAAATAATATCCCCTTGGACAAACATTGACCAAACACTAGCTCAAATACCTATGATTATGCATACACCCAGTTTGATGCTAAGGTATTACCATATTTCTCCTCTTTTACAGCCTAATCTACCCTACATCGAAAGGGAAAAATCCTTCCTGTACAGTTTCATGTTCGGTTGGACACTTTACTACTTCGGGACTGCAAATAAAGAGGAACAGGATTGGCTGACAGAGCCTATTATGCTGGAGAAGTGGAACCTGATTGGCTGTTCCTGATTGGCTGCTCCTGTTACTAGGAAGAATACACCTAAGACTGTTAATGTTACTACTGTTATATTTATAAAGTTTTTTCTTTGCTGCTGAGGGAAATAAAGAAAGAGTGCAGCATAATACTCGCCTCCGTGACTTTACGTCATGGTAATAGTAAAATCCTTGAATTATTTAACACTTGCGCAAAATAAATAGTACAAATTGATGTAGGTTAGGTGAAGATTTTGAGGGAGGATAGGGACAGTATTGTGTGGGGGATAGGGACAGTGTTGGGGGGCAGTGGAGAAATAGTGCTGGTTAGGACAGTATTGGGGGTCAGGGTCAGTATTGTGTGGGGATAGGCACAATATTATGGGGCCTGGGCAGTATTGTGGGGCGTAGGGACAGTATTTGTGGTCATGGGAAGTATTGTGTGGGGATAGGGACAGTACTATGGGGCAGGGGCAGTATTGTGGGAGGATAGAGACAGTATTATGGGGCTGTATTGTGGGGGGATAGGGACAGTATTATGGGGCAGTATTGTAGGGGAGTGAGGGACAGTATTGGGGGAATTGGGGCTTAGAGAATACACACACTCCACCCAGTCTCCCTACCTGCTGGAGAACTGTGGTGGATTCTGGGGTCCAGTGGACTGGTGCTGCGCTCTTCTGAGGAAGCTCCGCTCTACATGCACTCTTCGGCTCCCCAGGACCCTCACGTGCCGTGTACAGGTCCTGGGAGCCGTAATTTGACATCACATTCCGGCTCCCAGACACCACTACGGGGCGCTCGTGGGCCCTATGCAGGAAGAGAGTGCATGTAGAGCGGAGCTCCCTCGCTTGCTCCCCTGCTCTGGTGCCAGGCTGCCGAGCTACTGGCGCTCAGCCATGCTACACGAAATAGCCGGCAGGAGAGTAGCGCTGTGCGCTTCCCTCCTGCCGATCACCCGGACATTTGCGCCCCCAGGCCGACGTGCCCCAGGCCGACGTGCCGCCTTATGGTATCGCTGGGCAGGAGAAGTGTGCTGAGCGCGGCAGCAGTGCAGCAGAGCAGAGAACATGCAATGTAAGTTTAATTGCTATTGCTCCACTGTCTGCTGCCTCTGCAAAACGATATATGCCAAATTTAACTGGGAGGATTTCTCCATTACATGATTTCCTGAGGGGGGATGTGTCCCCCCCATTCCCCTGGTTACAATACCCGTGGGCATAGCCTCGGGTGCTGGGATATTGTGGAAAGAGTGGAGAGCAGAGTAGGGGGCACAAATGTTGTGGACAAGCCCTGTTTACAAGGATACTCTTAACAAAGAAGATTTTACAGTATTAAAATAAGTTATGTTATACCTTGAAGTCAGAAAAAACATGCTGTGCTATTTATTTTCTGATTGTGACTTCATTTTTAAGTGCTTAATTAGCAGAATGCTAGATAAAAACAATGGTTTGTCGACTGTGATTTAAAAAAATATATATTTTCTGATTCTTTTATTTTAAATTGCATATTTTTATAAAGCTTGCAAATTAGTTAAATGAACACTCCATACATTTTTCTTTACTGTTCATTCAGTAGATATGTATGTCTGTAGTGGGGAATCGTGATGCAGAGTACTAACATAGAACTATCCCAATTGCCACCCAAATAATGATGGACAACGTACTAATGAAGCAGGCCACAGCATTTAATATAACATATGATAAATACTGTATAACACATCCATAACTTATTTTAATATTCTTCTTTACTTGATATAAACCAAATGTCAAACATAAATAACCATAACTTAACAAATAAGTTAACATATAGTGTCATACAGTATAACCCAACTGTCCTTGCCAATATACTGACCAAGAGCCTATGTACCACATCTTCTCACCTCCCCCATTGGCATGAATTCCTTTTCCTTCTAATGCTTACCACCAGTCGACCTGATCTTCACTCGGTGGGCACGTCCAAACAGGTAACCCTTTAGAGCAGGGGAGGTTGAGACCTGAAACTTGACCACCTCATTCCACATATTAACCTAACCGCCTCAAACTTAATTGGCAAGGACATACCCCCGGCTAGTTGTGACTAAATATACCAATGGGGCAGGCGGGAGGGAAGCTGTTTGGCCCGAATCCCAAGTGGCACTGAGGTAAGACCACCCCCACCAAACTCACACACCACATAATCCCATCCACACATTCATACACAACCAATCACACGCATCTGTCCCCACACTCATACATGTGCCCTTGTCTGCTTAGCTGCTCTATCTCCCCAGGTCCTTAACTCCCAGTAAAACATTGCTGATTTTTTTTTCTGCATACACAAGAAGTGTATATTTAAAAAGTAGCTTGCAAAACTGCAAAACCGCTGTGTGCAGCCTTTGCAAGCTCTCCCCAGTTTCACCAACATAAACTTTCAGTCTGTGCCAGGAAATTCACCAACCAGTGGCTTCTCATTGAGATAAGTTTCTGTGCTGGAGCCACGAGTGACATTGCGTCTTTCGAATGCTTCTTAATAAGCTGTAGGAGAAAAGGCCATTAGACTCTAGCCCAGCATGCTTGCCATTTCTGTTAGCTATGTGGGGCTTAGAGAAGATGAAGAATACCTCTCTGGTTTTCTGACTCCTGAGAGGGTGTTTTAGTGCTCAGTTGTAAGAGTGCTGATTTGATTTCTATTGAAATTGCACTTTTATAAACTGTTTAAAAAAATTACAGACTCCGGGCTCATAAAGCACTCCATGGAGCTGGAGGTTTCCTTTAAAAAAATGCAATGCCATACACATCGCTCATGCAATCATTTGGGACTGCTCGAGACAATGCTGAGCGTGCATGCATTTTTATGTAAGTTTTCCATTGATGAACAAGTATGCATGAGTATGCCATAATCATCAAAGGCAGGCATAGTCACCTATAACACAAAGTACAGATTAGGTTAGTATGCTGTTTTTTTTCTTACTTACATATGCTGTTTTATTCAAGGGACCCTGTAGGCTCATTGAAGTAGTCTGGGTGCTGTGTCCCTTTTGCATCTAGTGCTGCAATCAGTTCCAGAGGGCAGTTCAGCTGAGGGCAGCTCTAAGTCTGCCCTCAGTGGTTGCCTACCAGTCAGCCACTAGAGGGCTTCTGGAATCCAAACAGACTTTTGGTCCATTATCTGATGCTGGAAATCCTCGCGCTCTGCATGAGGACCTCCAGCGTCAGATTTTCTCCATAGAAAAGCATTGAATAATGCTTTCCTATGGGGAGGTCTAATGAGCGCGCGGCCACTGCCATGCATGAACATTAGATCTCCCCCGCCGGTTGATGTTGGCGCCGGAGAAGCATGGACGGAGCCTGATCTAGCGCCGAGCGACATCGGCGCTGGATTAAGGTAAGTGGCTGAAGGGGTTCTAAACCCTTCAGCCTCGTGGGAACAGTTTTGTTTTCCTGGCAGTATAGGATCCCTTTAACTTCTGTAATGATTGCAATAGTGTTTAGTGGAGTAAAGAAACAAGGAACGTCTCTGTAAGTGACAGTTCCACTAAGTCCATGTTGATAATAAAATGTCAATAGCATTGAGAGAGAGTATACAAGTATGATGCTTTCAGTGTGGAATACAGCCATATGCACTCGACCGCTTTGTCAAGTGTTGGATTCTGGATGACTATAATGTCTGCCACATATTATGTTTATTCTACATACCTTTCTGCCAGTTTTGTTAACTTTATATGATCCACTTTAAGATCACACAATTATTAATATTGTGCATGCAACAGGAAGTCTAGCAAAAATATAATACCTGTAAAAAGGCTTATTTCAAAGTAAATTAATTTTCATTACTTCGTTATTATATGAAGCTTTTTTGCAAATTCTTGTTATATCTGGTATTGCTAATGCTATAAAACCTCCCATATACAGCACAAATTAATGGTATCCAGAAATAGCATCCGTCACATTGATATAATAGAAACTGGAAATGCTTGAAAATATGTTTTGATAAAAGTGCATACGTGTTGAATATTGAAACAAGCAATTGCCAAAGAATCCAACAGTCCTGGATATGACTGGTAGTTCCAAATTTGGACTTCTGTTCTGCCGACCTGGGTTTCCCTGTTGTCACTCCAGAGAGGCCTCCAAAGACAGTTCACAAATAAGCACAGTGTGAACATATCATTACACCAAGAGTGCAAGAGTGCTCTGCACATGGGCTACCTTATGTGAGAGTGACCAGTGCATGCACACCAATGTGAATACCCCCTTTTTTAACATGCAGTCCCTTACCATACTCTCTTGCTAACAATACTACACGTCAACTTCCCAATACTGGAAAGTATGCATTTGTATTTTTTAAATGTAATTTAATTGAATGTGCGGAGAGAAAAACACTCCTTGTCTATAGGGCATCCTGAGGAATTAATCTGATTTCACCCTGATAGCTCAGCAATTGAATCCCCAAATAAATAAAAGTTGCTGAATAATAATAAGAAAGGGAAATTAATCCCAAAACACCAGGGTCAATGGTAAGACCATGTTTTCAGCCCTGGACAAATTACTCGAGACCATTATTTTTAAATTATTGGAATAAACCAGACAATCAGGGATATAAATTCTCCACTTTGCAGCTGTATTGACCAATTGAAGACAACAATCAAATTGGCAGTTTTCTTTGTAAAAAAAAAAAAATAATTTTATGGTTATTTAACTTATTTACTAAAAATATTTCTGGGTATTTAAAGGAAATATCAAAATGTAGACTAAACTAGTCAAGTTATATAAATTCTCCAAGTAAATTCTGTCTTCATTTTGGCTATTTGGGGCTTAAATTTAAAATTGTCCTTAAATTCATCTTGAGATCCTAGCTATTCTCACCTAAGTGAATGTAATAAATATGTATATGAGTAATTGGTATAAGTATTTTATGTGTATATCTTCTTGTATTCATGATTCGCCATAATATAGTTCAATATCAGACAAAAATATTAATACCTAACATGACGATCTTTTAAAAAAAATCTACATTTATTCTACTCACAATGCAAACAGCAATACATACATGAAAATGTAACAGATGGTAGAGCTTAACTGATGTTACAGAGAGAGAGATCTTCGATGGTGAGTAATCATCTTTGTCCAGAAAGTCAAGAGATCAACCGAAGACTAGTAGTATAACGTGGTACTGTTCTTTTATAGACATGACTATAATGACGTCAGAAGTTTAAGCTAAATCTCTGGCCATACAAGGGCATTTATGAAGACCCTCAACCCTCAATTCTCTCATGAGTAAATACCAGCATTCCAGACTTGTTATGGCACAGCATAGTAAATTACCTTCTGTTCTTTTTAACCCATTAGACATCCATACCTTATGTGAATAAGAATAGGAACATAGAATATGTAACATTCTACAGTGAGCAACCATGAAACTGTTTTCATTTTAAGGATGCCTGTTTCACTTGTCAAGAAATAAAGGTATAACATTGGTTTACTTAATATCCGAATTACAAATTTAGGCCACATTTTAGGGTGTTTGCCAAATCTTAGACCAATTTAGAGCTTAGTGAGAATTCCTGTTGATATCCGCATTTCCTGAAAAACAGTTCCAGTCAAGACTTCCCGTCATGTAGCCCATGGATCATCGCAGCTAAGAGGAATAGGCCTTGACAGAGCCAGGAGGTAGGCATAGCAGCCACAGGAAGTTAGTGACAGCTAGCATGCTGGGTAGGGCGGAGCCATAAGGGGAGTATATATATACCAGCAATTATATGAAGTGGCCATTTTAACGGAACCTAAGCTTACCTGTCAGTTGTCCCTCCCACCCTCCCTGTATTTGGTTAGGTTAGTTGATTTCCAGTTTTTTTACAGCGGCGGGGAATGGCCTGGTTAAATCAGAGGGTAGATGGAGGATATAGTGGGCATCCTGAGGTTTAGTGTGGATTGGGCAGTGTTGCACGTGGTTGGTAGGTTCGAGCCCGTCGGTGGTTCTGAACCTGGGGGTGTGGTGGTGTCTTGGTACACCCTACACTGGAACTGGTGGGTAGCAGTGTCTTGGTACACCCCCACAATGGATATGGTGGGTAGCGGTGTCTTGGTACACCTCTACAATCGATATGGTGGGTAGCGGTGTCTCAGTACACCCCTAATACAGTTTCTGTATTAACATGTTGTTTAGATTTGTAAAAAAGGATTTGTAGTGGAGCGCTGATTCAATATAGATAAAGGAGATTGGGGTAAATAGATAGGAAACCTAACAACCTATATAATAAACGGCAGATGCATAAAATAAAATAAACCCCTCTCTCAAAAGGTCTTGACACTGACCTTATTTATACACTCAAATTGAGTAAAAAATATACATTTATTGATAAAATGCAGACAAATATATCACAGAAAAGAAACAATCACTTTTGCATATGAAAATATGTCTATGAAAAATAGCTAAAAAACAGCCGCATAAAAAATGATAATATTAAAGTCCAGACCTTATTTGAATGCTCGGCGTCCCGAGTTAGCAAAGATGTATACTGCTGAAAAAAATATCAAATAACAGTCCTCTTTATACTCCAGATGCTGGCTGATATCAGATAAATAAGGTCAGTGTCAAGACCTTTTGAGAGAGGGGTTTATTTTATTTTATGCATCTGCCGTTTATTATATAGGTTGTTAGGTTTCCTATCTATTTACCCCAATCTCCTTTATCTATATTGAATCAGCGCTCCACTACAAATCCTTTTTTACATGTCTATCACTTTAATCTAACCAGTGTTGAGCAGCAGATTGTACTTCTTGAGGATAAGAGGACTATATTTCTTATAGTTTTTTAATATAGGACATTGATTATATTTCTGTGTTATTATGGATATTAACGCACTTAGGCAGAAGGTAGATACTAATGCTACCCGCTGTTTTGGAATTGATATACTTAAGGAATATTCCACAAAACATAATAGGAGTTTCCTATTTTTGAAACTGGAAAGATTATTAAAACAGGAATTGAAATTAAAATGGGAAGTGGCCACACTTCAACAATACATTATTGACAATATAACCCCCCGAGGTCTAAGGTTATTTAAAGATCCAGCGTTTCCTATTGAGTACTTACAACTCAAAGAGAGATGGTACGAAACAATGGAAGATTGCTCATTTGTTTTTATGGACATTATCATTGAATGTAGAAAAAAGAAGTTGGTAGAACTAGACCAGGAAATTAAAGAAATACAAGCTGTCTTAGAATCCATGGAAGGAGGGGACAACTCAAGGGAGAGGGTGACAAGAATAGCTGAAAGTGTGGACAGACTGGAGGAAGATATAAAGAAGACTAAGAAGAAAAAATTCCTACGTGATATGGATGATTACAAGAATGATAGAGTCAGAAATTTCCAGAAGAAATATGACTTACAATTTGAGAAAAAGAACTATCAGGAAAGGAGTATATACCAACAATTCAAAACAACAGAATATAAGAATCCAATTCATCATGCCTACGAGAGAGGAAATTATAAGGACAACAGAAGATCCAACCAGGATACAAGAAGACAATATGACAGAGAAAATCCCAACTATATACCAATTAATGGTAAAAGACGTGGAAATGAGGGGTGGAGAAGGCCCAAAAGTAGGATAGAAGAGGACCGCCAAATGAGGGGAAGAGATCTACAAAGAAGCAAGAACGTGACAGAAGAGGACCACCAAGTGAGGGGAAGAGAGCCACAAAGAGTTAAAAAGACATCGGAGATGAAGGATACACAGAATATAGAATGTGAAGACCTTAGAGGTCCAGCAGGTCATGATAGAAGAAACTACAGAATGTCACATAACGTCAATCCTGTTAAAAGAAAGACACCATATGGTAATAATAGAGACAAAGCAAATGAGAAGATGATTGAAAGTAGAAGACGTACAGATAATATGGAAAACTCTGTAAGAGGGAATATTGGTAGAGAAACTGACAAAACTTCCGAAAGAAGACAATTGGAAATGGCGGAGATTCCCGCAAGAGTAAATAACGTTACAGTACAAGCAGAGGTACATAATAGCACAAGAGAGGCGGTTTTTTTAGGAAGGAACACCAGAGAGATAACCACATGGTTCCATCCGTTGACACCAAGAAGAACAAAAAGAAAAGAACCACATCTAGAAGAAATAGAGGAGGAAGAAGAGCAATGGACAAACAAGAAAAAGAACAGGAAGGACATCCAGTAGGGATATTTAACCTTGCAGGAATACCACTATTACCCCACCACATCACAGCACTGAATAAAGGATTAAAATTTGCACCTACAGCGCATGTGAATAAATTCGAAGCAACCATTGATGTAAAAAGGTTTGTAAGAAAACTAAGCATTAAAAAGCATTTTAAACAGCTGCCGGATTTCCCAGCGAAAGAAGAGTCTGTGAGTAAGTTTCAACACAGCCAATTAAAACCCAACTCTACATTTTATCCTGTGAATCAGGTTTCTGCCGCAATGGAAATGTATGAAGAATTAGTGACTGATGACATAAGGAAAATGAAAAAGAAGCACTACCCAAAGAACAACTTGACAAAGAAAGAGAGAGAAGCGATAAAGGATTTAACTGATAATGAAAAAATCTGCATCAAACCAGCAGACAAAGGTGGGGGGATAGTCATCATGTCAAGCGAATACTACACAAAAGAAGCCACTAGGTTACTAGAAGAACCCGATACTTACGGGAAATTATCTAGTGATCCATTGAATGGAATAAAGGACAGACTCAAAATTATGCTGGACAATGCCAGAGATATCGGAATTCTAAAAGAGTCCGAATATAGATTCCTCTCCATTCCCTTCCCAAGAACCCCCACTTTTTATTTCTTACCTAAGATCCATAAAGATCTCCAGGCACCACCTGGCCGGCCAATAATATCAGGGATCAACTCGATTACATCTAATTTGTCTCAGTACATAGACTCATTCTTGCAACCATATGTGTCCAAGGTAAAGTCACACCTTAAGGACACTACACAGATGATTAGGGAACTAGATTCCATCTCCTGGCAAGACAACTACATCCTTGTATCTACGGATGTAACTTCATTATATACGATCATTGATCACAAACAAGGCTGCGATTCCGTGAGTAATTCACTAAGAAAATATGGAGAACTGGAGGATAATCAAATCTCATTTATAATAGAGGGCATCACTTTTATTTTGAAGAACAATTATTTTCTGTTTGAAGATCAGTTTTACCTCCAAAAGAAGGGCACAGCCATGGGGACGAAATTTGCCCCCAGTTTCGCTAACTTATTCATGGGAAACTGGGAAGACAATTACATCTGGAATGAACATCCCTGGAATAATAATGTACACAAGTATAAAAGATACATCGATGATGTTTTTTTCATATGGGAAGGAGAAATGGAAGACCTACAAAAGTTCTTAGAATATATTAATAAGAACACATGGGGAGTTAAACTCAACACCACCTACAGTAAGACACAGGTAGTATTCCTTGATCTTATCATCTATGTTGATTCCGGTACACTCAAAACGAAAACGCACTTCAAAGAAGTTGACGTGAACAGCTTCATCCTTAAAGAGAGTTGTCATCTACCGTTATGGCTTAAGAATGTACCTTACAATGAATTTAGACGCTTGAGACGGAACTGTACAGACTCTGAAATCTACAGGGAACAAGCGGAAGTAGTAAAGAAAAAGTTTATGTCAAAAAAATACCAAGAGAATGAAATAGATGAGGCATTGAGTAGAGTGGATCATCTAGACCGAACTAACCTATTGAAAATTAAGGATAAATCAAACGCAACAGAATCAGGAGAAGTATTTCCAGCAATAATTCTGAATTACAACAAAGAAAACTTACAACTAAAAAAGATACTCACAAGACACTGGCATCTATTGAAAAAAGATAAAATCCTGGCTAGTATGTTACCGGAAAGACCAAGGATCATCTTTAGGGGTGCACCGAACTTACGAAGGAAAATAACTAATAAACATGTAAAAAGAAAGAACACCATAACTACAACAAAGAAAAATGGATTCTTCTATTGTTTGGACTGTATAGCGTGTAAAGAAAGCAAGCACAAACACACAAAAGGAGTATTTGAAGTCACTAGCAAGATGGAATCTTTTAAAATAAAAGAACATATTACCTGCCAAAGCACTAACGTGATATATGTACTGGAGTGCCCATGTGGGCTCCAGTACGTAGGAAGGACAAAAAGGCAACTGTACATCAGAATTAGGGAACATATGTTGAATATAAAGAAGGGATATATGCAACATTCAGTATCAGCCCATTTTAAACAAATACACAATTCGGATATGAGCCTTTTGAACTTTAAGGGGATATGTAGAGTAAATAAAAACTGGAGAGGAGGAGACCATACTAAACAACTGGGCATCACTGAGATGAAATGGATATATCAACTTGATACGCTGCAGCCTAAGGGTTTGAATGCCGAATTTGAGCTGTGTCATTTTTTGGGATGAATCCCCCTTTAAATTTCCATTTTTTATTAAAGTTAATGGCATGCAACATCTTCAATCCCATATGCATCTATATCTAGAAGTGGCAGCAGAAGT
Organism: Pelobates fuscus; assembly: GCF_036172605.1. NCBI lineage: Eukaryota > Metazoa > Chordata > Amphibia > Anura > Pelobatidae > Pelobates > Pelobates fuscus. The sequence goes on along the minus strand of NC_086319.1, from coordinate 281,802,060 downwards.
GCTAACATAAGATTTTTTGTGTCTGTTTTGAGTATAATTTTTTAATATTAGTTTGCTATATAGAATCATTCTTATTTTTATACATATAAAGGGATTATAAATAGAGATCTCTACTTTTATAGGGCACCTTTTTAGTCTTATTTCTCTTTCATATTTTTATTTGTTTTTTATAAGTTGATAATGGGAGTTATCCTTTTACTCACTTAGGGATTGTTTATATAGCAACGGAAGTTAACAAAGCATTCTGATTCATTATACCGTTTGAAATTAATAGTATAAAGTTCCAAGCCATCATGTCTCGGTATAGTTAGAGAATAGATTATGTGGGACTAATGATACCCACTTTTTTGATACAAAACATTAAAAAACCCTAAGGTGAGAACGGAAAGGTTCTTTTCACTTACTGAGACAAGTGTTACCTTGGTAACATGAGTAAATAAAGTAAATTAATCTAATGTGCCGAAATCTCCAGTTATGGAATTTGGATACACTTTAACCACGAGATTATGTATTTACAATCATTGACTTCCTGTTTAATTTAGAAAATCTTACGTTATTTTACTTTCTTTTTCATGCCTGTAAATATGAGAAACGGCAGTTGTATTTAAACCCGATCAGGCGGGGTTACTATGGTAACAAAAGTAAATAGAGAATAGCAATGGTTATATGCTGTCTATAATAAGTAACTATTTTTTGAGCAATCAAGCACTAACACTTAGTAACTAACTAGTTACATAGAAGTCAACTTTGCAGTATACATCGTAGTTTTGGATTTGCCGTGTGCAAATGATTGTCGGCAAAACTGCTATATAAAGAGAACGCAGAAACACAGACCTCATCCATTGAAAAAGCCGCCGAAGCGGAGAAACGCGTTTGGAGAGGTCTGATATCAGCCAGCATCTGGAGTATAAAGAGGACTGTTATTTGATATTTTTTTCAGCAGTATACATCTTTGCTAACTCGGGACGCCGAGCATTCAAATAAGGTCTGGACTTTAATATTATCATTTTTTATGCAGCTGTTTTTTAGCTATTTTTCATAGACATATTTTCATATGCAAAAGTGATTGTTTCTTTTCTGTGATATATTTGTCTGCATTTTATCAATAAATGTATATTTTTTACTCAATTTGAGTGTATAAATAAGGTCAGTGTCAAGACCTTTTGAGAGAGGGGTTTATTTTATTTTATGCATATGTTGTTTAGATTGTTATCTATTGTTATAATTGTGGGGTCATTGCTAGGGGTATGTTATGTATATGGGGGAATGTTAACTTTAATAAGATTTGTTGGCAAGGACCCCATTTGTTATTCCTTAATTATTTTATTAATAATTTAATAAAGCTGTGGACTAATTATTTCCAACAGTATAACCTGTGTCCGTGTCTTAAAGGGGGTTTGGGTAAGGTTAGCGCATATGCCGGCAAATCCGACTGTGCACCTGTCAAGACTTAACACTAGCCATTAATTTAACAAGGCTGCTTCCTAAAGTGAGAATTCAGGAAAAGTCAGGAATTTAAAGTGAATTTAAAATTATAAGCCACAATAGCTGAACTGGAAGACTATCATCCATGAAAAATACTCAGTAAAATGGCGAAACAAAATGGGCCAAACAGTGTACTGCAAAATATATACATAATATAAACATTATATATATATATATATATATATATATATATATATATATATATATATATATATATATATATATATATAAAATTACAGGAAAATGTGCATATCAGTGCACTGCAAAATATACTGCTTATAATTTTAAATTCACTTTAAATTCCTGACTTTTCCTGAATTCTCACTTTAGGAAGCAGCCTACACACATATACATTTTTTTTCTGCTCTATTGGTCACTAGTCTCTTGATCTGTGAATAAAGTCAACACAGATTTTCTTGGGCTAAACTTCAAATCACACAAGTCATTTGCACAGTTATGCATACAAATTGGGCCAAAACACAGATCGGCTAAATTTGGACAAATTGCAATTCAGCCGAAAGCAAGTGCAAACGTCTTGTACATTCTTGCCTAGAGTTAGCTCGGTTTGTATTGGTCGGTTATTCTTCTATTCTAATTTTACACAAAACTATAATAAAGCATAAAGACCAAACAAACAAGTATTAAATAAAAACAATTAGCCAATTTAAGGAATGTTACTCTACTTTTTACCTATTAACCTCCTTATACCTATTTCAGTTTTAGCAGTGTGCCCATGGCACTGCAAAGCAAAAAGTTGGGCACACATCTGGTACACAAAAGGTTAAATGGTGACTGTAACAAGGTTGTGGTAAAGTAAAGAAAAATCAAAAGCAGCTCTCCTGTTACAGAAATAGATTCTGTTTATGGCAGTGAAAAATGCATCCCCTTTATGTTTTCCTGCTATGCTTGCTATGTAAACATCATAAACATCACTTATCTTGATTTATGGTCATTTGCCACAGCCAGATCATCATTTGTCCAACAGAATCTTTTTCTGCCTTCTAGAATATTAAGAAGATAATCAGTCTTGAAATGGGTTGTAGAGTAAATTTATCACCTGCTAAGAGGAATTCATTTAAAATAAACCACTGTGAAAAAAGAGTAAAAAGGCACAAATTCATATTCATACAGGAGAAGAGTTCGAAGAATGAAAACAGATTAAATCTAAAAACACGAAGAAAAGATTAATGCCAAATGCAAACAAAGAGATAGGTGAGGAGGGAGTTTTGATGGAGCCTGTTTGTGTTAGGAGGGGGTTCCTTACCATTACTGACAGGTACAGTGACTCCAGGGAGTAATAATAGAAATTATCCAAACTACTAATAATTAGTGTTAAGTAAAAATAATGCCAGGTAGAGAAAGGGGGACAAGTGAAAATTGTTGTGGAATGCTAAAGACACACTTGTTTCTCTCGGATAAAAATAATAGCATGATACAGCTTCTGCTTTTCAACATAAAACGGTAATTCATCTCATGGCAACTGGAAACAGCAGAGATGCTAAATACTCTGATGACTCATACGTAGTCACGCAACAAAACACATGATCAGAGATCCTACTTTCTGACAAAGAAGAAAATAAAAAAGAAAATATCATGAAGGGTCCAAGACACAATAATGACATTTCAGTTACTCTTAAAATTACAAGAATCTAAAGAATTGATGAAAAACGCAAAAACAATCTCCCTTGTGTCTAAATTGAACACTCAACCCATAGTAATTGGTAGCGCCATCATCTACTTCCTAATGCCTGTTGCTCAGTTTTTCTTATTCAACTATGTAAAATATTGTTTGAGACTGTACAACGGTGAAATTAGCTAAAGTATTTCATTTAAACAAGTGTATCATATACATTAGACTTGTGCACGGCAAAAAACGTATTCCAAAAAAACGTTTTGGTTTGTGACACTTCACCCAAACAAAGACTTGGAGGTGGGAAAAGCATTCAAGGTTTCACGGCTTCAAAATGTCAGCTTTGATTGTTTTGTTTAAAAGCTCTGACAGGCTTATTCTTACGTTTGAATATTCCTTCGTGAGAGGTGAGTTTGCCTATCAGAGTGCTACTTACATGTCAAAATATGGAAAATACTTTATATAGCCTTCTGAAATGTCAGTGAGCCTTCTGATTGGTTGGCGTCTTTCACCAGTTTGAAATCTCTGCTAGTAGTGTATTCAATTTGTAAAATAGTGTTAGTGTGTAAGAGAACTTGTCTATGCATGTAGGGGTTATTGGGCTGAAAAAAGTGGCCAAAAACATGTATAAAAAACCTTAATATTGTAAACAAATGCTATAGCTAAATACATTCCTGCTCTATGAAGGGTGGTATATGGCTACAAGCACATATTAAAAATTCAAAAAAGTTAAGATTCCTTTTTGGCTTTATATTATTTGGCATTTTAAGTTTTGAACAAGCACAGCAATACAAGCCTATATCCTCTATGTTGAACTATGGTCTGAAAAAGCTATTTTTTCTTCACCAAACATTTCTATCCTAAAACAGATAATATATTGATTGGGCCATTTGTTTGATTTGTGATCTATTTTGGCATATGCATTTTGAAATTGATCTGTGACATGATTTTAATGGATCTGTCACCTGTATTTGTCATTTCCAGTCAAAAACACGAGTCGACTTCCTTGAATCCAACTCTCTGCCCAACCTGCTTCAGTCAGGATTTGCTTCAGTCAGGCACACTCGTCACTCTGTCAAAATTGCCCTGGCCAAAGTATCCAATGATTTAATTGCTGCTAATCCAGTGGTCGCTAGTCTCTCCTAATTGTCCTTGACCTTTCTGCTACTTTCAACACTGTTGATCATCAACAACCTCTTCTCATCTTTTGTAATCTCAGTCTACGAGACTCTACTCAATCTTGTTTTTTCTCCAATCTCTCACAGTGCTCTTTCAGTGTTTATTTTTCTGTGTCTTCCTCTACAACCTCTCTCTGTCGGTGTTCCCCAAGGTTCTATCCTTGATCCCCTACTGTTCTTGTTCTATACTGCCTCTCTAGGTAAACTCATCAGCTCTTTTGTCTTCCAATATCACTTCTATGTGGATGACACACTAATCTGTCCTCACCTGATCGCTCGCTGTCGCTTTCAACTCATGTATCTGACAGTCTTTCTGCTATTTCTAACGGGATGGTTGCTCATTTAAAAAAAAAAAGTTAATCTGTCCAAAACAGAACTTTTGTCTTTCCTCCATCAAGTGTTGCTACTCTCATGATTATTTCCGTCAAAGTCAAAGACACTACCATAATCTCTAACAGGCAGGCTCACACGCAACACATATCCTTCATCCCTCATGTCCAGTCACTAGCCAAATCCTGCTGCTTCTATCGCAAAAACAGTGAGAATGTGACTAAGGTACTGGCCAATGCTGCTATCATCTCTCAACTTGACTACTGCAATCCACTTCATAATTATTTTATGCATTCCAAAGTGGCCACGTAACAATCTATAATGAATGCAACAGCGAGGCTCATCTTCCTGTCAAATTAAAGATATCTACAAATATAAAATAAATACAAACATAGGGCAATTAAGGGTAAATACTATTGTTTAATTCCCTGCAGACACTTTTCCACAGTTTTTTATAATATTGCTTGCTGTTATCTTCCTGTTCGACTGCACCTCCCATTTCTCCGCTCTCAGTCAGTCCTTACTGGCTTGCTGTAAGATTTAAGGCTCAATTTAAAATTCTGTTGATTTTTTATAAATCTCTACATAGCGCTGTTCTTACCTACCTATCCTCCCTAATACACAAGTATGTTCCATTCAGGCGACTACTCTCTGACGAAGATCTGCATGTATTCTCGTTTCGTACTCGCACTTCTGACGCCCACCTTAAAAACTTTTCTAGGCTGTGTTGTTCCTATGAAACACCCTTCCCTTCTCCTTTACACTCTCACTCAGTCATAGTTCCTTCAAATGATTATTAAAAGCTAATTCCTTTAGGCAAGCATATCAATTAACCTTTTAATAGTCTACCCTCCCCGTACCTTGGTAACCCACCCTGCTTCCTCTCCTGCAACTGTGTCATCTAAAAAAACTAAACCTTCCTTGTAAACTATTCTAGTACTCTTTCCCATAACTAAAATACATTTCATCCTTACCTCTTGTGCCACTTTACCCCACTCCCTCTAGACTGTAAGCTCATTTGAGCAAGGCCCTCAATACCCTCTGTTCCTGTGCGTTCAACTCGTCTTGTTGCAAATACTTGTCTGTTAGTCCACCTATTGTACAGCGTACATCATTTGTTGGTGTTTTATAAATAATAATAAAATGAATAATAATATTGTGAGTAGTGTTGTCGCGAACCCGGAATTTTCGGTTCGCGAACGGCGAACGCGAACTTCCGCAAATGTTCGCGAACCGGCGAACCGCGCGAACCGCCATTGACTTCAATGGGCAGGCGAATTTTAAAAACAACAGGGACTCTTTCTGGCCACAATAGTGATGGAAAAGTTGTTTCAAGGGGACTAACACCTGGACTGTGGCATGCCAGAGGGGGATCCATGGCAAAACTCCCATGGAAAATTGCACAGTTGATGCAGAGTCTGCTTTTAATCCAAAAAGGGCAGAAATCACCTAACATTGACACCTGTCCTCAAAGCCCAGCCCTGATACACACTGACACAGAGCAGAATAGAGACTGTTCCCCCTACATAGGGTCACTTGGCAGATATGGATTGACACCTGTCCTCAAAACCCCTGATACACACTGACACAGAGCAGAATAGGGACTGTTCCCCCTACATAGGGTCACTTGGCAGATATGGATTGACACCTGTCCTCAAAACCCCTGATACACACTGACACAGAGCAGAATAGGGACTGTTCCCCCTACATAGGGTCACTTGGCAGATATGGATTGACACCTGTCCTCAAAACCCCTGATACACACTGACACAGAGCAGAATAGAGACTGCTCCCTGTCCACAGAGACCATGATACACACTGACACAGAGCAGAATAGGGACTGTTCCCCCTACATAGGGTCACTTGGCAGATATGGATTGACACATGTCCTCAAAACCCCTGATACACACTGACACAGAGCAGAATAGAGACTGTTCCCTGTCCACAGAGACCATGATACACACTGACACAGAGCAGAATAGGGACTGTTCACCCTACATAGGGTCACTTGGCAGATATGGATTGACACCTGTCCTCAAAACCCCTGATACACACTGACACAGAGCAGAATAGGGACTGTTCCCCCTACATAAGGTCACTTGGCAGATATGGATTGACACCTGTCCTCAAAACCCCTGATACACACTGACACAGAGCAGAATAGAGACTGTTCCCTGTCCACAGAAACCATGATACACACTGACACAGAGTGTCCGTGTGAAATAGGGCCGTGAGTAATGACGTCACGGGTAGCCTGCCCATAGTATCGCATAGGGTGGAAGAGCTGATAGGACATCTGAAACGTATTGGGATGGAGATGCTTAATTGTTCTCCAAAATGCTTGACACCACCCCATAGTGAATCTCTGCAAACTTTAATACCATCAGAGGAGGAAGAATGTGGCAGCCCACTGGGATTATTCGAAAAATTTCAAATTGATGATTTTCCAGACCCTGGGGTTGACATTAGTCCAGATTTACATCTTGTGACCCATGAGGATGTTCCAGGCACTACTTGTGAAATAAAGACAGATAATAAAGTGAATGATCCTTCTCCTTGGGACTTGCACCCTGTCGTTGAAGGTGGAGTAGGCAATGGCAAGAGCATGCTGTGGGTAGTCAGTGCAAACACTCTCTTCCCGGTGAATAATGAGGAGACTAACTATGATGACGTTATTTGCGTTGAAAGTAATGATGCCAGAGATCTTTTGAAACCATATGGAAGGAACGAATTGGTTAAAAGAAAGGCAAGAGACCACCTGCATATAGACAAGAATACGCATAAGAGAAAGAAGAGAACAGGTGAAAAAGAGAAGCTGCAGACTGCCTATCTGCAAATAGTTGAGTTATGTCCTGAAGATGTCCGTGTTACCACAGTGCAGACTCTGTTTGATACACTACTGAGGAGAGTCAGAGAAACCCCAGATCTTCACGTATTGGATGAGTCGGTGCGTGGAGTTGCAGAGAACGTAGAACAAGAAATATTTAAACTTTTCCTGTGTACTGACAGCAGATATAAGAATAAATACCGGATCCTCCTTTTCAATTTGAAGGACCCTAAAAATCAGATCCTGTTCCGTTGTGTGGTCCTTGGTGAAATCACCCCACAGTGTTTGGTTCTAATGAGTGCAATGTAAATTGGCAACGTGCACTGGAACAGTTCTGCAGAGCACACGCTGAAGGAAGGACTGACAGAGCCGCTTGAAGACAAGTAACTGCTATTCAATCTATAACAGTGAAAAACAAATTTTAGTTTTAAAAGCACGCTATAGAGACACCAGATATGAGTGGCAACTGTCAAAGTACGCTGGCAGGGTTGTGCAGGGCACACGCTGAAGGAAGGCCTGACAGAGCCGCTTGAAGGACACTGACTGTCTGCTATTAGCTTACACTGGAAACCTTTTTTCTTTGTAAAAGCACGCTAAAGAGACACCAGATATGATTGGCAACTGTCAAAGCACGCTGGCACAGGTCTGCAGAGCACACGCTGAAGTAGGCCTGACACCCAGATGCTTGCAGACAACTAACTGATCTTCTATTACAGTGAAAAAAAATGATTTCTTTAAAATCTAAAGCTTAAGCTATTGTTAAAACAGATATGAGTGGTGGCACTGACTGTGCAAATGGGCAAGGCATCCAACCTGACACAGAAGCTGGCAGGCAGGCAACTGCTCTTCTATTACAGTGAAAAAAATTTATTTATTTTAAATCTAAAGCTTAACCAATTGTTAAAACAGATATGAGTGGTGGCACTGGGCTAGTGGGCACAGTATCCAATGTGAACCTCACACAGAAGCTGGCAGGCAGGCAACTGCTCTTCTATTACAGTGGAAACAAAATTTTGGTTGTAAAAGCACGCTATAGAGACACAAGATGTGAGTGACAACTGTCAAAGCACGCTGGCACAGGTCTGCAGAGCACACGCTGAAGTAGGCCTGAAACACAGACGCTTGCAGACAACTAACTGCTCTTCTATTACAGTGAAAAAAAATTATTTCTTTTAAATGTAAAGCTTAACCAATTGTTAAAACAGATATGAGTGGTGGCACTGGGCAAATAGGCACAGTATCCAATGTGAACCTCACACAGAAGCTGGCAGGCAGGCAACTGCTCTTCTATTAAAGTGGAAACAAAATTTTGGTTGTAAAAGCACGCTAAAGAGACACCAGATATGATTGGCAACTGTCAAAGCACGCTGGCACAGGTCTGCAGAGCACACGCTGAAGTGGGCCTGAAACACAGACGCTTGCAGACAACTAACTGCTCTTCTATTACAGTGAAAAAAAATTATTTATTTTAAATCGAAAGCTTAACCAATTGTTAAAACAGATATGAGTGGTGGCACTGGGCAAATAGGCACAGTATCCAATGTGAACCTCACACAGAAGCTGGCAGGCAGGCAACTGCTCTTCTATTACAGTGGAAACAAAATTTTGGTTGTAAAAGCACGCTAAAGAGACACCAGATATGATTGGCAACTGTCAAAGCACGCTGGCACAGGTCTGCAGAGCACACGCTGAAGTAGGCCTGAAACACAGACGCTTGCAGACAACTAACTGCTCTTCTATTACAGTGAAAAAAAAATATTTATTTTAACCCCTTAAGGACACATGACGTGTGTGACACGTCATGATTCCATTTTATTCCAGAAGTTTGGTCCTTAAGGGGTTAAATGTAAAGCTTAACCTATTGTTAAAACAGATATGAGTGGTGGCACTGGGCAAATAGGCACAGTATCCAATGTGAACCTCACACAGAAGCTGGCAGGCAGGCAACTGCTCTTCTATTACAGTGGAAAAAAAAATATTTATTTTAAATGTAAAGCTTAACCTATTGTTAAAACAGATATGAGTGGTGGCACTGGGAAAATAGGCACAGTATCCAATGTGAACCTCACACAGAAGCTGGCAGGCAGGCAACTGCTCTTCTATTACAGTGAAAAAAAATATTTATTTTAAATGTAAAGCTTAACCTATTGTTAAAACAGATATGAGTGGTGGCACTGGGCAAATAGGCACAGTATCCAATGTGAACCTCACACAGAAGCTGGCAGGCAGGCAACTGCTCTTCTATTACAGTGGAAACAAAATTTTGGTTGTAAAAGCACGCTATAGAGACACCAGATATGATTGGCAACTGTCAAAGCACGCTGGCACAGGTCTGCAGAGCACACGCTGAAGTAGGCCTGAAACACAGACGCTTGCAGACAACTAACTGCTCTTCTATTACAGTGAAAAAAAAATATTTATTTTAAATGTAAAGCTTAACCTATTGTTAAAACAGATATGAGTGGTGGCACTGGGCAAATAGGCACAGTATCCAATGTGAACCTCACACAGAAGCTGGCAGGCAGGCAACTGCTCTTCTATTACAGTGAAAAAAAAATATTTATTTTAAATGTCAATCTTAACCTATTGTTAAAACAGATATGAGTGGTGGCACTGGGCAAATAGGCACAGTATCCAATGTGAACCTCACACAGAAGCTGGCAGGCAGGCAACTGCTCTTCTATTACAGTGGAAACAAAATTTTGGTTGTAAAAGCACGCTATAGAGAAACCAGATATGATTGGCAACTGTCAAAGCACGCTGGCACAGGTCTGCAGAGCACACGCTGAAGTAGGCCTGAAACACAGACGCTTGCAGACAACTAACTGCTCTTCTATTACAGTGAAAAAAAATATTTATTTTAAATGTAAAGCTTAACCTATTGTTAAAACAGATATGAGTGGTGGCACTGGGCAAATAGGCACAGTATCCAATGTGAACCTCACACAGAAGCTGGCAGGCAGGCAACTGCTCTTCTATTACAGTGGAAACAAAATTCTGGTTGTAAAAGCACGCTATAGAGACACCAGATATGATTGGCAACTGTCAAAGCATGCTGGCACAGGTCTGCAGAGCACACGCTGAAGTAGGCCTGAAACACAGACGCTTGCAGACAACTAACTGCTCTTCTATTACAGTGAAAAAAAAATGTTTATTTTAAATGTAAAGCTTAACCTATTGTTAAAACAGATATGAGTGGTGGCACTGGGCAAATAGGCACAGTATCCAATGTGAACCTCACACAGAAGCTGTCAGGCAGGCAACTGCTCTTCTATTACAGTGGAAACAAAATTTTGGTTGTAAAAGCACGCTATAGAGACACCAGATATGATTGGCAACTGTCAAAGCACGCTGGCACAGGTCTGCAGAGCACACGCTGAAGTAGGCCTTAAACACAGACGCTTGCAGACAACTAACTGCTCTTCTATTACAGTGAAAAAAAAATATTTATTTTAAATGTAAAGCTTAACCTATTGTTAAAACAGATATGAGTGGTGGCACTGGGCAAATAGGCACAGTATCCAATGTGAACCTCACACAGAAGCTGGCAGGCAGGCAACTGCTCTTCTATTACAGTGGAAACAAAATTTTGGTTGTAAAAGCACGCTATAGAGACACCAGATATGATTGGCAACTGTCAAAGCACGCTGGCACAGGTCTGCAGAGCACACGCTGAAGTAGGCCTGAAACACAGACGCTTGCAGACAACTAACTGCTCTTCTATTACAGTGAAAATTTTTTTTTTATTTTAAATGTAAAGCTTAACCTATTGTTAAAACAGATATGAGTGGTGGCACTGGGCAAATAGGCACAGTATCCAATGTGAACCTCACACAGAAGCTGGCAGGCAGGCACCTGCAATTACATTACACTGGAAAAAAAAGCAAAAAAAGCAGCCTGATGTTATAGCCCTAAAAAGGGCTTTTTGGGGTGCTGTCCTTACAGCAGAGATCAGATGAGTCCTTCAGGATTGTAGTGGACACTGAATACCCTAGCCTAGCTATCAATTTCCCTATGTAATCAGCAGCAGCTAAACTTTCCCTCCTCTCACTAAGCATGCATCTTCCGAATGAATCGACAATGGATGCTGGGAGGGAGGTTGGAGGGTGTGGAAGGGAGGGAGTGCTGCTGATTGGCTGTAATGTGTCTGCTGACCGAGAGGCACAGGGTCAAAGTTTGCCCAATGATGACGAATAGGGGGCGGATCGAACTGCGCATGTGTCCGCCCGCCGCGGCGAACGCGAACACGCTAATTTCGCCGGGAACTGTTCGCCGGCGGACAGTTCGGTACATCACTAATTGTGAGATCTGTGATGACTAGAGATGTCGCGAACATAAAATTTTCCGTTCGCGAACGGCGAACTTCCACAAATGTTCGCGAACGGGCGAACCACCATAGACTTCAATAGGCAGGCAAATTTTAAAACCCACAGGGACTCTTTATGGCCACAATAGTGATGGAAAAGTTGTTTCAAGGGGACTAACACCTGGACTGTGGCATGCCGGAGGGGGATCCATGGCAAAACTCCCATGGAAAATTACATAGTTGATGCAGAGTCTGGTTTTAATCCATAAAGGGCATAAATCACCTAACATTCCTAAATTGTTTGGAATAACGTGCTTTAAACCATCAGCTATGATGTTGTATCGATCAGGTAGTGTAAGGGTTACGCCCGCTTCACAGTGACAGACCAAACTCCCCGTTTAACGCACCGCAAACAACCGCAAACAGTAAATTTTTTGCAACCGCAAACTCCCCATTTGCACAAGGTTGGATACCAAGCTAGCCATGTCCCGTTCCTTGTCCTCACTGATGTCATTGAAGGTCTCTTCCTCCACCCAGCTACGTACAACACTAAGGATACCCGAAAGGTGACAACAAGCCCCCTGTATTTTTTTTTTTTTAAATGTACACTACTGTTACACCAGATATGAGTTGCACTGGTGTGACACTGTGCCCTGGCAGGCCCTGAAATGCACACATGTGAAAGAAACTGACTGCTATTACATTACAGTCAAAAAAGTAGTTTTTTAAAAAAAATGCAAGCTATTGTGACACCAGATATGAGTGGTGGCACTGGGCAAGTGGGCACAGTATACGCTGTAAGCCTGACACACACGCTGGCAGGCAGGCAACTGCAATTAGATTACACAGGAAAAAAGAAAAAGCAGACTGATGTTCTAGCCCTAAAAAGGGCTTTTTGGGGTGCTGTCCTTACAGCAGAGATCAGATGAGTCCTTCAGGACTGTAGTGGACATTGAATACACTAGCCTAGCTATCAATTTCCCTATTAAATCAGCAGCAGCTACACTGTCGCTCCTCTCACTAAGAATGCAGCTTCCGGGGGCGGGGCCTAGCTGTCATAGAGGAAAGACGCACTTCGTGTGAGCTCCCTTAATATCTCACTTTAAGCAGCTATCAACAAGCGAATTTCTGCCCAGAAGGGGATGACCCAGCAATGTTGCTCCTACCTGACCGACCCGACATGCTTAATAGCGGTCAGCAACTCGACAGAGTCTTACTTACCTCCGCGTGGCAAGTGTGGCCTGGTGCTCACCGGGCGGGAGAGGCGGCCAATCTCCCGATCGTGGGATGCCCAGGAGCAGCTACTTCCCGTCAGGAGCTCCGTTACCCCCCCCCCCTCGGAACGGTGGGGCACAGAGCACAGCCGCCCAGGCTGACATACTCATCTGTGACTCTCCCAATATGGCGGCAGCCAAGTGTCCTCCGGGTACCAGCAAAGCATGGCAGGATATTGAGTCTAAGCTGGACAGACTCTTTAATCAATTTTGGAAGCAAATAACAAGCAGGAAGCCCGAACAAGCTCCACCACAGCCCCAACAAGCTCCACCACAGCTAAGCGAAGCAGTCCCCATTAAAATCCACCAACGCAAAAGGTGTCGAAGACGGGACCGGAGGCACAAACAGAAATGCAGAGCCTGCCCCACGTCAAGCACTCGCCTCCACCTAAAGCCACCACAATCCCGCACCGGACGTGAAGCACCACCGGGACAGATCCGACCACCCGACAAAACAAGCTTCCACCACCGCAAGCCGCGAACCCGGCACTCAGCCAGAGACTTGCCTTTGTTGTTCCAGGTATCAGGGACTCCCAGGGTCTGCACCTGGTGCCCAGAAGGGATCGGATGAGCACAAGCAGTAAACAGCAGCCTGCCAAGCATGTCCCACTATAGCCGATCCTCCACACCATGCCTTTGATCACATGAACTGCTCTCTGCACATTAACTAATCGTAAAGTAGCAAGCGTTTAAACATGTCATTATTTCACCTCCTAAAGAGTTTATTGTCGTAGTTTCTTACATGCCTTTACCTTAACCCTTCATGTATTATGTTATTCACTAGTCTCATCTCATGGGGCGACTCACACTTGATTTATAACTAGTGGTGGAGCTGCTGATATAAATACACAGTTGATAACGTGCAAGCTACACCCTAAACATGACAGCCATCTTTCACAACAATGTACTGCTATATACTCATACCCTCAGTGCAACTAGCCATGATATACGCACGTTCAGCCTAGCATGCTCAAATATAACACACTTCTGTCTAAAAAAAATAAAATAATAATAAAAAAAAGAATGCAGCTTCCGAATGAATCTAAAATGGATGCTGTCCAGGAGGTGGGAGGGTCTGGGAGGGAGGGTCTGCTGCTCTTTGGCTGGAATGTGTCTGCTGACCGTGAGGTACAGGGTCAAAGTTTACTCAATGTTGACGAATAGGGGCGGACCGAGCATCGCATATGTTCCACGTCCGTGGCGAACGCGAACAAGCTATGTTCGCCAGGAACTATTCGCCAGCGAACCGTTCGGGACATCTCTAGTGATGACATCTTCTGCACTGCTAGCATCTTGCAACTCCTTGAAGATTCTCTTGCTACACATTTTATCATTACTGTTGATGCACTATTATGTTCAAGCAATGTTTCATAAATTTGGTCACTATGGGAGAGAGAGCTAAACATCAATCTTTTCTGTTCTTTCTGAGAAAATGTATTACTGTCTCCAATACTGACAATACTGACTAAATTTCAACAAACATTTGGTGCAATTTGTTTAATCTGTCAGATTTTTTCACCTGCTGCTTTTTTTTCTGGGAAAATCATCATTTTTCAAATGATGCCAATGCAAACAGATTTCTTAATACTTCAATCACTTTTTCAGATAATTAAAAAAAATGTAAACATGTATAAATTTGACCTCTTTAAATATACATTTTTGTGAAAAGTGGCAAAATGTACTACGATAAAAATCACTATGTTTCAGAATACTTTAATCAATATCCCTTATTATCTTTACAAAGGCAAATATTGTGCACGGCACAAGAAGATGTCTTAGTCACAAGCCATCACAACTCAAGGCAGACGTGATTTGAATGACTTCAAAAACAGAAATACTCTCTTAGTTTTCTCTGTATCTTTTTCATATTGCTACAAAAGACAAAGTATGTATACACATTGTATTAAGAAAAAAAGCTTTTAAAATAAAATCAGTTTCAGTAACATTCTAAGAAAAATAGTAAGCAGTATTTTTTTAACAAAGAATTGATTGTTACAAAACTGCCTACTGACAAAGCTGCTGAAAAGATAATTCAAAAGGAAGGATCCATAAAGGCTGAGCAATTGTTTAAGTAATACTAGTCCATTTTATTCTCTTTGAGAGATTTTTTTCTAACTTCAGTGATGATAAAACTCTCTATAGACATGCAAGTTCTGTGTAACGGCTCTGCACTTATCCTGTGATGTGTCTGTTGCCATTCTATTGCAGTCAATGCTGTTGGAAAGAAACATTTTACATAGAGGAAACAGTTAGATTGAGCCACGCTGTGAATGAAAAATCAGAATAAATTCCTTTAAGTCTCTTGTCTTTATTCCATCACTTACAAGTCCTGCATTCTTGTCCCTTCTTTTATAGAATGACTTTATGTCTATAAAGCCTGCCAAATGTTTGGGGCATTGAAAGCTTCCATAATAATTATGGATAAAGTATGTCCTATGGATGGCTGATTAAACCATTCACATCTAATACAATGGAAAGGGGCTGAGCAGTTTCAACTCTACAATAATTCACGCTACTACTTTAAGCCATTTCATACAAAATACCTTGTCAGAAGAGTATCATTGGATCTACTGGATGTAAGTAGGTACATTCACACATGATTGGAGCTCATGTATATATCACTGGTGACAGAATAATGGTATTTGTCTTAATAAGTTCCTTGTCTGTGATTGTGAGGATGCACAAAAATGTTATATGTGGAAAGGTCCTGCACACATATGCAAGTATGTTCATAATGGGTTACCTTTCAGTACACTCATATCCAATGTTATTATGCAAACCACTTTCAAGATGCACTGAATCATCTCAGATCATGGCCTCTTCCCTTCCAAGAAGGAAATAATAAGGGGTGGGGATGAGATGAAAGGATAAGAGCATGGAGGTACCCTAGTGTTCCCAAACACTATGCCAGAAGGAGTCTCATACAGAGGGAAGTTGGAAACATGGAGCAGGGTTAGAGAGGGAGATGGAGCTTGAAAGGAGAAAGGAAACTGGGTGTGAGATGGAGCTGGAAAGAAGAGAGGGAGCTGGGCGTGTAAAGGACATAAAGGTGGAGAGAGAGATGGAGCTGGGGTAAGACTGAGGTAAAGCTGGAGTGACAGGGAGACAGAACTGAAAAGGAGAGAGAGAGCTGAGTGTGAGAGAGCTGGAGAGACGAGAGGGAGCTTAGGGTAAGAGGGAACTGGGGGTGTGAAGAACATAGAGCATGAGAAATAGATGGAGCTGGGGAAAGATAGAGATGGAGCTGGAGTGAGAGGGACATGGAGCTAGGGTGAGAGAGAGGTGGAGCCAGAAAGGACAGAGTGAGCTGCAGAGAAGAGATGGAGCTCTGGGAGACAGGAAAATGAAGCTCGATGAAGAGGGAGACGGAGCTAGGGGAGAAAGGGATATGGAATTTAATGGACAAAATGCAATTGTTTGATTTTATTTAGTGGATTTCTGATCTAATTATGAATGAATGTTAATATATTACAGTTGAAATAATATACATGTACACACCACAGCCCTACACACTATACACATCTCTAAACACTCGCTGTATCCCCTATACCCACACTCAATACATCCCAACAGGAGAGACAAGGATGGCATTGGTCGCAGCTCTAAGTGCCTGCAAGAGGGTGGTGGAATGGGTGGTGGAATGGGTGGTGTACTTGGGGCAGGTCCTGGGACTTTAAAGAGTGACAGTGCTTAAATAGCTAAAGAGTTAGTGGAGTTCTGGGAGCAGAGGTAAGTACAGAGTAATAAAAAAAAGACAATTAGAGACTGAAGAGGTTTGCCTTGACGTGGCAGGTAGGTTTGCATCTAATTTTCATTGGAATGGAATTAAAAACATGTATTTAAATATGCATAGGGATTTGGGATAGTGCACATGTAACTCTTTTCTTTGGCTTTTATTGTATATATTGGGGCTGATGTGTACTGGGAGTACTGGGAGTCTGAGCTCAGGACTTATTTTTGTGTATTTCTCTTTTCTGGATCCCCTGATCTTGGCCTTTCCCTGTTTATGTTATTCTCAGCCATTAAAATGTGGCTATACCGTACAACTCAAAATACGCCATTTGCAATACCTTGGATGCATACTTTTAAAAATAAAATACCATTATGGGGGTAATTTTTTTCTCAGCTGCCATACTGCCTCAAAGGCGATATAGACCCAGAAAATCACTTTGTCTAATTTGAAAATTTGAAAAGGATATCTAATATTTTTGGTCCTGTGACTTGCCAAAACCTGGGCAGCCAGTTCATAGGGGCACTGTTATATTTGTGAGACAATGTTAAGTGAAAATGCTGCGTCTTTGTTGCACTAACTCATATCAGGATTATGACATTTCCTGTGAAAATTGAATTCATGTGTTTGAAAAAACACAAAAGAACATATGACTACTAATTAGGGCCAGCACTTTTCAAAATGGGTAATTTTTTTGGGGGGGATAGGGGCAACGGACGGACTCAAATATGACGTAGGTACAGAAAATTACTTTCTGAAGTTTCCAAGTTGGAAAGGGTGTCTAATAAATATATGTGTTTTATTGCAGTAAAAGTTAACAGTATTATGACATTCATAGTTAAAATGTCATGCAAAACATGTCTTAATTTCTCCCACTTTGTTCAAATTTTAGTCATATTAAATTGTGCTTCATATATAAGCAGTTGGTGTAAAATGAAATCCCTGTTTCTCCTGAATAACATTGTATATAATAAGTGTGTGTACACATAGTATGAAAGAGGTACATTAAG
The DNA here is from genome assembly GCF_036172605.1 of Pelobates fuscus. NCBI lineage: Eukaryota > Metazoa > Chordata > Amphibia > Anura > Pelobatidae > Pelobates > Pelobates fuscus. The sequence continues at coordinate 281,784,290 of NC_086319.1, read as the reverse complement.
AGGTGCTTAAATTCTGTGTTTTGTTTTGGATCAGACAATTGCCTCCATTCTTAGGGGTTAATACAAGGCAAAGCAAGCAGACATATAGGAAATTATGCTTTATAACAGGGAACAAAATGGTGAAACAAATGGGCCAAGACACTTTTCAGCTTCCATGACTGAACCGAAATGCCAAGTTCTCCTACGCCAATCACGCATGACTGATGTCACAATTTACCGGCATTCCCAAAAACCAAAGATGAACTTTACTTGTATTCAAAAAAAGAATGTTGTAATAGTGACAGAGGAATCATTACAAAAAATGTAAGCAATGCATGTCAGAAGAAATTGCGGATAAGGGGATAAGTAGTCGAATTCTCAGGAAGCTATAATTGAAGTATGTGATGGTCGGGTTCTGAGAGTAAAATATTGTTTGATCTGGAGCGAATTTTCTGACGTCTTGTATCTACTTGGGGCTTAAGTGTTTCATTTGAGTGTTGGTCTCAGTTTTTAAGGGGTCAAATAATGTCTACATGTCCCAGGGACTTTCCCTATCTTGATCAATTCTTACCCTATGTTCCTTGCCATTTACTGTGTGCTCTGTTTTGATCAGGAAATAAATAGAAAAGACAAATCTCAGTCTTTGACTTCTTTATATAGACATCTACGGCTTACATGATCAAATAATCATTACACACAGCATGGATTTAAAACAATTTGTTAGCTGTACTCTGCTACCTTCCTTAAATTAAACCTGGTATTTCAGCATTTTAACACCACTGACATAGAGGCAGAGATTTATTCCTATGGATTCCCACCTGATGTGAGTTATGCTGGAGAGGCTTTCCCTTGGTAGCAGTCACAAATTTGTCTATTGATTGTCGTGGGTAATAAAAGAAAGCAGGCAAATGTTTTCAGCTTCCATGGAACACGCTGGCTGACAGTCTATCCTGGACTGACCTTGCTTTGCATTTCATTTGGGAAAAGTCAGCAAGAGCTGGATTTGAGAGGAGAGAGAATGCATCACCATAAGCGGTTTGTACCTCAAGACAGTGTGAGGATTTTCTCCAGCATTCATTCAACACAGGAGGATAATTTTATATTGAATATTTTGATGGATATTTTGATGAAAGATGATGATGTGGCCAGACATGAATGAATACTACGTGAAAACAAAACACAGCTAATTTAGTCAATCAGCTTCTTCTTACATTACATAAAGGAGTTCCCTCAAGTTGAACATATTCTTTGCATTTGGTTAAACTCTGTCAAACTGCTGAGGTGAATATTTCCATAATTGCCTCCTAACTATAAGTATAACTGTTCCTCCACTCTAAACTACCCCACTAACTGGGCCTGTGGCAGCTGGTCCATAACTTCTATTTACAACTCATCTTAACTGAACCTCTGTATAACTGTTTTAAAATGTTTCCATTACCATCCTTATAACCCCCCTCTAAACTTTCTCTGTTGTTTATCCCAACAAACACTCTTTAAACTATCACTCTCTAAACGATTCCACAAGCTCTCTTTAATTACTCTTTAAAGATTCCACAAGCTCTGTTTTAGTCTACGGTGACTCCTTCTTATTTGGCTATAAATCTTCTCTAGATTTTCTCTGCTATATGTCCATCTCCAGTAACTTTTCCTTAATGGAAGGTTTAATTATGTCGTTGCAACTTACCACATATCCTTTTTTTTACTATGGGCAGCAGGGAGTAAATCTCTCCTCTCCATCTTCTGCTCAGTTCCTGCAAGTTAACACAGATTTTAACATGACTGCTATTGACTTATCCACCTCCTGGTCCAACTGGAAGAATGCAGCCCCTGATGAACAGGGTTGTGGTTTTATACTGATCTGCCGGCCCAGTTGCCTACTGCTACAGCCAGAGGAAGGCACGCAGGTCGGTGATTAAAGTAAGCAGCTCCTTTGTACATTTGCAAATTCGCTTCAAGGGTTTTTGGTCTATGCTAACATTCTCTCTGAATGCTTGCAGTCCCTAAGCCCTTCCTTATTCACCTATTTAGACCTTTTACAAGATTTATTGAAGACAGTGTTGGTATAGATACGATCAGTGCTTCCACCAGAAGATGACAGGGAGCCCTGATATGCGTTTTGATGCTAAACATGGTAGTTTATTGTTGTTTTAACCAAGTCGACCCTAGCCCTTTCAGCGTAACTCCTGTATGAACATTGGGGGCACTGCTGGTGGTTCCAAGAGCTGACAAACTTTAAGCTTTGGTTGCTCTGATTAGACTTTTTAAAGATTTCTCGAAAGTACAGTTACATGTTTTGCAGTCCCTGATTGGTCATCTTAACTTGTCAGGTTCTACCCATTCGCAGGGACTTTAGCTGTAGGTTATCTTTAGTTACCGATGTTGTTGAGGTGTCTTCTCATTTCGTGCAGATATTGTGGCAGATGTGGCCAAATATTTGACTTTTTATGGATGCTTCTAATGGCTCTTAACCCTCTTAACTGTTAGTATAACTGTCCCTCCACTCCAAACTACCCCATTAACTGGTCCCATGGAAGCAGGTCCATAATTTCTCTTTACTACTCATCTGTTATACTTCCCAAGCGTCTTGTAGCTTATGGATGTATTTCCAGAGGGGAACTTACAGGAAGCACTTATAAGAATACACATACTGTATGCTAATCTCTTGCTTTCATCTCTTAACCAAATCCATACCCCCGATATCCTGTGAAGCGTGATGGTGGTAGGCTGGTTAAAAGGAAGTAGGTCAGTAATGCAAATCCACTTAAATGAGATAGGGTTGGACATCCTGAACACGGTTTGCAGAGTGGGATTGAGGTTGCGCTGTCGGCGGGGGGCGCGATGACGGCAGGAGGCGTGAGGGGAAGTCGTCATTGCGGTGGCGGGAGTCCTGGCCAGCGCAGGCAGAAGTGATGGAGTTGCCGAGGAGGCTTGGGGAGTCGCAGCCTGTTGGGAGTTGATGGCGGAGGCAGGCTGCTCATGGACTCATGGTTTGTGGGGATAGACCTGTCTGTTGGGCAATCACCCCAACAGCTGACAGTATTTATGTTGCTGGCATGGAAAAATTAAATAAAGCTGTGGCCGATGCCCTTACCCAACTTTATACGGTCTCTGTGTGTCATTGGGAAAGGGGGGCACCGGGTGGGTGGTACATTCATCTAGACAGCAGTCATGCAAATCATGTCACTTGCACTGCCAAGGGGGTCGCTCTCTGGTGTCCACTCCTTTCCTTCTCTTCTTACAAGCAAGCAGTAGCTCCTGGTAAGCAGTCTGGGACAGAGAAAAAGGTGGATGTAGTGAGTGTAGCAAAAAGGGAACATGCCACACTATAGAGAGACTGAAGCAGTAGGAGCATTTGCACACTGGGCTAAGTCAGCATTTTGTTAACTATTTTATAGTCAGCCAGTCCAGGCTAGTTCTGTTCCCCTGCATCCTTTCTAAGTTTACATACTTAATTCCCTCTGTGCAAAGCAATATCACGTGAAGAGTAGTAATATATATATATATATATATTTAATTATTATTTTTTTAATCCATTGGCCTATTCCAGGTGCACAGGCCTGGAGCTTTGGCTTCATTAGTCCCTATGTTAATCTGGCCCTGCATACATCCCCTCCATAAATCTATCATAACTGTAATCTCTAAATTTTAGTAACTGTCCCTCTACCTATCACCTAATATTCTCTAACATCAGTTTCTAAAACTCTTTTTTAAAGCTCTTACACCGGTTGCCCCTAAATGGCAGTATACTTTCTCTTTCAAACAACTCCTCTGTAAATGGTTAACATGTCCTCTAGTTGGGGAATTTACACTAAAGGGAACCTGAACATTTAATGTGGGCTCTTTACAATGTATGCAACCTTGTGATTAATTATTGCTGATCTTTATTTAATAATAATAATTGCTTCTTCTATGTGCCTTCCATATAGCCCCTACAATAGATACCTTTGTATTTGTAATTTATGAGACAGTTAGACTCTGTTTGAATATTTTTTTGTGTCTCAAACATATTTCTTGGGTGGGTGGCTAGGTGGGTCACCCCAACCCAAGTTGTAACATTTCATGAATTTTTTTTACTATTGCTGGAACATTTTTATTGTGCATTGTGCACATAATCTCCCCAATTTATGGACATTAAACATTCTCCATTTTCCAATTTTACATTCACTAAATACATTCTCTAATCCCTTGTCATGAAACAGTTACCCATGAACGTTTTAGCCTTCAGATTTCCATATAAGTAATATATATCCACTGCAGCCAGAGTTCTACAGTGGAATTTATAAATGTACAAGATTTTGCAGCCAGGAATGTATTAAAGTCTGGCAGTAAGAAGTAACATCAAATGCATCCAGAGATAATACGTTTAAAGATGCCTATTTGTACTGATCAGTGTACTGATGTTGTACTACACAGGGGCTCGAGACGGTTAACTCTGCAGTTGGTCGACAAGTATGAATAAATATAATCCATTGATAAGCAAAATGACCGTGCACCAGTCCATGTAAATGCATTGGATTAAAATATTCCTTCTGATGTCTAATCTGTGTGGAGAACACCCTTGGGTAAAAATGATTTCATTTCACAGTATTAAAAAAAAGGCTGGTAGGTTAAGAAATTCTCTGAAATTGTCTGACATGAAGCATGTGTGTGCATGCCTTTTGTGTGTAAGCATATATGTGAGTGTATTTTTGTGTGTGTGCATGTGCGTGTGTGTGTGTGTGTGTGTTCCACTAACTAAAAGTTTGAATATAATTTCTTTTACATGTGACATTTTCCCTATTACAATTTTAACTGGGAAATGTCTGGTTTTCAATTGTATGCATCACTATTACTCAGTTTTAACATGTTTCATGTGAAAACAAAACAAAATATAAACAAAAATGTGTATAATCTTGTTGAAATGTAGTTGTATAAGTGTTTTTGTGCAATGATTACAAAGGGTAGAACTGAACAAGACATGCTGTTTTGTTATTATTGATTATGGGTCTGTATAAATGTAAAAATGCTGGACAGTTTTTTTTTTTTTTCGTTTTTTTTTTTAATGTCTGCCTGCCCTCAGGGTGGGAGCTCAATGCACAAGGAGGTCAAGAGCATGTATAAGCTGTTTGTGTGCATTCAGTGTGGTAAAAATATTCACACATTACACACATTGGTTGGAGATTCTCAAAGCTTGATTCGAGCTGGCAATAGTTCCATTTTTCTTCCCCACTTTATGCAGCAGTTTTGCCTACAGGCTGTTTTATCACCTCAAGTTATAACTTCAGTTAATGTGTGGTAGTTGACTCATGAGCATCTCTCAAGTGACTCACTATGCTGATTTTAAGCTTGGTCCTTCTAGGTTGTTATTTTTTTTTTCCCACTCCGTTGACAGAAATTCTTTTTACTTGAAACTGTCAAATTTAACCAAGTGTTATCATTTGAGTTTGCTTCTCACTTTAAGCAGAACCCTTTGCCCAGAGGCCTTGGATGTGTGAAATACACAAAGGAGCCTTCCTAGCATTAGGTCTATCTGGAGATTTGACTGAAGCTGAAGTAAAGGTGTCAGCTCCCTGTTGTCATGCTATGCTCTTCAAGAATACTTGAAGTTAGCCACACAGAGGAGGCAGGCTGCACATACTGCATGCCAACATCAGTGCATGATCCACATAGGGTAATGATGTGCCAGCATGGTGTATTGGAGTTTCCTAAGCTGTGACACACTGGTGTTTAAAATATGAACTATAAAGGCAGAAGGGGACAGAGCTGATATATACCAAGGGTAAATAGCAACAAGAGATGTACAGAGGAGACTAGAGGGACAGATAGGGACAACAGCTAAACATTGGGGCCAACATCTGAATGGAGGGCAGGAGGCAGACTAGGGAACCATATAAAAATTGAATATGTGTGTTAATGAGATGTGGGGGAGAGAGCTGCAGTGGTTTTAGTGCCAGAAGTGCCTGGGTGCTATCCAAGTGTAATTTTTCTAGCTGTTTTTTTTTGTGTTTTTTTAGAATTGTTTGACAACTTACCTGGGATCCCAAAGTGTCAACACCACATCTGATCTTTTCCTATAGGAGAAGCTAGATGGCTCTTCTCAGCTATGCTTAACCAATACAGGGTCACCCTCATTGGCTGAGAGTGCTCTGCTGATGATAGGACCACCTTCACTGGCTGAGAGTGCATTGCTACCAAGCCCTTGCTAGTTAACCGGATTTTCCTGCAAAAGATTCCAAGAAGTGGAAGCTGCGACCAGACGTCTGGTGTTTTTAAATTACACAAGGAGGTATTTCAGGTACCCAAATTACACTTCAGTGTACCATTTCAAGTCACCCGCAATCAGTCTTTTCCAATATGTACATTGGGATGTTGCCAGAAAACTCTAAGCACCATAACTACTACAGCCTGCTGTAGTGTAATCTAAAGATATACTGCATTGCCATTAATTTAAATGAATTTTTGATAAATACTAAATCTGGACTGCACCCCAAATGTTGTGGAAACCTATCAGTAAAAGCTAGGATGTTGAAGACAGAAAGGCCATGGATTATGTGGAATATCCCACAATTTTGTGGAAATAAAGAAAAGAAGGCATAATCAAATTTTGGTTAAATGTTAATCATTTTAAATAGGCGTTAGAGGTTATTCATATTCTAGCAACAACTGAAGCTTTATTTTTATATTCAACACTTTTTAGCACTACACAACTGTAAGCTTATTAGCTTCAACTTGATAGATTTTTTTCCCAGGCTTTCAATGACTCTTTCCTTTTGCTCTGGTGAAGATTTTTCTGTATAAATAATTTCTGTCCCAGATAATGTTTTCAGTTCTGGTGACTTACTTTGTAAGTAACAGAAGGGATGTTCAAAGTATAACGAGATCATTCTAGCTACTCCTGGAGCGCAGAAAGTAGGGAGACATCCTATATACAACTCCCAATGGGGACACATGAACTGAGTAGAGCTTGGTGTGCTTATGAATTTGTAAATTGGATTGCTACAATATCTTACACCTTGGGATACCTAGTGCCATTGAAGACTGAAAAGTGAAAGAGTAATGTTGGTTAGATTCCCAGGGAAATGTTCTACTGTCCTATAAGTTGTCGATATATTTCATGCTGAGATACCTCTGGATAAATCTTACACACCAAAAATCTGACTACTTAATGAAAGAGGCCTTAAGTAAAATATATTCGTTTTCCTACATGCAGTTATGATTGTCTGTCTCTCGCCCAAAGGCTGCAGGGAGCAGTTACAAAATGACACCTGTAAGTGATTACAGGATTATAGAAATGAGCAAGTGGTAAAATTTATGATCAGATAGAATTTAGTATCATAAAACTTTCCTGTAGCATAGTACAGGTTTAAGACCTAAAATCTTCTGTTCAAAGAGTTATATTTTTGTTATACACTCACTATACAGGACTATAAACAAACCTATTTAAATGGTTACTCCAAGCATCGCAACCACTACAGCCCACTGTACTCAAAGTACCTCAACCCCATTTCCTAGTAATTGGGAAAATAATTTACCTTCTTACCTGCTTACGATAGGTGCTGGGTCTCCAGTATGGCATGCTGTGAAATGCATTTGGCTTCTGTAGAGCTATGCCGAACCTGTCAGTCAATAAAAATCCACAGAAATGACATTAGTCAGCCTGTAAACACTGGCGGATCCAGACTCTTATATCGGTAGGAACACTCATAGATTATTTAAGGAAACAATCCAGGCACAATAACCACTACAGTTCTCTGTAGTGGTTATGGTGCCAGGAGTGCCGTGCCGTGGTGCCCTCCCAGAGTAAAAAAAAAGTTTAAGAACAGTTTGACAACTTACCTGGGGTCTGCCAGGATAGGGGCTGTAGTAGGGGACAGAGCCTCTAGTAGTGTGTGTGTGTGTGTGTGTATGGGAGGCACTGAGTGTGTGAGGGATACAGGGTGGGTATGGGAGGCAGTGTGTGAGGGGTGCAGAGTGTGTGTGTGTGTGTGGGCGTGTGTGTGTACGGGAGGCAGTGGATGTGGGACAGTGTGTGTATGGGGGTGCAGTGGGAGCACTGTGTGTAGGAGGGGCAGTGTGTGTTTGTGTGAGGGGTGTAGTGTGTGCATGGGAGTGCAGTGTGTATATGTGGGGTGCAGTGGAAGCACTGTGTGTATGGGGCCAGTGTATGTATGAGAGTGTAGTGGGGGCAGTGTGTGTATGGGAGTGCAGTTGGGGAAGTGTTGGGGGGTGCAGTGTTTGTGTGGGGGAGCACTGTGTGTATGGGGGTGCAGTGTGTGTGTGGGGGGGGAGACGTGTGAGAGTGCAGTGTTTGTGTGGAGGAGACATGTGTGGGGGTGCAGTGTTTGTGTGGGGGTGCAGTGTTTGTGTGGGGGATCACTGTGTGTATGGGGGAGAAGTGTGTGGGGTTGCAGTGTTTGTATGGGGAGCACTGTGTGTATGGGGGAAAAGTGTGTGTGTGTGTGGGAGACTTGTGTGGGGGTGCAGTGTTTGTGTGGGGGTGCAGTATTTGTAGTACTAAAGGTAGATCCCCATCTGACATTCAACCCCCACAATGCTATGCCAGCTGGTCATCTACCATTTGCCCATCCTTGCAGGGTTGTATTTGTTAGCAGTGTTTTTGCGTATGAATAAAATAATGTTTTTGTAGAGTATGTGTGTGCATGTAGGGGTATATTTGTATGGTCTGTTACCGTTGGAATGCAGTGATGTACTTGTGTGTGTAGTGTTTGCATTTGAAAGCAGGGGTGTGTGGTTGTACTTACTGTTGGCTTTTAAATGCATGACACACATACACATACACTTACATATACACACACAGGTAGATACATGTCGCAATTTTTATGTTCCTAGGCTAGAGTTCACTCTTGCGATAACGGAGCGTTGCCGTGGTAACCGTGGCAACGTTCCATGCTCGTGAAAGGAGACGCGACGGAGCTGCAGGTAAGAGCTCCCGGGTCTCCTCTACCTCCTGTGCCGGCCGCCCGGCAATGTGCCTGTGGACCGGTGAGGGAAATCTCTGAACCCCCCTTCGTTCCGTGAAAGCATACAGCAGGGCCGACGCTTGGATAGCACCGGCACTGCAGGGGAGAGCATCGGCTCTCGGGGGGGTTACCCCCCCCTCCCCCGGATCCGCCACTGCCTGTAACTCTAGTTCTGGGCAGGCTGATGATGCCCCAATGACACTGCTGGGGGTGAACATTTCTGGCAGCAGAGGTGTAATATCTGTGTGTGCAGTGTTTCATCAAGATACGCTGCGCACACAAACTCCAGGCACCATGACCACTTCAGATGCCTGAAGTGGTCCTGATGGTTGGAGTAACCCTTTAAGGTAGGTACATAAATGTCTAAAATTAACAAAACTACTTAAAGATGCAGGGTAAGAGGTTTCCAAAAGGGGCCAGCACAGAGTGCCTGGTACAGTATTTGTAACTTGCTTGCATTTGTGCAGTGAATTCTGAAATGCTCTTCTTCAAGAATGCTTTAGTAATCATTATATGTAGAAATATTAGCACTTTAACTGATTTTGTTCGGTATTCAAGAGGCATTGGACAAATAAGAAATAAATAGAACAAGTGGACTTGAAATCCAAAAAACTCTAGAATCAGGATGTTTTTTGGTTGGCAAAGCTGAGTATGTTTCCTTATTGTATTTTCTGCCATGAAAGGTGACATCATTCCTTACTGGACAATATTAAAGTGGAACTGTCATAATTTGGAAATACCTGACATCACTGCTGGGTGTGCGGTGTCCGGTGGGAGGCAGGAAAAGATGAATTTAACTTACCTGAGCCCATTTCTAGCGGACGCCGATATCATAGCTGTACACTCATGCATGGGCAAGAGTACAGCATTGAGGTTAATGGAGATTCCTGCGGGATCTTTCATAGAAAAAGGGCCTTTCCCTGCAGCCATCACTGGTGATGGCTGGGGGATTTACACTTTTTGACGGTTCGAGCTCCACCCTGTGTCAAGAAGTGACAAGTGTAGGAAGAATACTGAGACAAATGAATTCCTACTTTTTCGGTGAAATTCCAAAACAGTCAATATGAATATTTCACAAAGATTTTGTCTTTATGAAATACTAATTTTTCAGAGGAATGTGACAGTGCCGATGTAATGATTCAGGGGCCACAAGATCTTTTTATTTTTCTTAACTATGAGTACATAGCATTGCAGCAAGAGTCTTGGTCAAAAGTTGACAAGAACTAACCTGAAAAATATAGCAGGTAAAAGGACTCTCTAATAAGTCCATTTGCTGTCTAAAAATAGTTTTATTTCTGATTTTGTTTCCTGCACAGGAATGTATTTACCCAAGCTTATTTGAAATTGTAGCTTTTTATCATGTCACCCGTCTCTGCTCCTAGCTGTGAATATTTAGCTCTTTCAGACTCTTTTGACATGTATTTTTATGCTGTCCTTGTAGCTTTCCTATAGCCTTTTTATTATTTCTCCTCTAGTGTATTTATGTCTTTATGAAGATAACATCTCCAACACCGAACATACCATATTCTAGATGAGGTCTTAAAAGACATTTTTGAAGTATTTCTTCTATTTCTTCAGCATTTCTTCTTTCCAACTACTAATCCCTCTTCCCATACAACCTATTATTTTCCTGGCTTGCCTGTGCCTGCTTTGTAGCATTGCCTGTTTACTATAAACCTTTAAGTCATTTTAAAATTGTAATTCTTAACATCCTTTATTTATCTGTTTATTGGCATCAGTAAACTTAGTATAAAACAGTGGGTGTAACTGAAACACCTGAATGCAATAATTAGTAGAGGTGTCCACATACATTTAACATATAATATGATTTTATACAAATACATACTTGGCATCCTAAAGCATCGGAATTGTAACATATAACCATAAACAATTGTGAAGTGAATGGTTATGTAAATACAGTGTACTTGCCACACAAAAAATATACTTATCTCCAATAAATCTCTTCTGGTGCAATATCACTTGGAACAACACAAACCATATATACAACCATTATGACAGTATATACAAGTGTAGTAGAATCACTCACATTCGTTAGAGATAATAAGCAAACTCTAACTGCAGCAGCCTTTGGGCCCATTACAGTGACTACTTCCCCAAATATGAAATGTAATATACAAACATATTCTTCAAAATACAGAATGTCAATACCAAATAAAAGATGTACTGTACAGTAAATTAACCTTATGAGATAACTATACACTTAACATGTAACATATGTGTTGTGGAAATGAAATATTATCCTGATATCTTTAAAGTAGTAAAATGTCTATTTACTTTATATAGCTCTCAATCAGCATTTATCGTTTTATATGATTTACTTAAAATGGCCGCTAGGGTCAGGGAGTTCCCCTTAGTCATCGAATAATACCCTCACTAACAAGATGGCGCTGGAATCTGGGGGAGACCCGCATGATACCAGTGACATCACACCCGGTAGGACGAGCAATAAATCAACCACTTAACCCCTAACCAATTATTAATGCATAAATCAATGTTATCTCTGACAATGCTTATGATGTAATTGTGCTTTATAAGGGGTCGCCTGCCCCTCTGAATAAACATTCCTCAAGTTCTTCATTAACCTGAAACTTGTGTCTGGTGTGAATTACTTCAGGGAGCGTGCATGCATTGTTTCTTAATTTGGTCAGGGGCAGATACACAAAAATAATCAATTTATTGATTGATTTCCACTTCATTTGGCGCCCAACGTGGGGCTCTGGAATTGCCGGTTCACAGAGCCGGAAACCAACGGACCAGAGCGGACCTCCGGAAAGTGGGACAACCGGAGCCTGATCACCTCCAAAATACAGCCGTTGCCTGTATTCTCCTGTTTTGTGCCGGTCTGTCTCCGCGTCCACTTCCGGCTTCCAGAAGGCTACAAGACAGGTAAATTCTTTTCCGGAGCCTCTTTTAACGAACCTGTCGATTGTTTATCTGTCTCCTGAGTGTTTGTATGCACATGTGTGACGGCCGGTGTATGAAGTTGTCTTTTTGAATTTTTAGCTTGACTGCCTAGCGGGCAGGGGACGCAACAGCCAAATTAGAGGCTGGGTACCACCCTGATAGAGGGTTGGGGTTTTTGTATTGTTTGTTGGTCGATTTAGGGAGCCGGGTACCACCCTGATAGAGGGTTGGGGTTTTTGTATTGTTTGTTGGCCGATTTAGGGAGCCGGGTACCACCCTGATAGAGGGTTGGGGTTTTTGTATTGTTTATTGGCCGATTTAGGGAGCCAGGTACCACCCTGATAGAGGGTTGGGGTTTTTGTATTGTTTGTTGGCCGATTTAGGGAGCCGGGTACCACCCTGATAGAGGGTTGGGGTTTTTGTATTGTTTGTTGGCCGATTTAGGGAGCCGAGTACCACCCTGATAGAGGGTTGGGGTTTTTGTATTGTTTGTTGGCCGATTTAGGGAGCCGGGTACCACCCTGATAGAGGGTTGGGGTTTTTGTATTGTTTGTTGGCCGATTTAGGGAGCCAGGTACCACCCTGATAGAGGGTTGGGGTTTTTGTATTGTTTGTTGGCCGATTTAGGGAGCCGGGTACCACCCTGATAGAGGGTTGGGGTTTTTGTATTGTTTGTTGGCCGATTTAGGGAGCCGGGTACCACCCTGATAGAGGGTTGGGGTTTTTGTATTGTTTGTTGGCCGATTTAGGGAGCCGGGTACCGCCCTGATAAAGGGTTGGGGTTTTGTATTGCGTTTCTCTATGATCATTACTGTGCTATGGTTGACGACCCAGAGAAGGGTCAGGTGATACCCTAGAGAAGGGCCGAGATTATTCATGTATTAACCTGACTGGATCAGGGGTTATTTGCTGTGTTTCACTGTTTATATGCGCATCGTTCTAATATGTACATGGCCATATTACTTTCTGCTATTCTGTGGATTTTGTTCAACTGTTGTTATAGTGTGGGTACCCTAGGTGTGTGTGTGTGTATCGTTTGGTTCGCTCTAGATTCCGGGGTGTACACACATCTCTACATATGTGATTTCTGTAAATACCTCTTGCTTAGCCTTGCTACGTTCATCTTCTCCTTTTTGCTATATCTTTCTTCTGTTTGCTGCCCAGAGCTGTGTTAGTCACCCGCGCTCATCCACACTAGTCCGTGATCACCATCTCGGGTGAGCGGACTCCCTGTGACTAGTCTACGTTTGGGGAAGACGCACATATAACCATAAACAATTGTGAAGTGAATGGTTATGTAAATACAGTGTACTTGCCACACAAAAAATATACTTATCTCCAATAAATCTCTTCTGGTGCAATATCACTTGGAACAACACAAACCATATATACAACCATTATGACAGTATATGCAAGTGTAGTAGAATCACTCACATTCGTTAGAGATAATAAGCAAACTCTAACTGCAGCAGCCTTTGGGCCCATTACAGTGACTACTTCCCTTAATATGAAATGTAATATACAAACATATTCTTCAAAATACAGAATGTCAGTACCAAATAAAAGATGTACTGTACAGTAAATAAACCTTATGAGATAACTATACACTTAACATGTAACATATGTGTTGTGGAAATGAAATATTATCCTGATATCTTTAAAGTAGTAAAATGTCTATTTACTTTATATAGCTCTCAATCAGCATTTATCGTTTTATATGATTTACTTAAAATGGCCGCTAGGGTCAGGGAGTTTCCCTTAGTCATCGAATAATACCCTCACTAACAAGATGGCGCTGGAATCTGGGGGAAACCTGCATGATACCAGTGATATCACACCCGGTAGGACGAGCAATAAATCAACCACTTAACCCCTAACCAATTATTAATGCATAAATCAATGTTATCTCTGACAATGCTTATGATGTAATTGTGCTTTATAAGGGGTCGCCTGCCCCTCTGAATAAACATTCCTCAAGTTCTTCATTAACCTGAAACTTGTGTCTGGTGTGAATTACTTCAGGGAGCGTGCACGCATTGTTTCTTAATTTGGCCAGGGGCAGATACACAAAAATAATCAATTTATTGATTGATTTCCACTTCATTTGGTGCCCAACGTGGGGCTCCGGAATCGCCGGTTCGGAGAGCCGGAAACCAACGGACCGGAGCGGACCTCCGGAAAGTGGGACAACCGGAGCCTGATCACCTCCAAAATACAGCAGTTGCCTGTATTCTCCTGTTTTGTGCCGGTCTGTCTCCGCGTCCACTTCCGGCTTCCAGAAGGCTACAAGACAGGTAAATTCTTTTCCGGAGCCTCTTTTAACGAACCTGTCGATTGTTTATCTGTCTCCTGAGTGTTTGTATGCACATGTGTGATGGCCGGTGTATGAGGTTACTTTTTGAATTTTTAGCTTGACTGCCTAGCGGGCAGGGGACGCAACAGCCAAATTAGAGGCTGGGTACCACCCTGATAGAGGGTTGGGGTTTTTGTATTGTTTGTTGGCCGATTTAGGGAGCCGGGTACCACCCTGATAGAGGGTTGGGGTTTTTGTATTGTTTGTTGGCCGATTTAGGGAGCCGGGTACCACCCTGATAGAGGGTTGGGGTTTTTGTATTGTTTATTGGCCGATTTAGGGAGCCAGGTACCACCCTGATAGAGGGTTGGGGTTTTTGTATTGCGTTTCTCTATGATCATTACTGTGCTATGGTTGACGACCCAGAGAAGGGTCAGGTGATACCCTAGAGAAGGGCCGAGATTATTCATGTATTAACCTGACTGGATCAGGGGTTATTTGCTGTGTTTCACTGTTTATATGCGCATCGTTCTAATATGTACATGGCCATATTACTTTCTGCTATTCTGTGGATTTTGTTCAACTGTTGTTATAGTGTGGGTACCCTAGGTGTGTGTGTGTGTATCGTTTGGTTCGCTCTAGATTCCGGGGTGTACACACATCTCTACATATGTGATTTCTGTAAATACCTCTTGCTTAGCCTTGCTACGTTCATCTTCTCCTTTTTGCTATATCTTTCTTCTGTTTGCTGTCCAGAGCTGTGTTAGTCACCCGCGCTCATCCACACTAGTCCGTGATCACCATCTCGGGTGAGCGGACTCCCTGTGACTAGTCTACGTTTGGGGAAGACGCACATATAACCATAAACAATTGTGAAGTGAATGGTTATGTAAATACAGTGTACTTGCCACACAAAAAATATACTTATCTCCAATAAATCTCTTCTGGTGCAATATCACTTGGAACAACACAAACCATATATACAACCATTATGACAGTATATGCAAGTGTAGTAGAATCACTCACATTCGTTAGAGATAATAAGCAAACTCTAACTGCAGCAGCCTTTGGGCCCATTACAGTGACTACTTCCCTTAATATGAAATGTAATATACAAACATATTCTTCAAAATACAGAATGTCAGTACCAAATAAAAGATGTACTGTACAGTAAATAAACCTTATGAGATAACTATACACTTAACATGTAACATATGTGTTGTGGAAATGAAATATTATCCTGATATCTTTAAAGTAGTAAAATGTCTATTTACTTTATATAGCTCTCAATCAGCATTTATCGTTTTATATGATTTACTTAAAATGGCCGCTAGGGTCAGGGAGTTTCCCTTAGTCATCGAATAATACCCTCACTAACAAGATGGCGCTGGAATCTGGGGGAAACCTGCATGATACCAGTGATATCACACCCGGTAGGACGAGCAATAAATCAACCACTTAACCCCTAACCAATTATTAATGCATAAATCAATGTTATCTCTGACAATGCTTATGATGTAATTGTGCTTTATAAGGGGTCGCCTGCCCCTCTGAATAAACATTCCTCAAGTTCTTCATTAACCTGAAACTTGTGTCTGGTGTGAATTACTTCAGGGAGCGTGCACGCATTGTTTCTTAATTTGGCCAGGGGCAGATACACAAAAATAATCAATTTATTGATTGATTTCCACTTCATTTGGCGCCCAACGTGGGGCTCCGGAATCGCCGGTTCGGAGAGCCGGAAACCAACGGACCGGAGCGGACCTCCGGAAAGTGGGACAACCGGAGCCTGATCACCTCCAAAATACAGCAGTTGCCTGTATTCTCCTGTTTTGTGCCGGTCTGTCTCCGCGTCCACTTCCGGCTTCCAGAAGGCTACAAGACAGGTAAATTCTTTTCCGGAGCCTCTTTTAACGAACCTGTCGATTGTTTATCTGTCTCCTGAGTGTTTGTATGCACATGTGTGATGGCCGGTGTATGAGGTTACTTTTTGAATTTTTAGCTTGACTGCCTAGCGGGCAGGGGACGCAACAGCCAAATTAGAGGCTGGGTACCACCCTGATAGAGGGTTGGGGTTTTTGTATTGTTTGTTGGCCGATTTAGGGAGCCGGGTACCACCCTGATAGAGGGTTGGGGTTTTTGTATTGTTTGTTGGCCGATTTAGGGAGCCGGGTACCACCCTGATAGAGGGTTGGGGTTTTTGTATTGTTTATTGGCCGATTTAGGGAGCCAGGTACCACCCTGATAGAGGGTTGGGGTTTTTGTATTGTTTGTTGGCCGATTTAGGGAGCCGGGTACCACCCTGATAGAGGGTTGGGGTTTTTGTATTTTTTGTTGGCCGATTTAGGGAGCCGAGTACCACCCTGATAGAGGGTTGGGGTTTTTGTATTGTTTGTTGGCCGATTTAGGGAGCCGGGTACCACCCTGATAGAGGGTTGGGGTTTTTGTATTGTTTGTTGGCTGATTTAGGGAGCCAGGTACCACCCTGATAGAGGGTTGGGGTTTTTGTATTGTTTGTTGGCCGATTTAGGGAGCCGGGTACCACCCTGATAGAGGGTTGGGGTTTTTGTATTGTTTGTTGGCCGATTTAGGGAGCCGGGTACCACCCTGATAGAGGGTTGGGGTTTTTGTATTGTTTGTTGGCTGATTTAGGGAGCCAGGTACCACCCTGATAGAGGGTTGGGGTTTTTGTATTGTTTGTTGGCCGATTTAGGGAGCCGGGTACCACCCTGATAGAGGGTTGGGGTTTTTGCATTGTTTGTTGGCCGATTTAGGGAGCCGGGTACCACCCTGATAGAGGGTTGGGGTTTTTGTATTGTTTGTTGGCCGATTTAGGGAGCCAGGTACCAACCTGATAGAGGGTTGGGGTTTTTGTATTGTTTGTTTGCCGATTTAGGGAGCCGGGTACCACCCTGATAGAGGGTTGGGGTTTTTGTATTGTTTGTTGGCCGATTTAGCGAGCCGGGTACCACCCTGATAGAGGGTTGGGGTTTTTGTATTGTTTGTTGGCCGATTTAGGGAGCCGGGTACCACCCTGATAGAGGGTTGGGTTTTTGTATTGTTTGTTGGCCGATTTAGGGAGCCGGGTACCGCCCTGATAGAGGGTTGGGGTTTTGTATTGCGTTTCTCTATGATCATTACTGTGCTATGGTTGACGACCTAGAGAAGGGTCAGGTGATACCCTAGAGAAGGGCCGAGATTATTCATGTATTAACCTGACTGGATCAGGGGTTATTTGCTGTGTTTCACTGTTTATATGCGCATCGTTCTAATATGTACATGGCCATATTACTTTCTGCTATTCTGTGGATTTTGTTCAACTGTTGTTATAGTGTGGGTACCCTAGGTGTGTGTGTATCGTTTGGTTCGCTCTAGATTCCGGGGTGTACACACATCTCTACATATGTGATTTCTGTAAATGCCTCTTGCTTAGCCTTGCTACGTTCATCTTCTCCTTTTTGCTATATCTTTCTTATGTTTGCTGCCCAGAGCTGTGTTAGTCACCCGCGCTCATCCACACTAGTCCGTGATCACCATCTCGGGTGAGCGGACTCCCTGTGACTAGTCTACGTTTGGGGAAGACGCACAGGACCTAGGCCCTTTTGGCAGTCGAGCACTATAGACACTTCATCCTTTCTTCTCCCTCTTTCTGTCTCTGTCACCGAGCACTCTCTGTTTGGCTAGAATGGGGCAGGAACACGCTAGACCTGCTAAGGGACTTTTAGCTTGTGATATTGTAAGAGAGAGAGCAGGAGAGGAGGCGGTGTTGAAGATGAAGAAAATAGCCAAGGTTTGAAATTTTCAAATGTCACCCAGCGGTAGACTACAGCCAGAGTTTTGGAGAAAGCTACTCATTGACAAAGAGGGTTTACTATTAGACCACCACGGGCTGACTAAAATTGTAGAGGCTTGGTATCGAGTCGCTAGAGGACTCAAACGAGAGGGTTGGACGGAGGAAGAACTAGAGTTTGGGGGCAAATGGTTTATGTGTATCATCAAAATGATTGCGTTAATGATGTGTCCCAGATTACCTGACGGAGCCTATTATTACCCCGTCCCATTACAATTCCCTATCCAGCTGCCTTCACAGTCCCCTCCAGTGCTCGACCCGATTTCGCCAATACCCCATTCTCCATTCCCCTCTGATATCCCCTCCTCTCCACCGCCATCTCTGTGTCCTCTCCCTCCCCAACAGACTCCACCTGTCCCCACAGCTCCCCCGCCAGTCCCTTTATCCATTGTCCCTGACTTCGTCTCCCCACCCCCCGTTCTCGGACTTATCACTCCTGTTCCACCTTCTTTACCTCCTGACCAACCTACTCCTCCTCCTCTTCCCCCTCCCACTGACCTGTCATCTCTCCTCTCGTCCCTCCTCTCTGCTTCATCCTAACCTACACCTACTCCTCCCCCTCCTACTCCACCTTCAGACCCTCCCACTGATCTCTCCTCCCTTCTCTCATCCTTCCTCTCTGCTTCATCCCAACCTATACCTATCCCTCTTCCTCCTCCTCCATCTCCTGACCCTCCCACCGATCTGTCATCCCTTCTCTCATCCCTCCTCTCCGCCTCATCTACACCTAGTCCTCCTCCTCCTCCTCCTCCTCCTCCTCTCCCTCCACCTACTGACCCTCCTACTGATCTGTAATCCCTTCTCTCATCACTCCTCTCCGCCTCGTCTCCTCCTCCTCCTACTCCTCTCCCTCCACCTCCTTACCCTCCTACTGATCTTTCATCCCTTCTCTCATCACTCCTCTCCGCCTCGTCTCCTCCTCCTCCTCCTCCTCCTCCTCCTCTCCCTCCACCTCCTAACCCTCCCGCTGATCTCTCATCTATCCTCTCATCCCTCCTCTCTGCTTCATCCCAAGCTACACCTACTCCTCCTCCACCTCTTCCTCCACCTCCTGACCCTCCCACTGATCTCTCTTCCATCCTCTCATCCTTCCTCTCCGCTTCATCCCAACCCGCGCCTGTCCCTCCTCCTCTTCCTCCTCCTCCTCCTCCACCTCCTGACCCTCCTACTGATCTGTCATCCCTTCTCTCATCCTTCCTCTCTGCTTCATCCCAACCTACGCCTATTCCTCTTCCTCCTCCTCCTTCACCTCCTGACCCTCCTACTGATCTTCCGTCCCTCCTCGCATCCTTCCTCCCCACCAGATCCCAATCTACTACTCCAGCTCTCCCTAATCTCTTCCCTACAAACCCTCCCGTGGACCTGACCTCACTCCTCTCAGTTCTCTCCAACCTAACTCATCCCAAGACTCCTACCCCTCCCTCTCCCTCCCTTCTCTCTGAATCTCTCCCCGTACCCTCCGACCCTTATCCGTGTTGACCTCCACCCTATCCGCCCACTTTCTACACACAGCCCAACCAGCAACGACCCCAGCCTCCTCTATGGCCTTAGTCCCGTATTCCCCCGGCACGGATCCAAGTTTCCCGCTCATGGTGGTCGGCTCGGACGAGCCCACTACTTCAGATCATGCTTATGCTGTAGCCAACTCTCCGGCGGCTTCAGGCTTCCATCCTACTACGTCACAGATGGTCACCCCCCGTGTTCCCGGACCCCCACCTCCCTCGAGGCAGCCTCCTACCATGGTCTCCCAAACCCAGTTTCCTTTGTGGATGAGAATAGACCCCTACAGAGACAGGTCCCCTCTGGCTTGCATGTGCAGGTGCCCGCGGCCACCGAAGGCGCCCCACCGATGTACGTTACATTTAACCCTTCACAGGCTGCCACTCTAGTAACTTCCCTCCCAGACCCTGAGAAACAGCCCATGCCATTCTTCCGAAGGGTGGATCAGATACGTAAGACATATTCCGCTGCCTGGCGGGATCTATATAGCCTTTGTGAAATTAAGGCTGGTGATGCATATTGGCCAATTATGGCAAGGAGTTTCAATGACGCTCCCTTTACTACAGACATGGACTTTCAGTCCGGTGTCACTTTTTGTGAACAACTACGGGCCTGGGCCCAAGATAAACTGGCTGACCAGGCCACTTGCATAAATGATATTGTCCAGGACAAGATTGAGTCTGTAGAAAAGTATCATTCACGTCTGACCCAAACATTTTCTGACCTTGGCTTTAGTGTTTATAATAAAGCACACACACAGATGTTATCCGCTGCTTTTGTGGCCGGTCTCAAATAACACATTCGTAAAGGTTTGATACTTGCACGTCCCGAGTATAGAATTATTCCCCTGGATACTCTTTTGTTGGTTGCTAAAGGGTTGGAGTCTGTATTACAGCCCACACAGAGGAGGAATAGCCCCGTGATGCTTTCTACCCCCACTCCAACTCTTGTGCCCACTTCAGTTCCCCAGGTGTACCCTACGCAACAAACACAAACTCCCACCCAGTACACGCAGGTTAGAACCCCAACTGGACCAAGGACTTGTTATCATTGTCACCAGGTTGGTCATTACAGAAGGGACTGCCCTAGCTATAGAGACATCAGACAGCCATCCCCACGATTCTCAAATCCTGCTGCTATTTTTGGATATTCTTCCCCCAGGTATTTCCCGCCACCCCCACCAGCCCCATATGTTCCTCCTCCTCCTGAATATTCCCCAGCCCCACCACCACCCCCACCAGCTCCTGCTGATGGGTTTGGTGGCGGTGAATCTCAGGACGCTCGTTCTGCCCCTAGGCAGATTCGTGCAGCTCGCCCAGTCTCCCAGATTAGTCTACCGTCAACCTCTACAAGACATTACACTGGTCCTGACCAAGCCCATTTGGATTTACTACAATAGGTAGCAGGCAAGCCTGTGTCCAGTACCCCTGCCATGGCAGTGTCTACAGGGGAAAGGGGGGGACCACTTGCCACAGTTGTCCTCCCTATTGAGGGACATTCTACCACCTTTTTAGTTGACACAGGTGCAGCCCGCAGTGTTCTTAGAGAACAAGACCTGCCAGATCCATCTTGTTTATCAGATCTCGACGTGTTGGTGTAGATGGTACTCCCCGCAGCAACCCTTTAACCAAGCTCCTACGCGTAGGCTCTGATATCCTCTCACGCTTTGTCGTTTCTTCCACCTGCCCCATTAACCTCTTAGGTGCTGACATGTTGTCCCGCTTACAAGCTTCTATTACCTTCACTGCAGATGGTCAGGTACAATTACTCACGCCCCTATCACGTAAAGACACGTCTGTTTTATGTTCCCTACCCCTACTAATACACCTCACGTCCCCCAAAGATGAAACAAGGGTCACGGATACCCCCAGTGCTCTGGACAGAATTCCCACCAAACTTTGGTCTACTGGCCCTGATGACATAGGCCGCCTGCGAGTTCCTCCAGTGATTGTCACCCTCTTACCAGGAGCAGCCCCTCCACGAAGACCACAATACCCACTGAAACATGCGCAAGCAATTGCCATCTCTAAACAAGTTGATAGCCTCCTAGCAAAAGGTGCTCTCATAAAGTGTGTATCCCAGTGCAATACTCCTCTGTTCCCTGTTAAGAAGAATACAGGGAAGGGCCAACCAGACCTGTACCGCATGGTCCAAGATCTCCGAGTTGTCAATGATGTTACTGTCCGCGACACTGCTGTCGTTCCTAATCCTCATACCTTACTTTCTCAAGTTCCGGCTACAGCTAGATTCTTCACAGTGGTTGATCTTGCCAACACCTTATTCAGCGTACCACTAGATCCATCCTGCCAATATCTGTTTGCCTTCACCCATGACCGTCAGCAATACACATGGACAGTTATGCCACAAGGGGCGCAAAATTCCCCCACTCAATTTGCAAAGGCCATGTCCACTGTTTTGGAACCATGGCAGAAGACACATACTGACGTTTTGCTTCAATATGTTGATGACTTGCTACTCTGTGCAGATGACCTTTCTACCGCTGAAAGAGAGTCTGAAGATCCTTTGTGTTTCCTGGCTGACGAAGGTTGCAAGGTTTCTAAGTCAAAGTTACAATGGTGCCGGCCCTCAGTGGTCTTCTTGGGACATTGTCTTTCCCATGGCACTCGTCATCTTACCAGAAACAGAATCCTTGCTGTTCTGAATTTGCCACTGCCATCTACTCACCAGTCTCTACATGCTTTCTTGGGCCTGATCACGTACTGCAGGTCCTGGATACCTGAAGCTTCTCAACTCATGCAACCATTATATGATGCCTGGAAGGATGAACCATTCTCTCTTACACTACAGGTGGTTGCTTGTTTTTCAGCTCTACAGAAAGCTATTTCTTCCTCTCCTGCCCTGGGACTTCCTAACTACCAGTTGCCATTTAAATTGTTTGTTTCTGAAATGGGATACGCATCAGGAGTCCTTACCCAGACTCACGGGACACGTCAGAGACCAATTGGCTATTTTTTGTGCATCCTCGACCCCGTTGCCCGGGGTAGCCCCTCCTGTCTGCGTGCCGTGTTTGCTGCCAGCGCATTACTGGACACGACCAATGACTTCGTCCTTGGCCATCCTCTCACTGTCTTGGCTCCACATGACATTTATGCTATCTTGCAACAAGTGCAGCCCAAACATCTTTCCTCACAACGCCATCTCCGTCTACAGACTTCTCTTCTGCTGCCTGATAATGTTGCCCTCCAGCGATGTTATATCCTGAATCCAGCCACTCTTCTGCCACTTCCCAAGGGGGGAGTACCACATTACTGGTACAGCTTAGACATCAACCCTGATGTCAGGACCGAATTCCAGGTACCTATACCCGCAGTCCCACATGATGAACAACCCGAGAACCTATTGCACTGTACATTGTGGTTCAAAGATACCCCAGGATCTGATCCACACTATGAGGAAGAATTCTTCCATCTAGTGGAAATACGTATTACACTGACAGATTTGTTATGGGATTCCAAAGGCAACATGGTCTCACTGGTTCACTTGCCAATGGAGACAGCACACCTCTATCACCACTGGGATGTGGCTGTTCCTCACGTTTCACTCACCAAATCCCCAGAACTCGCATGGGAAGACTTGGGCCCACTGGCTAAATCCTGGAGCATTGCAACACAAGACCAACTCACATTGACGGGAGCTACTAAAAGGATAATTAATTGCAATACAGTCAGTTATCCTCGGTATCCACTGCGGCCTGTAAACTGTCAGAAGGTACACGTGTCAATATATATACCGATTCAAGATACGCCCTGGGGGTAGCGCATGACTTTGGTCTAATCTGGAAAACTAGGGGCTTTCTCACAGCCACTGGCACCCCGGTGAAGCATGGGGTAGCCATTGAGGAACTAATGGATGCCCTATTACTGCCTAAGGAAGTGGCTATATTGAAAGTGTAAGCACATGGCTGGTTGAATTCAACAGAAGCCCAGGGCAATCATCTGGCAGACCAGGCTGCCAAAGAAGCAGCACAACAGAAATGGGAAGTGGACAGAAGAGTGGCCTCTACAGAGACCCCCCTTTATACTATGCAAACTCTACCTACAGATCTTAGACTCCTTAGAGAGCAACAAGCTGCAGCAACCCCCCAAGAAAAGCAGAGCTGGAAAGACAAGGGGGCGATCCTCCAAAATGATGTCTATACAATTAACCTAAAGTTTTGTTTACCATAAGTTATGTATCCAGCCGTTGTTCAATGGGCCCACGGACCAGCTCATCTGTCCAAGCACCTGATGAATTATTTAATTGACAAATACTTCACTACCCTGACACAGAACTATTGCAGATCCTGCACAATTTGCGCAAAATGTAACCCCGGGAAAGTTATCAAGGCTGCTCCTAATCACCTGGCTAAGCCACTGTACCCCTTCCAAAGGATTCAAATTGACCATATCCAAATGCCAAAGAGCGGACGGTATGAGTATGCCCTGGTTATAGTGGATATGTTCTCAGGTTGGCCAGAAGCCTTTCCAGTTGCCAACCTTACAGCAAAAACTACAGCTAAGCATCTTCTCATGGAAATAGTTTGCCGGTATGGAGTACCTGAAGTGATCGAAAGTGACCAAGGAACGTCCTTCACTGCATTATTGACCAGGGAGGTCTGGACAGCACTGGGGGTGACCCTTGCCTTTCATACACCATATCAGCCACAGAGTAGCGGTAAGGTAGAACGCATGAATGGCACACTGAAGGCCAGAATGCTGAAAATGACCCAAGAAACTAACATGCCCTGGCCTGAGAGTCTTCCTTTAGCACTGTTCAGCGTACGATACACCCCTAGGGGGAAGCATAGTCTGTCCCCTTAAGAAATCCTATTTGGTACAGCACCTAGGTTAGGTTGTTACTTTCCCCAACAACTTCAAATCCAGTCAGATGCCTTGGTAGATTATGTTACTGCTCTTTCTAATGCCTTGACCAAAATCCATGCCCAAGTGTTTTCTTCTATTCCAGATCCAGACTCAAATACAGGCACACGCAAATTACTTCCTGGTGACTGGGTTATGGTCAAGAAATTTCTAAGAAAACACACCCTCGAGCCAAGATTCGATGGCCCGTACCAAGTATTGTTAACAACCGCTACCTCAGTAAAGCTGGCCGGGATGAGTTTTTGGATACACGCTTCGCATTGCAAGAAAGTACCCAATCCAGAGAAAGCTACCTCCATTGAATCATGAGCTTCCTGTGCCTATTTTTGCTGCTAGGCCTGACAAAGGCCCAACAAGTTGCTATCACCAAAGACAATCATGTTTACACATTTTGGTATAATTCATCAAATACTCACGTGGCTACTTTTACTTTTGATTATTGTGATATTGTTTCTTGTACTTTCTCACAGACACAACATTCTGCCATATACAAAGACATACCTAGTAAGAAAGACCCATATATCTGTGTAACGGGAGGCCGCTGGGGGCATCATTGTAGCTCCTGGAAGGCGGCTGCATGGAACACTGGCAGGCCATGGGGCTATAAGCCCCAATGCGCCCTAGACAGGGTCGACAGAAATGGGAAACCACTGTTACATAGAATGACACTGTGTAAACCCGCAGGGTCAACCCCTATGAAACTTACTTTGAACATAGAGCACCCCAGTCCAGGGGATGCGGGGGAGTATGTGATGGGTATGTATTGGAAGGGAGGTGGCTCACATAATCAGTTGGGAACCTTTTACTTACAAGACATGCTCACGTCACCTGACTGGGTAGGTACTACCCACATGACTGTTAATCCACTGAAGCCCCACATCAAGACCTTAAAGGACATGGTTGCTATCGCCAATCCCACCTTTGAAGACACGATGGCGGTAGAAACCGGGTTTTCAGACACCAACCTGTGGCTAGAATGGATGAGATATAATGCTAATTCACATAACAAGACTAACTGTTATGTATGTGGTGGGGCTAGGCCTTACTTAGGCACTGTGCCCCTTAACCTGCCCCCCGAGGTAGAGTTATGTTTTCTGAGCCTTTACGTACAGACATCCACTAATTCATCTACTTGTGAATCTTGGAAAAGGGTGTATCCCATCACCCAAGGGAGTGTTAGACCATCCGATGGAGTTACAGTGTACCCAGGTAATTACACCTGTTATACAATGCATAAAAACACTGGTAAGTTCTTGGGGAAATTCCCATCTGGCTATTGTGCTTTTCATCACGATCCGCCTGTGACATTACTGATGAACCATATGAAATCAGTAGGAGATATTTATTGGCTATGTGGCGATATGCAACTAAGATCCCAACTAGCTGGCCTATGGTGGGGAGAGTGTACCCTGACCAAGGCTATAATGCCCATTCACATTATTTCAGATGAACACCAAGGTCCACTAGACTCCCCACACACCTATTTCCGAGTTAAACGAGAAACACCCCTTCGTGGAAGTTTCGACCCACATATTTATATTGATGCCATAGGGGTGCCAAGGGGGGTGCCTAATGAGTTCAAAGCAAGAGATGAGGTAGCGGCAGGATTTGAATCCCTAGTGCCACTGATCACTGCCAACAAAAACGTTAACTGGATAAACTATATTTATTATAACCAACAACGGTTCGTTAATTATACCAGAGATGCCCTACAGGGCTTAGCGGAACAATTACAAGCTACCTCCCAAATAACATTTCAAAATAGAATGGCCTTAGATATGATTCTTGCTGAAAAGGGTGGAGTATGTGAAATTCTCCCCGACACTATGACCTGTTGTACCTTCATTCCTGACAATACTGGGCCTAATGGGAAAGTGACTATGGCAAAAGAAAAATTAGACAACCTCTCCGACGAATTACAAAGGAATTCTGGGGTCCCCAATACATGGGATAGATGGTTTGGATGGATGAATGGGTGACAGAAGACCTTGTTCCAAGTAGGGATAGCTGTCCTCACTGTGACAATCATTTTCCTCTTCCTGACATGCTGCATATTGCCCTGCATACAGAGATACCTACAGAAGACGGTAGGACAGACCATTGATAATGTAACTCCTACATTTCTACATCAGGACATTGACGATACCGAATGTGACACACCACACACACCCCTACAGTCTCACCAATTTAAACAGACAACTGCTTTCCTATAGGGATTGTGTAGGGATAGCGTCTGTCTCTGCGGGCAGAAGTCTCTCGTGGGAGAAGTAGTGGGTTAGCCACTGCGGGATACCCACGGAGTGAAGTGTTCGAGGCCTGTTCGGACAGATGTGCTGCAGCCAAGTAGGGACAATTTAGGGATAGTTGTAGTCGTCTGTTTAGTAAATGGCCATATTAAGGGGGGACTGTTGAGGAAATGAAATATTATCCTGATATCTTTAAAGTAGTAAAATGTCTATTTACTTTATATAGCTCTCAATCAGCATTTATCGTTTTATATGATTTACTTAAAATGGCCGCTAGGGCCAGGGAGTTTCCCTTAGTCATCGAATAATACCCTCACTAACAAGATGGCGCTGGAATCTGGGGGAGACCCGCATGATACCAGTGACATCACACCCGGTAGGACGAGCAATAACTCAACCACTTAACTCCTAACCAATTATTAATGCATAAATCAATGTTATCTCTGACAATGCTTATGATGTAATTGTGCTTTATAAGGGGTCGCCTGCCCCTCTGAATAAACATTCCTCAAGTTCTTCATTAACCTGAAACTTGTGTCTGGTGTGAATTACTTCAGGGAGCGTGCACGCATTGTTTCTTAATTTGGCCAGGGGCAGATACACAAAAATAATCAATTTATTGATTGATTTCCACTTCAATATGTTTATTAGAAAGAACTTTGGATTGATATGTCACAATAAATAATAGTAGTAACCAAAATTTCCTTTCAAATATTGGCATTTGCCACAGCATTCTGTTGTCTGTCTCTTTTTATCCAATCCTAAAAGTCTGATATACAGGTTTAAATGACCCATAAAGTGCCATGCATTTAGGGTCACCAGATAGTTATTACTGACCAGTAGCCCGGTCAGGTGCCTCAACCCTTTAAGAGAGCCATTGGGCCCTTATAGTATTGACTGGCTGGAAGGAAATGACAGTCGCATGGGAGGGAGAGAAGCACAGGAAGCAGCGGGGAGCGAGCTGCTGCAGATCCCCACACATAAGCCTCAGCCTCAGCCTGCAGCACCTCTAGCAAGTCATCCTCCTGCAGACAAAAGGTATGCTAACAGGAGGGTGACTGGAAACATAAAAATTGCGACATGGATCTATCTGTGTGTGTATATGTCAGTGTATGTATATGTGTGTCATGCATTTAAAAGCCAACATTAAGTACAACCACACACCCCTGCTTTCAAATGCAAACACAACACACACAAGTACATCACTGCATTCCAACGGTAACAGACCATACTAATATACCCCTACATGCACACACATACTCTATACCAGGGGTTCTCAACCCAGTCCTCAAGGACCCCCCACCAGTCCAGGATTTAGGGATTACCTGGGTGTGTCTAAGGTGTTTAGAAAAAAAAAACACCTTAGACACACCCAGGTATTTCCTAAATCCTGGACCGGTAGGGGGTCCTTGAGGACTGGGTTGAGAACCCCTGCTCTATACAAAAACATTCTTGCATTCATACGCACAAACACTGCTAACAAATACAACCCTGCAAGGATGGGCAAATGGTAGATCCCCAGCTGGCATAGCATTGTGGAGGTTGAATGTCAGATGGGGATCTACCTTTTTTTTTTTTTTAACCAATCTTGCACTAGGAGGGGGGGGGGGGGTTACACCAGGGTCCAAATAAGCATTCCAGCAGCCCGGTACAGACTACTGAGTATTCATGTTAACAGGTCACGCACAAGAAGCAAATAAAAACTTTAATAAAGTCTCACTCAGTTTTGAGTCATCAGTTTCTGCTTCATGAACATATTATCCTGCAAATATATGTGGTAAAAAAATCTTAAATGGCAAATCGTCACATTGAGATTCTCCCAGCATTCGGTGATTAATGTTTTATTTAGTATAGATTCTCTCCAATGTACATTAATGTAATAATATAGTCACTCACCTTGCAGATCTCTTTTGAGGGTCATGGTTATTAAAAAACGACATTTAACAAGTTCATGCTCATGCCCCCTAACTAATTGGCTCCTTTATGATAATATTCATCTTCATCTATTTTTATGTAGCACCTTTCTTCCATGGGGACTCAAAATAGTTTTTAGCAAATGCTCTCTGATTTAACTAAATCGCCAGCTTATTTCTTGATATTCAACCTACTGGTACATATTTGATCAACCTTGGAAAGATCATTTGATCCTGCTAGGAAAAGAATCTGAGCTGTTTGGCTTGAACAGGTGGAGCAGATTCACACGTTTCAAATGAATTATTGCAATATTTGAGGAGAGTATGGCTCATTTTAATACATGTATATTCATATACATAACAGTGTATAGTGATCTCTTTATTTGTCTGTACTAATGTACTACTAGTGTATACAGTATATTTGACCATTGATTCAAGCAACCGGATTGTTCTTGGGGTGGCACCATATGCACACGAGCTGAAGGCAAAAGGGCAGGTTTGTTGGACTCTGGGAGATATATATTGTTGGTGTTTCACTAAGTTCTACAGTAAACAAATACATGTAAACTCCTTACACTTTAGTAAGGTAACACTATTAGTTTTTCTTTGATACAGCACATCAATAAAGAACAAGGAACAAATACAATTACATAGCAGGAAACATGTTAACGTCATAAGACCACACAAGTAAAGGACACAAAGAGAAAGGTCTGTCCTGCTCTTAAGGCATTAAATGGTGTACTGACAATGTTACTGGTTGACTGTGTGTTTTTTTTTTTTGTTTTTTTTGTTTTTTAGGAAGGGACCTTTGTTTAGTGTATTTATTCCACTTGGGGGTGCTTCTCTATATTTCTGGACAAGTCACTTGTGTTGATGTTTTATACCTTGCAGCTGTACACCATGAGTCCATGATGGGAAATAGCTCAATATACTTCAGCACCGTCATCATCATCATCATCATCATCATCTCTACTGCCCTTGTAGTAAACTGTGTATGAAAAATATTTTGTTGTTTGGTTAATGTGGAACATATTAAATAATTAGTGCTCAGTATCTGAAACAGATTGGAATGACTGTAATGAAACAAAGATACACATTTTGGGAATGTGTGAGAATATGCCTCTACATATATTGAGAAATATTCATTGTTTGGAATTAACACCAAGCTAGTATGTGTTTTACTCGGAAAATAGTTGATGTACCAGGTGGTAACTATAGACGCAATATATTGTAACGGGCACGAAAAAAATCTGTGTTGAACTAATAATATAATTCAATGAGTCAGAATAGCACCTTATTGCATTCTACAATGGGGGTGCAAGCATTTCTGGATGAATATGATCTGCTCACCCTACACCAGAACTTATTTTAAACCTCAACCTCACTGAGCTAAAGAGGAGTCCAAGGATACTTTCAAATGACAATCTTGGCCAGATTTTGAAATGACAACTGAACGTGGACCTAATACCTACATGGTAAATGGTTTAACCTGCGTTAAAATGAATGAATACAGGGATTTTCTACCATTGGATGGGAGAATTCATCCTTGAAATAACATCCCATGAGTGTAATTTTATGCAATCAGGCAAATAAGCAACAGTGCCTGATGTATCTGCTCCTGAAATAAGAACCTGGTTCCATATATACCGTAAATGGCAATAATAATAATACTAATTGTAAAGGAAACATTTTCCCACTATACTACTGAATTAATATACTCTAAACATGAGGTAGCACAGAAACTGAAAGTAAATGATAATGTATATGTAAACCACCATCAACCAGAGCAATATCATGTTTAATGCATCTTTTTGCTTACATTTTCAGCTGAAACAGCAAGGCAAATACATTTTATATATATATATATATATATATATATATATATATATATATATATATATATATATATTAAGAAGCTCATCATCGTTTAAAGTGTATAAGATATATCAAGAAGACACAGCCAGCGCTGACTGCAAGAAAAAATTGAATAATGCTAATTAGAGTGAGTAGATAAGAAATATCCATATTTATTTATCCAGGTGAAAAATGTATACTTATTGATATCAGTATGGATAGATAACATTGCATAGATAATTAAATTTCGGATAAAACTATAGTCTTTATTTTACTAGGAATAATACAATGTTGCCAGAAATAATACATTGCAAAATGTTTTATTTATTTTTTATATGTCACAGAGAGCACAAACAGGGCAAGATTCACCATTAGGCAGAATTAGAGTGTAAGCTCATGGGCTATCTAAGATTATGGGCTGGGCCCTTGTATGTTGTCCCCTAATTGTACAGTGCTGCGGAATTTGTTGGAGCTTTATAAATACCAGTAATAAATAAATAGGCACTTGGACCACCTGTTCTGGTACTTTCAATGGTCTTTCTACAATTCGTAGGTTACTATCTTTTCAACAAAAAGTGAAAATCTGAAGGGAGTGTGCAGGGCCGTACTGGGGTTACAAAGCAGCCTTGGAAAAAAAATGTGTGCCAGCCCCATAAGTCATTGTGACATGTAGTGTGAGTGTATTGTGTTTGTGTGTGTGTGTATGTGTATGTGTGTGTGTGTGTATGTGTATGTGTGTATAATTCAAAACATTGGTTCTGTCAGTGTAAAAAATTTAATTATACAGTAAGCATACTCAAATGCAGACAGACAATCTCACTGACACAAGCACACAGACTCATTGATACACAGCTTCACAGTGTCATGGTAATATACCCCAACACGCAGGAATAGTTCAATAGTCAAGAGACAAGAAACCAGGGTTCGTCTTACCGGACCTTAGAATGGCCGGACTAGGACGAGTAAGAAAGACAGAGTCTAGAACAAGCCGAGGTCAAGGGAACTGAGAGACAGCGTAACGTAGAACAAGCCGAGGACTGGTACACAGAGGACAAAACAGCGGATAAGCAAGCAAGGATAAGGAGAGAGCGGAGTCAGGAACAAAGCCAAGGTCAAGCACCAAAAAACCAACTGAACGATACAAGCACTAAAGGGAACTGGACAGAAACCACGATAGGGCAAGGAGCAAAGGAAACAGGTGAGTATAAATACCCTAATGTTCACTTTGATTGGCCCCTGTCATATCCACGCCCCCAAAACGTGAGTGTATGGGGAACGTGGCATGACAGGGGCCAATGGGAGACTGATTCTAATTTAGTCTCCCACTGTCCCTTTAAGAGCGCGCCCGAGACGCGCGGCGCACTCTTAGTGTCGGGCGGGACACGTGACCGCTTCTCGCGGTCACTGCCCGCCTGACTGATCTTATCGTTGGCTGAGCCGCGCGCGACTCGTGCAGGAGCAGGACCGCGCGCGGCGAGAAGAGAGGACCCCGGCCGGCCCCTGGAGAGGGTAAGTACCGCTACACACAGACCGACAATCTCATTGATACATATAAGCTCATTGACATAAAAACACAAGCTCACTGATACACAT
Source organism: Pelobates fuscus (assembly GCF_036172605.1). Lineage (NCBI taxonomy): Eukaryota > Metazoa > Chordata > Amphibia > Anura > Pelobatidae > Pelobates > Pelobates fuscus. Next base: position 281,752,297 of record NC_086319.1, on the reverse strand, counting down.
TTATAGGCTCACTGACAGACAATCTCACTGACACACACAGACAAGGTTGCTGGTACACACACACACACTTAGTACAAACTCTGACACTCACACGGTTACTACAGACAAACTCATTGGTACAAACACAAACTTACTACAGACAAGCCTACTGTCACACACACACAAATGCTCACTACAGACAAGCTCACTGACACACACATGCTCACTACAGAAAAGCTCGCTGTCACACATGCTCACTACAGAAATGCTCTCTGACACAGACATGCTCACTACAGACAAGCTCACTGACATACATACACATGCTTATTATAGACAAGCTCACTGACACACATGCTCACTACAGAAAGGCTCACTAACACACATATACATGCTCACTACAGAAATGCTCACTGACACACACATACATGCTCACTACAGAAACGCTCACTGACACACATGTTCACTACAGACAAACTCACTGACACACACACATGCTCACTACAGAAAAACTCACAGACACACACAAGCTTACTTACAGACAAGCTCACTGTAGTGGGGGGGTTAGGGCCAGTAGTACGGTGGGTCTGGGTCTGTAGTAGGGGGGTCATGACCTGTAGTGTGGGTTTAAAGGCTGAAATTGGGGGCAGGGGATCAATAGGAAGGGTGAGGGGAAAGGGGGGGGGGGGATTAGGACCTGTGGTAAAAGGTGAGGGGTAGTAAGGGGGTCAGGACCTGTGATGAGGGTCAGGACCTGTAGTGCAGGGGTCAGGACTTGTAGTGGGGGATCATAGGCAATAAAAGGGGATTAGGGGCTGTAGTGGGTGCGTAGTGGCAATAGTGATGGGTTAGGGGCTGTAGAGGGTGCTAAGTGGCAATAGTGTGGGCTTAGGACCAGGTGAGAGCCCTGGACTGTGGCTCTGCCTAAAACTGAACATAGCCTGGTTCACTAAACAGTGAACTTGGCTATGTGAAACTGATAGCTGCTGTGGTACTATCTGTGTGGTAAATATATTTACAGAATGTGAGTATTTACCCCACACACCTGTCTTTGTCACCACCTACTTTCTCACTACACTACACCCCCCCAGCTGTACCTCTGCCTCCATTAATAATGTATTAATCTCTTCCTTCTCAAGCCCCCACTTTTATTTGTTTTAACTTACCTATTATGCGAGTCTCTTCTCTCCACCAGCCCTGGAGCAGCATGCCTCTGCAGTAATCCTGCCCTCAGGGTTTCCTCCTGCAAGCAGCTCCTCCTACGTGCTGGGAGCACACAGCATGCTGCAGAAGGAGGAGGGGATGTCACTCCCTGTCTCCTCCTCGTATTTAGCTCTGAGCTCTCCTCCCTGCACACAGAGAGCAATACCTGACAGGGAGACTTCAAACACTGCCAGGTCTGGCTCTATAAAGGGAAAGGGAGGGAGGATTTACACTTCGGTCAGAGAGATCTTTTGATCTCCCTGCCGGCTCAATCAGCAGCTGACCCTGGGGGAGGAGGCAAGCTGAAAAATCCAGGGGAGGGGGGGGGGGCAAGTGCCCCCTCTTGCCCCCCCCTGTGGACGCCCATAATGGCGGCCGCAGGGGAATCTCTTCTGGCGGCCGCTGGGGGAGCAGGCTGTTCTGTCTCTGCTCCCCCTCCCTTGCGCGATAGAAAGAGACCGGGGCCGGAATATGACGTCATATTCCGGCCCCGGTCTCATTAAGCTGCGCGCGAGGGAGGGGGAGCAGAGACAGAACAGCCTGCTTCCCCAGCGGCCGCCAGAAGAGCTTCCCCTGCGGCCGCCATTCAACTTCTCCCTGCGGCCGCAGGTCACCCCGGCCCCAGGTGCCGACGGCCCACCGGGAAATTTCCGGCCCTGGGAGTGTGAGACTTAAATATCTAGAAGGAGAGAATGTTTGGAAGGGTTTTCTAAGAATTGTACCATCTCAATGAGTAATTTTATGGCAAGACAGGAGGCTTCATATTTGCTTATCTTTCTTTACTGAAACTCCCAGCAGCAAAGAAACAGTTAACAATCAGTTTAAAAAATGTAACCAATCAGCATGCATCACAGTAATATAAACTGCCATCAGGCTCCTCCCAATTCCTCTTTCTTTGCTGCTTAGCCTCCCAGCTGAGTCTATTCTAATTATATCCCTATTAGTGTTCAATTTAACTGACTTTTATCACTTTAATACCATTTAAATATATTATTAAACATATATTTTTTTCTGTTCCTTTAACTCTTTTATGCAATATATGCTCCTTTTCTTTCTAGTCAGCCCACAACTTAAGATTACCTCATAATTTTTCTTATTTATTTATTATTTTTCAACTTCAATTTTGTGCTGCCAGTTTAAATCTAACACTTTCTGCCACTTTCGTTGCGGCTCCCGGCATTTTGCCGGTCCGTTCAGCCGCTCAGCTTCTCTATACACAATCTATGTTGCCCTGGCGTCTCCATAGAGATGTGTCCCGCCCTCCCTCCTATGCCGCGGTCTTTTCTCTTACCTTTTCCCGGGCTTTTTGGCTCAACGCCATCTTGTGGAAGGATTCTGTGCGGCAGTTTAGTTTCGTTTCGGCTCTTCACTACAAACGCGACCCAGCTGCTTGGTAAGTACATTTTCATTTCTTAAAGCCCCAGTCCATCAGTTAATACTTAAAGGTATATAGCCCATACTCAAAATATCTGTTTTTTTTGTTTTGTTTTTTCTGTTTACAGATTCCCAATTACAACAAAGTGTTTCAAAACCCTTGCTTGATTTTGAGGGTGACCCCCTCTAGCCTATTTTCTGAGGGTGATCCCCTCTAGCCTCTTTTCTAAGTGTGACCCCCTCTTTGCCTCTATACAGGGTAACCTCTATATAATTACACAGGTACATACCTGTTATTGATTTTGGACATTATATTGTTCCTTTTCTCTCTGGGTGAACCCCACTGATAAGCTGTGGATGAACCCCACTTTTTGCAGGATAATTGTTTGCCAAAAGTTTACATACTGTCTAAGTCCACCGCCTCATTGTAAATAGTTTGTCTGCATATAAAAAAATAAAAATAAAAAAAATAAAACATACAAATACAAATAAGTTAAATACTATAGTGGTGACCCCACTGTTACTGAAATTATGTGGGATTTGCCAGAACCAGCAGTCTCTGCTGAACTTAAGGCTTGGCTATTCAATGCCATTACTGAATCCATACCTAAAGCTCTAGCAGCTTTCCGAGAAAAGACAGTCCCAGCCCCTACAGCGACTATTACCCAGCTATCAGACCCCGAGGATTCTCACGGTTCAGAAAGTGATGAAGCTCCTCGCAAACGCCCTTGGAAAGGTGATAGCGCTACCGCCGGTAAAGGCAAAGCGCCTGCCAAACACCCTAGAGTAGCCTATTCTAAACCCAGGGAGGTTGTCTCCCAACATAATTTGGACCCACTTGAGGGTTCAACCTCTAATTATGATCTTCAGGTGGTAGATGAATATTATGCAGAACATTCGGACAATGATGCTCCACCTCATAAGACATCCCGAGACCTTTACCCGTCTGATTTTGCAAATAATGACTACCTCATACCTCAAGAGGAATTCCATTTGGAATCTGACTTAGCATCCGAAAACCCTAACTTAAAAGATGATACCTTATTTGACACCTCTGGCCGCCCTTTATTTGACCCCAGATGCATCAGGCACCCTAGATCTGCCGAATGGACACCCCCGGACCACATTGCCAAATACTGCAGAATGTGGCTCCGTCGGCCTCTAGAAAAAGAGGTGAGAGCCAAATTGAGGGCAGAATGCCCACGTCCCATTATCCCGGACAAGGTGGCCAGTACACCTGAATTCGACCCCTATATCTATAAGGGTATAGAACAGGGTCTGAAAACCACTCAAGATAAGTTGATGGATGTGGCGGGCCCGCTTATACAAATTTTCATTATAGCAGACGAGGCTTTATCAGGTGGCACGTTTGACGCACATATGATGCGAGTGGGCACGAAGGGCTTTATGCCTTTTAGGCAATGCCAATGTGGCAATCTCGACAGAACGGCAGACGGCCGTCCTTTATAAAATCGATGCCAAGCTTGCCGAATTGGGCACTAAAGAACTTGGTCCAGAGGCTCAAGGCATGTTATTCGGAGACAAGTTCATAAAAGAACTTAGTAAACACGTCTCTGTATTTACTACGCTGACAAAAGCGCAATCCTCCATTCGCAAGGTGTTTCGCACACAGGGTTTTTCTGGGAGAGCAGGTCGCTACAGAGGTCGAGCGACTGGCAGAGCCGCCTTCACGGGCTACAGGCCTCGACCTTCGGACACCTGGAACTCGGGCAATACCCGATTCCACCACAGGCAATTTTTCCCTCACGTGGAGCTATCCGAGGACGTGGATTCGCTTCCCTCCGCGGTCGCACTGCTACAGGTAATGGACCTTCCTTATTCTCATATTCCTATTGCAGGCCGGTTAACCCTTTTTTCTCAACAGTGGTCTCAACTCACTCGGGATACTTGGATCCTTCAGACTGTGTCCGGGTTACACCTAGACTTTTCAGACAAACCGATACAAAAATCTCCTCCTATCCCGATCAAAATGTCACTGTTAGACGAGTCGACTCTTCAGAGTGAACTCAACAATCTATTCACCAAAGGTGCGATCGAAAGAGTTGTTGGCCCTCAGGTCTTCATAAGCAACATGTTTCTAGTCAAGAAAAAATCAGGAGACCTGCGACCTGTTATCAATCTGAGAGATCTGAACAGGTTCATCACATACCGTCACTTCAAAATGGAGGGAATCCATTTATTGAGAGACCTACTCTGCGAGGGAGATTGGTTCTCCCGCTTAGATCTAAAGGATGCATACCTCACGGTGCCGGTAACACCAGCCCACCGCTGCCTCCTTCAGTTTCGTTGGGAACAGGAAATATGGCAATTCACCTGCCTCCCCTTCGGCCTATCTTCCGCACCCTGGTGCTTTACCAAACTAATGAAACCAGTAATGGCATTACTGTGTTTCCGGGAATCCGGTCTATCATTTATCTGGACGATATCCTCCTCATGGCGCAGGATCAAGAGACACTTCACCTTCATACAGCCATGACCTCAGCTTTGTTGCAGAACCTTGGCTTCGTGATCAATCGCCAAAAGTCATCTCTCACACCGTCCCAGACGGTACAATTCCTGGGATTCCAGATAGATTCTGTTCAGGCAATCCTTCAACTTCCGGCAACCAAAATCAAATCCATAAAAAAGGACATTCGGAGGTTGCTGATATCACCATACCTCTGCCTGCGAGATCTAGCTCGCATCATCGGCTTGCTCTCCGCCTAAATACAGACCATATTCCCTGCCCCATTACACTACCGAGCATTAAAACGCCTGAAGATGCAATATTTACATCAGTCGACATCCTACGAACAACAGATCACACTCACAGAAGTTCGGTTAGAACTCCATTGGTGGCTACACCATATGGACGCTTGGAATGGAAGAGCCATTTTCGGATCCCAACCCGATTTCATTCTAGAATCGGATGCAAGCCTGCTCGGATGGGGCGCAACTTGCTCGAAAAATTCTACAGGAGGCCTCTGGTCCCATTCGGAACGAGCACTTCATATCAATTGCCTCGAACTAATTGCAGGCTCCTTCGCAATCCACAGTTTCGCCAAGGATGTCTACAATTGTTCCGTGGTGCTAAAGATGGACAATGCGTCAGCAGTTCGCTACGTGAATCGTCTAGGAGGTTCCAAATAGAAGATGCTTTCGGACCTGACCAAAGAATTGTATCAGTTCTGCCTAGACAGGAATATCTCCCTGCGAGCAGAATATCTACCGGGATCAGACAACCTCGTTGCAGACTGGTTCTCCCGTCATTGGAGGGATTCCAGCGATTGGCAACTGAATCCACAGATATTCCACCGTCTCCAGATTTGGCGGGGACCATTCCACCTGGACCTCTTTGCGTCTCGCCTCAACAGTCAGACGGACGCATTTTTCAGCTGGTTGCCAGATCCAGCGTGCCTTGCAGTCGATGCCTTCTTACAGACGTGGCCGATGTCCGGTGCATATGCGTTCCCTCCATTCTCCATGATTCAACGCACACTACTCAAAACTCAAGGTGTTAAGATAACACTGGTGACCCCCCTATGGCGGGCCCAACCATGGTACCCTTACCTCCTGGAACTGTCAGTGGACTTTCCCCTGCTTCTACCCACCCCCTGCGACCTCCTCAGGGACCCGGCAGGCAACTTTCACCCGTTGGCAATCCAGGATCATCTCCGACTAGTGGCTTGGACCGTTTCAGGGGATCTTGGAATGTCTCAGGCCTTTTGACAACTGCTCAGGGACTCCTTTGGTATTCATGGGCCCCAGGAACCATCTCCGCTTGGCGTCTCTGGAGTTGCTGGTGTTTGGAAAGGAACTTTGATCCCTTTTCTACATCTATAATTAATATTATCAATTTCCTCTCATCTCTGTTCGACCAGGGTAAATCCTACCGAACTATTAACGTGTTTCGATCTGCTATCTCCGCAGCGCATGTTCCTATCGAAAGTTCTTCAGTAGGCAGACACCCTTCTGTGTGTAGACACTTACGGGGTATCCGCATCGCTAGACCCCCGGCTCCCAAATATAATCAATTCTGGGACGTGGCCATCATGCTCACGTTCTTAGAAGCTTGGCCGGACAACGAGGCGCTCTCCCTACGCCAATTGTCAGCCAAATTAACTCTCCTCCTTTGCTTGGTCTCCTTCCGAAGAGTCTCCGACATCAGGGCTTTTGACTTTCATGCCCTCGATTTCACACCGGAAGGGGTGCACTTTCACATCACTAGACGCACCAAGACCAATTCATCTACAGTGAGCTACCCCTATTTTCCAGAGAAACCCCTTCTCTGCGTAGCCCGTTGCATAAAACACTATATCTCTCGCACTACCCCTCTCAGGACACCTACTGGGCTCCTCCTGGTGTCTTATGTGCCCCCACACAAACCAGTCTCGTGTCCTACCATCGCTCGATGGATTAAATGGCTACTAACCCTAGCCGGCATTGATGTGTCTTTCGGGGCTCACTCGGTTAGAGGCGCGGCCGCCTCCTCTGTATTCATAGCTGGAGGTTCCCTAGCGGAGATTTTATCCTCCGCTGACTGGCCTAGAGAATCCACTTTCTGTACCTTTTATTTTAGACATTCTCCACATGTTTCTTTGTCCATGCTATCTATGCGTTAAAATAGCAAATATGAAGCCTCCTGTGTTGCCATAAAATTCGGGATTATTCTAACTTTTAGTGACCGAATAATCTAAATTTTATTAAAGACAGGAGGCGAATATTTTCACACCCTGGAATATCTTTGCCCACCCTAATAGGTAAGTATCTCTTACCACCTCCATCTCTAACTAGCTGATTATCTGATTTTGTATAGGAGTGTCCTGGACCTGGGTGCTAATGTGATTTATGTCTACTGTGGTTTACTCACAAGTCCAGAGGGGAGTGCCCATTACATGGGGACTGTCATAAAAGGCCAGTTGTGGCTAACATTAAACAAATATTTGTTTTACCCTTCGTGAAGCCTAGGCTCATGTTTGGGGGATTGGAGAGCTATATTCACACCCTGGGGATTGCTATAATCACCATACTCCATTGAATTGCAACACTTTCTCTTATAAGAGCAGTCTACTTCACTCTCTGGACTAGGAGAGGTCTACCCACTGAACGCTGGATTCTTTTCATGGGTCCAGGGTGGGTGGAGGACAGCAAGACCCCAACCAAGCTGTGGTGGTTTGTGGGGTTTATGGTAGGTATGGTGTTCCAGTGCAGTGCTTATGGTGCTTGCAAGTACTAGGAAGCAGTGATTAACGGAGGTACCAGGCGGTCCGTCACATGGTCACCTTGCGGCAAGTCCCAGGTTCTCGGGTTTGTCAACTGGCATGCTTTCTGCAAAAGTTTGTAAAGCTGACGTGGGTCCTTTGCTAGTTCATGGGGATGCCAGCTTCTTATTCTCTATTCCAATTCATCAGATTTTTCTGCATGACATTGGAGGTGTTGGGGCTACCTAGGGCAGAGTTTGGGGGCCACTCCTTTCGGATAGGGGCTGCCACTGAGGCTTCACTTCAGGTGTTGTCTTAGGAAGTTATCCAAAGGATCGGGAAGTGGGAATCTAGGAGGTTCCGTTCCTATGTTCGTGCAGCTGGACTGATTCCATTTCCCCTTTTGTCTTTGTAGGTGCCAGAAGGCGAGTGTGGGTCATCGACCATTCATACATTTATTGGGCACAACAGTGGGCTAACGTTCATCCCAGGGGACTACAACTTGGTCTGTCACCGGCGGTGGCAGAGGTCCGTTGGTTCAGTTCCCGGGGTATGCGATGGAAGCACCTGTTGCCTGGAATGGTCCGGTTGGCTCGCTTACTGTGCGTTCCTGATGTGCTCTTGATTCATTTGGGGGAAAACAATCTTGGCACTATTCTAGTGTCTGATCTGATCAAGAAGGAATTGGCTGAGTTATGGCTGAAGTTCCCGAGACTTTGAATTGATTGGTCCGAGGTGCTGTCTCGGAATTATTGGAGAGGAGCAAGGGACCCCAGGGTGCTTGAATGGAGCAGGATCATCTGAATAAGCGTGTTTCTAAATGTGTGAAGAGAATGGGGGACTCACGGTGCATCACTGCGTCTTTGAGAAAAATGCAGCGATGTATTTTAGGGATGATGGAGTCCACCTTATGGAGGTGGGCCTGGATTTGTTTAATTTGGCATTGTAGGCCATGGCTTTAGTGTTGGGGTGGCCCTGCTAATTTAGGGGGTAAACCATTGGGTCTTGTGGTGGTATATGGCTCTTGTCAACCGTGGGTTGGACCAGCGGTCCGTGGAAAGTGGATGGGTAGGGCTGTCCCTCGCCTAACCTCAGGTACAGTTATGGATAACAGACGTACCCACTGAGCCAATTATTGGCTAGTGGTTAGCATTACGAGAATGGAAGGCCCAGGAAAATGCCTTGTGCTGGTTGTAACAAGGGGGAGGGCAGCTGTCCTAAGTGATTGTTTTTGGTTGGCAAGGTGGTACTCAGTGATGGATATTTATTTACTGATTAAATTATGTATATAGAATGTTTTATGTTATAAAGTTAAAGTTTAAAGATTCATATATTTATATTTTAATAAAGCTGTGGCCTATTTTCTCCAAGCACAGCTGTGGTTTGTTTATTTCGGGCAATAAGTGGTTGGGGTCTATCGGTGGGTGAAGGTTATGCCCATACACATTAATCCTCTACCTAGGCACATGCAATACACTTTCTACAGCTAGTATATAATTTGAGAAATAGTTTAGTTAAATATGCAATGTTACATGTCTAGTTTAAAATTATTTTTTTGTTTCACTTACTTCATCTTGACCTATTTTATTTGGTGACAAAAAACGCATTTACACTTTTAGTATAATTCAGTTAGGAGTATATTAACTTAAATATAATTATTTATTACTTTGCAAATGTTGAATGGCAAGTATAAATAAAAGTCAACATTAATCTCAATTTAACCTTCTCACTTTAATATAGATGTCATATGCAAATAGGGGTATGCAGTCTACAAGTGACAGATGGTACAAGGAGAATAAGGACAAAAGAAAGAGGCCACAAGAGGAAGAGACATGACAATAATAGAACACATATTGGATATATGGTCCTCAAGAGGAACAGATGGGGAAAGTTTAGGGCACATAGTCTACAGGAACCAATAAGGGGATTGCCTTATAGTATTCCAAGGCAAGAGTTTGAAGGTTTGCAGGTCTAGCAAAAGTCCTGGATCAGCGCCAAACTGGTACTAAGAAGGTTCCTCTGTTTTGTATTTTGACTAAATATCAAATACAAATCTATGAAAACTGTGTATGGTATACCAAACTATTTTTGATCGACATACAAATAAGTTAGACAAAGACTGACAATAGCAACAATTAAACCTATTATAAGTAGCAAAGTTGTGCTAAATCTGATTTTCACTCTGTGTCTGAAGTTTGATATACACTGTAGCACACATGCTAAAATTGTGCGCATTCGAAAAATATAACATTCTTGTCAGATATTACAGAGACATTTTGATTTTCACGTCAACTATTACAAGACTGCATAAGCACAATCACATATTTAGCTCATCAAAAAACTTGAACCTCCTATACCCATAACGTATGAGAGGGTGGATGGGCATGAACACAACAATAGTTGTGTTCGAGTGTTATGTAACAGGATTGGTTGGTGTAAACTAGGGTGGATGATTATATGACTTGTTTGTCATATAATGTTGAGGGAGTATGCAACAAGGTGGGTTGGTGTTAATAATGGGTGATAAAGAGGGGATATTTCACAGGACAGGTGTAAGTTACTGAAAGGTTAGGTAGAAGGGTATGTGGCATTTTGAATGCTAGTAATTATGAGGTGCATGTAGGAAATGTGACAGGGTGAAAATAATTTAATAAAAGATGCAGTGGGTATATAATAGGTCGAGTGTACGCTAATGATATGGTATGTTACTAGGTAAGTGCAATTAATATAGTATGTGGCAGGGTAGGAAAACTTTTCATCTTGAAATCTAGAGATATGTAGGGGGTTATGTCACAAGAATTGCACATATATTTGTAATTATGCTGTAAACTCACCTTTTTGGTAAATTACAGCAAGAGCATGAAATTATGTGCTACGCTCATTAGATCACCAGCACCCAGTAGTACCACAGTGACTCCATTCTGAAATCTGGGGCCAATTGCTGGCCGGTTCTCAAAACTTGTAGCTGGATCTCTGCATAGTTCCTAGATCATACAGCGTGGCAGCTGTGTACTTGGGAGCAAGGAATTAAGAAAGGCTGCTATTGTTAAGAAGCCACCTACTATATCTACTTGTCCACAGATGTTGGCCGCCTTCCACCCTGCTTTCTCTTCTTGCTGATTAGTAGTGGCTCACTGTATTGAAAGCCAAGCATAGAACATTATGCCTGGTCTGGTCTGGTCTGATCTGCACCTAAGGTCTGGTCTGGTCTGGTCTGCGCCCAATGCACCCGCGTTAGCTCACATCTGACCCACCTCACAGGATGCATATTACCAGCCTTGGAAGGAAAAAGTCTCACTAAAAACATCTGGGAGGTGGGAATTACATGGTTATCTCTTAGTGACCAATCATACTGAAAATGTATAACGTCTTAATTAGAAGAAAGTTATTTAAATATTATAACAGAAAAATACCGACTTTCTGTGGTTTAATTTTACCTTTTCAGTTGACTTCTTCAGCTAAGAACATATATTCTAAATTTCAAATCTATCTGTCTGTATGTCTGTCTCTCTATCTATCTATCTCACAGAATGGGTTAAGAGTAGGTCATTGTTCCTTTTCCTTCATCCCTCCATTCTGTTCTCAGGTTTAATTACTGCTGAGCACCAGAGTATTGCACACTGCGGACACATTAATTTGCTGCTCACTCGCTTTGATTAGACTTTGAATTGTTTACTGTTGAAGTAATTACTCCCTGGCATATTTAATAGGTGGAGAAGATTGTTATCTTTGGCACAGGAAAAAAAAATACTTCTCTGTAAACTTAAAAGACCCTTCAAAGCTCACCAATGTTCATGCTTGCTGCAGGGAGCAATTTGCGAGCAGTCATTCTGAAGTTAGGGCAACAGTCCAAATGGATTTTCTTATTATTATTATTAATACACAATTACAATCAGTGAGTCTCATGAAGGTGAACTGTGCAATTTGTTGCTGACATTTTGTTCTTTAGGTAGAGTAGTGTGGAGGAGAGCTATAACATAAAATTCTTAACCCTTTGACTAGAAGCTCGTAATAAAGCACCTTGTACGTCTGACATATCATCAATATTAAAAGGGTTAACCTTTACCTGTGTACCATAGTAGACTGTTTTTTTAAATCAGCCTCACATTTTAGAAACAAATAGTCAAAAACTATCCAAAACAGTACGATATACTAAATTAAAACATCAGAGTTGGCTTACATTGCCAGAATATCAGGCTAACAGTTTATGCTCTCTGTTAGTCTACTGTTAGTAGTGGTCCTTGTCAAATATACTAGACAAAAACTAAAGGTGCAGTGGAACCCTGTTAAAACCGTAGACTAATAACATAACGTAATCATTGGTGGCAAACATTTTAGCGGTCAACTTGTTTATGGTAAAAATATGTTTTTCATTCTATTTCCCACAAACACTTATTTTCAGCCAGTTGAGCATCCAACTTCTTGGGAAACTTTTTTTACCCACATTATGCTCATTGGTTGGACACGTGTCTGGTTCATTCTGAATTGCTGATTGAGTGCTTTGGTGTGGAATTTAAAAATGGAACTTGGGAAACCATGAGCTTCTCATTTGATCTGTTGAGCCTGATCTGTTGGAAATTGGTAACAACACTGCTAGGGTTGAACTTTATACAGGGATGTTTAAGCAGGTTTCAAAAAGCAGAGCCTCAGTTCTGATCATAGCAACATTTTAGGAACTTGTAATTTAGTTTTTTTTCTAATTGTGCAATTTGTTAGTTGAACTACAACTCCTTCAAAGTTTTGTTGTACAATAACTCCAATTTTTGCTATCTTTACATGGGATTGACATGCTTAAGGATACCTAATTATGTAGCTAAACAACTGAAAGAGCAAAAAATTAGAAAAGGGTTCTTCTTATTTTGAACTTTTAGTTTAGCAGATAATTCCCTAAATTGGTACCCTTAAGGATACCAAATTAAGGCACTGTTTTGCAGATACCCACCTTATTTAGTTTCCCTCAATATGGCAACGCCAAGTAAGAATAGCAAACTAGGAAGCTGTCTACTAAACACTTGAAAGATTAAAATTAAGAAAATGGCTTTATTCAAATTTTGATCTTTCAGCAGTTTAATAGATTACTACCAAAGTTGGTACTTTTAACTTTGAGACTGCCACCTTCATTCATTCATCGTAGGGAATAATGGGACTTCAAATTTCGGAAATGAACATTTTCAGAAATGTTTTGTTTTATCTGAATCAATATTTTTAAAATTTCAGGCAAAATAAAAATTGAAAATGAATTAAAGAGAAATTAAACAATTTTCTTCCCTGTGCATACCTCTATTTAATATGCAGTGCCCACAAGAGTATGACCTCCACTTAGCATGGGTGATTAGGACATTTTTCTTTTTAATACTTAAACAAATTGTGCGCTAAGCTCATTAAAGGGACACTGTGGGCACCCAGCCCACTTCAGCTAATTGAAGTAGCATGGGTGCTGTGACCCTTTTGCACTTAGTGCTATAATGTAAAACATTGCAGTTCCAGAGAATGTTTACATTGCAGCTCCAAGTCTTCCCTCTGTGGCTGTCTAACAGACAGCCACTAGAGGGCTGCCGGAATGCATACGGACTTTTGTTCCGTTATCTGCCGCTGGAAGTCCTCACGGACCGCCAGCATCAGATTTTCCCCATAGGAAAGCATTGAATAATGCTTTCCTATGGGGAGGACTAATGCGCGTGCGTGGCCATTGCCGTACATGCGCATTAGGTCTTCCCCGCTGGCTGATGTTGGCGAGGGAGGAGCGTGGGTGGAGCCTGACCCAGCGCCGAGGGACATCGGCGCTGGATTCAGGCAAGTGGCTGAAGGGGTTTTAACCACTTCAGCCCCAGGGGAGGGGGGCCACGAGACAGGGGGGCACTCCAGAAGTCTATTGTGCCAGGAAAATGGGTTTGTTGTCCTGGCACTATAGGACCCCTTTAACACTCAATAACCACAAACACAGATATAAGATGCAAAACTAACATATGCCATAAGTGTCCTGTGAAGGATAATCATGCAGATCACAGTGAAGAAATATTAATTTTTTAAAGATAATAAACAATACACAGTATAATGAACTTAACCAACCTACTAATTGCATCTAAACCATACACAATGCACATAACGAACGAGTGCCTGGAGTGCACCTTAAAAAAATTTGGGCAATTTTTTGGGCTCTTCCAGGTATCCTGCAATTATCAGAAAAAATATCAAAGAAATTTAGAAAGACAAAAATGTTAAAATAGGAAATGCATTTTAATTCATAGGTGGCAAAGTCAAGAATAATTGTGATTGCTTATCCAGGCATTGATCCAAAATCTGCTAATTACTTCCAAGCTCAATATTTATCACAGGCTACAAAATATGTACAAAAATTATTTAATCTACTCAGTGCCATATTAAATTAACTGATATGAACTGATCAGTTAGATTTTGCCAAAGCTCTGAACTATTGAGATTTTACTTTACTTAAAGGGACATACATGGGTTAAATTAAAAGGACACTCTAAGCACTTTCATTACCACAGGTCATTGGTTTGACAAAAACTGGGGCTCTATCTAACATATAAATGCCCCCTCTAGAGAATAAATTGCACTTCAAAATGAAGTGCAAATCCATGCCAACTTTGACAGCAATGATGAACTGAGAGCTGTTGTCCCCCCACCCCCTTGGCTAAGATCATCGAGATCGATGATCTCAAACAGTCATATTATTTTACATAGGAAAGAATAAGGAGTGCATATTCATAGCAAAACGCCAAGCTTCACCAATCAGATGGTCTCTATGAGTTTGATTCTGCTACTTCGGAGGAAGCTCCTCTGGTAGTTGTCTGAGTGACAGCCACTAGAGGCATTAACACCCTGCAATGAAAACATTGCCATTCTGCAGAACAGTATTGTTTTCACTTACAGGGTTAAAACAGAGGGGAACATGGTACCAAGACCCATTAAGATGGATTCGTCTGGGTGCCTATAGCGTCTCTTTAACCCCTTAAGGACCAAACTTCTGGAATAAAAGGGAATCATGACATGTCACACACGTCGTGTGTCCTTAAGGGGTTAAGGACACAGTGCACACACAAACAAATATATAGTTTAAAATTTTGCAAGGCTATTTAAAATTAACTGTGTCTGTGGCGAAACCAGCTTCGCCACTGTGAACTGGAGAGGCCTGGCTGCTGGCCTCCTGCCCGCTGACTATGGCCCCTGGACGTGTTGCACTTTAGAAACTATATTTGGGCAGGTAATAATTTGTATTGCTGCTGCTGGCCCTTTAAAAGCAGCGATGGACATATTGGAACTTTTGGGACTACTGTACCTTTAAGACTGTGGAGCGTAGTACAGTAATCCTGCCTTTAATACTTTCATGTCATGTATGTATTTTTGTATGCAGTTAACCTGGGTTATATATATGTACAGCATTCATCTGATTGTTCGGTAGAATCACTCCATTCATTGTATGGAGGAAACTACCGAACAACCAGACCACCCAGGACTAAGTGTGCCTCCAATTACCGTTTGCAACAATGTTGCAAACAGGTAATTGGCAATCCATGTAATGTATTATGTGTCCTCTGGGTGGCCGCCATTCGGGAAACAACCACGTGGCGGCGGCCATCTTTAACTGCCGAACAGCGGTGTTTTGCCGTCGAGTGTCTGGAACTGAAATCGGACACTCGACTAGGCAAACACCGCTGAGACCTCCATACTTCCAGAAATTCGTATGGAAACTACCGAATGACCCGACGTTCGGTAGAAAGAACCCCACAAACAAGGGAATTCATTCAAACCCTCTCCAGGCTCTATAACACAGGCAATTCGTCTGTTTCATTCACTTGTTTGTGACCGACCGCAGGGCCAAAATGCATGGAACTGTTTTCGGATACTTTACCCATGCGGTCGGTCAATACTTTAAAGTCCCATAACTCCCGAACCGGTTATCCGAATGGGCTGATTCTTGCATATGTTGTCCCCCTGAATAAGGGCTATCAGGGGATACCTGTTTTAGAGGTGTAGCCTATGTATTTGGGGTACATCCAGGAATTGGGGAAAAAGGTGTACGGTATAATTGTGTTAAGTGTTAATCTAAGGGGAGGAAATGTGTGGGAGGTACATCCATGTGATTGGTTAAATTCATCCTCCCCCTGGGAGTGTCCTGTATGTACTTGTTTGTAATAAAAGCCAGACTGGGTGTCCCAGTCCTGAGTCTTGCTTAACCCTCAAAGCGATGTGTCGTCTCGGTCTTTGGGGGAATGGGATTGTATGCTGACTGCCAAGAGTGTAAGCCGATGTCTGCTTTTCTTGTTCAGCTGTTCCAGTGTTCGTGTGGTTCCAGTCGGGAGAATGGTGTTTGCAGTAGCTGCCTGTGCATCTGTAAAGGGGATTATCGCCTAAACTGGGTTTTATCCTCTTGTAAGTGAAACGGTCCGTTACAGTGTCCTGTGCAGATTTCTTGGGTTGAGCAACTTTGCCCTCCACTCACAGGTGTCCCGTTAGACATGATCACAGGAAATTACACAATTGAGGCGAGCCTCTTGAAAGTTGTAGCAGATATGATTTGTATCTATCCTGTTAAATTATTGTTATTCTCATGTATATTGAAATATTTGAAATACTCATATGCCTACATTTCCCACTTCCACTTTCTGACAGCCATCTTTATGCAATGCACCTTTGGTCAAACTGTCCATTATCCCAGCCAATGGTCACTATTTTGCAACCATCCTTTGATTTTTTTAAAATAATGTGCTCTTTCTGTCTGCAGAATTTTGTCAAGCGATGTTCTGTAAAACAGCAGTGTTTTCATTTCTCCTTAAGGACACCTCTAGTGGCTGTCACTCAGGCAGCCATTAGAGGTACTTACTATTATAGTAATGCAATCTTTGCAGGACTGATATTTGGTATCTTCACTATCTGCATGAAGACTCTAAATGCTCCCCATATTGATGCATTGGGATAATGAGGAGATTCTAACTGGAGTAATGCGGAGATGGGTGTGCTGCATTTCCCATGGTATGCAGCAAATCAAATGAGTTAGTGGATGGGAAACTAAGACCACAACGGATCCAGCTCAACAATTAACATATGCAGTAATTTGGCAGAGTACAATTTATGAAAGCTGCCTTAGTTTTATAGGGAAGTTATCACACAAAATATCAGTAGTAGCTAACTGTTGGAACAGTAAGTGTTATGGACTAACTTCCTTCTGCTGGTTAGTGAGTGATGTGATGGTAATTCGGAATAGAACATTTAGATTTGGTGTGGTTCAAGCCACAGATTTCAAGGAAAGATGAATCAGCAGAGGTAATAAATTAAAATCCAAACAGTCTACTGGCATTTCCAATTTACTCAGCAGCAATGGTTGTCCTTTTGGCAGCACAGATGTTACGTGCTTCTTTTCCCTGATGCTCAAACAACTATTAGGTTGGCTGATCACAATGGGAAATTGTGTAGTCTATAATGCCTTCATTCTACCCTAATTGTAATTGAAATTCGGTCTTCGTTCATTCTTTGTAATTTATATTTTTTCATTCGTCTTTCTGACGAATAAGCGAAAATACAAAATTACCACCCGAATTCCAAACAGGAGCGAATGCCCAAGTTTTCAACTGGGCATGCGCAGTAATTTCACAGTGCTATCTAGTGTGGGCAGACAAATTGTTCCACAAGGCCTTTATCTGGTCACACTAAGATTGCAGTGCCTAGGTCCTAGATCCGGGCATGAAAAAAAAACAGGTAAAATGGAGGTGACTGGGGGGGGAAATCTAATGTAGGAGTCGGGAAGGAGTTGAAAAAAATGGATTTGGCCATGACAGTGTCACTTACACATATAGACATGACATGCTGTAAAATATTTGTTTGGAATACTTAATTATTATATTATAATAACATGAGAAGACAGGCTTGACTAACATGCAAAAAACAAAAACATATATCAAACACCTGCTAGCTATGACGATGTCAAAAACTGAGAATGAGCAGATGCTGGTAATATTTTCTGAGATGAAACTCAACCACTGGGACTGTACACAACACTATAGTACTGCTCTAACTAAAGTGAAAAGAACATGAGTAAGCAGCTAAAGTAAGAGTAGCTTTGAGTTTCATATCTAATATAGCAACCTACATGGAATCCTCCATCATCAGAGTTGATCTCAGGCTGTGGGCCCAGTGTCAGGGAAAAAACGATCTCCACAAATGGCAGAATTGATGTGTGTCCAGGAAAGTTAATAACGGCAAGATCCTTGGCAGATCAGGACTCTCCTTCAGCCCCAGGCCAGTATGATGGGTAGCATCACTAATCCATTTACTCAGGTACTCCTGGGGAGTCCTTTGCTTTTCTGGGGTAAACGGAGGGTCTGGATGATGAGTGCTGTTATCGGCAAGTGATTCTCCATTTATGTTGTTGATGTCGGAAGGCAGTGCCTCAAGAGGCTCTCAGTCCATGTAGCCTTTGTGTATGCATCTGTATGCTCAACCAGAAGTTGGAAAATATTTCATTTAGATGGATCAATGTAGAATCCATGGAGCATTTGGGATGAGTGCAGGCCATATTCGTCAGGTGGAAGGGCAGCCTCCATCTTATTCACATAGCGTTGGCAAAGTGCCACCAGCCCTCACCTTGGAATACAAGCTATGAGCAGATTAAACAGCCCAGTATTGTCCAGTGGGGACAGTGGTATTCCCTGTGGGGGGGAGGGGTAAGAGAATAGCAGAACTAAACAGGGAGTTTTAGAGCAGCTTCTCCCCAGCTCCACCCTCAGTAGGCCGCAGCAGAGGTTCTCAGAGCCTTGGCGGATTGCAGGGTTGTAGTAATGTTGAATGACTCTAACCCCAGGCTTCAGAAGTGCTCTTCAGTGGGTTTGGCCGATTATAGACCAGGTTATCACCCCAACATTGACTTGGGTTGCAGGAAGATGAGCACCCCACGTTTGATTGGATGCTAGGCTCCGCATCCCAGTCATCTAATCTTCATGCCGATTGGCACAGACTAGATTAACTGACAGGAGGGGTAAAAGGATAATTTTTTTATCTCCGATTCTAGAAAAATCAAGATATTTGCTAGCCACTCTGCTAGCAGAATGTAGAAATTAAATGTGATTGTCTATCATTTAAGATTAAGTTGTATTTGTCATGACAGGTACCCTTTAAGTTTGTGATCAAGACCTTTTTTGAGCTATTGTTATGAATTAATTATTTTGTAACTAAACTATTTTAAGTTTAACATATGTACCTTCAGGGTTGCCATCATAACGCTTGGGGCCCTTTACAAACACAGTGGCTGTGACCCCACCAACCCATCCAAACATGCATATTCACACACATGATCCCAGACACACAGATACATACTCACAAACATATATATTCCTTCCAGGCACAATTACAGATAGGTACTCATACCAAAAAACAAACAGCCAGACAGGCATACACACAGTAATACTCAATGTCAGAAACATGTGGTGGAATCTCGGTAAAAATAAATTTAGTAGGCCGAGATTACCACGTGGCATGTGTACGTGCATATGCTGACGTATCGATCAGTTAGTTGCACGAGGCAAGATACGATCAGTAGTGTACGGAGCATGTGCAAGAATACAGGATGTAGTATTCCCCTCCTCCATTGTGCTGGACAAGCCATGCGGTCAAGCAGGAAGTTAATTCTTATTTGTATTGATTGGTCAAGAGAATGTGCGGGTGGAGCTTAATATGGGAGGAGTTATGTGCCTATATAAGGAGCCTGCACTATTGTCCGGGGCTCAGAACTTGTTGTATTTTGGTGACGCTAGTCCCTCTGAGTCCCGATCGGTGATCCAATAAAGAATCTCTTCCTTCCTGAAGAAACCTGTGTCCATCTCTCTGTGCTTCGCTTCCGTCAGTTTCTCCGGTATCATTTGGTGCATTGGCCGGGAAGCTCATCGTTCAACGGTAGCTGAGAGGCAGAGGCGTGAGACGGTCTATCTTTGCCCACGTTCTCTACGGCTGCACCCCTGAACTTCTGCGTGGACCTCCCTTCGTCTCGGCGCCACTGGTCTGTTGTCCAGGAGATCATCGGCCTCTACGTGAGAAGTGCTGGGGTGTCCCCGTCTGTAACGGATCGCCTGGCACCCCGACTTGGTACCTCCGTCAATGGATGCTCCTAGTGCTTCCTGAGGACTCCAAGCACTCTGGCAGACACCATAATCACCGAATCCGAGAAACCTTTAAATTCTCCCAAGCGTATGAATGCTGTAGACCATTGAATAGGAACCATACGAATAGGCTTGTACTCCTAGCAGTCAACTGGAACAGCATACAATAAATCCTTCCCCCAATAATGAGACGACACATCACTTTGAGGGTAAAACAGGAACTCTGGACTGTCTCATCCAGCCTGGCTTTTATTACAATAATACACATACAGGCCACACCCAGGGGGAGGCATAAAATAACCAATCACATACATGGTTCAGCCCACACATCCCCTCCCCTCAGATAACATTAAACCCAATTATCCGGTACACTTTTTCAGCCAAGTTCTGGATGTACCCCAAAACCCGGGGGTACACCTTTAAATCCAGCATCGCTGGATAGCCCTTATTCAGGGGGACAACATATCCAAAATTCAAGTAATTCGGATGAATGGTTCGGGAGATATGAGGTTCCAAAGATTTGACCGACCGCATGGGTAAAGTATCCGAAAACAGTTCCATGCATTTTGGCCCTGCGGTCGGTCACAAACAAGGGAATGAAAACAGGCGAATTGCCTGTGTTATAGAGCCTGGAGAGGGTTTGAATGAATTCCCTTGTTTGTGGGGTTCTTTCTACCGAACGGCGGGTCATTCGGTAGTTTCTATACGAATTTCTGGAAGTATGGAGGTCTCAGCGGTGTTTGCCTAGTCAAGTGTCCGATTTTAGTTCCAGACACTCGACGGCAAAACACCGCTGTTCGGTAGTTTAAGATGGCCGCCGCCACGTGTTTGTTTCCCGAATGGCGGCCACCCAGAGGACAAAGAATACATTACACTGATTGCCAATTACCCGTTTGCAACATTGTTGCAAACTGTAATTGGAGGCACACTTAGTCCTGGGTGGTCTGCTTGTTCGGTAGTTTCACTCAATATAATGAATGGAGTGATTCTACCGAACAATCAGGTGAATGCTGCATACATATCCCAGGTTAAACTCAACACATAAATACATATGTAATATTAAAGGCAGTATACTGGAATATGCTCCACAGTCTTAAAGGGACAGTAGTCCCAAAAGTCCCAATATATCCATTGCTGATTTTAAAGGGCCAGTAGCAGCAATATAAAGTACAATATGCCCCAAATAACCCAGGGGCCATAGTCAGCAGGTAGGAGGCTAGCAAACAGGCTTCTCCAGGGCCCAGTGGCGAGGTTGGTTTCGCCACATTTCTCCCCTTTTCCAAACAGACTAACAGGGTACCTGACCTCTTGCCGGTCAGTGCCCTTGTTAGTCCAGCAGCCCACCCACAAAACAGAAACAGCAGTACAGCCCACCCACAATGAATGGTTACTACACCTATGGAGTAATGGAAAAACTTGTCCAGGTCCAGGTGCCTCACCCCGGCTGTGTGGGGGACTGGTAGGCTGTTTTGGTGGGTTGCTGAGTGGGCAGAGACCAGCGGTACTCTGCCCTGGTGCCAGCACTACTACGGGAGTAGTCTGGTTGGAGCCTGGTTGCTGGAGACCGACTGTCTCCCCTTTAGCTGCGCAGCTCTGCTGCTGGAGACCGACTGTCTCCCCTTGAGTTACACAGCTCTGCTGCTGGAGACCGACTGTCTCCCCTTTAGTTACACAGCTCTGCTGCTGGAGACAGACTGGCTCCCCTTTGGCTAAACAGCCCTGTTGTAGGGGGGCAGGACCGACCGTCCCTACCCCCTGTGCTGGAAGTGCAGAGACCACGGTCCCATCTGCACAGGTGTGGGGCTTACAGTCTCCCCCTGGTACATTAAGCTGCCGCTGGGGAGAGGTGGTAACCAGCTCCTCTCCCATTAGAACACTCTGCCGCTGGGGAATGGAGACTGGGCTCTCTATTACCTGTACATTAATGATCCGCCGCTGGGGAGAGGTGGTAACAATCTCCTCTCCCATACATACTTTCCGCCTTTGTGGAGGGAGACCGACTGTCTCTCCTCCCAATACAGTGCCCTGCTGCTGGGGAAAGGAGACTGGGCTCCCTATTCCCTGCACATCAATGATCCGCTGCTGGGGAGAGGTGGTAGCAAGCTCCTCTCCCATACATACTTTCCGCCTTTGTGGAGGGAGACTGACTGTCTCTCCTCCCAATACATTGTCCTGCTGCTGGGGGGGGAGGTCGATGCTCTCCACTTTCTGTAACTCCAGCTCTAGTTGGGGATCTGGGCCGGTTGCCCAGCATCCCTGTAGGGCCGGTGGAGAGATCTCGGTCCCATCTCCACCTGCCTGCAGGGGGTCCTCCCAGGACCAGTCTATGAGGTCCTCTACCTCGGGTACCTCTGGTTGCTGTTGGGGAGGGAGACCGGTTGTCTCTTCCTCCAATAACCCATTCTGCCGCTGAGGAGTGAGACCGACTGTCTCCCCTCCCTGTAAAACATACTGCCGCTGGGGATCTGGGCCGGGTGCCCAGCATCCCTGTAGGGCCGGTAGAGAGACCTCGGTCCCATCTCCACCGGCCACTTCGGTTTCTTCCTCGTCCCACTCTACCTGTGGCTGGAGTTTCTCCCAACGTGCCCACTGGCCTTCCCTCAACGCCCTGTGTTGTAGGTTCCGGGTCACCATGTCCCACACGAACCGCACGTATTTCTCCTCTGGATTGGGTCCGTAAAACTTCAGGCGCAACCCTACCATCGTGCCAAACTCTAGTACGGAGTAGCTATACGCCATGCTTGCTGTAGCCACTGCTGGTTCCATTATGTTGCTGAAGATAGGGACGCTGCACAACTCCACACGTTACCGGTGTCTCTGAGCTGCTTCTCCTCGCACTAGGACGCCATCCCACCGCTTGCCACCAATGTAACGGATCGCCTGGCACCCCGACTTGGTACCTCCGTCAATGGATGCTCCTAGTGCTTCCTGAGGACTCCAAGCACTCTGGCAGACACCATAATCACCGAATCCGAGAAACCTTTAAATTCTCCCAAGCGTATGAATGCTGTAGACCATTGAATAGGAACCATACGAATAGGCTTGTACTCCTAGCAGTCAACTGGAACAGCATACAATAAATCCTTCCCCCAATAATGAGACGACACATCACTTTGAGGGTAAAACAGGAACTCTGGACTGTCTCATCCAGCCTGGCTTTTATTACAATAATACACATACAGGCCACACCCAGGGGGAGGCATAAAATAACCAATCACATACATGGTTCAGCCCACACATCCCCTCCCCTCAGATAACATTAAACCCAATTATCCGGTACACTTTTTCAGCCAAGTTCTGGATGTACCCCAAAACCCGGGGGTACACCTTTAAATCCAGCATCGCTGGATAGCCCTTATTCAGGGGGACAACATATCTAAAATTCAAGTAATTCGGATGAATGGTTCGGGAGATATGAGGTTCCAAAGATTTGACCGACCGCATGGGTAAAGTATCCGAAAACAGTTCCATGCATTTTGGCCCTGCGGTCGGTCACAAACAAGGGAATGAAAACAGGCGAATTGCCTGTGTTATAGAGCCTGGAGAGGGTTTGAATGAATTCCCTTGTTTGTGGGGTTCTTTCTACCGAACGGCGGGTCATTCGGTAGTTTCTATACGAATTTCTGGAAGTATGGAGGTCTCAGCGGTGTTTGCCTAGTCAAGTGTCCGATTTTAGTTCCAGACACTCGACGGCAAAACACCGCTGTTCGGTAGTTTAAGATGGCCGCCGCCACGTGTTTGTTTCCCGAATGGCGGCCACCCAGAGGACAAAGAATACATTACACTGATTGCCAATTACCCGTTTGCAACATTGTTGCAAACTGTAATTGGAGGCACACTTAGTCCTGGGTGGTCTGGTTGTTCGGTAGTTTCACTCAATATAATGAATGGAGTGATTCTACCGAACAATCAGGTGAATGCTGCATACATATCCCAGGTTAAACTCAACACATAAATACATATGTAATATTAAAGGCAGTATACTGGAATATGCTCCACAGTCTTAAAGGGACAGTAGTCCCAAAAGTCCCAATATATCCATTGCTGATTTTAAAGGGCCAGTAGCAGCAATATAAAGTACAATATGCCCCAAATAACCCAGGGGCCATAGTCAGCAGGTAGGAGGCTAGCAAACAGGCTTCTCCAGGGCCCAGTGGCGAGGTTGGTTTCGCCACACCGTCGATGAGTGTGAACTCAGGTTCAGGAACGAGGAGGTAAGACAACTGCTGTTTTAGACGGCAGACCCACTAGGGGTATACCGATTGTGCGGTAGGCCCATAAGGGGTTATTTGTGTATGGAATCTGCCCCCTCTGTCGGAGGGAAGGAGCGAAGGCGCACCGCTCAATCGAACGCTCTTTAGTCAGACCGTTTGATTTGGTTAGTCAGGCGGGGTCCTGTGTAAATAGCCCTAGCCGGACACCGGTGTCTTGTCTAGACTAGCGTTCTAGGGTGTATATTACGTTCGCTAGGTCGGAGGGACCGGGAGACTAAGCGGCGCCTGTGTAAATTCGGTTCGCTAGCTCTCAACCTATCTTGGCTAAGTGGGAAGGCGTGTAAATTTGGAACCCACTAGATTTTTGATAGTAATCGACTAAGAGGCGCCTGTGTAAATTCGGTCCTCTAGCTCGCTATATGTGGTGCTTGGGCAGTGTGGCTAACCAAAACGGGTGTATATAGTTTTAGGTAGTCCATCAAGGTACTGGCCAATAGTTTAGTTGGGAATTGTAAATGTGATAAAGATTGTTTAGTAAAGTGTATATCTTGTTAGATAGCGCGAGCTCAGCCGTCTAGCGAGAGTGTTAATAGTGTGTTGCTGTATTATAGTGCACGGTACCATAACCCTGTATATTTACTGACACTGTATATAAGTACTAATAATTGTTGTCCATTGCATGTTTAACACCATAACCACTAATAATTGTATTGTGACCTTAACTTGTGCTTTGACCTATGCTAACCGTACTGTAACCACTATTTGTAAAAGACGATGTTACTGGGGTGTGTTATAGACGGGTAATTCGTATATAGAGAATTATAGCGTGGGTGACTGTATAGTTTCGCCAAAGGGCATAATATTGATTATCTAGTGACTGGTGTAACAGCTGTGTGTGTACGGGAATTCCCTGAGTGTTTATTGTGTTATTGTGTACGTTTCACTTGGTAACTGTACCACGTGGTGCTGTTGCCAGAGGAAACGGGTGTGACTGTTGAATAGTACGCGTGCATAGTATTCGTTGTCAACGACGTTCCATTGATAAGTATGGGCGCGTCGCAGTCAACGATTCCGGATCCCTTAGGTTGTATGGTGAAGAATTTTAAAAAGGGATTCAAAACTTGTGATTTTGGGGTTAAAATGTCTCCTGTACGTTTGGTCACTTTGTGTACTAGGGAGTGGCCTACTTTGGTTGCGACATGGCCGCCACGTGGCAGTTTGGATCCAACTCTGGTACAGCGCTTACACGTGGCTGTATCGGGTAGGCCTGAACTTTACGGCCAGTTTCCTTATATTGATTGTTGGAGACAGGCCGTAAATGACTCGCCAAAATGGCTTCAGACATGCCACGAGGAGCAGTGTCGCCTCATGGTAGCTAGGACTTGTTTGTCCACTAGGACTGGTGTTAGGCCCATTTTGGACACGCCCCCTGAGTCCGAGATCCCTTTGCCGCCCCCTTACTTTCCGTTAAGAGGAAGTGACGCAAATGCAGGAAGTCCTGCAACCCTTCCCTCATTACCCTCATCCACTTCCGCTTCCTCCTCCAGTACAGAATCCACCCCCTCTCGTACTAAATCTCCCCTTCCGGAATCAGAGCCAACCCCCATTAGATCCGAATATCCTGATTTGGCGCCACTTCAGACTTCCGGTCAAGCTTCTTCTAGCTCGACTCGAAGTGTTTTATTTACAACCTTTTCCCAAAACCAAGCTCCCACATCCCCATACCCTATTTCTCCCCGACTGGAACCCATAACTGACGCCCCTCCACGTAGCCCCATACAAACCCGACAACTGACCGGTACCCAACAATTAAAACACTATCAGATGCCTCTTCGTCTGAATCCTGGGCCAGCCTATATCGATGCCGCAGGCCAAATGGCACATGCTGACCCAGTCTTCGTATATGTCCCGTTCACGACAACCGATCTCTTAAATTGGAAGACCCACAATTCCTCGTATACTGAGAAACCACAAGCTATGACTGATCTGTTCACCTCAATAGTACAGACACATAACCCGACATGGGCTGATTGCCAGCAGTTATTAATGACTTTGTTCAACAATGAGGAAAGGACAAGAATTAATCAAGCGGCCATTAAAGCGCTAGAGGATAAAGCCCGTACTTTGAATCAAGCCAATCCATCAGCATGGGCCGCAACACATTATCCCAACACCGATCCCGATTGGAATGTAAATGGTGCTGATATGGTTCAACTCAGAGCCTATAGAGACGCTATAATTGCTGGCATGAAAGCCGGAGGAAAGAAAGCCATTAATATGTCGAAGACAGTTGAGGTGATTCAGAAAAGTGATGAAGCGCCCAGTGTCTTTTATGACCGATTATTGGAGGCATACCGCTTGTATACCCCCTTTAATCCGGAAGACGCAGATAATTCCCGAATGGTGAACTCCGCCTTTGTCAGCCAAGCTTACGGAGATATTAAGCGCAAGCTACAGAAGTTAGAAGGGTTTGCAGGTATGTCCATCACCCAACTAATGGAGGTAGCGAATAAGGTGTATATGAACAGGGAAACAGAAAGTAAGAAAGAGGAAGAGCGCAAGATGCGTAAAAAGGCAGATATGTTAGCGGTAGCGATCGCAGGCGTAGATAGACGGGGCCCAGATAGAGGCGATAGTAGATGGAGTAGGGAGCCTTTGAGTAGGAATCAGTGCGCGTATTGCAAGGAAGAAGGGCATTGGAGGAACGAATGTCCACAAAGAGAGCAGTACGAGAGAGACCAACCCAGGGCAGGTTACGGAAACTTTAGAGGCAGAGTGAGAGGTAGAGGAGGCCCCGGAGGGAGTAATGGTAATAGAGGGAGCAATGGGAACAGAGGAAGTGTTAGGGAAGATAGGTATTTCCCAGCAGCGCAAAGGTCCCGCGATAGAGAAGGCAGGGACTTTGTAGGATTGGCTGACACGGTCATGGAGGACTATTGATACCGACCGGGCTCCATCCCCCTTGGTCGAGCGGAGCCTATGGTCGATGTATCAATAGAGGGAAAAAGGAGTGCGTTCATGATCAACACTGGTGCTGAACATTCAGTGGTGACTAATCTAGTTGCTCCACCATCTGGAAGGACTATTACTGTAATAGGAGCAACTGGAAGAAGTGCTGAAAAACCGGTTCTTAAAAGTCGACTCTGTACATTGGGAGGCCACGTAGTAAAACATCAATTCCTTTATATGCCTGAATGTCCAGTCCAATTGCTGGGACGTGATATGCTATCAAAATTACAAGCGCAGATTACGTTCCTACCAAATGGAACAACATCCTTAAAGTTTAATGGACCTTCAGGTATTATGACATTATCCGTACCAAAGGAAGAAGAGTGGCGACTTTATACAGCGTTGACTAACCAAAACCCTAGGAGTGATGAGTCCTTATTCAACATACCAGGAGTTTGGGCAGAGAACAACCCACCAGGACTGGCCCGCAATATTCCACCTATTAAAATTGAACTAAAACTTGGGGTTTATCCAGTGAGCCTAAGACAATACCACATCCCGCAGAAGGCTAAGAAGAACATCCAATCTTATCTGGATAAGTTCATACGGTATGGTATCCTAAAATTCTGTACTTCCCCCTGGAACACCCCATTGCTGCCTGTTCAAAAGCCCGGTACAGATGAGAATCGACCTGTGCAGGACTTGAGAGCAGTCAATGATGCGGTTGTTAGTATACATCCAGTTGTACCCAATCCATATAACCTGCTAGCTTTAATTCCGGGCGGGGCTACTTACTTTACAGTCTTAGACCTCAAAGATGCCTTCTTTTGCCTCCGAATTGCCGCAGAAAGTCAATGTATTTTCGCTTTCCAATGGGAGAACGCTGTAACGGGCTCAAAACGCCAAATGACCTGGACAAGACTGCCCCAAGGATTTAAAAATTCACCTACCCTATTTGGTTCAGCTCTAAGTCAAGATCTACTGGATTTCGAGTCCATCCCAGGAGAGTGTGTATTGTTACAATATGTAGATGACTTGTTGATAGCAGCAGTTACAAAAGAAATCTGTCAGCAAGCAACGCACGATCTACTACACATTCTCTGGAAGGCAGGATACAAGGTGTCTAGAAAGAAGGCTCAGTTGTGTTTGCCAACTGTCAAATATCTGGGATTCCATATCTCTGAAGGTCAAAGAATTATGGGGCCAGAGAGAAAAGAAGCTGTGTGCCAAATACCGATACCCAAGAATAGAAGACAAGTGCGAGAATTCTTGGGGGCAGCAGGCTTCTGTAGGATATGGATTCCCAGCTACGCGATACTGGCAAAACCTCTGTATGCAGCTATCAAAGGTACAGAGCACGACCCCTTCTTATGGACTCAAGAACAGCAAACGGCATTTGAAGATGTGAAGAAGGCTTTGATGAGTGCCCCAGCATTAGGTCTACCTGATCACACACGACCATTCTACCTGTATGTACATGAGCAAAGAAGAATGGCTGTGGGAGTATTGACACAGTACTTGGGATCATGGCAAAGACCTGTTGCCTACATGTCTAAGCAATTGGATGCAGTGGCCAGCGGACTTCCACCTTGTCTAAGAGCCGTAGCTGCAGCCACCCTGCTAGTAGCTGAAGCTGATAAACTCACTCTGGGTCAAGAACTTTATGTACGAGTCCCACATGCAGTACAGACGTTGTTGGATTACAAAGGAAATCATTGGTTTAGTAACAGCCGTATGACTAAGTATCAAGCAATGTTGTGTGAAAACCCAAGAGTGCATTTAGAGACTGTAAACACCTTAAATCCAGCTACCCTTTTGCCACAACCTACTGAAAGTCAACATGATTGTTTGGAAGTAATGGTTGAAGTATTCTCAAGTAGACCAGATCTTCGTGATTTTCCCATCCAGAACCCCGATGTTCAATATTATACCGACGGCAGTAGTTATGTGAAAGAAGGGATCCGCTATGCAGGATATGCAGTAACAACAATAGACAAGGTGATAGAAGCTCGGCCACTGGCGAAAGGAACATCAGCACAAAAGGCAGAATTGATAGCACTGACACGAGCGTTACAATTGGCTGAAGGTTTAAGAGTGAACATCTACACGGACTCCAAGTATGCGTTTTTAACCACTCATGCCCACGGAGCTTTGTATAAAGAAAGAGGACTACTGAATTCAGAAGGCAAAGAAATCAAATACGCAGCTGAAATCCTACAACTATTGGAAGCAGTGTGGGAGCCGAAAGAAGTCGGTATCATACATTGTCGAGCGCATCTGAGAGGAGATGGTGATGTAACCAAAGGAAATCGGATGGCAGATAGTGCAGCTAAGCGTGCTGCTGAATCAGGAAGACAGGAATATGTGGGGCATAGAGCTGCTCTTATACCAACTCCACTGTCCCAATGGACTCCAGTTTATACAGCTCAAGAAGAGGAGTGGTTAAAGACTGAACCAGGAAAGTATTTGGAGAACAAGTGGTATCAGTTAGAAGATGGAAGAATAGTCATTCCAGCATCACTAGCGGTAGAAATTGTCCAAAATTATCACAACGGGACACATTCTGGGAGAGACAGCACAGAAGAATCTCTCAGAAAACATTTCTACATACCAAGATTGTCCAACTTGACTCAGGCCATTGTACGAAGATGTGTAACGTGTGCTAAAAATAATGCAAGACAAGGACCAGTAAAGCCACCAGGAGTCCAGTTTATGGGGGGACTCCCCATGTCCGATTTACAAATTGACTTTACAGTGATGCCTAAATCGGGTGGATATCGTTACCTGCTGGTAATTGTGTGCACCTATTCAGGCTGGGTAGAAGCATGTCCTACTCGTACAGAAAAAGCAGGAGAAGTTGTGAGATTCCTGCTACGAGAAATAATACCCCGATATGGACTACCCTGTTCTATAGGATCGAACAATGGTCCAGCTTTTGTTCATCAGTGCCTACAACAACTGACTCATATGCTTGGTATAAAGTGGAGGCTTCATACAGCATATAGACCCCAGAGTTCTGGTAAGGTAGAGAGAATGAATAGAACTATTAAGAATCAGTTGGCTAAAATGTGTCAGGAAACCCAACTTAAGTGGAACGTTCTCTTACCCATAGCTCTATTGCGAATCCGCAGTACCACTACCAGAAGGATGGGCCTCTCTCCTTTTGAAATCATGTATGGGCGACCACCTCCCGTACTTGGTAACTTAAGGGGGGATTTGAGTCAGTTGGGAGAAGGAATTACCCGGCAGCAGGTTGTAGAGTTGGGTAAGACTATGGAGGAGGTACAGAAATGGGTACAAGATAGATTACCTGTGAATATTTATCCCCCAGTTCATAGTTACCATCCAGGAGACCAAGTGTGGATTAAAGAGTGGAATAATGTACCGTTAGGGCCCAAGTGGAGAGGTCCTTATGTTGTTCTTTTGTCTACCCCTACAGCGATAAAAGTAGCCGAAGTGACTCCGTGGATACATCACTCCAGGGTTAAACCAGCAGCAGTCGATTCTTGGCAAGTTACAGCAGATCCAGAAAATCCCTGCAAGATCCGGTTAAAACGCACGACTCAGTCGGAGTAACGAGGAACTATTGTGGATTACAAAATTTTATTATTTTTGGGATTTGGTGCGTGAGTGAGAAGGCCATAATAAAGCCTGTCCGCCCACCGACGTATAGTGTATAAGCCAGGGAAAGTCTCGAAGGGACTCCTGTGAAGACGAGCAGAACTCCATTCCCTGCAGCCCTTACATCCTGGAAGCTGAGGTGCCTTCGCACGGACGAAGACTGAGGATGACGGCGAAAGATGTGTTGATGATAATGTTTATTTATGTGTATTGTAACGGATCACCTGGCACCCCGACTTGGTACCTCCGTTAAAAGATGCTCCTAGCGCTTCCAGAGGACTCCAAGCACTCCACCAGACACCATAATCACCGAATCCAAGAAACCTTTAAATTCTCCCAAGCGTATGAATGCTGTAGACCATTGAATAGGAACCATACGAATAGGCTTGTACCCCTAGCAGTCAACTGGAACAGCATACAATAAATCCTTCCCCCAATAATGAGACGACACATCACTTTGAGGTTAAAACAGGAACTCTCGACTGGCTCATCCAGCCTGGCTTTTATTACACTAATCCACATACAGGCCACACCCAGGGGGAGGCATAAAATAACCAATCACATACATGGTTCAGCCCACACATCCCCTCCCCTCAGATAACATTAAACTCAATTATCCGGTACACATTTTCAGCCAAGTTCTGGATGTACCCCAAAACCCGGGGGTACACCTTTAAATCCAGCATCGCTGGATAGCCCTTATTCAGGGGGACAACATATTCAAAATTCAAGTAATTCGGATGAATGGTTCGTGAGATATGGGGTTCCAAAGATTTGACCGACCGCATGGGTAAAGTATCCGAAAACAGTTCCATGCATTTTGGCCCTGCGGTCGGTCACAAACAAGGGAATGAAAACAGGCGAATTGCCTGTGTTATAGAGCCTGGAGAGGGTTTGAATGAATTCCCTTGTTTATGGGGCTCTTTCTACCGAACGGCGGGTCATTCGGTAGTTTCCATACGAATTTCTGGAAGTATGGAGGTCTCAGCGGTGTTTGCCTAGTCAAGTGTCCGATTTTAGTTCCAGACACTCGACGGCAAAACACCGCTGTTCGGTAGTTTAAGATGGCCGCCGCCACGTGTTTATTTCCCGAATGGCTGCCACCCAGAGGACAAAGACCACACTGCACTGATTGCCAATTACCTGTTTGCAACATTGTTGCAAACGGTAATTGGAGGCACACTCATTCCTGGGTGGTCTGGTTGTTCGGTAGTTTCACTCAATATACTGAATGGAGTGATTCTACCGAACAATCAGAATGCTGCATACAAATCACCCAGGATAAACTTAACACATCTATAAATACATATATAATATTACAGGCAGTACACTTGAATATGCTTCACAATCTTAAAGGGACAGTAGTCCCAAAAGTCCCAATATGTCCATAGATGCTGTTAAAAGGGCCAGTAGCAGCAATATACAGTACAATATGCCCCAAATAACCCAGGGGCCATAGTCAGTAGGTAGGAGGCTAGCAAACAGGCTTCTCCAGGGCCCAGTGGCGAGGTTGGTTTCGCCACATTTCTCCCCTTTTCCAAACAGACTAACAGGGTACCTGACCTCTTGCCGGTCAGTGCCCTTGTTAGTCCAGCAGCCCACCCACAAAACAGAAACAGCAGTACAGCCCACCCACAATAAATGGTTACTACACCTGAGTAATGGAAAAACTTGTCCAGGTCCAGGTGCCTCACCCCGGCTGTGTGGGGGACTGGTAGGCTGTTTTGGTGGGTTGCTGAGTGGGCAGAGACCAGCGGTACTCTGCCCTGGTGCCAGCACTACTACAGGAGTAGTCTGGTTGGAGCCTGGTTGCTGGAGACCGACTTTCTCCCCTTTGGCTAAACAGCCCTGTTGTGGGGGGGCAGGACCGACCGTCCCTACCCCCTGTGCTGGAAGTGCAGAGACCACGGTCCCATCTGCACAGGTGTGGGGCTTACAGTCTCCCCCTGGTACATTAAGCTGCCGCTGGGGAGAGGTGGTAACCAGCTCCTCTCCCATTAGAACACTCTGCCCATTGATGATCTGCCGCTGGGGAGAGGAGGTAACAATCTCCTCTCCCATGCCTACTTTCAGTCTTTGTGGAGGGAGACCGACTGTCTCTCCTCCCAATTCAGTGTCCTGCTGCTGGGGAATAGAGACTGGGCTCTCTATTCCCAAAAAATCACGCTGCTGCTGGGGGGTAGGACCAACTACCTCTGCCCCCTGTAACTCAGCCTTCCGCTGGGGAGGGAGGACGCTGCTCTCCTCTCCCTGCACTTCACACTGCCTTCCCGGCATATCACTCTGCTGCTGGGGGGTAGGACCAACTACCTCTGCCCCCTGTAACTCAGCCTGCCGCTGGGGAATGGAGACTGGGCTCCCAATTCCCAACAAATCACACTGCCGCTGGGGAGGGAGGACGGCCCCTTCAGCTCCCTGTAGCTTGGGCGCAGAGACCACGGTCCCATCTGCGCTGGTGTGGGGCTTACTGTCTCCCCTTGGTGTGCTAAGCTGCTGCTGGGGAGAGGGGGTAACAAACTCCACTCCCTTACACACTTTCAGCCGCTGGGGAGCAGGGCTGACCCTCTGTACTCCCTGTAGGCAGGGCGCAGAGACCACGGTCCCATCTGCGCTGGTGAGGGGCTTACTGTCTCCCCTTGGTGAGCTGTGCTGCCGCTGGGGAGAGGTAATAACAAACTCCTCTCCCTTACACACCTTCAACCGCTGGGGAGAGGGGATAACAGGCTCCTCTCCCTGCACCGTAGACTGCCGCTGGGGAGCCAGAACGGCACCTTCAGCTCCCTGTAACGCACACTGCCGCTGGGGATCTGGGCCGACTGCCCAGCATCCCTGTAGGGCCGGTAGAGAGACCGCAGTCCCATCTCCACCTGCCATTGGTGGGTCTTCCCAGGACCAATCCGTGAGGCCCCTCAACATTTGTGAGTAAGGGCCACCTGCTTCCCCACCTGGCAACTCTGGTTGCTGCTGGGGATCTGGGCCGGCTGCCCAGCATCCCGGTGGAGTGACCTTGGTCCCATCTCTACCTGCCTGTTGTGGTTCCTCACAGGACCAGTCTATGAGGACCCCCACTTCGGGTTCCTCCCGCCGCCTCAGGGAAAGACGGCTAACCTCCTCGGATGCAGCCTCTACCCGGCTGCTGTAACGCTCCTGCTGCTGAGCATACTTCCTCTCTTTTGCCAACCGGAATTCTCGGTCCAGCCTTGTGTTTCGCTCGGCCATGACCTGGTTCCAGATCACCCGGCGTGTCTCCATGGGTATATCATCCCCATACTCAGCCACTCGCTGCCTCACCTCGGCCAGCCAATCATCTCCAGAGCCAGAACCTTCCATACTTGTCTGCTCCCAGGGGCGCTGCACGACTGCTAGCGTTGCCCTCAATTGTAAATCCAAACGCACTGTGTCTCCGAGCTGCTTTACCTCGCACTAGGACGCCATCCCACCGCTGCCACCAATGTAACGGATCACCTGGCACCCCGACTTGGTACCTCCGTTAAAAGATGCTCCTAGCGCTTCCAGAGGACTCCAAGCACTCCACCAGACACCATAATCACCAAATCCAAGAAACCTTTAAATTCTCCCAAGCGTATGAATGCTGTAGACCATTGAATAGGAACCATACGAATAGGCTTGTACCCCTAGCAGTCAACTGGAACAGCATACAATAAATCCTTCCCCCAATAATGAGACGACACATCACTTTGAGGTTAAAACAGGAACTCTCGACTGGCTCATCCAGCCTGGCTTTTATTACACTAATCCACATACAGGCCACACCCAGGGGGAGGCATAAAATAACCAATCACATACATGGTTCAGCCCACACATCCCCTCCCCTCAGATAACATTAAACTCAATTATCCGGTACACATTTTCAGCCAAGTTCTGGATGTACCCCAAAACCCGGGGGTACACCTTTAAATCCAGCATCGCTGGATAGCCCTTATTCAGGGGGACAACATATTCAAAATTCAAGTAATTCGGATGAATGGTTCGTGAGATATGGGGTTCCAAAGATTTGACCGACCGCATGGGTAAAGTATCCGAAAACAGTTCCATGCATTTTGGCCCTGCGGTCGGTCACAAACAAGGGAATGAAAACAGGCGAATTGCCTGTGTTATAGAGCCTGGAGAGGGTTTGAATGAATTCCCTTGTTTATGGGGCTCTTTCTACCGAACGGCGGGTCATTCGGTAGTTTCCATACGAATTTCTGGAAGTATGGAGGTCTCAGCGGTGTTTGCCTAGTCAAGTGTCCGATTTTAGTTCCAGACACTCGACGGCAAAACACCGCTGTTCGGTAGTTTAAGATGGCCGCCGCCACGTGTTTATTTCCCGAATGGCTGCCACCCAGAGGACAAAGACCACACTGCACTGATTGCCAATTACCTGTTTGCAACATTGTTGCAAACGGTAATTGGAGGCACACTCATTCCTGGGTGGTCTGGTTGTTCGGTAGTTTCACTCAATATACTGAATGGAGTGATTCTACCGAACAATCAGAATGCTGCATACAAATCACCCAGGATAAACTTAACACATCTATAAATACATATATAATATTACAGGCAGTAC
Source organism: Pelobates fuscus (assembly GCF_036172605.1). Lineage (NCBI taxonomy): Eukaryota > Metazoa > Chordata > Amphibia > Anura > Pelobatidae > Pelobates > Pelobates fuscus. The sequence goes on along the minus strand of NC_086319.1, from coordinate 281,717,079 downwards.
ACTTGAATATGCTTCACAATCTTAAAGGGACAGTAGTCCCAAAAGTCCCAATATGTCCATAGATGCTGTTAAAAGGGCCAGTAGCAGCAATATACAGTACAATATGCCCCAAATAACCCAGGGGCCATAGTCAGTAGGTAGGAGGCTAGCAAACAGGCTTCTCCAGGGCCCAGTGGCGAGGTTGGTTTCGCCACATGTATTTTTATATTCAGGAAGGTAGAGGTACCGACACTCCTAGCTGTGAGGTATGCATTAAGACTACAAGAACAGGTAACCATATTTCCCAAACCCTAATTTGGCATTCACAATACGAGTGTAAAGGAGATGTATCGAGATGTAGATACCTAAATATAGACTATAGTGTGTGCCATTTAGGAGTAGGAGAACCTAAGTGCTTCAGTCCAGAGTATCAACCTCGTACAATTTGGTTGACTCTCAGGAATGGAGATCCTCAGGGGACCCTAATTAATAAGACGGTGTTAGAATCCGTACATTCTTCGGGTGTTCTGCTATTTGATGCATGTAAAGCGATATCAAGTGGTAGAAAGCCGTGGAATGTATGTGGGGATCTTAGATGGGAGAGGACGTATGGGTCTAATGATAAATATATTTGTCCCAGTAGTAAAAATAAATATGTGAGTCCTAGATGCCCAAATAAAGACTATAACTTTTGCCCATATTGGTCTTGTGTGGGGTGGGCAACTTGGGGACAGACAGTAGACAAAGACATGATAGTGACTAAGTTGCCTACCAGTCCATATTGTAAGTCTATGGAATGCAACCCAGTCCATATACTTATAAATAACCCCGATAAGTTCTTAGACAAGTATGGTAATTTATTACGGTTTTAAATATACGGGACGGGTTTAGATCCTGGGACAGTATTGTTTATAGGGATAGAGACTGATACGGTATCCTCCCAAACTCATCAAGTATACCATTCCTTTTATGAAGAGATGAGCATAGATAATAAGATCCCCCATAATGCTAAAAACCTGTTCATTGATTTAGCTGAAAGTATTGCCGGTAGTCTTAATGTTACCAACTGCTATGTGTGTGGAGGTACTAACATGGGAGACCAATGGCCTTGGGAAGCAAAGGAGGTAATGTCCGGTTCTGAGGCAGTTGACCAATTAATATCTACACAAGCCGATTATCATATGAGTGTTAGAGGTAAATCTGAGTGGAGATTAAAGACCTCCATCATAGGTTATGTTTGCATAGCAAGGAAAGGAATAATGTATAATACTTCTGTAGGAGAATTAACTTGTCTAGGGCAAAAAGCTTTTGATGATGATACAAAGAATACAACTTGGTGGTCGGCTTCAAATGTCTCAGAACCATCTAACCCGTTTGCTAGATACGCCAATTTAAAGGATGTGTGGTTTGATTTATCCATCACATCTACCTGGAGAGCCCCAGCAAATTTGTACTGGATCTGTGGTAAGAAAGCCTATTCGGAGTTGCCACAGGACTGGGAAGGGGCATGTGTGTTGGGTATGCTCAAACCATCCTTCTTCTTGTTACCTATTGAAACAGGTGAGACTTTAGGTGTTAAAGTGTATGATGTGAATCATAGGAAGAAAAGGGGACCCATAGAGATAGGTGCCTGGGAAGATGATGAATGGCCTCCCCAGCGTATCATAGATTATTATGGGCCAGCCACGTGGGCAGAAGATGGTACCTTTGGTTATAGAACCCCTATTTATATGCTCAACCGTATTATAAGATTACAGGCGGTGGTTGAGATTATTACTAACGAAACATCACAAGCGCTCAATCTTCTAGCGAAGCATAATACCAGGATGAGGACAGCAGTCTACCAAAATAGATTAGCCTTGGATTACCTTTTAGCAGTAGAGGGAGGTGTATGTGGGAAGTTTAACCTGAGCAATTGCTGTCTTCAAATAGATGACGAAGGGCAAGCAATAGCTGAGCTTACTAGCCATATGGTTAAACTAGCGCATGTGCCTACTCAGGTATGGAAAGGGTATAATCCAAGTAGTTGGTTTGGTAGCTGGTATGAGTGGTTTGGAGGGCTTAAGGCAGTGGTAGGTGGAGTCCTACTGATTTTAATGTTGTGTCTACTCCTGCCGTGTCTTATACCCTTAGTAGTTAGGTCTGTGCAAAGCCTGATAGAAAATATAGCAGAGAGGAAGGCTGCTGCACAGATAGAGGGGATTTATAAATATGAGGCTCTAGATCAGGGAGAACCAATGCAGGAAGATGAGTGTTGAAGATTCACATCATAAGTTAAGTCTGGTCTGGTTCAGGGTAACTTGCGGTGTATGCAAACTAAGGTTAAGTGATGCCTCAAGTAATTGTGAAATATCAAGAGGCATCAAAGGGGGGAATGTGGTGGAATCTCGGTAAAAATAAATTTAGTAGGCCGAGATTACCACATGGCATGTGTACGTGCATATGCTGACGTATCGATCAGTTGGTTGCACGAGGCAAGATACGATCAGTAGTGTACGGAGCATGTGCAAGAATACAGGATGTAGTATTCCCCTCCTCCATTGTGCTGGACAAGCCATGCGGTCAAGCAGGAAGTTAATTCTTATTTGTATTGATTGGTCAAGAGAATGTGCGGGTGGAGCTTAATATGGGAGGAGTTATGTGCCTATATAAGGAGCCTGCACTATTGTCCGGGGCTCAGAACTTGTTGTATTTTGGTGACGCTAGTCCCTCTGAGTCCCGATCGGTGATCCAATAAAGAATCTCTTCCTTCCTGAAGAAACCTGTGTCCATCTCTCTGTGCTTCGCTTCCGTCAGTTTCTCCGGTATCAACACATACAGATACCAATACACACATATCCACTGACAAGCATACACCTAAAGCCAGACACACACATGCACAAGCATAAACAGATGCACACACAAAATCAAATACTGAACTTTAAGATGTTCTAGCCACCTTCCTCTCTGCCTAGCTTTTGCCATAAGGGTGACTTCACTGGAGTTCAGGGGTATTAAGGGACACTATAGTTACCCAGACCACTTCATCTCATTAAATTGGTGTGGGTGCAATGTCCCTTTCCCTGTTCTGATAAAATAATTACATTGCAGGGTTAAGACTGCCTTAAGTGGCACTTCCTGCTTGCTAGGCAACTTTTGTTTGGCTTACTAATGATGGATGTCCTCACGCTCTGCATGAGCATGGAATCATGTGAGTACCGTAGTTTTTGTTTTAACCCTTACAGTGCGGTGGGGAAGGAGGAAGAGCACAAAGAAGTTGGGCCAGAGGGAGCTAAAGTGCTAGGAAAACAGATTTGTATTCCTAGCATTTTAGTGTTCCTTTAGGCTGTGGTTATAAGTTGTGCTAAGTCAGATGTCCCTATCCTCCCACAATGCTTTCTTTGAGTGCTGGGATGAAGAGATCGGACATCATTGTCTGCCTGTGCAGCTGTACTTGGGATGAATGGGAGAAGTTTGTACCATTTTATAAAAAAGGCCTGTTACAAACTACTATTTGTAACTGGCCCTTTAAATGGCAAATTGCCCTGCTTCCCTGGATTGTGGAGAAGCCTATTTTCCAGCCTCCTTCCTCATGACTATGGCCCCTGGAACATTGTGCCCCTGAAAACATATGAACTTTTATTGGGTGTGAATGGCCCTTTAAGAACCGTCTGGGGACATATTGTGACTTTGCTGAACAATGCCCCTTTAAGACTATGTCCCCAGACCTGTAAAATAACTTGTTCCTGGCTTTCTCCCACTTGGTTCAGTAAATAGGGCTTACTGAACCAAGTACCACACAGGCGGACCACCCAGAAGTTAAAGTGTGCAGGCAATTTACCTCCCAGGCTGTGAGGTTACTGCCGGTTAATTGCCGAGCGCTGGATGGCCGCCATTCGACAGCCGAACACGTGGCGGCGGCCATCTCAGTTCATTCGAACGCGGTCAGCGGTGTATGCTAAAGATTCGGTGGAACTAAAATCGGATGCGCAAATACTCGAACACCGCTGACCCTTACCTTCTCCCATACGGAACTTGCAGCTCCAGAGACTAAGTCCCATTCGAAGATGTTTATGTTTGATGCATGCTGAGTCTAAATATGTAATTTTTATGGAGATTGAATGTATGGTTTTAAAGTTACAGTGTATGTGTAAAAACTGTATTTTTACTGTATGTAATAATTATGTTAACTGCTTATCTGAGGGGAGAGGATGTGTGGGTTGTACTGTTATTTGATTGGTTATTTTATGCCTCCCCCTGTGTGTGGTCTGTATGTGCACAACCGTAATAAAAACCAGGCTGGGTGTGCCAGCACCTCAGACCTCTTCTGACCCTCTAACTTGCAGCATTGACTCATGTTTGTATGGGACAGCTATAATCACTACAGGGATTGCTATGCTCTTCATACTCCCTTAGCTACTGAGCTCTTGTAAGAGCTCTTGTTCCTGATCCTGCTTCGCTCTACAGAAGGAAGAGGTTCACCTACTGGAACCTGGAGCCTGGTCGTAGGTCCAGGGCACAGAGCAGACGGCGAGATACCAGCCCAGCAGCGGTGGTTCGTGGAGTCTGCAGTGCTTATGGTGGCTACGGTGCTGATGGTCCTTTGGTGAGCACTAGGAGCATCCTTTTCTACGGTCCAACTTCCAGCCAGCCTGGAGGCATACCGTAACAAGGCCCATGCCACCAGAGAAGTGAAATGCGGTCCAGTACCAACCATACCACATAGCATTACAAGGCCCTATGTGGGCCCTAAAACACAGCCAAATACCCAAATGTAACCTCCTGATGGCAGCCCTGTGTATCCTATTTTATAGGTTTTTTTTTTATATACAGTGGGACCTCGGTTTACGAATTTAATGCGTTCTCCGGGACGTTTCGTATTGCGAAAAATTCGTAAACCGAAACACGGTTTCCCATAGGAATGCATTGAAAACCAATTAATGCATTCCGGAGGTGAGAAAAAAGTCAAATAAAGTATTTTATCTGTTCAAAACTCTTTATAAAGTGCACTTTAAAGGCATAAATACTGTACAGGGACATGATTAATCAAGCAATAACATTTCAAACATCCAACTTTATGTTTTAAAACATCACACATCAACTTTTAAAACATGGCAGACTGTTGGTAACATGGTACAGTACACTTTAACTGTACAGTACATAAATCACACGTCAACAGGGAAAACATGGAAAATAGCAAAACAATTTCAACACTGTTTGGAAGATGAGGAGGACGAGGGCAATTGGGCAGCACTAACACAAGCAGGTTCTTCTTCATGTCTAGGCTGTTTTTGTAGGAACCTTTCCATTGTCTGCTGCCTCTGGCGCCTTTTCAGCATCCCTCGGAAAGGGGACTTGATGTCTGTGTCAAAACTGCTCACAAGTCTGTGGGCTAGAGCCTTATCTGGGTGGTGCTGCTGTACAAAAGTCTGTAGGTTTACCCACATTTGGCATGCCTCCTTGAGTTCCGTGGAAGAGAGCTGTTCCTCACTCATTTCCTCCTCCTCCTCAAATGCGATCTGCTCCTCCATCGACTCCTTCTGCAATTCCACCAGCTCCTCGGTGGTTAGGTCACGGTTCTGTTCCTCCACCAGCTCGTAGACATCCTCCTCAGTCACCTCCAGGCCCATGGTCCTCCCCAAGGAAACAATTTCCTCCAACACTGTTGACTCTGGTGCAGGTGCAGAAGCACTGGAGGCAGGTTTTACAACACAGTCTGGCCAAAGGTTGCGCCAAGCAGAATTTAGGTTTGTCTGGCTGACCCCGGCCCAGGCAATGGTGATAATCTGCAGACAGCTCACAATGTCGAAATGCTCTCTCCAAAATTCATGGAGGGTGAGGCTTGAGTGATCTGTCATCTCAAAGCATCGCCGGAAAAGCTCCCTTGTGTAGAGTTTTTTAAAATTGGAGATGACCTGCTGGTCCATTGGCTGGAGTAGTGGGGTGGTGTTAGACGGAAGGAACATGACCTTGATGAAATTAAAGTCCTCCAGCAAGTCTTCCTCGAGGCCTGGAGGATGGGAAGGAGCATTGTCCATGAGCAGCATGGCCTTGAGTGGCAGGTTATTGTCCACAAGGTACTTCTTCACAGCAGGACCAAAAACCGCATTGACCCACTTCACAAACAAGAGGCGTGTGACCCAAGCCTTTGGGTTAGACTGCCACAAAACACTCAACTGCTCCTTGTTCACCTTGTGTTTCTTGAAGGCCCGTGGGTTCTCTGAATGGTAGACAAGCAGGGGCTTGATCTTAAGGTCCCCACTGGCGTTGGCGCAGAACAGGAGGGTAAGACGGTCCTTCATCGGCTTGTGGCCAGGCAATGAGGTCTCCTCTTCTGTGATGAAGGTACGCTTTGGCATCCTCTTCCAGAAGAGTCCAGTCTCGTCGCAGTTGAAGACCTGCTGAGGAAGGTAGCCCTCTGAAACTATGACCTCCAGGAACTCCGTAGCAAATTCTTCAGCTGCAGCAACATCGGAACTTGCAGCCTCTCCATGCCTGACCACACTGTGGATGCCAGATCTGTTCTTGAACCTTTCGAACCACCCCCTGCTGGCCTTGAAGCCTTCTGCATCTGCTGACGTTCCTGGCTGTTGTTTGAGGAGGTCAGCGTGCAAGGCCTTGGCTTTTTCGCAGATGATCGCCTTGGTCACTGAGTCCCCTGCACACTGCTTATGTTCAATCCAGAGCAGGAGCAACTTCTCGACCTCCTCCAGAACAGGTGGGCGTTGCTTGGAGACCCTGGTGACTCCCTTGGCTGCATCTCTCCCAGTAATCTTCTCTTTCATTTTTAGGATTGTACCGATTGTGGATGCACTCCTTCCATACTCTTTGGCAAGGTCAGTCAATCGCATTCCTCCTTCATGCTTCCTGATGATTTCCTTCTTGTCCTCAAGCAGAATCATCACCTTCTTCCTCTTCCCAGCTTCCGCTGCTTTTTTGGGTGCCATGACACCACCGTCCCTAAGTATGCAAAAAAAATTAAAAATGCTTTACACCCACATGGCATGGAAAACAACCCCACAATGCAAAACACACAGTAAAAGGCATGCACAGCACATGAGCTATCATGGAAACCACGGTAAAAGGCATGCACAGCACATGAGATGTAACAGGCATGCACAGCACATGAGCTGGCATGGAAACCACAGTAAAAGCCATGCACAGCACATGAGCTGTAACAGGCATGCACAGCACATGAGCTGTAACAGGCATGCACAGCACATGAGCTGTAACAGGCATGCACAGCACATGAGCTGTAACAGGCATGCACAGCACATGAGCTGTAACAGGCATGCACAGCAGATGAGCTGTAACAGGCATGCACAGCACATGAGCTGGCATGGAAACCACAGTAAAAGCCATGCACGGCACATGAGCTGTAACAGGCATGCACAGCACATGAGCTGGCATGGAAACCACAGTAAAAGCCATGCACAGCAGATGAGCTGTAACAGGCATGCACAGCACATGAGCTGGCATGGAAACCACAGTAAAAGCCATGCACAGCAGATGAGCTGTAACAGGCATGCACAGCACATGAGCTGGCATGGAAACCACAGTAAAAGCCATGCACGGCACATGAGCTGTAACAGGCATGCACAGCACATGAGCTGGCATGGAAACCACAGTAAAAGCCATGCACAGCAGATGAGCTGTAACAGGCATGCACAGCACATGAGCTGGCATGGAAACCACAGTAAAAGCCATGCACAGCAGATGAGCTGTAACAGGCTTGCACAGCACATGAGATGGCATGGAAACCACAGTAAAAGCCATGCACAGCACATGAGCTGTAACAGGCATGCCCAGCACATGAGCTGTAACAGGCATGCACAGCACATGAGCTGTAACAGGCATGCACAGCACATGAGCTGTAACAGGCATGCACAGCACATGAGCTGTAACAGGCATGCACAGCAGATGAGCTGTAACAGGCATGCACAGCACATGAGCTGGCATGGAAACCACAGTAAAAGCCATGCACGGCACATGAGCTGTAACAGGCATGCACAGCACATGAGCTGGCATGGAAACCACAGTAAAAGCCATGCACAGCACATGAGCTGTAACAGGCATGCACAGCACATGAGCTGGCATGGAAACCACAGTAAAAGCCATGCACAGCAGATGAGCTGTAACAGGCATGCACAGCACATGAGCTGGCATGGAAACCACAGTAAAAGCCATGCACGGCACATGAGCTGTAACAGGCATGCACAGCACATGAGCTGGCATGGAAACCACAGTAAAAGCCATGCACAGCAGATGAGCTGTAACAGGCATGCACAGCACATGAGCTGGCATGGAAACCACAGTAAAAGCCATGCACAGCAGATGAGCTGTAACAGGCATGCACAGCACATGAGATGGCATGGAAAACAACCCCACATTGCAAAACACACAGTACAGTACTGTAACAGGCATGCACAGCACATGAGCTGGCATGGAAAGCAACCCCACAATACAAAACACACAGTAACAGGCATGCACAGCACATGAGCTGGCATGGAAATCACCCCCAGAATGCAGAACACACAGTAAAAGGCATGCAAACAACCAAGCTCAGCTCCCTACCTTTCCACTTCTCGAGATGCACCAAAAAGGCTCCAAAACCTGCTGCAAAAGGCTCTGAAAGGCTCCACAACTTGCTGCAAATGGCTCCAAAAGGCTCCACAACTTGCTGCAAATGGCTCCAAAAGGCTCCACAACTTGCTGCAAATGGCTCCAAAAGGCTCAACAACTTGCTGCAAATGGCTCCAAAACCTCTCCAACACCTCCACACTACACACTCACGTGCTACCCACACTTCAGTATGCAGGGGGCGGAGCTATAAACCGGGACACTTGTTTCGTATTGCGAAAAAAAATTGTAAACCGAGGCATTTTTTTTAACGAATTTTCATTCGTAAACCGAATTTTTCGTTTACCGAGGCTCCACTGTACTTTAAATTTTATATCATATTTTATAGGACTGATATGACTTTTTTTCTGATGTCATATAATATATATATATATATATATATATATATATATATATATATATATAAAACACAATATTAATCGAAATTGAAGATTATGCCAGCTTTAGTGTACTAATAATCTTAATTTTAGTAATGACAGGAGGTGAGTATTTTGCATAATCTTTCTTTACTAGCTCCACACATCAGCAAAGAAACACATAGCAAAAAGAACAAATCACACGAGAGTAGGATGTACATAAGGCATAGTGACCTCATCACTTCCTATTTCAGAAGGCGACATCAAGCAGAAGTAAACATATAACAAGCAATAACAATAACTCCTAAATCCAACATCCGAAGAAGCAAACGTCCCCATGAATTCCACACAAACAACGAAAATGTATTCAGGGACGAATCAAATCCGAAGGACCAAAATTCCAGAGAGTTTCAAACGAATAAAAAAATTCTTCAGTGACGAATCATACTGAAAAGAGAATGTGTGACAGGTTTAGATACATAGTAATGAACATGTAAATCCAAGTAATGTACCTTATACATCATCCCATAGAAGAAAATTGTAAATTACAATCTTAGGAGTAGGGTTACGTTTATGGTAGCGTTAGGAGTAGGGTTAGGAGTAGGGTTAGGGTAGGGTTAGGAGTAGGGTTAGGGTAGGGTTAGGGTGGGATTAGGAGTAGGGTTAGGGTTAACAGTAGGGTTAGGGTTATGCTTGGGTTAGGAGTAGGGTTAGGGTTGGGTTAGGGTTAGGACTAGGGTAGGGTTATGGTTAGGAGTAGGGTTAGGGTTAGGGTAAGGGTTAGGGTTGGGTTAGGAGTAGGTTTAGGTTATGAGTAGGGTTAGGTTGGGGTTGGGTTAGGAGTAGGATTAGGAGTAGGGCTAGGGGTAGAGGTATCCTAACCCTACTCCTTACCCTACTCCTAACCCTAACCTAACTCTAACCGTACCCTAACCCTAACCCATGTCTACAGCACTGCTTATAATAATTCCTACACAACTAGTTCAACCAACAAAAAATAACTCTAAATAAATTCACTTGTTTGTCATTGTTGTTATATGCTTCATATGTCAATTAATTTGTAACACTTATAGAACAAGGAGTGAATTTAGGATTGACAAAACGTTGGAAAATTTGGTATATAACTGTAAATTTAACACTCCAAGTATCACAACCACTAGTGGGTAGTGTATTGCTTTTTTCAGGCGTGACCTACCACACTCCTAGGGTGAGCAATCTAACCATTTGCGAAGGTTTGACAACTTAAGTGAGGTCTGTCTGGCACCTGTCACAGCCTCTTCTGGAGATAGAACCGGCATCACTGAGCTTAATCCGGCAGTGCAACCACAGCTTTTTTGAATTCTAGCAAGCTAGCATTAACTCCAAAAATATTTCCAACTGACACAAATTTGGAATTGGCCTTTGCACCGAATGTAATGGGCAATACCTAAATTTAAAGGTGCACTAGCCTGAAAATGTCACAAGAGGTTGTGGAGAAGGCAGAAACTATTTTCCAGATGTTTAACAGTGGGTTTTAGAAAACAATTAAGTTAATTAAAGGCATTTACATGCATAGCAAATTTAGCTAACAAATTATTTTATATAACTTGGTATTATCCAACAGTCATAACCCTGTCTTTATTGTATTAGCTTATAAATAGAGATGTCGCGAACATAAAATTTTCCGTTCACGAACGGTGAACGCGAATTTCCGAAAATGTTCGCAAACGGGCGAATTTTAAAACCCACAGGGACTCTTTCTTGCCACAATAGTGATGGAAAAGTTGTTTCAAGGGGACTAACAAGTGGACTGTGGCATGCCGGAGGGGGATCCATGGCAAAACTCCCATGGAAAATTACATAGTTGATGCAGAGTCTGGTTTTAATCCATAAAGGGCATAAATCACCTAACATTCCTAAATTGTTTGGAATAACATGCTTTAAAACATCAGGTATGATGTTGTATCGATCAGGTAGTGTAAGGGTTACAACAAAAACAAATAAGTAGGAATGCAACGCAGAAGAGAAAACCACTTCTAAGGTGTAGATATAAGTATATATACAACCTTATTATGACGTGATGGGCGATATCTACAGAAAAATATATAAATCGCACATAGTGTAATATAAGATAAAATATAAGGACACGCAGGATGACTATATAAAACTCACAAGAGATCAGTGAATATTAGGCCCATCATCCTTAGTCAGTGGTCTTCAGAATATATTAGAGGAATCTTCTTTCTCACTTGTAAAGTAAAGAAACCAGATAATAGTGCAGACAGAAATAAAACTGCAAATAATTTATTATATAATGCACTTACAAAAAGGTCCAGGTAAAACAGCATATAATCCACTGCAAGGTGGTATTAAAAGCAACAATAGCAAGTCCTCCAGTGGTATAATCCGACGCGTTTCGTCTGCAGGACTTCCTCAGGGATTATGATTTTACTGTTGCAAGAGTCTTCATTTAAATATGCCGCCAGAAAAAACGGGATATGATCCACCTGTGTTGATATTCCATTGTGTTCGTGTCAAGCTGGAACGCAATCAGGTCATCCGGCGTCACTTCCGGTTCCGGTTCGGCAGTGAAAATATTCTGTGCGTTCCATACTGGAACGCAAAAGCAAAAAAACTCCCGAACACTATACAGACCATTACAGAATTACATTGAGATGTCCCATAGTGAAGGGGCATAAAGCTACTATACAATAAGAAGAAATACAAAATAAAATATAATATAAACTATAATAATATAAAAATCAGTGAAAAAAAAATAAAAAAAATTATATGAAAGCCCAATAATCATGGGACACCTCTTCCACAAATGTTACATATGGATATAATCTCTAACAATATACTAAATGTCATAATCAGTGAACATACAATATTATTTCACAAACAGTTATAGATACAAATAATGTATGTAATGTACATAATGATGTAATATATTAATACTCCAGAAAAAAATATAAAAATATATAGATACTCCAGTACATATTAAAAAATATATATAATAAAAAATATAATAATTAAGTAAATAAAGAGTGCAATAATTCTTGCTCCAAAAATATGTTTCTGAAACTTAAAAAACAAAAATTAGAATCGGGAATAAACACAATATCATAAGATTAAAGAAGAACAAACTAGGAAGAATCCAAAAAAATGAAGGAGGTTTAAAAAGAATCTATTAGGTTCTACCTGCCTGAAAAATCAAATAAGTCCTGTGAGATCAATGTCCATATTTAAGCCCTGTTTAAGGGTACCCAAATTGTAGATCCATTGTGCTTCTTTTTTATTCAATAGTGTAGATCTATTTCCTCCTCTCCAATTTCTATCCGCTCTATCTATCCCAATCGCCATGAAGTTATCCCACGAAAAAGACGGACATGTATTACAGTGTTTGGGAACACTGTGCTCCGTTTTATTGGTGCGGATATTATAAAAATGCTCTGCCAGCCTAGTGTGTAATTTTCGTGTTGTTCGCCCCACATATTGTGCGCCACAACCACATTGTAAAAGGTAAATAACAAACATGGTGGAGCATTGAATGAACTTTTTTATTACATACTTTTTGTTTGTATAGGTGCCTGTAAAATCATGTGTAGTTCTTTTTTGGAATTTACAGGTGGAACATTTTCCGTAACTATAAAAACCTTTTAAGTCAAACAAATGGGTATCTACTTTTTTAGTATGTAGTAAGCTGGGTGCTGGGTTTTTCTGGAATAACTTTTCCTAATATATCGTCTTTCCTCTGTTTTTTCCAGTGTTTTTTCCAAAAAATGTTTCCATTTGTTTGGCCTGGGAATTAAATCTGGTAATAAAAGCATATTCAAATCTATTATCAAATCAAATCTGAGAGGACAGGTAGATTTGCGTGTCATCTGCAGGGTTTTCATTCCCATGATTTTTTGTGCCTGAGAGATAATAATAATAATTATTATTATTATTATTATTATGATATTTATAGAGCTCTGTCAAATTCCGCAGCACTTTACAATGGGTGGACGAACAGACATGTAGTTGTAACCAGATAAGTTGGACACACAGGAACAGAGGGGTTGAGGGCCCTGCTCAATGAGCTTACATGATAGAGGGAGTGGGGTAAAATGACACAAAAAGGTAAGGATAGTATTAGAGCTATTAACAGTTTAATTGATACACTTTTATGAAGAAGTGGGTTTTTAAAATTTTTTTGAAGGAGTGGAGACTGGTTGAGCATCTAACGGAGGAGGGAAGTGAGTTCCACAGGAACGGTGCAGCCCTCAAGAAATCTTGAAGGCGAGCATCAGAGGTGGGAGTACAGACAGAAGATAGACGTAAGTCTTCAACAGATCGTAAGGGCCTAGACGGGACATACTTGTGTATAAGGGAGGATGGATAGATAGATAGATGGGAGCAGCATTATGTAGAGATTTGAAAGCAAGAACCAGAATTTTAAATTGAGCTCTATATTTTATAGGAAGTCAATGTAGGGACTGACAGAAGGGTGAGGCAAGGGAGGTGCGGGCGGACAGGAAGATGAGCCTCACCGCCGCATTCATTATGGACTGTAACGGCGCAAGTTGGGAGCACGTAAGACCACTGAGAAGCGGATTACAGTAGTCAAGGCGAGAAAGGACAGTGGAATGGACCAACACCTTAGTCGCATCTGGTGTTAAGTAGGGGTGGAAGCGCGCAATGTTTTTGAGATGGAAATGACAGGATTTGGCGATAGATTGAACATGAGGCTTGAAGGAGAGGTCGGATTCAAAGAGAACACCTAGGCAGCTAGCCTGCGTGGTGGAGCTGATGGTAGCACCGTTGACTTGGAGGGAGACAGACACAGAAGTAACACTTGAGGGAGGAAAGACCAGAATTTCAGTTTTGGTCAAGTTTAGTTTAAGGAAGTGGGCAGCCATCCAATTAGAAACAGCAGAGAGGCAGTCAGAGACACTAATCAAGAGGGACGGGGCGAGATCAGGAGAGGACAGGTAGATTTGCATGTCATCTGCATAGAAATGATATTGGAAGCCAAAGGAGCTAATGAGTTTACCAAGGGAGGCAGTATAGATGGAGAACAGTAGGGGACCAAGGACTGAACCTTGGGGGACACCAACAGAGAAGAGTTGGGGAGAAGAAGCAGAGTCAGAGAAAGAAACACTGAAAGAGCGCTGGGGGAGGTAGGAGGAGCACCAGGAGAGAGCAATATCTTGTAGACCGATATTGCAGAGGATGAGAAGAAACTGTTCATGATCAACAGTGTCAAAAGCCGCAGACAGGTCAAGGAGAATTAGGATAGAGTAGTGACCACGCGATTTTGCAGCAAGAAGATCATTGGATACTTTGGTCAGTGCCATTTCCACAGAGTGCTTAGCGCGGAAAACCAAACTGAAGCGGGTCTAGCAGAGAGCTGGACTCGAGGATGTCTGTCAATCTCGCATACACAATTCTTTCAAGGATCTTGGATGCAAAAGGCAGTAGCAAGATAGGACGATAGTTGGATGGGGAGTTAGGGTCAAGATTGGACTTCTTTAGAATTGGAGAACTGGAGCAGAGCAGAAACCTCTTCCAATGTAGCGGGTGCGGATGAACATAGAACAGCAGAGGGAGTGAAGTTAGGGGAAGTATTGTAAGGGGAAGAAGAAAGATGAGAGATCTCTTCTCTGATTGTAGAGATCTTGTCAGTGAAGTGAGTTGCAAAGTCTGATGCGGTCAAGTTAGTAGGTGGTAGGAGGAACAGCAGGGCGAAGAAGAGAGTTAAATGTGTGAAATAGTTGTTTGGGTTCGCGGGAGAGTGTGGTTATGAGGGTATTGAAGTAATTAACTTTTGCAGAGGAAAGAGCCAAGCTGTATGAGCTCAGCATAAATTTATAGTGGAGAAAGTCAGATGCACAGTGAGACTTTCTCCAACAGCGTTCACTATTTCTGGAGCATTTTTGGAGGTATCGAGTGAGCTTGGTGTGCCAGGGTTGTTGTTGGGGGGGCCTGCGGCATTTAAATGTACAAGGTGCCATAATGTCTAGTTGAGAGGAGAGGGTGGAATTGTAGAATGAGGTTGCAGAACTAGGACAGGTGAGGTTTGATATAATTGCATGAGAAAAACATATAATTCAATTATCTCTAGGGTACAGGTGCCCCCACCATAACTAGGAACCCCACAAAAGTTCAAAAGTTATATACCCGGATAGCTCTGATCTAAATGTATGAAATATCCAAATATCACTCAGATCGGTTAGATGAAACAGGAATGCCATCAAGGTAAAGTTTTGACTGGCCGGATACGAGGGGCAAGCCCACAACAGTTCCAGGGAAATAGGTGAGGAGATCCGGGACTACATGCCGAGTAAAGGAGGTTATATTGGCCCGGTATGCCATAACACCAGAGGCATACCGAAGGCGGATAAAGACTCACATGCCGAGTGGGCTTGTAGGTTGCAGCGAGCGGCCCTTGGATGGGTACAAGCCAGCAAAGCCCGGTCCATGGAGGATGTTATACAAATTTTGCTCATGGAACAATTCTATGATGGGGTAACAACTGATGTACAGGAGTGGGTAAGAGACCGTAACCCTATATCCCTCACAGAAGCTGCTAGGAAAGCAGATGATTACTTGGATGCACGCAGGTCTTAGAAACCCCAAAAGTGACAATGAAATCCTTTGGGGGGACAAACTACCCCACAATACCACCACGACAGCTACCACCACCACCGCCTGCTGTACAACCACGTTTCCGTCAGCCTAGCTCCGGGCCATGTCATCACTGCCAGAAGTGGGGGCATTACAAAAGAGAATGCCCACAACTCCGAGACCGATCCTCATGGATCCGACCGGGACCACCACCACCACCGAGAGCCGCTGCACATCACTACCAGGGGGAGCCACCGGCCGCTTATGGCTCCGAAGTTCCTGTCACCACCATAGAACAGTGGGAGGTACTACACGAAGCCAACCCACTACAAGCACATGCCGATAATCGCCAGCACCACAGACAGACTATATATCTAGAGGGAAAAGCAGTGCAAGGGCTCCGAGACTCAGGTGCCACTATAACCCTGGTAAAGAGCCACTTGGTCACTGACAAGGCTAAGACTAACCGGACTATAGCAGTCAGGGTTGCTGGGGGAGCCGTCTACCGGCTGGACACTGCGAATGTCCATTTGCATTGGGGAGCGGGGTCAGGGAATGTGGAGGTGGGGTTGATGCCACAGTTACCTGCAGAGGTGGTACTGGGAAACGATTTGGGAAAGCTCACTTCTGCTTTTGAGCCCCAAACCACAACCACTGAGGAAGCACATCCAGTGGTCACCAGGCAACAGGCCCGCACCCAGGACTACAACACACTGCCAGAGGTCCAGGTAAGAGAACCTTCCCCTTCCCTAGACTGTGTCCCTTGGTCCCCCCCTAACGAATTTGCGGCAGAGGTGACAACTGACCCTACCTTGCAAGTGTATAGAGATAAAGTCACCTCTGACCACCCTGGAACAGAGGGAGAAAGATTTGTATGGGAGGGGCAGCTGTTATACAGGGAGCCAGACAAGCAAATAGCTGGGTCAGACAAGATTGTGTTAAGACAGTTAGTGATACCACAGAGGTACCGAGCCGAATTGCTGCGGATAGCGCACGACATTCCGCTATCCGGGCCTTTGGGGGTTAGTCGGACCAGATACCGACTGACACAGAATTTCTTTTGGCCGGGGGTTAGCCAGGAGGTACGGAAGTATTGTAGTACCTGTGACACGTGCCAGAGGGTGGGGAAGAGGGGAGACCGGCGGAAGGCAAAACTGCATCCGCTACCTATAATTGAGGAACCTTTCCACCGAATAGCGGTAGATATCATTGGCCCCCTTCAAAAACCTAACCCCTTCCGGCAAGAAGTACATTCTTACAGTTGTAGATTACGCTACCCGATATCCCGAGGCAGTGGCCCTGACAAATATACACGCCGAGACCGTGGCCGAGGCCCTGATGCAGATCTTCTCCCGGGTAGGGTTACCCACGGAGATCATCTCGGATCAGGGTACTCAGTTTACTGCAGAGGTCACACAACAACTCTGGAGGCTGTGTAATGTTAAGCCCATTATTAGTGCCCCATACCACCCCCAGACTGGTTCAATGACACCTTAAAACAAATGCTCCGAACCTTTGCTGAGACCCATAGGGACTGGGAGCGATTCCTGCCTCACCTCCTCTTTGCTTACAGGGAGGTGCCTCAGGAATCAACTGGGTTTTCCCCATTTGAGTTATTGTTTGGGAGGAGGGTAAGAGGACCCCTAGATCTCATCCGAGAACATTGGGAGGGAGACCGGAGTGCAGACGGTACCCCCATTATACCATATGTGTTGGCGCTTCGAGACCAACTGGAGGCCCTAACTAAGACAGTAGGAGAAAACCTCCAGGCGGTTCAGACGCGTCAGCGCACCTGGTACGATCGGGGCGCCAGGGACCGCAGCTTCCAGGTGGGACAAAAAGTTTAAATTTTAAAACCTGTCCGACATGACAAGCTGCAGGCCGCCTGGCAAGGCCCTTATAAAGTCGTGGAACAGAGATGTGACACCACTTATATAATTGGACCCTGCACAGGAACTGGAGGGCGACGCATGCTCCATGTGAACATGCTAAAGCCCTAACGGGAACGCTCAGAGGAGGTGACAGCAATTTGTGCACCCAACTACGACGAGTGTGACAGCCTTCCCCTTCCTGACCTGCTGGGGGACGGGAGGCTGTCTGGGGATTTAGGAGAAGTTGTACTGGGAGACAGGCTGAGTCCACAGGAGCGTATCAAGTTACAGCAGCTGTTGCAAGAGAAGCAAGAAACCTTCTGTACCTGGATACACTCCTCTGGCTACCCACCGGGTGGAAACACCAGGGCAACTTCCCATGTGACAGACCCCATACCGCATCCCTGAAGCGGTATGGGAGAATATGCGCAAGGAGATCGAGGAGATGCTCCAATTAGGGGTGATTGAGCACTCAGCCCCTGGGCTTCTCCGGTAGTCCTCGTACCAAAGCGGGACGGTACGACCCGCTTTTGCGTGGATTACAGGAGATTAAACGAAAAGACGGTATCCGACGCATACCCTATGCCTAGGATAGATGAGCTACTAGACCGGATGGCCAGAGGCCAATACCTTACCACTATTGATCTGTGTAAGGGGTATTGGCAGATTCCATTGGCTCCGGACGCCATCCCTAAGTCCGCCTTTGTCACCCCATTCGGCTTGTACCAATTTAAAGTCATGCCGTTTGGGATGAAAAACTATCCGGCTACCTTCCAGCGGATGGTGGACCGACTCCTAGATGGGTTCCACGACTACACCTGCGCATATCTCAATGATATTGCCATATTTAGCAATACCTGGCAGGAGCACTTGGCCCATATAGGAGCGGTTCTAGGCAGAAATGTAACATTGGGATGGCCAAGGTACAGTACCTGGGCCATCGAGTGGGCTGTGGCAAACAGAAGCCAGAACCAGCCAAGATAGCGGCTGTAGCCCAGTGGCCGACCCCTAAGACTAAGACCCAGGTGTTAGCATTACTAGGGACAGCGGGGTACTATAGGAAGTTTGTCCCCAATTATAGTGCCCTGGCCAAACCCCTCAGTGACCTGACCCGTAAAAACCTTCCCCGCCAGGTAACCTGGACCCCGGATTGTGAAGAGGCATTCCAACATCTGAAAAATGCACTTGTTAATGCCCCTGTCTTGGCAGCTCCCAATCCAACTAAACGTTTTCTTGTACACACAGACGCTTCTATGTTTGGATTGGGGGCAGTACTGAGCCAAGTCGGGGCCAATGGCGGAGAACATCCCGTGGCTTACATCAGTCGCAAGTTATTACCCAGAGAAGTAAGCTATGCCGCCATCGAGAAAGAATGCCTGGCTGTGGTGTGGGCCTTGAAAAAGTTGCAACCGTACTTGTGGCGAAACCGACCTCGCCACGTGTCCTTGGAGGGGGCTGATTGCCCGCCTCTTGCCTTTGGACTATGGACCAGACTTTATGGGAATGTGATACCCCAGATAGCCATACCATGGAGCCTATTCATATAATGAAAGACTATGGGAAAGACTTTAGCTCCATGGCAATTGTACTGTGTGAGTAGGATCTGCGCGCTATTCGGTAGTTTTGTGCGTGCAGATCCCAGCTATCTGGGGATAGGTGAAATGTCTGTGTGTTATGTGTAAATGTGACTTTATGTATTTTAAAGTGTTTTATGTTGTTTTGCAACCATGTGGTTAATGGAGTCTGCCTTTAGTCCTGGGTAATTGGATTACTTCTCCAATTAACTCCAGGGCAGAAGGGAGGAAACCAGGGTGCATTGTGGGGATGTTTTTCTGCCAGCCAGAAAGGAACAAAAGATACTTTTAGTAACTTTTGAACCCCTGGTCGGATTCATGCCATTTTTTAATATGTTGTTCCCCTGAATGGATTGATTGTGGATATGTATTTTTATGTGAATGTGATGTATGGTTTTAAAGTTATGAAAGTTGTGTAAAAGTATATTTTACACTGTATGCATAATGGGATTATGTGTCACACTAAGGGGAGGGGATGTGTGGGAGGTAACATCTATGTCATTGGTTCTTTTATGCCTCCCCCTGGGTGTGGCCTGTATGTGTGAGTTGGAAATAAAAGCCAGGCTGGATGAGCCAGTCCAGAGTTCCTGTTTTACCCTCAAAGTGATGTGTCGTCTCATTATTGGGGGAAGGATTTATTGTATGCTGTTCCAGTTGACTGCTAGGAGTACAAGCCTATTCGTATGGTTCCTATTCAATGGTCTACAGCATTCATACGCTTGGGAGAATTTAAAGGTTTCTCGGATTCGTGATTATGGTGTCTGCCAGAGTGCTTGGAGTCCTCAGGAAGCACTAGGAGCATCCATTAACGGAGGTACCCGGTCGGGGTGCCAGGCGATCCGTTACATTGGTGGCAAGCGGTGGGATGGCGTCCTAGTGCGAGGTAAAGCAGCTCGGAGACACAGTTCGTTTGGATTACAAATTGAGGGCAACGCTAGCAGTCGTGCAGCGCCCCTGGGAGCAGACAAGTATGGAAGGTTCTGGCTCTGGAGATGATTGGCTGGCCGAGGTGAGGCAGCGAGTGGCCGAGTATGGGGATGATATACCCATGGAGACACGCCGGGTGATCTGGAACCAGGTCATGGCTGAGCGAAACACAAGGCTGGACCGAGAATTCCAGTTGGCAAAAGAGAGGAAGTATGCTCAGCAGCAGGAGCGTTACAGCAGCCGAGTAGAGGCTGCATCCGAGGAGGTTAGCCGTCTTTCCCTGAGGCGGCGGGAGGAACCTGAAGTGGGGGTCCTCATAGACTGGTCCAGTGAGGAACCACAACAGGCAGGTAGAGATGGAACCAAGGTCTCTCCACCGGGCCCACCGAGATGCTGGGCAGCCGGCCCAGATCCCCAGCAGCAGCCAGAGTTGCCAGGTGGGGAAGCAGGTGGCCCTTACTCACAAATGTTGAGGGGCCTCACAGATTGGTCCTGGGAAGACCCACAGATGGCAGGTGGAGATGGGACTGCGGTCTCTCTACCGGCCCTACAGGGATGCTGGGCAGTCGGCCCAGATCCCCAGCGGCAGGTTACAGTTCAGAGAGAGGAGCTTGTTACACCCTCTCTCCAGCGGCAGCCTAACCCACCAAGGGGAGACCGTAAGCCCCACACCAGCGCAGATGGGACCGTGGTCTCTGCGCCCAAGTTACAGGGAGCTGAAGGAGCCGTCCTCCCTCCCCAGCGGCAGTGTGATTTGTTGGGAATTGGGAGCCCGGTCTCCATTCCCCAGCGGCAGAGTATCCAGCAGGGAATAGAGAGCCCAGCCCCCTTTCCCCCACAGCAGGACTCTGTGCTGGGAGGAGAGACAGTCGGTCTCCCTCCGCAGAGACGGGAAGTATGCATGGGAGAGGAGATTGTTACCACCTCTCCCCAGCGGCGGATCATTAATGTACAGGGAATAGAGAGCCCAGTCTCCATTCCCCAGCGGCAGAGTGTTCTAATGGGAGAGGAGCTGGTTACCACCTCTCCCCAGCGGCAGCTTAATGTACCAGGGGGAGATTGTAAGCCCCACACCTGTGCAGATGGGACCGTGGTCTCTGCACTTCCAGCACAGGGGGTAGGGACGGTCGGTCCTGCCCCCCCACAACAGGGCTGTTTAGCCAAAGGGAAGACAGTCTGTCTCCAGCAGCAGAGCTGTGTAACTAAAGGGGAGACAGTCGGTCTCCAGCAGCAGAGTTGTGTAACTCAAGGGGAGACAGTCGGTCTCCAGCAGCAGAGCGGTGTAACTCAAGGGGAGACAGTCGGTCTCCAGCAGCAGAGCGGTGTAACTCAAGGGGAGACAGTCGGTCTCCAGCAGCAGAGCGGTGTATTTAAAGGGGAGACAGTCGGTCTCCAGCAACCAGGCTCCAACCAGACTACTCCCGTGGTAGTGCTGGCAACAGGACAGAGTACCGCTGGTCTCTGCCCCCTCAGCAACCTACCAAGGCAGCCTACCAGTCCCCCACACAGCCGTGGTGAGGCACCTGAACCTGGACAAGATTCTCCCTCACCCAGGTGTAGTAACTGTTTATTGTGGGTGGGCTGCTCTGCTGTTTCTGTCTTGTGGGTGGGCTGCTGGACTAACAAGGGCACTGACCGGCAGGAGGTCAAGTACCCTGTTAGTCTGGGGGGTAAAGGGGAGAAGTGTGGCGAAACCGACCTCGCCACGTGTCCTTGGAGGGGGCTGATTGCCCGCCTCTTGCCTTTGGACTATGGACCAGACTTTATGGGAATGCGATACCCCAGATAGCCATACCATGGAGCCTATTCATATAATGAAAGACTATGGGAAAGACTTTAGCTCCATGGCAATTGTACTGTGTGAGTAGGATCTGCGCGCTATTCGGTAGTTTTGTGCGTGCAGATCCCAGCTATCTGGGGATAGGTGAAATGTCTGTGTGTTATGTGTAAATGTGACTTTATGTATTTTAAAGTGTTTTATGTTGTTTTGCAACCATGTGGTTAATGGAGTCTGCCTTTAGTCCTGGGTAATTGGATTACTTCTCCAATTAACTCCAGGGCAGAAGGGAGGAAACCAGGGTGCATTGTGGGGATGTTTTTCTGCCAGCCAGAAAGGAACAAAAGATACTTTTAGTAACTTTTGAACCCCTGGTCGGATTCATGCCATTTTTTAATATGTTGTTCCCCTGAATGGATTGATTGTGGATATGTATTTTTATGTGAATGTGATGTATGGTTTTAAAGTTATGAAAGTTATGTAAAAGTATATTTTACACTGTATGCATAATGGGATTATGTGTCACACTAAGGGGAGGGGATGTGTGGGAGGTAACATCTATGTCATTGGTTCTTTTATGCCTCCCCCTGGGTGTGGCCTGTATGTGTGAGTTGGAAATAAAAGCCAGGCTGGATGAGCCAGTCCAGAGTTCCTGTTTTACCCTTAAAGTGATGTGTCGTCTCATTATTGGGGGAAGGATTTATTGTATGCTGTTCCAGTTGACTGCTAGGAGTACAAGCCTATTCGTATGGTTCCTATTCAATGGTCTACAGCATTCATACGCTTGGGAGAATTTAAAGGTTTCTCGGATTCGTGATTATGGTGTCTGCCAGAGTGCTTGGAGTCCTCAGGAAGCACTAGGAGCATCCATTAACGGAGGTACCCGGTCGGGGTGCCAGGCGATCCGTTACAGTACTTATATGGACAGGCTTTCTCCCTGCTCACGGATCACAACCCGTTAGTCCGGCTGAACCGGGTTGCTGGGGAAAATGCCAGGCTGCTGCGCTGGAGTTTGGCGCTGCAGCCTTTTGACTTTAACATCCAGTACCGCCCCGGTAAGCAAAATGGAAATGCTGACGGCTTGTCGCGACAAACTGATCTGGAGAAATGATCCGTGAGCACCCCGGACATCCCCAAGCCGATCCGTGTGGGATTGTGCCGGCTTGTGGGCAAGGGGGAGCAGTGTAGCAGAATGCATTCAGCCTGTCCTGTACTATTCCTATGTAACTGTGTTCAGTATGTGATTCGTATAGTAATTTTCCCATTGCCAGTGTATTTCTATGTGTTAAACGTATGTTGTTCGGTAGTTTCCATCCGTACACTATACGAAGGGAAACTACCGAACTGGCGGACCACCCCAGAGAGAAGTGTGGCAGCTATTAAGGTTCACACTTTCTCTGACCGCAGGTTAACAGGCTCGTTATGTGTGTATCTGGGTGGTCGCCGTTCGTACACGTGGCGGCGGCCATCTTACGCATACGAATCTCAGCGGTGTTTGGTCGTCGAGTGCCTGGAACTCAAATCGGCCACTCGATTACCCGAACACCACTGAGACCTCCAGAGTTCCATAACTCCTGAACGAGAAGGTTAATCAGAACCCCGTTCGGTAGTTCTAAAGTACCAAACGAGGGGATTCGTATAAAGGGAAAGTCAACCATGGATGGCAGTATTTTCTATGTAATTCACCTCCCGAACAAAGACCGACCGCAGGGCCAAAATGTATGGAACCCTTTTCGGATACCACCTCGTGTGCGGTCGGTCAAATTACACCCTCCACCTAACTCCCGAACCCCTGGTCCGATCTGGGTAAATTTTGGATATGTTAGTCACCCAGATCAGGGCTACCAGGGGATACCATTTAAATAACTGCACCAGGCTGTTTTGGGGTACATCCAGACTAGGGGTAAAAGTGTACTAATTATAAGTGGATTGTGTGTCACACTGAGGGGAGGAGAGGTATGAGAGGTAACTACTGTACTATTGGCCATTGTGTTAATTACTGTAAATCCCTCCCTTGCAAGGGAGAACCCTTTAAAAGAAAGTGTGTGATTAAAGCTTTCAGTTCTGCTCCTGAAACTGTGTGTCGTCCAGTTATTTGGATTGCTGTTGGGATATTGCTGTGTTATTTTACCTGCTGGAAACTCTGCTTGTGGATTTACAATTGCCTTGTTCCTGAGCCTCACTGGGATCTTAAGTGGAGAATAGCTGTGGGATATCAGCTCTCCGCTACAATGGCCACCATTTTTTTGTCGACCACGGCCACCCAGGGGAAGCATTCATTAATTACTTTCCTTGCGGTATCACACTTACGTTGCTGGTGTGAACGTTCTAATGGGGTAATGGGGTGGTCCTTGTTCGGGAGACGAATTGAGGAGGTTCCTATACAATAACTCCCGAGCAGAAAAGGGCAAAACATACGAAATAGGGCAAGACAGATGAATTTGGCGGTAGGTTCCACCACAAGTACTTATCAGAAACAGGATCAAACTGAATAGTGGGACATATAAGGGATTGTGTGTTGTGGCAAATCACCCCCCACCCCCCATCCCCGGACTGCTCCCTCTTCTCTTTCCCTTGCCCTCCTTTTGTTTATATTTTGGATATGGGGTTATGCAGAGTACAAGACCCCTTACTTACATAAAGGCCATTGAGATCTTGATTGCAAAGAACCTACTCTGCCTCCCAGATCTCAGTAGGGGTTGTTTTTTATGTGTTATGCATATCATCTTTCAGGTTTTATAATTGTTATATGTTAATGTATTTTCCTTATCATGCAGTGTAGTTCAGAGACATATAATGAATATTATACTACATAAGTGGTCTCTTAAATAAATAAATAAAAAATATAAAAATAGTAAAATTAGGCTTACTCAGCTTTATCCAGCACCAAGGATCACGGTTCACTGCACACCTCTCATGGCCTCCTCCATGACAGTCAGATCCAATGCTCCTCATAGTGCTTAATTGGAAACCTGACACGTTTGAGCAGCAAGTGCCATGTGTGTCTAGGCTTCTCCATAGAAAAGTATTGAATTAGCCTTTTTTTTATGGGGCTTCTAAAATGTTTTGCTTTGCTTAGTTAAAAAAGCAGGACCACCCAGACCTCTCCATTAACAGATTGCTATAATGGCATAATCATAACTTTTCTTTATTATTATTTACGATTCTACATACCTGAAGTTTGAATCCAGGTCTCTACCTGGCAAGCATCTGTGAGCCATGCGCTCATCCATGTACTCCAGCATGTTTGAGCATGGACTACAACAATGCATAGAATATAGATGAATGGAAGCACTTGGACCTACTCCACACCTATAGTTCACATCCCACCATTTATGGCATACAGCTTGAAGGACAACTGTAAACACTATGACCACTTCAGTATTTTCAAGTAGTCATGGTACCTAGGGTCTTTATGTGCAATGTTTCGCTATGAAATCCTGCACAAACTGAGTTTAACACCTTGCCTATCAGATGTCTATCTCCATCTAAGGCAGGGTCAAGGGGTGTTAGCCAGCACTAGCTAATGTCATTTCTGTGCAAATGTTCATGCACAATGTGTCATTCACTGGCTGACAGTGGTCAACTAATGCCAATAAATGGTGACTGGATTGGCTCTGTAGATGCTACAAGTCAGCTGGAGTCACAATGAGCCTTGGCACCCAGTGGGGACCTAGGTAAGAGGGCAAACCATTTCTAAACTGTTTGCCCTATTACCAGAGAATTGGGCCAGGATATTTCTACCATTTAACATTTTAAATGAAAGACAACTATGGATGCACATTTGTAATCATTTATTCATGCACCACGTTGAAATTAAACATTATGTTTTTAAATGTTTTTAAATGTCCCCATACCATTATTTCACAATGCTGTATTGGTACATTTTAAAACCAAAATAAAGAAATTATTTGTATAGCGGCACAAGAATTCTGCATGTGCACTTTTTTAACACTATGGTTTAAAAGTCTTAAGAGAGTACTGTGTTTCTTTTGTTGTGTAGTCTTACTTTAAACATACAGTGGGAAACAGCAAATTTTGAGTGGCATGTAAAGCTTTTTATCTAAAACTAATTGCCATGCTACTTATCGTAATATCAAGTCATTTTTCCCACCTCTGTAAAATTCTCGAGAGGAGGTGAAGGGCTCTTTCATATGGTAATCAACAAAGACATATCTGATGGTAGAACTTATTATTAACTTGTGCCTGTCTTTTCCCACTAGCACTGCAGGATTATGCGGTGATGTTCTCAAAGTGGGTGACAAAAGTGAATTGCAGAACTGTTCCTTTTAACTAGATTTGTTGGGACGCAGAGAATATTAAGACCTATTAGATCTAAACACTCCCGTCTTGACTGCAATTCTGTACTAACAACCATCACCCATTACTTTCTAAATTACTCTGACAAATTCTCAGAGAGAGGGACATCAAATAGTTTAATTAGGAGACGACTGGATTGTCAAACCCTTCATGGGGTTTCATTTATATTCCTTCTAATTAACCGCATGGTACAGAAGAAAGGTAGCATCTCTGAATACTAGGGGCCTTAATGGAGCAATTAAACGAAGGAAGATTTAAATTACCTAGAATCTACAGTACTATTGAATATGCTTTAAACTTGTCCAGTGGGCTTTTACCCCAACCGCAGAAGAAATAAGAGGCGAGAAAAGGACCCGAGGGGCAAGTTGACTTTGCATATTGATTGTACATTATGCCTTGTAAAAGAATAGAGTCAGAGACAGCACTGAGGTCATAAAAAAAAATTAGCCTGCATTCTATCACAGTTCATTTTAATACAGAGTGGCTTTGCTTGTTTTGTTTAGTGACATACTACTGGAAGTAATGTTTCTAAATTTTCAAAGCAAATATTTCTCTTGTTTATTGATCACTTTTGAGCCTATACAAGATTAAGAATTGAAACTTGCTCTTTCTATTGCAGCTGGAAAAAAAATCAGATTAGGATAAATTTGCATGCATTCCACTTGAGATGCTCTGGCGGTTTTAAGAATAGCTGCTTTATATGTGATGGGGATTAGCAATGAAAAAGCCACACAAACAAAACATATATCATTTGATCATTTATATTCAGGACAAGGCATAACCCTATTATAAGAGGCCTGATCAGAGTCACCTTTACAGCATGGCAAAAGAGGCATGGCCCCAAAATGAACAGGGGTCTTATATTTTATTTGGTCTAAAGAAGATGTAAAAGTTGGTATGGGAGGAAGGGCATGCATTAAACTGTCATGACGGGGCAAAGAATATTATGGTGAGCACAGTGGGTCTGTGGGTCTACTATACCTTCAATAATCTATGAACTAATTGTCTTTGGCAACATGTGAATTCTATAGAATGTACTGGACTGGAATGCAGCACTATTTATGTGCCAACTGACAGTATGAGAAGCAGCTGAACCTTTTCTTCTTCGATCGAAAGAAATATAATGGCCAGTTGTGAGTTATTCTCATTTAATCAGTGCAATCTGAATGGTTTGATTATTGATTTTGGCGGTTCTTTTGAGGTCTAAGCCTCTATCTGATGTCGGGGGTATTTGTGTTTCTTACATGTTCATTTGCTAGTGTGGTGGGAGAATTCATAATTATTTATATATTGGGTTAAGTGTTTTTGCTTAACTAAGGGTAATTCACATTGAGAATTGGTCTGTGACTCAAAACATTTGTATTTTGTATGCCTTTCATTAAAAATAACAGCACCGAGGTGCATCACAAATCTATGTCTGCGCCAATTCTAATTCTCTGTTTTGGATTGTAATTATTATGCCCCTATTAGAGTGACACAGTAAACTATGAACTAAGAACTAAGCTGCACAGTTAAATCAGTTAAATTAGTTAAATTAAACAGTCAAGTTATACTGTGGTTGAACATTTTGTGTTTTTTGTTTCTGTTTAATGGTAGCAATTTTTGATACTGCAGCATCCTTTTCCTTGAGTAATTCTTATCTTACTAACTGGTTTTGTAACTCCCTGGCAGGGACATTGCACAATATATTGCTTGCACCTTTAGAATAGAAGGTGTTAATAGGATCACTGTCTTCCTTTATCTTTCAGCAGATACTACAAGCGAACCTGAACAATATTAATTAGGAAATCAGCATCACAACAAGTGAGGTCATTGTATCTCTTTGGAACAGACACAATTTATTTGGTTCTGGTGGTTTATGTGATACAAAAATCAATAGTTCACTTGGCAGAACCAAAAACAAACAAAAAAAAAAAACAGAATGAAGAAAATGAAAGTAGGCAAGAGATATAGTAGATTCAAATGTACAATGATGAATAAGCAGCATCTGATCCAAATTACATTTGAGATAAATACATGTGAAAATATCGGCATCGGAAATATTGGGTGTGAAAGGATTTTATGAGTAAGTGTGGCTTCTATTTATAAATACTGTATATTAAAGTAACCCCTAAATAACTTTAATTTACTGAAGTTCATTATGACTTCTTGTCACTCAAAAAAGTGGGCCAATTTTAAATTAAATCAGTGCTTTTATTAGACAGCCAAGATACTGTTTTTCCTTGTTGCTTTATGCCCTAGTATTTTGGGAGGTATGAGATAGGGATTGGAAGAGTGGGCTCAGAGGGGGGCTTCATCTGAGACGTGACTCACATCACTGGCAATGCCTGTAATGGGTGGGCTTACCTGGAAAGGGAGTGGGTCTGCTAAGTGAAGGGACATGGCAGCCAGTCTGGCCAGCCCCATCCAGGACCATGCAGAGCACTCTGTGAAACCACCCTCTGCATGGTCCTTGAGTACATTCACAGTGTATGTGCGTCAAATGAAATGCACCCGCTGTATTGCTAGAGGACACCAGGGAACAAAATCAGGACTTTGGGACAAAATCTGAAAGTTGGGACCATTGGGAGGCCTGACAAAGTGGAAGCATATGCAATTTACAGATAATTATTAGATTCAATGTTCCTCTATAAGAAGTATTGCAGGGCTCCAAGGCAATTGCTGCACATGTTGCCTTTATTCCCATGCTTCTCTACGATAAGCATCCAATTGGTAAATATATGATCACTACTGGAGCAGAGCTGCAGCTATGGACACTGCTGTATCATAGGTATGTTAACCCATTTATTTACAGGTACTGGGAAAGGGGTGGCCCAGGAGACTCCCCAATATTCCAACATTAGAAATACATGTATGTATTTATAACCCAGTAGTAGTAATTTAGTTCACTTGGACAAGATTAAGAAATATCTAAATTGTTGTCATGGGGTGTGCAAGTGTATTTGAAGACAGAAACAAACATATTACATTAAAAAAATACCAAATGCTTCTCAAATAAACTGGAGAAATTAGTATTTCAGAAGCATTTCCAATGTTATTTGGTTTATTAAAGGGACACTATAGTCACCAAAACAACTATATCTTAATGAAGCAGTTTATGTAACGTTCACTAGGGAACCCTAACACGCAGACAGGACAGAGTAGAGAGAATTGCAATACCAATCCTTAGAATGGTCGGATTATGCAAAAAGGGATAGTCAAAACACGAGCCGAGATCAAGGGAAACAGAGAGATGGAATAATGAGAGACAAAGTCAAATATCAGTAACCAGGAAATACAAATAACAAGTGCAATGCTCAATGGTAAACCAAAGACCACAATAGGGCTCTGAGGCAAAGGAGAGGTTAGCTTATTTACACACAGGGTGTGTCTTATTGGCTAATCTCCAACTAGTGTTTACCACAACGTGTGGGAGGAGTTTCTTCCCGCACTTGTGGTCTCTGAGGTCATCAATGTGTGCCGGATCACATGACCGGATGCAGAACACATATAAGGAAGCTGCTATGGATCGTCCAGCGTCAGACACACTGCAAGTCTGGAGACATGGACAAGATGACGCCACTCGCTGTGATGAGGTAAGCAAGGTCGCCGTGAGCGGCGCAGAGGCAGGGGACCTGACAGTTTTAGTGTATAGATCATGGTTCTCACTGCTTAATCCTCTGCCATTTAGTAGTTAAATCACTTTTATTTCTGTTTATACAGCCCTAGCCACACTTCCCCTAGTAACTGACAGCATGCATGAAAATAAATGGTTTCATTTTCAATCAGCTCTGTAAATTGAACTTTCTTTGAACTTTAATCCTGTATGGTCTAACAATCTATTAACAGTGCAGGAGCTAAGGGATTCTAAATCAAACTGCACTGACACTGCAAGAAGGAAGTGTAAACATTAGATCTCACTTTACAGGACGTTTAGGAAGGCTGTGCAAGTCACATGCAGGGAGGAGTGATAAGGGCTGCATAGACAAAGTGATTAACCCCTTAAGGACACATGACATGTTAAGGACACATGACATGTGTGACATGTCATGATTCCCTTTTATTCCAGAAGTTTGGTCCTTAAGGGTTAACTCCTAAATAGCAGAGAATTGAGCATTAAGACTAAAGGGACATGATTGATACACCAAAATGGCATCATTAAGATAAAGTTGTTTTGGTGACTATAGTGTTCTTTTAATCTAAGGAAGTAAAGTGTCCCTTTAAGCTATGGAAGTAAAACTGACTACGTTTTATAGGTGACATTTTACATGGACTATAAATAATAGTTTTACCTCTTGGAGATTCTAGGTGTTGTTATTTAATTTTGTTAATTATTCTGCGTGTGGGAAGGGTGACAAATTCTCGCATTCTCCACTCATCTTAACTCAACAGCCTTGCTTCTAAAAGTGGTATTGGCTCTCTACCAAGTAACTTGGCCAAGCTATACGTTTTACTTTTTACAAGCTTTAATGTAGAATCATCCTCACGTTCTATTCCAGTACACAATTCATGTTATTTGAAACTTTCAAAGAATTTTAATATTATGTTTACCTATTCCTGGAGTTAGCAAATATTTGTTTTTAAAGTGTGAAAAAAGCAGAAATCCATGCCTCTTTGTCCTGCAACTTTGTGCCTCTATCTTAGCACCGTTTCAAGCAGGGCCCTCAACTCCCTGTTCCTGTGCATCCAAATGCTTGTCTATTAGTCCTCCTATTGTATAGCACTACATGATTTGTTTTGCTTTATAAATAATATTAATAATAATAATAATTATAATAATAATAATTAAGCCTACAGAGAAGAGGATAATAAATTAATGTTTCTTTCTATTTCTATGTTTACCCTGCATTTGCCTTGTCTGAACTGGATTATGTTGTAATTCATTAAACCTTAAAAAATATTTAAAAGGAAACAGTGCATCTTATGAAAAAAAGGTTAAAGGGACACTACAGACCCTAAAGCAATTCAGCTTGCTTAAGTGCTTTGTGTGTGAAGATTGTGTTCTGTTTTTGCATACTACAAAAAGTGCAGATTTCAGATATTGGCACTTTTGTAAATGAACTTTGTTAGACCCCAAGACTGTCCTGTTACGTCCTGGCCGCTTACTTACAGACAGGCATGAAGTCAAGTTATTAAATATTTGTATGTATATATGGATGTCATAATTATAGATATTTTTTCAATGTTTACTAATATGTTGTTTTAAATTATATTTGTATAAAAGAAGTATCCTCAGTACAAAAGGAACTAAATATATATGAGTATTTGATAATATATTTTTAGACAGCCTAATTGGCTATGTAAAATTGATTCATAGTAAATATATTTTAAAATATGGATATAGACAAAAAATGGGATACAGCTGAATAACTAGAAAAAAAAGAATATAAAACACATAGTGAAGTACATTAACAATAATTGGATTTAACCCACAAAGATTGCACTCACGAGATAGTGTAGGGTAATGCGCCTTTAAGCCCACACTGGGCTAAAATGGTATTTGCCTTCCACGGATCGGTTGCTCTGTCTTTCACAGGAAATGGAAGAATGCCAGTTGAAATGTAAAAAATATTTTTCTTTATTCAAAAGGCAAAATAGCCTTGAAAGATTCAATCAGTAAAATTATTTAAAATAACTGCAATCTAACGCGTTTCGTCCAAACAACTTGGACTTCATCAGAGAAAATTCTGCAGTTTTAACAATCACATAAAATACAAAGCATGCATAATCCCACCCCCAACAGAGTCCCTTAAATACAACCAGTCCGTGTGTTGATTGGAGAATTCTCTCCTGGAACCACTTCTCCCATTAGGGTATATTGCCTCCAGATGGCTCTTGTTTTGTAATTCCGCGGCAAAAAGACATAGCCGTTTTTCATCCGTCTAGCTTATCAAGATATGCGTTCCAAATGTCCGTTTCCGGTTGCGTTCCAAGCGCATACTTCCGGTTGCGGACGGCGACGTACGTCATGACGTCAGCGTTGCGTTCCAAATGCGGCATATGCGTTCCAAGCATGGAACAGCCACTTGAACAGTTAAATAACTGAAAAAAATCTCAAAGTAATCGCAATCAGTGATCAGACTTTCAAATTCAAAAAAACTTATAGATATATCAATTGGATACCTTAACACCCAAAGGTTTAAATATAGATGTTGATTTGGCCAGTTTCATGGTATAAGGGTATATTTTTTTTCTAAAGATGTTCTTGGAATTTAGGGGGGATTTCCACCTCCTGCCACATAAAAAGTTTTTTCTCTTTAGATTGATATTTTATTATTTTTCATTATTATTATTATTATTATTATTATTTGTATTTTTTATTTTTTATTATTATTATATTTTTTTATTATTTTTTTATATATATTTTTTTATTATTTTTTTTTTTTTTTTTTTATTATATATTTTTTTATTATTTTTCATTATTTATCATTGATTATTTATTATTTTTATTTTTTTGTTTCCATTTCTTTTATTTTTTTCATATTTATATTTATTTTTATATTTATTTTCATTTAATTGTTTATTTATTTTTATTTTATTTTATTTTTTATTTTTATATTTATTTTTATTTTTATTTTTATTTTTATTTTTATTTTTATTTAATTTTATTCATTTATTTTTGGTTCATTTCTAGTTCATTTTATTTATATTTATTTATTTTTTAGTGTACACATATATAATTTTTCTCATTATAATTTTTGGAGTCTATGTATATATTTATACTATAGCAATTGGCAGAAGATGAAAGTCCTACAGCTCTATTGAATGATGATGTATCTCTTTGTTATTTATAAGTTTTTTTGAATTTGAAAGTCTGATCACTGATTGCGATTACTTTGAGATTTTTTTCAGTTATTTAACTGTTCAAGTGGCTGTTCCATGCTTGGAACGCATATGCCGCATTTGGAACGCAACGCTGACGTCATGACGTACGTCGCCGTCCGCAACCGGAAGTATGCGCTTGGAACGCAACCGGAAACGGACATTTGGAACGCATATCTTGATAAGCTAGACGGATGAAAAACGGCTATGTCTTTTTGCCGCGGAATTACAAAACAAGAGCCATCTGGAGGCAATATACCCTAATGGGAGAAGTGGTTCCAGGAGAGAATTCTCCAATCAACACACGGACTGGTTGTATTTAAGGGACTCTGTTGGGGGTGGGATTATGCATGCTTTGTATTTTATGTGATTGTTAAAACTGCAGAATTTTCTCTGATGAAGTCCAAGTTGTTTGGACGAAACGCGTTAGATTGCAGTTATTTTAAATAATTTTACTGATTGAATCTTTCAAGGCTATTTTGCCTTTTGAATAAAGAAAAATATTTTTTACATTTCAACTGGCATTCTTCCATTTCCTGTGAAAGACAGAGCAACCGATCCGTGGAAGGCAAATACCATTTTAGCCCAGTGTGGGCTTAAAGGCGCATTACCCTACACTATCTCGTGAGTGCAATCTTTGTGGGTTAAATCCAATTATTGTTAATGTACTTCACTATGTGTTTTATATTCTTTTTTTTCTAGTTATTCAGCTGTATCCCATTTTTTGTCTATATCCATACTTATATTTGAGGTTCGTTTGGGGGAAACCTCTTGGGAAGCTGTATCCATCTTATACGCAGTTAAGTACCTCTGCATATTCCTACCATTAAGTTGGTTAGGTGTACTTGTGTATATATATTTTTTTTTTGTGTGCATTTTTTTCATTTTCATACATATTTTAAAATATGCCAATATACATGATGAGTGAAGACAAGTTTATTTTCTTCTTGAAAACGCCAATATATATGAACGTATGATAGTTCAGCATGAACTTTGAGACTAACTAACTAACGGGACGCATGCATACGTAACAAATCTCGAGTGGAACGCACACATCTCAGACGTAGGTGGAATGCACGTACACCCATGCACTAAGGATGACATCACGAACCCGGAACATCAACGTGGGAAAAACGAAAAAAGAAAACTACAAACAGCTGATTGAGAATTCCATATCGGCGAATCACCGATGGCATCAGAGAAACACCCATGGAGCCACCAATCAACAGCCAGAGAGTACAGCTATTTAAGGTGTAGTTGGAGGGGAGGTGTTTTAGGCGGATACATTGTTATACTGCATTCTGTATCTTTGTGATTTTATTTGAATATATATTTTTCACTAAGTCCCTGAGGAAGTTCCTATACTGGAATGAAACGCGTAGGACTTATATTGGTATTTTATACCTTTTAATTTATTTACAATAAAACAGTTTTTTACCACCTTCCTGATTCCTGCTCCATTTATACATTAAAATAACGCTACAAGGAGGCACCCTACAGGCGCATATTATCCTGACATCCTGTGAGTGTACCATATTGACATATCACAATTGTTTTAGAGGATACTACACTTTGTTATTTTTTTTGTTTGTATTATAATTTTAGGTTTTTAGCTGTATCCCATTTTTTTCTACATTCAATACATATATCTATCAGTGACCCTCTGGGAAGGGTCACTTTGGGAAGCTGCCAATTAACTAAGCTAAGTATTTCTATATATATATATATTCTTCAGTTTTTTGGGGTTAAAGGTAGCATTAATGGGTTGGATTAGGGGCAGGATTAGGGGAAACGGTATACATGTATCATTGTGCTCGAGTAAAGTAGCAGAATACAAATGTGTGGTTTAAGTAGTGGAACAGTGGGTCTGCGAATTTGCTCAAAATAAAATGTGTGAAAAATTACACCAAAAACTAATGTGTGATAAAATGGTTAAATGAAAAGCGTCAGAATTCACTTAATAACATAGCCTTCTCGATGTACCTTCTACAAATATATACTTTTGTGTAGAGGTTTTGGATTCTGTGACTACTACTGTAATATCAGCATGCCAAATTTAGCAAAGTTTTAGCTTTAAAACCGTAATTCACATCTTGCAGTATTTGTTTTCTAACTTCTAAAAAATAATTGAAATCCCAGACATAATGGGCTAATTAGGACTAATCAGTGAATCTATATTGAGTTTGTTTTCTTTACTCGCACTTGTGGTTTTTTTTTTATGTTTGTTTCCCTATTTTGTATGTTCTTCCTATTTAATATAGAATTATGCATACATATAGGGTTTCAAAAGAAAGCCACATTTCTCCTTTCAAAATTTTGCATATAATATGAATTTAGCTTGCTCCCTACATTTCTGAAGCTAAACTGTAAAATATTAACAGAACTCCATAGCTTAGAATAAATCATAAACGGAAGTAAAGACCTACCTATAATAAGAAAACCTTGACAATCAAATAAATTAACTTCATCATGTGCATTATATACATAATAATCTCCTGCAATATCCTGAAAGCCTTTACGATAGCAATACTATGAACGTTTAAATAATCTACCACAGTGTTAAAAATGCCAGTGGAAACTGGAGACATCTGGTAACATGCCAAATAAAAAGAAAATTACTAACATAAATGGATGGATAGTGTATGTGCGTAACATTTGGCTGACACCAAGTACCAGCTGACCTTAAACACTACTATATCGGAAACGGATGAGTGAGCTTCTGGAACCAAACGACAAAAAAAGTTGGCCACAATATTAATAGGTGTAGATATATAAAATGCAACATAGGATTAAAATAAAATCGTAGGCTAAACATTTGGATTATAGTGCTGCCCAGTTATATATGTCTTTAACCCCTTCACTACTGAGCATTTATTGATTTAAAAAAATATTAGCATAAATTTTTTTTTGAAAGCAAGGAATGCATAGCTAGCATATACACGTCATAATAAAGCAGTTTTGTATATAGATTGCTAAGAAGACAAATGTAAACATTAAAATTAAATACATTTGCTCAATTTTTATTTTTCACTAATTTGTTAATAAAAAATATTTGAGAAATGAAATGCTTTAGAAAGTATACAGTGTCCGATATCTTACAATATTTCACACAAGGTCTCAAATGTTGATATAAGTACAAAAATGCAATTTTTGTCATATACAGTAGGTGTAACAAAAATATACAAGTAAAATTGCCAAATAATTTGCTTATATGCATACCTACCAAGTATCCCTATTTAGGAGGAACAGTCCCTATTTTAGACCCAAATCCTTTTGTCCCTCTTTTCTGTCCTAGTGACCTCTTTTCTAGGGGCTTCATATTTTTGCTATATCTGACTAAAAAACAGGATTCAACAGCAGTAATATTAACGGTAATGATTTTTTTAAAATCTACAATAAATGTGTTTAGAAATCAGTCTGTGTAAATAAGATACATTGTTATTTGCATAAATTGTTATTACTAAGTCACCTAAAAATTCTATTGCTGGATTTCCCATGGCCACACCTCACTCACGTCTCTAAAGTTAAAGTATGTATGACTTATAGGGATTTGTAAGGAAGACATTACCAGCAGTGTAGCTTTCTGAAAATAGCAACATAATGTAAAAATAGGGTCTGCATATAGGCATAATGTGCACATACAGGAAATACAATAAAATCTATTTAAATAAAGGCATTTAAAACCACAATTTTACCAATCTCTAGAATGCTAGTGTAATGCCAATAATAAAATAGTAAAGTCCATTCACTCCTCCTAATCCATGACTGTAGGGATGATATGACCCATTGCAACTTCCTTTACTTTTTGGAAGCAAGGATGAGCTTACATTTTCAGTACACTTGCATGAATGATATCAGTGACTAGAGGCTTCTAGAGGCAGATAACATAATTCCTTTACATGTTACCAATCATTTCTAGAGTATAAATTAGGGTGGGGGAGACTTTATCTACTAAATTTCATATGGCAAAATACATGAATATAAAAACATTTATTCCTGATTTTGGTAATGAATGGGTTGATAAAAAAAAAGACAGACCAAAAATAGTTAAGCCAATATAATATAGGCAGACATCCTTTCCAGGGATTATGCATTATGTCACAGAATGTGAACACTGAGAATGAACAAACACTCAATTTCCTTGCTCTCTGTCAGGTCTCAAGCACAGCTCACTTTTGCTTACATGTACCATTCTTTTTCAAATCAAACTGATCCTATTCACAAGGCCAATCCAGAACCTAAATGCCTTTTACTTCCCTCTGCTCAAAGGACACAGCCACACTAGATAGTGACTTGACGTCTTCTTTCTTTAAACCTCCTCAGTGTAGCTGATATCTCTCAAGGCACAGTGATCAGGGGCTCTGGATAACATTTTGATTTAGGAACACCCTATAAAAAACCATACACCCAAAACCAAAATCCATGACAACACTGAAAATATGTGATGAAAAAGTTCAAGAATGGGTTGTTATATGTGATACAACTAAAGATCTTTGCTTCATAAGGCACATGCAATTTGTCATCCTTCATCAACCAATCCATCTTTAACTTTCAAGGGAATCTGGCATTAATTAAGTCAGGTTAGAATTACAGGAATAACTTCCACCATGACTCAATAGTAGGCGTATATGACTCATCTTTATAAAACCATGTGTTTCCTCTTTGTTTTAACACTTTATCCCATAAAGACTTGAGATTTTTTTAACATGAAATAGAAAAAGAACCACCTGTCAATCTACCGTAACATTAAGTCAGCATGAAAAACATTGACTCTGATAAGCAAATATATGTTTTTTAATGTATCAAATGGCCAAATGGCCTTACATCCATTCTCTTAATTTCTTATAATATTACAGGAGAGGGCAATGTTTCACCAAGGCAGGTTGCCAGAGCTTCAGCAATATACGACTTCAGTGAACAATTATGTGTATATATACATATATATACATATATATATATATATATATATATATATATATATATATATAATCTATATAGTTGTATGTAGTCCTATCTGTTCCATCTCTAATTTATTGTGCAATGCAGACTTTTCCAAGCTTTCTAACACCAAGCCATCATCAGACTTTTCCAAGGCGTTCTGTTCATAACACTGTTCAGCTGCTTTTTTATCTTTGTCACTCGGGAGATTGGCCAACGGCACCCAGCTGTTCCTTCTTCATTAGTACGAAGGGCAGCTGAGCAGAGGCTGGCCAATGCCAATAGTGCATC
Organism: Pelobates fuscus; assembly: GCF_036172605.1. Classification (NCBI taxonomy): domain Eukaryota; kingdom Metazoa; phylum Chordata; class Amphibia; order Anura; family Pelobatidae; genus Pelobates; species Pelobates fuscus. Next base: position 281,679,038 of record NC_086319.1, on the reverse strand, counting down.
AGCATAACTCTGAGCTGCTTCAGAGGGAATGTCAAATTCTATTTAAAAAATTAGCTCTTTATTGCTGCTATTACAGCCTGTAAACACAGAATATACTTTTATTATGACCATGAAATGCAATAAAAACGTCTAATATAGAGCATATTATAAGTATAGAAATACTTTACCTACAGTTGGTATTTGAGCCTACATTTATATTGACTAGTGTTGTCGCGAATGGGCTTCAATGGGCAGGCGAATTTTAAAACCAACAGGGACTCTTTCTGGCCACAAAAGTGATGGAAAAGTTGTTTCAAGGGGACTAACACCTGGACTGTGGCATGCCGGAGTGGGATCCATGGCAAAACTCCCATGGGAAATTACACAGTTGATGCAGAGTCTGCTTTTAATCCATAAAGGGCAGAAATCACCTAACATTGACACCTGTCCTCAAAGCCCCTGATACACACTGACACAGAGCAGAATAGAGACTGTTCCCCGTCCTCAGAGACCATGATACACACTGACACAGAGCAGAATAGAGACTGTTACCCCTACATAGGGTCACTTGGCAGATATGGCGGGGTGGTGGGAGGGGGAGGATGACTTTCACCTCTTCCCCTGTTAGATTCCCGTTGTGCTGTGACATCACCCTTATACGCTGTGTAAAGCATACTATTTAATTTGATCAGCATGGCCACTTGAGTTTTTATAGTTTTCACGCTGCTTGTAGTTTATATATGGTTCACAAAAATCAAACAAACGATAAAGTAAACATGTAAGGATTCAGAATATTCTTTCAAACCCTTACACATTGTGTGTACGTATTTTTTTGTCTTAAGTTTGTGGCTTTAAAGAGGTTCACGTTGTTTCTATGATGTGCATAACATGTTCTTGTAAATGTTTGTTAAATTTTTCCTGGAATTGTAATTTTTCAATCTGAATAAAGATAGTCAAATCCCTGATACACACTGACACAGAGCAGAATAGGTACTGTTCCCCCTACATAGGGTCACTTGGCAGATATGGATTGACACCTATCCTAATGATCCCTGATACACACTGACACAGAGCAGAATAGAGACTGTTCCCCCTACATAGGGTCACTTGGCAGATATGGATTGACACCTGTCCTCAAAACCCCTGATACACACTGACACAGAGCAGAATAGGGACTGTTCCTCCTACATAGGGTCACTTGGCAGATATGGATTGACACCTGTCCTCAAAACCCCTGATACACACTGACACAGAGCAGAATAGGGAATGTTCCTCCTACATAGGGTCACTTGGCAGATATGGATTGACACCTGTCCTCAAAACCCCTGATACACACTGACACAGAGCAGAATAGAGACCGGGGGTCTAGTAGCGTGGACACCCAGCACAGGTTGTTCTCCTTCAGCCTTTTTATACGAGGGTCCCTCAACAGGCACGACAGCATGAAAGACCCCATTTGCACAAGATTGGATGCCAAGCTACTCATTTCCTGGTATGGAAAGGTATGGATTGACACCTGTCCTCAAAGCCCCTGATACACACTGACACAGAGCAGAATAGAGACTGTTCCCTGTCCACAGAGTCCATGATAATACCTTCCGCGTCTCCTATCAGTGGACGTGTAAATGGCAGAGATTTTTAATTGTTGAATCACCTCCCCTTTTTAGGCCAAGGTGGGAAGATGCTTAGACCACTGGTATATTGGTGCCATCTTGGAGGATTTTTTTTTGGTTTGGTTTTTGAAGCCACAGTGCTGCACCAGTGGGCCTAAAAATTAGGCATGTACACATGCCTGAAAAATTTGGTATTGTTGCAGCCGCTGCTGTAGCAGCGGCCAGAAAAATTGATGTTTGTTTCACAGGCAGAAAGTGCCCTAAAACATGGCGGCTTGAACCCTAGTTGGTGGCGGATAAGTCACGCAAGTCAAACGTCATTCAGAGCTAAAATACAGCAGCGTGTGGACCATTTTTAGCCCAAGGCAACTCATCTCATCAGGCCTTTTTTAATCGAATGTATCGCCCAGTGTCAGTCCCTTCGGGATCCATCCCTCATTCATCTTAATAAAGGTGAGGTAATCTAGACTTTTTTGACCTAGGCGACTTCTCTTCTCAGTGACAATACCTCCTGCTGCACTGAAGGTCCTTTCTGACAGGACACTTGAAGCAGGGCAGGCCAGAAGTTCTATCACAAATTGGGATAGCTCAGGCCACAGGTCAAGCCTGCACACCCAGTAGTCAAGGGGTTCATCGCTCCTCAGAGTGTCGATATCTGCAGTTAAGGCGAGGTAGTCTGCTACCTGTCAGTCGAGTCGCTCTCTGAGGGTGGATCCCGAAGGGCTGTGGCGATGCATAGGACTTAAAAAGGTCCGCATGTCCTCCATCAACAACACGTCTTTAAAGCGTCCTGTCCTTGCCGGCGTGGTCATGGGAGGAGGAGGAGGATGACTTCCACCTCTCCCCCTGTTAGATTCCCGTTGTGCTGTGACATCACCCTTATACGCTGTGTAAAGCATACTTTTTAATTTATTTTGCAAATGCTGCATCCTTTCCGACTTGTTGTAATTCGGTAACATTTCCGCCACTTTCTGCTTATACCGGGGGTCTAGTAGTGTGGACACCCAGTACAGGTCGTTCTCCTTCAGCCTTTTTATACGAGGGTCCCTCAACAGGCAGGACAGCATGAAAGACCCCATTTGCAGAAGGTTGGATGCCGAGCTACTCATTTCCCGTTCCTCCTCCTCACTGATGTCATTGAAGGTATGTTCTTCCTCCCAGCTACATACAACACCACGGGTACCAGATAGGTGACAACGAGCACCCTGGGATGCCTGTTGTGTTTGGTCTTGCTCCTCCTCCTCCTCCTCAAAGCTACAATCCTCCTCTGACTCCTCTTCCTCACAATCCTCTTCCAGCATTGCCGCAGGTCCAGCAAGCGATGCTGATAAGGCTGTTTCTGGTGGTGATGGTGACCACAACTCTTCCTCTTCCTCTTCACGCTCATCTACAGCCTGATCCAGCACTCTTCGCAGGGCACTCTCCAGGAAGAAAACAAATGGTATGATGTCGCTGATGGTGCCTTCGTTGCGACTGACTAGGTTTGTCACCTCCTCAAAAGGACGCATGAGCCTACAGGCATTGCGCATGAGCGTCCAGTAACGTGGCAAAAAAATTCCCAGCTCCCCAGAGGCTGTCCTAGCACCCCGGTCATACAAATATTCATTAACAGCTTTTTCTTGTTGGAGCAGGCGGTCGAACATTAGGAGTGTTGAATTCCAACGTGTAGGGCTGTCGCAAATCAAGCGCCTCACTGGCATGTTGTTTCGCCGCTGGATATCGGCAAAGTGAGCCATGACCGTGTAGGAACGCCTGAAATGACCACACACCTTCCTGGCCTGCTTCAGGACGTCCTGTAAGCCTGTGTACTTATGCACAAAGCGTTGTACGATCAGATTACACACATGTGCCATGCACAGCACATGTGTCAACTTGCCCAACTTCAATGCCGCTATCAAATTTTTTCCGTTGTCACACACCACTTTGCCGATATCCAGTTGCTGCGGAGTCAGCCACTTTCCACCTGTGCGTTCAGGGCGGACAGGACAGTGCTTGTCCGGTGTGACTCTCTGCTTTCAAGCAAGTCAAACCCAAGACGGCGTGACACTGCCGTATCCGGGATGTGGAATAGTACCTGGGGAGCTGGGGGGGTGCCGTTGATGTGGAGCAAGACGCAGCATTTTAGGAACCGCACACCTGGGACCCGAGCAAGGTCACCTCTTTCAACAGGCGACATGATTTGGCCCTGTAAAACTATCATGGATATTCTCTACAATTTCTATGGATATGGCATTGATTTATGTAACAGGGAGATGGAAGAAGATGCTTGGTCGGTCCTCAGCCGAGGAGGTTATGGAAGAGGATGGAGTAGGAGGAGTAGAGGAGGTGGCAGCAGGACTGCCTGCAATTCGTGGCAGTGTCACCAACTCCTCTGCAATGCCACGCATTCCTTGCTTGTCAGCCGTCAGCAGGTTTACCCAATGCGCAGTGTAGGTGATATACCTGCCCTGACCATGCTTTGCAGACCAGGTATCAGTGGTCAGATGGACCCTTGCCCCAACACTGTGTGCCAGACATGCCATGACTTCCTTTTGCACAATCGAGTACAAGTTGGGGATTGCCTTTTGTGAAAAGAAATTCCGTCCGGGTACCTTCCACTGCGGTGTCCCAATAGCTACAAATTTTTTGAACGCCTCAGACTCAACCAGATTGTATGGTAAAACCTGGCGGGCTAATAGTTCGGACAAGCCAGCTGTCAGACACTGGGCAAGGGGGTGACTTGGTGACATTGGCTTCTTACGCTCAAACATGTCCTTGACAGACATATGACTGTGGGCAGATGAGCGGGAACTGCTCAAGGCGGGAGACGGAGTGGCGGATGGTTGAGAGGGGGCAAGAAGGACAGCAGTGGTTGACGTGGCTGAAGATGCTGGACCAGGAGGAGGATGGCGGCTTAGAGTAGGCGTGCTGCTTGTACTCATGTGTTGATCCCATAGGCGTTTGTGATGTGAGATCATGTGCCTACGCAAAGCAGTTGTACCTAGGTGGGTGTTGGACCTCCCACGACTCAGTTTCCTTTGGCACAGGTTGCAAATGGCATCGCTGTTGTCAGAGGCAGACACACAAAAAAATGCCACACTGCTGAGCTCTGCAATGACGGCATTCTGGTGGTGGACACAGCATGCGTTGATTGGCGTGCTGTCGGGCTGACCCCGGGTGCCGATGCATGCTGTCTGACTGTGCCACTAGCTCCTTGCGACGACCCCCCCCTGCTTCCAACTCGTCTCCTCCTCCTCTCTGTCTCCCCATCTGAACTTTCGCCCTGTTCTTCTTCTTGCCGAGCGGGCACCCACGTGACATCCATGGACGCATCGTCATCATCAACCGCTTTGCTTGTATCTGACAACTCAGAAAAGGAAGCAGCAGCGGGTACAACATCATCATCATCACACCGTACCTCCATGTGTTTAATGCTGCCTGCCTGAGACATATCCCTGTTATCTACATCCTCTAGCAATAATAGTTGCGCATCACTCATTTCTTCAAACGGGTGTGTGAATAACTCCTCTGACATACCAAGTAAAGCGGCTGTGGTGCTAGTTTTGGTGGTGGCGGCAGGCGGGTGAGTGCTATCTTGAGAGGTGCCTGAAGCTAAGCTGGAGGAGGATGGTGCGTCAAGGTTCCGAGCGGAGGCTGTACAAGATTGGGTGTCCTGTGTTAGCCAGTCAACTATGTCCTCAGAACTTTTCAAGTTCAGGGTACGTGGCTTCTGAAAACTGGGCATTATTCTAGGGCAAAAGGGAATCACAGCACCACGACCACGACGGCCCCTGCGGGGTGGCCTGCCTCTGCCTGTCATTTTTTTGGGGATTAGTGGTACTATGCGTGCAAGCTACTGTGAGACCAGATATGATTGGCAATGTGAACTGTAACAGTTCTGCAGAGCACACACTGTAGGCCTGACACACCCGCTTGAAGACAAGTAACTGCTATTCAATCTATAACAGTGAAAAACAAATTTTGGTTTTAAAAGCACGCTATAGAGACACCAGATATGATTGGCAATGTGCACTGGAACAGTTCTGGAGAGCACACGCTGAAGGAAGGACTGACAGAGCCGCTTGAAGGACACTGACTGGCTGCTATTAGCTTACACTGGAAACCTTTTTTCTTTGTAAAAGCACGCTAAAGAGACACCAGATATGATTGGCAACTGTCAAAGCACGCTGGCAGTGTTGTGCAGAGCACACGCTGAAGGAAGGCCTGACAGAGCCGCTTGAAGGACACTGACTGGCTGCTATTAGCTTACACTGGAAACCTTTTTTCTTTGTAAAAGCACGCTATAGAGACACCAGATATGAGTGGCAACTGTCAAAGTACACTGGCAGGGTTGTGAAGGCACACGCTGAAGGAAGGCCTGACAGAGCGGCTTGAAGGACACTGACTGGCTGCTATTAGCTTACACTGGAAACCTTTTTTCTTTGTAAAAGCATGCTAAAGAGACACCAGATATGATTGGCAACTGTCAAAGCACGCTGGCACAGGTCTGCAGAGCACACGCTGAAGTAGGCCTGACACCCAGACGCTTGCAGACAACTAACTGCTCTTCTATTACAGTGAAAAAAAATTATTTCTTTTAAATCTAAAGCTTAAGCTATTGTAAAAACAGATATGAGTGGTGGCACTGGGCAAGTGGGCACAGTATCCAATGTGAACCTCACACAGAAGCTGGCAGGCAGGCAACTGCTCTTCTATTACAGTGAAAACAAATTATTTCTTTTAAATCTAAAGCTTAACCTATTGTAAAAACAGATATGAGTGGTGGCACTGACTGTGCAAATGGGCAAGGCATCCAACCTGACACAGAAGCTGACAGGCAGGCAACTGCTCTTCTATTACAGTGAAAAAAAAATATTTCTTTTAAATCTAAAGCTTAACCTATTGTAAAAACAGATATGAGTGGTGGCACTGACTGTGCAAATGGGCAAGGCATCCAACCTGACACAGAAGCTGGCAGGCAGGCAACTGCTCTTCTATTACAGTGAAAAAAAATTATTTATTTTAAATCTAAAGCTTAACCTATTGTAAAAACAGATATGAGTGGTGGCACTGGGCAAGTGGACACAGTATCCAATGTGAACCTCACACAGAAGCTGGCAGGCAGGCACCTGCAATTACATTACACAGAAAAAAAAAAAAAAGCAGCCTGATGTTCTAGCCCTAAAAAGGGCTTTTTGGGGTGCTGTCCTTACAGCAGAGATCAGATGAGTCCTTCAGGATTGTAGTGGACACTGAATACCCTAGCCTAGCTATCAATTTCCCTATCTAATCAGCAGCAGCTAAACTTTCCCTCCTCTCACTAAGCATGCAGCTTCAGAATGAATCGAAAATGGATGCTGGGAGGGAGGTTGGAGGGTGTGGAAGGGAGGGAGTGCTGCTGATTGGCTGGAATGTGTCTGCTGACCGAGAGGCACAGGGTCAAAGTTTGCCCAATGATGACGAATAGGGGGCGGATCGAACTGCGCATGTGTCCGCCCACCGTGGCGAACGCGAACACGCTAAGTTCGCTGGGAACTGTTCACCGGCGGACAGTTCGGTACATCACTAATATTGACATATACAAATACACATGATGAAAAAAACATCAAGTACTATCAATGTGCAAGATACATTTTGTAAAAAGATCACTCACTTTGGCAGTTTGTTCACAGGGTTTTGCTATCCAGCATTCTAATTTATTTTCTTCTTTTTTTTTTCATTCTCTTAAAAGATAGTTAAGGTGTGTTGACAAACGGCTTGAAAATCTAATGTTCATAATAACCGGGAAAAACATTTCATGTCAAGGCTCTGTTTAGTAAATTGATCCTATGAATAAATGAGCACATGTAGGAGACTGATGCATTTTATACATACACTCACATAAGAAGAAATTACCTAACTTTGTTCATTTCTGGATTTTCAGTTTCAAGTTTTGCTATTAACAATTTTTTCTTATTGAAAGACTAGTTTAATTAGCAAGCAGTCATGGATCCTACATCAATGCACTTTGACGTAACCTTTTCGTGCTTTATTGCGGGTCATATAGCGTCTGCACTTCCCTTCTGTTTTCTATCTAAGCTGATCAGGGTAGGCGATGAAGGTATATAGTCCAATCGGAATGGTATGGGTTAGTACTCCGTGAACAAGTTCAGGATCAGGAAAGGCAGTACGTGGAAACATGATAGCCTCCAGTAGATTTGTCTTTGGGAACAGTGGTGTTGTGAATAAACATTGTCTGGATCTCATCATCAGAATTCATAGAGTGGTCAGGGACCCAAGTTCCTCAGAGGCTTGATGCAGGCAGGTTACTCAGACATCAATGGAATTATGAGACTGTTCTTAAATAATTTCTGTGCACTGAATCCCAGAAATGGCATTCCCATGGTGCAAATATAGCAAAATAATTCCTTTAAGTACACATTTGCATACAGATGCCATTTGTCATGCCCTAGAGATGATGGGATGTTCTTTCCCTATATGTGCATGTATGTATATATCCAAAAAGCAAAATCCAAAAAGGTTATGGTGGGGAAAAATTGTGATTGAAAACCCCTTCCACCTGAAGTCTGTGGATAATTAATACAATGTTAAACAAAAATCTGCACACCAGTCAAGCCATAAGACTTGCTTTCCCACAGAAATCCCATAACTGCAGAGATGTTACAACCGCAAAGGATTATGGGTGGGCATATGCAAATTAGTTTAACAAAGAATCACATTTTTGCCTCATTCCATTTTAAACATGGATTCCTTTTAATCTGTGTTTGCTGTATACAATAGCTTGAAACACAATATAGGAAAAGATGCAAGACCAGTGAACCCCTCATATTTTATAAAACTACACAAGCCAGCATTCCTTAACCTTTTGCTATTTCTTTATCTTAACTAATATGCTATTTTTATTTTTTAGCTGATGTTTCACTTTGGAATCTGAAAAATACCACACTTAGCATAATGTGATACAAATCTTCTAATATTTCCCTGTGAAAAGTAATGTTCATGGCTTTTAGTGTAACACGAGTCTTGGATAATTGGCGAGTATGCCGTGCTTGTTAATAGAACTGCAGATTTTCCTTCAACCTTGTCATCTGAGAACAAAGTATCATGTCTCTTATTTAACATGGAAAGGTAGAGAACACATGACTTCAGTGTTAGATTTATTTGACATAGGGAAAAATGTATATAGTGTGTTACAAAATTAACACGGGTCACATTTTCCTTTTTGCACACTTTATTTGCATAATTATTCTTGCGATTTATATTCCTTTAAACAAAAACCCAAAACGTACCTTCAAGAAATAGGACATAGTCAAGTTGATGCCCCTAGAGAATAGATTGTGGGGCAATATGACATATCCGTAAAAAGCAAAAAATTGCACTTTTAATTTAAAATAATTTTGAAGCAAATCTTAATCTTCTGTCAACGTTAAAGGACCACTCTAGGCACCCAGACCACTACAGCTTAATGAAGTGGTCTGGGTGCCAGGTCCAGCTAGGGTTAACTCATTTTTTTATAAACATAGCAGTTTCAGAGAAACTGCTATGTTTATAAATTGATTAAGCCTTCCCCCTAATCCTCTAGTGGCTGTCTCATTGACAGCCGCTAGAGGCGCTTGCGTGATTCTCACTGTGAAAATCACAGTGAGAGCACGCAAGCATCCATAGGAAAGCATTGTAAATGCTTTCCTATGCGACCGGCTGAATGCGCGCGCAGCTCTTTCCGCGCGTGCGCATTCAGCCGACGGGGCGGAGAGGAGGAGGAGAGCTCCCCGCCCAGCGCTGGAAAAAGGTAAGTTTTAGCCCTTTTCCCCTTTCCAGAGCCGGGCGGGAGGGGGACCCTGAGGGTGGGGGCACCCTCAGGGCACTCTAGTGCCAGGAAAACGAGTATGTTTTCCTGGCACTAGAATGGTCCTTTAAAAATGTCTTTTTGGCACCATTTATACAGCTATGCTTTTTACATCTACTGCATTGGCTTAAAATACAATTTATTTCAGATAAATGAATTCACTGTTGGATTCTTATCACAAAACTAAAGACATATCGCTGGCACACAATGGAAGTAAATTGATAAAAATACGCAAAGAATTTACACAGTTACCCAGAGCCTCATTATAATACTGTGCTTAATATATATTTTTTTTTATTAAAAATGAATAAAAAAACTATGAATTTTAAAGGCATGTTACAGTGATCATTGATTTGCAGCTTCTATCGTCTTGATAAAGATTCTCCCTCTGGGAAATATTTATTGATGTTTTATTTAAGAGTTGTCACAGAATAAACCTAACATTCACAGCTTATTAAGAACAAGAAAATACAGGATTTGTACTAATTTACACCAAGGAATAGATGATTAAGTAAGTCAACAGCAGGCTTTTGAGTGGTTTGTAGAAACCTATTCTTTAGACTAAAAAGGACTGAAATGCAAAAGGATAAATATATTCATTGGGAGCACAGATATGACACGGGTGTAAAATGTCCATGTTTTATTTTGCTGTTAGCAGATTATATCTTCAACCTTTCTCATTCAAGCCATCAGATCAAACCATAGCTGTAAAATCATCAAAACCTGAGTGGAATAGTCCAGGCTTGGCATTTAACTTTTTTTGTGTGCTAGCAGAATGGGATGTTTTATATGTTAGTATAAAAGTGTTTTCTTTTCTTCTTTAATAATTCATATAGGTTCCTGTCAGAGTCCAGGGTCAGATGTATATAAGGTTTTATAGGTTTGCATAGGGCATGCAAAGGTTTCGGATAAGAGGCTATTGTGAGATAATTAATTGCATGCATGTTTTCATTGGGGGTATATCTACCAAACAGTGATTTTTATTTATTTTTGCATTTAGACAGTAGAGTATCCTTTTAAGGGGGTTATCTACACCACTTCATCGCAATCAAGTGGTTTTGGTGCAGTGTCCCTTCCTCTTAACCCAGCAGTGTAAAACATTCCAGTTTTTGAAAATGTATAATGTTTACATTGAAGGGTTAAGTCCAATTCTAGTGTCTGTCAGTCAATATGCTGCACTGACTGAGTAGAACTTGGTCACGTAACATGGAAGCCTTGTAGGAAAGCATTGATTAATTTCTTCCCTAAGGGAAAGAGGGAAAGTTTGAATGCGCCAGTAAAGCTTGCTACGCATACTCATTAGGTCCTCAATGCACCTTTATGAGGAGCATTGGATTGGGCCATCACAGAGGAGACCTTGCCTCCTCTATGACATCACCAGAGGAGGAGAGCTAAACAGCATCAAGGGAGCCTCGGTCCTGGAACAAGGTAAGTGAAAAAAGGTTTTTTCTATGCTGAACAGGGTGGGGCGGGGGCGTGGTAGTAACACCAGGGACATAGACTTTATAATGTTAGAAACACAGATGTGTTCGTTAAGCAAAGATTTCATAGAGTTCTTGTTAGGTTTTGGAAAGTGGGACACTTTTTAAAAGAATGATACAATTATTTTGCATCTGCAAAATTTGTTACATCCACCCCTAATAAACTGCATATTTTCTGAAAAATTGCTGATCATGGGGTAACCAGGTGAATTTTTTTTTTTTTACAAAGAGGACCTGCTGATATAGTAGTGTAGTGAAACACAGTAAAGGAATGTCAGTGCAATGGTATTAATTTAATGATTTACGTCATAAAATAAAGCGTAATTAGGTTAATGCTTTAAAAGGCACCACTAGGGGCAGTGTGTAGGAATCCTTAAGCCATATGCTTCTGGCAATGACATCATAGGGCAACCTACTTAGGAACACACTGGGAATAAAAACCAGATGTTGGAGGGATTTAGGCTCTCTTTAGGCTCTCTTTTTGCTCTGCTCTTGACTGCCTAAGAATGTAGCAGCTGACTGTTTAGCCCCAGCCCCAGAGGCTGGGGCCTGTGTAAGTTTGTTCATGTTTTGTATTGTACAATGTGATTCCCTTGTAACATTTAGCAACTGTTATCACCTTTTGTAAGTAATATGTTGTAGTTTCATATTGTATCATTATTGTAGTAAATTGACATTCTGCTAGCATTGTTTACTTGTTATTATAATTATATTAAATATACATTTAACATTACAATTTTTTGTGTATTTTCTATCCACATATTCGACCATAATACTAAGAACTATAAAAATATTAATGTTGTTAGTTATTGCTAATTTATAATTAAAATATTAATATTCATATTTGAGACACCTGATGATGGTTGAAGGAATACTATACCATTAGGCAGGGCCGCCATCAGGGGGTGACAACCGTGACAGTTGTCACGGGCCCGGCGGCCCTGGGGGGCCCAGGACTGCCAGACCACTTTCCCTCCCTGCACACATAGATAGCGAATACCGCTATCTATGTGTGCAGCCGTGGGCCCCCCAGCTTCCTGTTACCGCAGAGGGGGCCCAGGCAGCACACAGCCTCTTCTAATCCCTGCTAATAACTCTCGCGAGACCCGGTTGCCATGGCAACGCTCCGCGGATCTCGCGAGAGTTATTGGAGGAGAGAAGAGGAGAAGCTGTGTGCTGCCTGGGCCCCCTCTGCGGTAACAGGAAGCCGGGGGGCCCCACCATGCCACCGGACCACCGGGGATGGAATCTCCCCCCTCCCTAGACACAGGTAAGCAGGGAGGGGGGAGAAACAATTTAATTAATTTAATATTATTTAATTTTAAATAATGTTAAAATGCCCCCCCTCCTCCTCCTCATTGGACATTTACACACACACACTACATACACTGACACAACACACACACACTACATACACTGACACAACACACACACTATATACACTAACACAACACACACACACACACACACACACACTACATACACTGACAAAACACACACACTGCATACACTGACACAACACACACACACACATTACATACACTGCATACACTGACACAACACACACACACACTACATACACTAACACAACACACACTGCATACACTGACACAACACACACACTCTGCATACACTGACACACACACTGCATACACTAACACACACTGCATTCACTAATACAACATGCACTCTGCATACACTACACACTAACACACTCACTGCATTCGCTACACATTACCACACTCTGCATTCGCTACACATTACCACACTCTGCATTCACTACACTAACACACACTCTGCATCCGCTACATACTAACACACTCTGCATTCACTACACTAACACACAATCTGCATCCGCTACACACTAACACACACTCTGCATCCGCTACACACTAACACACTCTCTGCATTCACTACACATTAACACTCTGCATTCACTACACTAACACAGACTCTGCATTCACTACACACTAACACACTCTCTGCATTCACTACACATTAACACACTCTGCATTCACTACACTAACACACTCTCTGCATTCACTACACATTAACACACTCTCTGCATTCACTACACATTAACACACACTCTGCATTCACTACACATTTACACACACACTACATTAATTACACTGACACACTCTGCATTCACTACACCCTAACACACACTCTGCATTTATTACACACTAACACACACTCTGCATTCACTAAACTATGCACACACTCTGGATTCACTATACTGACACACACTCTGGATTCACTATACTGACACACACTCTGCATTCACTACACTAACATACACTCTGCATCAACTGTACACACAGCATCCACTACACAAACATCCTGTATTCACAGTACACACACTACATCCACCACAAATTGAAACATTCTGCATTCACTGTACACAGACACTGTGTCTAATACACACACTACATCCACTACAGACACTGCATCCACTAAACACATTTCATCTAGTACATACAAACACTACATCCACTACACAAACACACACTACATCACTGTACACACACTACATCCACTACTCAAACACTCTCTGCATTCACTACACATTAACACTCTGCATTCACTACACTAACACACACTCTGCATCCGCTACACACTAACACACCCTCTGCATTCACTACACATTAACACACACTCTGCATTCACTACACATTTACAAACACTCTGCATTCACTGCACTAACACACACACTACATTCATTACACTGACACACTCTGCATTCACTACACACTAACACACACTCTGCATTCATTACACACTAACACACACTCTGCATTCACTAAACTATGCACACACTCTGGATTCACTATACTGACACACACTCTGCATTAACTGTACACACAGCATCCACTACACAAACATCCTGTATTCACAGTACACACACTACATCCACCACAAATTGAAACACTCTGCATTCACTATACACAGACACTGCATCTAATACACACACTACATCAACTACAGACACTGCATCCACTAAACACATTTCATCTAGTACATACAAACACTACATCCACTACACAAACACACACTACATCGCTGTACACACACTACATCCACTACTCAAACTTACTCTGCATTCACTATACACACTGCATCCGCTACACTTACACACTCTGCATTCACTGCACAAACAGTAATACACACAAACACTACATCCATTACACACATTCTAATTCACTTCCACTATACACAACAAATTCAGTCCCGCATCATTGTTAGCAGACTAGGTAGGGCGTGGGCGGGCCCGGGAGGGAGGGGTCGGGGGGGGGGGGGCAGACCTTGTGCTTTGTCAGGGGCCCCAAAATTTCTGATGGCAGCCCTGCCATTAGGAATATAGACCTGTATACCTATTGCTATATTGACCATGCCCTTTGATTTATATAGGTCCCCCCCCCTCCCGTTAACAATAAAATTAATAAAGTGTTCAACAACCCGTCACCTACAACATCACTGAAAAGGCTTCACCATGGCTTCAAAGTGTAGCATTGGGAACCTAATGGGCATTTGTGGCGAGCGCCATTCACTCATTCAAGCTTCCCAATATGAAAGCAATATTCAGAGTTTTACTTAGGCCACCAGCTTCTCTAGTGGCTGCCATATTGCCATAATGACAAGGAGTAGAGGTGGACTTAACCCTGCAATGTAACTGTTAAGAGGACAGAGCTACTGAACTCAAGCCACTTAATTGAGATGAAGTGTTCTGGGTGACTATTTAAGAATACTTGTGAAATGGTAAGACAATATTTGTATGGATAGTTCTGAGTATATAGGGTGTCTGTACCAAAGCAATAATCCCTTTGGGGAAATTACATGATGAAGGGGAAAGCATTATTGTCAGAAGTAAATTGCATAAAGAAGACACCAGCCTTGGTATTGTGGTTACTAGGTAAAAAAAAACTAAGGCCGCTGATCACATGTATCAGATTTATCAGTTCCTGATAAGCCATTTAACAATTTTGATGAACAAAATACCCACTATAAATGACATACTGGAGGGCTTATTGGAGGCTGATCTATATATGTTTGAATATTGATACTGACGCCGATATTTTACATTAAAAATATTGGCTTTGGCTATTTAATTTAACTTTAAATTCCATTTCCCATCTTACAACGCTTCAATTGCCAACAATGCCAATTAGACAGTGAGAGTTGTCACCTACCACAGCTATAATCTGCCAGTCAAGGCCACCCCCTGATGAGAATTTGCAGAGAATATGACTAAAAGTCATGATGTCAGGTGCATCGGCAGCAGCAATTACACAGATATCACACTGACTGAGGTGACTGTGTATGTAAGGGGCGAGGAAGGGCTTCTCGCTGTGTATGCAGAAGTGGCCTTTCACACAGTCTAGGCATGGATTGATCACACAAACCCTTGACAACCAAATTCACAATCTGATTAGGAATTTGAAGAACTCCCTGCTGGCCTTCTGCTGTGCTCTTTCCCCCTCTCTCTTTTTTAGGTAGTGTGGCTGAGCTGCAATACCTCTCCCCAGTCCAGCCACAGACTCTGGTTCATGCCGGAGTGGCCCCTGGGTGGGAGGCGGGTACATGTGTCATATACTGGAGCACCTTAATCAGCGGTTTTATTTCGAGCAGTGGCTTAAATTCCAACTAGCATAACATCCATCTGGAGTAAGAAAAAAAAACATACTGGAAAATAAATTGAGGCCCAAGTATGTAAGAAAGATTATGTCCTGCTAGGAACAGATATGTTTTTGCTGAGGGAAATCCTCTTGACCTTATTTGAGTAATAGGCGACCCAGAATTAATTAAAATCTATAAATAATTCAGCTTTTTATAAAGAAGCAGTCAAAACATGAAATGCAAGAAACACTGCACACAAACTATATTGCAATTATATTTGTTTATACTGTATTCAGGCACATTTTGGTTGACATTTATGCATTAACGTATAGCCATTAGTTGTGAATAATTAGCACAATAGATCAGGCTGTTAAATAATGTGAAGCAATTATCCAATTGATTACAGCAAATCCATAGAATGTCAAACAACAGCAAAAACAACAATCAAGTCTAGAAATTGTGACTGGACTATGGTGAGTCTAATCTGTGACAGACAACTTGTTTCTTGCAAAAAAGAGACTGGAGTCTTCTTGTCTAAAGAAAGACTGACTGTTCCATTCAGTTTCCATTTTTTAAATTGTTATACAAAGCTGCACAGGGTTTGTATTAATTTCAGGATTAATATTCTGCTTCATACAATATTAACTACGTTTCCCTTTGTTTTCCTCTAACAGGACCAAGTCAAAGCGGATTTTTTCATTTTCATTTACTCTCCTTGCTAAATTCCTTTTTTGTCATTCAGTCATAACAAGAATAAAAAAGCCCTGTTATGATATTTACAGTTACAGTTCTTTTTCTGTAGGGGGAATATTTCATTAGCACTTGGTTCTAAAATTGCATGCAAATTGTAGGTTCTAAAACACAGATTCACTGAGCATGTTTTTGTACTACAGTAAGCTGCCCATTATTGGAAATAACATTATTATTTATGAAGTGCCAACAAATTCCAAAGCGCTGTACAATAGGTGGACTCGCTGATATGTATTTGCAACAAGGCGGGTTGAATACACAAGAATAGAGGGTGTTGAGTCTTTTGATCCCGATGAAAGTCACGGACGGAGACTGAAACATATATACAGATTTAAATATTTTTTCGATAAAACATGTCATTTTAACTTCAAAGACTGTGAGTGCAAGTTACCTCTTAAATATATATATATATATATATATATATATATATATATATATATATATATACACACACACACACACACATTAATCAGAAAATGAATGTACACCATTTTTCAATTCTACGGTTCAACATATCAGAACATAATAACAATCATCTTTTCCTTAGCAAGTATTAAAATTAGGTAAATACAACCTCAAATGAACAACACACGATATATTACACTGTGTCATGATTTATTTTACAAAAAATAAAACAAAAACGGAGATGCCATGTGTGAAAAACTAAGTACACCTTGATTCAATAGCTTGTAGAACCAGTTTTAGCAGCAATAACTTGAAGTAATCATTTTCTGTATAACTGTATCAGTCTCTCACATCGTTCTGAAGGAATTTTGGCCCCCTCTTCTTTACAACTTTGCATAGTTTATTAAGACTTGTTGGCATTTGTTTATGCACAGCTCTCTAAAGGTCTACAGCAATGAGCAATGCCATAGCATTAACATGCGGTGGAAGTATGGACTCTAACAGGGTCATTGCAACATGTTGGTTCTTTTCTTTTTCTGACATTCAGTTGTAGATTTTCTGATATGCTTGAGATCAGTGTCTTGTCACATGATCCAATTTCGGCCAAGCTTTAGCTGTCGGACAGATAGCCTCACATTTGACTCTAGAATACTTTAGTATTCAAAGGAATTCATGGTCGACTCAGTGACTGCAAGGTTCCCAGGTCCTATGACTGCAAAATGAGCCCCAATCATCACTGCTCCACCACCATGCTTGACAGTTTGTATGATGTGTTGGTGAAGACAGGTTGTGTTTGGTTTTTGCTGTGCATTATGGCCAAACATCTCTTTGAAATTGATGAGACATCCCCTCCTGGGAAGAATTGCAACCGTCTTGCATGTTTCCCATTTTGAATAATCTTTCTCACTGTTGAATGATAGACTTTAAATTGTTTGGAAATTACCTTACATTGTTGTTTATATGAGTTTGATGGGTGTTGGAGATGTGTGTGTGTGTGTGTGTGTGTGTGTGTGTGTATATATATATATATATATATATATATATACATACATACAGATATACCAATTTATATCCAAAGTGAGTTTTTACTTAATACCTTAAGGAAATATAAGCAGTCATCCCTTAGGCTAGTTATAGATACTAACCTTTAAACAATGTTCTTTTTTTACAAAGAAAAACTCTTGAATCTTGCTGATTTTTGTGGATTTTTTCTTTATTCATCACATCTAACACATGTAAAAAAGGCATAAAAGGCATTTTGCAAAAAAAAAATATATATTTATATATATATATATGTATATATATATATATATATATATATATATATATATATATAATATATATATATATATATATATATATATATATATATATATAATATATATATATATATATATATATATATATATATTTAAGATTTTTCAAATGTCTTTAGTAGTATGCCAGGTAAATGTCTGTACTATAGGGAGCTCTTTTGTGAGATTATAGGTGGCATTGTATGTGCATTTATTTTGAATATTGAATATTTGAACACAATATATTGTTATAAAGTCATGGCTTATGACCACCATACACTACATGGACAGATTTCTTAGATTGGGCTGTGACTTTTGTCATTACTAGCCAGCAATATAGTTTGATATAGATGTAATTTTTCCCCCGAAAAAACTGTTCATTTTAAAGTGAAAAAAAAAACAAAGATGAAATTACTGTGATATTTTTCTTTTTTAAATTCTTTCTTTTTGTTGTGCTTCAGCATAACAGCAGATGTACAGTATACATTGAAAATGTTGTACGAAAATGATTTGTCAAGACAAAAGGAGTGTATATACTCATATTGGCACATTTTAAGGAAAATAAGAATATGATTATCATAGTGTAGAGTAGGTCAGCTGTAAAGACAGGTGCTAAGCTTGGTCATTGTAGAATGATCAGTGCTAAAACAAGATATTAACAGACCTCTCAAGATTATTCCCCCTAGGAGCCCCCCCCCCCACCCCCCCCCCCCCCCCCAGCGACAGAACAATCAGCAAGATGACTAATGAAAATAATATTAGCCTAAGACAAAACAAGTTAAACGGTTCGATTTTAGGACAGGTAAGACCCCTCACGCACTCCTCAAATATGGGAACAGGTTGGTAATCCTGTGCTATGGATTAGGTCATCCTTGAGCTGGATTCATCCTATGCCCTCCATGAAGCAAAACCATGTCCCACATCAGGGAGAAAGATTGCAGGCTTCTCTCTCCATGAGTGGGCAGGCTGGTATATGCAAGGAGCGCTCACAACTGTTCTTCTGGCTCTTCCCAGGCTACAACTGTAGGCCCCCATATGTACTGTCTCTGTTTCACTTGTGTGGAGTAATGGTGCGCGCTGCGCTCTCCGACGCCATGTTAGGGCACTCTGAGCTGTTTGAGCCTTGATCTTCCGAAATGATGTTGTTAGGGCGAGTAGCCTCTCTTTTGTATCGGGGCAGGTGATTGCAGTTTGCTCTCCAGCTTCCGCCAGAAGTCAGCAAATACTTTGGGCAGTTTTGCTATAATGTCGAGGTGACCTGCACTGGAGTCCGCGTTTCTTGTGCCGTCCGCCATTTTGGGTGAGTCTTCTTGCCATTTCTCCGCCTCTACAGCTTCTCCATGTGCTCCTGCCACCTCAAGGCTACCTCCCATGGGGGGAACGGGTTCACCCTCGCAGGACCAATAGGGGGGGTAACGTGGCTTGTGTGCGTCCTTCACTGCTTCTGGGCACCCACAGGACACGGCCGCCTCACCCACCCGATGCACACAAGGCCACAAGATCCGAGGAGAGGTAAGCAGGCTCCTATCGACTCACTGATTGCCATGCATTATGCCCTCTGTTGTGAGGGTTAGGTTTGTTGGCCTGGATCGGGCATTAACAGATGGTAAAATTCTTCTAGCTGCAAGATTGTGTAGGAGCCTGTGTAAAACACGTCTCGCCGCCATGCTGGTCAGGTCCCGCCCCCATTTCTATGATATTTTAATGACACTTGTTTATTTTAATGCGTATGTGTGTGTCTGTGTGGTTGTGAGTGCCATTGCCAGTGTGCGTTCGTGTGTCTGAGAATAATCTCTGTGTGGAGATGTTTTATATATATATATATATATATATATATATATATATATTTCATCATTTTAAAACTGGGAATGTTTTGATCAGTGATCTCAAGCTCTGCCCCTCCCCGCGCCACCTCCTCCCCGACTCCCCCCATAGTGTGTGATGACCTACAGCTCCCAGAATTATTTGATTATCATAGAGAGATTATTGTGGACAGAGAATAATAGGAATTGTAGTTCAGCAAGATCTGTAGGTCCATGTTTCAAATGCCTGGATTAGAGGATGATTTAAACCTTAACAATGTGCTTTCCATGGCTAAAGTAATCATTTGTAGCACATCCATGAGTCTAGTGATGCAAACACCCAATAACTAGATAGTATAATTCAAGCAGAGGGAATTCTCTACCCTGCTTATTTACAGTTTCAATGTTGTAATGTAGATGCTAACATTTCTAGCACATCTTATATTTGTCACTTCCTATTATAACATTTGGTGATGTGTGCCATAATTAGAGCAGACAGCTTTCTCTAGAAGGAGCGGTAAATACACTTTCAAGTTCACACTTAACTCACAGCATGTGTCAAAATGGAATACGCTATGGGCAAACTAGTGTCTACTACTGCCTTCATCACAAGGAACTCTTTGTGCAATTCTAAGTGGTAAAGCTTTATCTGTGACAAGCTTTAATGAGGCAGCAAATATTAAAATAAATGCTAAATTTTAGAGATGAATATGAGGACTTGGCCATGTAGAGCTTGGCTTTTGTCACTGTGTGACAGAGGCTTGTGGGGTGGTTTGAATCTGCCTTTAAGACAACCTTTTGTTTTCCTAAAGATTCTACCTCAGAAAAGCTTGCACTATTAACCAAGTGCGTTAGTTTACATTCCACGGTGTTAAAGGAAATGCATTCTTTATTACACTTAATTTACTATTTTTTGATAGCAGATAAAGGAGGAAAGTAAACTTTGACCCTTCAATATATCATTTCCATTGAAAAGATTATTGATCATTTTGATTGGGTAGCATAAAGTGGATTATTATTTCGTCAATATCTGTTCTTTTTTTTCAAAAATAAAAAATAAAAAAAGGTTTATAACATTAATAACCATGGTTCTCTATGCTATATGTTGAAATATACAGAGATAAAAGAAATGGCATTAAAATATGTTGGGTTGAATTATGTCAACAGGCAAATGCAATGTGTAATCTGATAAAACTGACAATATTTTCTTTTTTTACCTGGTATTCAAAATTTCATTAAATGGGTCACATAGGAACTTGTGTGATTGCAAATTAAAAATAAAATTTGTTACATGGTATTGCACTTTTCTCCAGTGGTGGTTCTACCACAAAATGCATAGCAGACCAATGACAAAGGGAAACATATATCCACTGACAAATATACAATGCATCTGGATTACTGGAGATCTAGACTATGGCTTCTTTGGAGACCATTACTGGTCCATTTACATTTGAAAGTTGCGAAGGGTCAAAAGTTGAAAGAAAATCTACTGAACTGTGTAATTATTGACTGTAATGAAACTGCGAATGGAATTCTAGACGAGGACAGTTCTTGAATGAATGAATGAATGGATATTATTCAAGAATAAAGTAGACATGGGTAACATCAGAGCTGACAAAACATAATGACAGATAAAGCAGGATGATAAGTGGTCTAGTATGTGACAGAGAAATACTCAGCTGTGTACAATGAGGCAGCAAAGATGACCAGAACTGATGACACCTTAAATTACTAAGCAGAATTGTTTGTTAAACAGTTATCTGCCTATGGAGGTTATGACCACATAAGTTGCATGATACACTGACTACAATGACACTGATAATACTGAAAATAGCTAAAAGCGGCATCCCAAAGCACATCTGAACTAGCAAAAAGCTGACTCAATGAAGAAAGTACAGACCATAAATTTGCTAGACATTCCTTAGTAACACTGGACAGCTGAAGATATGGCAGATGACAAGAAACACTGGAGGCTAAGATAGGACAAATGAACAGACACATGAAACACTGGGACACTGCAATGAAGCAGTAGAACAGGACTATATGGTACCAGTATGATATGGGAAAATGAACACTTTGTACTGCAGATTTCATGAATCAGCTGGAACCATAATTTTAGGGGGATATTTGTGTTCTGAAAAGTGATGGTTATAGTATAGTGACTTTATAATAAATTCTGCTCGCTTTTACAGAAATTTACATTTCAGAAAATGGCCTAATTTATAGTGGCAGGAAAATCAGAAAAAGTGGCAACAAATTAACGTCTCTTTTATCTGTGAAAAAATGGTGCTTATTGCAAAGTGATGGTTAGGGTGCAAGAAATGCAACTGATCTAATTAATAGCTTCATATATATTGAAAACTAGATGAAAACATGTTAGAGATGCTTTGACAAATCTCCCCCAGTGTGTTTGTCAGCAATATGCTATAAAATGCCCCCATTTTTTCCTTCTGGATGCAGAAAAGTAAAGCATACTGTATGAGGCATTCTCTTTTTTTAGCATGAAAATATGGCTTGTTTCAGAGTACAACATATGCTCTGGAACTCATCTTGAACAACTGGCCTTTTTTTCTAATTATATATCTTTCCATCCCTTAACAGATGGATACGTGTGAACAATTCTTTTTGTGTACAGTTATAAAGAATTTTGAATTTAAAGTTTCAGTTCCTATCAGCCACGTGCCACTCACTAGCCTACCTAATATAATATATGTGAGTTGTTTCCATGTTATTACTCAATATTGGAATATAATCAATAACAGTATAGGATACACATAATTTATATGTCTGCGGAGTAAAAGGGTCAGTTTAAGCACTATAAACACTGTAAGCATCATGTTATTACTCATAATTGGAATATAATTGTTAAAATTTAATTTTAACATTCAAACATTAATTCAAACATTTAATTACATATTTGTTCTGTATTTGAAGTAAAAATGACTATATTGGCTTTATTCATCACACTCATTATCATGGATATGGTCTAAATAAAGTTAAGGGTGCTATTCTGTGCTTTGTATCATACTATTGTTTTGGAGATAAACATGGCTCTCCTAGCACCTACAACTGTCCAATCACATTCTGTACAATCATGAATGGTAATGATAGGCTGTGGGTTTTGGGCTTAAATACCCTTTTGAAAAAGCAAACATGCAGAGGTAGTATCCAGTTGAAAAGCAAGTGTTGTAGTGACAACGTCAATAAAAATGAACAAAGTATAGTTTCATGTCAGCAAGTCAAATAAACAGAAATTTGTGTACATACGCATTATATCCAAAAATAAGTTTATTCCCAGGACTGTACCCCATTTATATACATAGTTACATAGTTACATAGCTGAAAAGAGATTTACGTCCATCAAGTTCAGCCTTCCTCACATTTGAGTTTGCTGTTGGTACTCGCATGGTACTGTTATCGAAAAAAACATAATTTTATAGTTTTTTTCTGTTTGTATTTTTTTAATTAAAATGAAACATTGAAATGCATTCTGTTTCGTCAAAGGAGGAGGCTCTTTATTATTGTTATTATTATTATTATTATCATAGTTTTCTCACACTAATTAGATAAATAAAAATTGTGCCTGTGTAGGAGCTTGTGTCCTAACTTAGTGTGAGGCGATAAAAAAACAAAACAAAACTGTGTATTGCAAAAGTCTTTGTTTCGTATAGTGTATGGGATTGTAGTTATACTGCATTATTTTGTACATTTTTATTTTTGTTGTGCATTAAATGTTGCACACATCTTTTCAGGATACTTATACACAGAGGCATGAGCAATATCCAACCTTCACAGGGGTGTGAGAAAGACAACGGTAGTGAAACAAGTTAAGAAGTATACAACTGCACTTTTTTGTAGTAGGCAAATGCGTAAAGGAGACGTATACACCACTCAGGTTATTAGGAAACACAAAGTATAGAGCTATAAGGAGTTTATCATGCCAGACAGAAATATTAAAACGGTAGGCTAGGTATACTCACTAACAACATGTTATTAGGCTTATTGTGTCAGGGTAACAAGAGAAGGTTTAGTGGCATGTACTAATGATACTATTAAGAACAGGCTAAAATATGCTTTAGCACAGTATAGTAGTCAGACTAGGCTACCATGTCTGAGCAAAGGACATAAGCAAGGTTTTCAATCATGGACAATATACAAATCAAAATACAACAAAATGCAGGTAAGATGGCATCTGCTAGTATCAGAGGCATTGGGCCTGAAGCTAGGTTCAGCCGACTCCCATAGGTGGCGAAATTAGGGCACGTTGAGGGAAGTCCATGGGTACCTCCATGAAACGGTACCAAGATAGGGTCAACCTCTAGCCCCAGGTCTGTACGAGTAACCAGCAGCACTAGTACATGAACTCAGGTGTTCTCAACAGCCAAGTCCTTCCCCAACTGGGGCTAGCAGAAGAATCTGGATGTCAGTTGCAATCTTCAGCAGTTGATGATCCGTCTATGTGAACAGTATGAAGAGGCCAAGCCTTGAGTGTCTCTTAACCCAGGTAGGAGCGTGTTTGGTGCACTAGGCAAGTGCCCAGAGGGGGCAGCACCATTTTCAGGCTCTCACCACTCCTGGCCTTTTCTTGCGGTTTATGCAGAGTGGCTATTTTGCACTTGCATAACTTCACCCAGAAGTGCTGAAAAACTTTATTCAGCCGCATCAGGGAGTCCTCAATGGAGCCCTGTTGACCCTCTGAGATAGATTCAGGCCTAGTAAGGCAGGATGACAGCCATCTGCTATCTTGTGAAGTCAAGTTGCATTCTCTTAGTTGCTTAGGATGAATAACAGGTGCTGCTGAGGCTGATATCCTCCCACCGGTCTGGGGGGAGGGGGGTAGGAGTTCAGCAGGATCACACTGTGAACAGAGTCTTGAGAAGAGTGTCTGAAACTCCCCAGCACCACTCACAGTAGACTACAGCAACATATCTCAGGCTACAAATTGCTTAAAGTTCCAGGCAAGGGAACTGTCGATTTGCCAGGTCACCCCAATGTGGGTAGGGCAACCAGGTAAGTATAGTAGCTCAATGATAGTTATTTTATCGGTAAGATAACTGGGAGCCATCCCACCATGCATGTGGGCAGCTCAAAGGTCAGGCTCCGCCACCTACTGCATTTTCGTGTGCTCAATGAAAATAGAATGTTTGTAGAAAATCAGTATTCTTCAGCCCGACTGAGTTAATAACAGTTGGGTTCCACCTAAAATATGTGCGTTATTCAAACACCTCATCATGATCCAAAGAGAAATTCACAGAAATAGATAACAATATCTATAGGACCTATATTTATTTAATAAACCCTCGCTGTCACCTTATCTTTTTTAGAACCTCTTGACCTCTACAGGTCAAGTGATTCAAGAAGGCAAAAGGAGAAGGAATAACTATCTCTAAATATCAGAACAACAGAAGATGGAAACAGAGTACTTGAGGTAACATAAGCACTGCTGCAGACGTTAGTGTTTAAGTTACTTAGGGTGCTCCTTTAACTCTGGGTCTTAAAAACATTAGGTTAAACTTGTAGGCAATGCAAGGAACCATTCCAAAAACATATTTTATAAATCAACAACCAGCAAATTGTTCAGTATGAAAGTTCTGTTTTAAGCTAGGCAAATTGGTCAGTGAAGCTTAGTTTTTTGAAGGTGACCTGCTATGCTGTATGCAAAAGTACATTTCAACCTGCCCCTTGTTTGAGATTCAGCTTATTAATAGTGTTGTAATTTTCATTTATCTTCTTAATTATGCTTATCGTCTAAGTCAACAATGTGGCTGTCCCCTGGGTCACTGTGGTTATGCAGTCAATTTATATTAATGTCTTCTCAAATGATACAGTTGCAGTATGAAATTAATGCAAACAATAGTGAGTCAAATGTGTATCTTTTGACAGGGAGGAGGCAATGTCATCTCAGGTGATGCTTCATGCAAACATATGTCAAACCAGAGATAGAGGCTGGGGTTTCACTGTTATTTACATCGACAGACTAATATTTTCTTTTGTTCTTTTATGATCTGTGGGGCAATAGGTTTATATTTACCCCGCATCAAAACAGACCACACTGTCAAGCAAAGCAGATAGTGTAGGAAAAACACTACACTGTGTTTTTATATGTCACTGATCTTCATTTGTTCTCTATAATTCTTCTACAAATATGACAGATATGGAGGCCTCACCACCTTCTAGTGTCTTATTGCTATACCACTTTTTATATATCTGGTATAATTATTATTGCATTTTCCAAACTCATTTTCCAGCATATAACTATCTGGAGAGGCTGGATTAATGGCAGTATAGTCCTGCTAGCATGAGTTTGCTGAGTATCTACCTTACCCAATCACTTACTAATAGTGATGTCCCGAACAGTTCGCCAGGAACACGCGCAATGTTCGGTCCGCCCCCTATTCGTCATGGAGGTGGGAGGGTCTGGGAGAGAGGGTCTGCTGCTGATTGGCTGGAATGTGTCTGCTGACTATGAGGTACAGGGTCAAAGTTTACTCAATGATGACGAATAGGGGGTGGACCGAACACGCTATGTTCGCCGGCGAACGGTTCCTGGCGAACTGCTCGGGACATCACTACTTACTAACCCTAGCCTTATTCTTAATACCAACACGCAAAAAAAAGTCCTAAAAAATCAAGCAATATAATACGAAGAGTTTGAATAGTGGAGTGTTGTCCAAATGGAATTTAAACTAAAATTAAAATTTTAGGCCAAAACAAATGAACTGAAAATTGAAAAATATCCTACTTTGACTACTTTGGCCTGAATTTTCCATTTGAATTTCTTTTGAATTCCTATCAATTTTCTATTTTCGTGAATAACCTGATTATGTAGAGTCATGTATTTTTTTTAATTTTTTTTTTAATAATGTCATTCATGAACTACTTTTTAATCTGTTTGTTTTATGGCTTATCCTGATATTATGACATCTGCACAATCCCACAAAGGCATTATTTGCCCATAAATAATACTTGGTTCACAGTCACATATCCTCTCTCATTTATATATATACAGGTGATACTCAAAAAATTTGAATATCATGCAAAAGTTAATTTATTTCAGTAATGCAACGTAAAAGGGGAAACTAATATATGAGATAGACGCATTACATGCAAAGCAAGATAGTTCAAGACGTGATTTGTCATAAGTGCGATGATTATGGCTTACAGCTCATGAAAACCCCAAATCCACAATCTCAGTAAATTAGAATATTGTGAAAAGGTGCAATATTCTAGGCTCACAGTGTCCCACTCTAATCAGCTAAGTAAGCCATAGCACATGCAAAGGGTTTTTGATCGTTTAAATGGTCTCTCAGTCTGGTTCAGTAGGAATCACAATCATGGGGAAGACCGCTGGCCTGACAGTTGTGCAGAAAACCATCATTGACACCCTCCATAAGGAGGGAAAGCCTCAAAAGGTAATTGCGAAGAAGGTTGGATGTTCCCAAAATGCTGTATCAAAGCACATTAATAGAAAGTTGTGTGGAAGGGAAAAGTGTGGAAGAAAAAGGTGCACAAGCATTAGGGATGACCGCAGCCTGGAGAGGATTGTCAGGAAAAGGCCATTCAAAAGTGTTGGGGACTTTCACAAGGACAGGACTGAGGCTGGCGTCAGTGCATCAAGCGCCACCACACACAGATGGATCCTAGACATGGGCTTCAGATGTCGTATTCCTCTTGTCAAGCCGCTCCTGAACAATAAACAACGTCAGAAGCGTCTTACCTGGGCTAAAGAAAAACAGACCTGGTCTGTTGCTCAGTGGTCCAAAGTCCTCTTTTCTGATGAGAGCAACTTTTGCATTTCATTTGGAAACCTAGGACCCAGAGTCTGGAGGAAGAATGGAGAGGCACACACTGCAAGATGCCTAAAGTCCAGTGGGAAGTGTCCACAGTCTGTGTTGATTTGGGGAGCCATGTCATCTGCTGGTGTTGGTCCAGAGGAGCTTCATTAAGTCCAGGGTCAACGCAGCCGTCTACCAGGAGATTTTGGAGCACTTCATGCTTCCTTCTGCAGATGAGCTTTATGGGGATGCTGACTTCATTTTCTAGCAGGACTTGGCACCTGCCCACACTGCCATAAGCACCAAAGCCTGGTTCAATGACCGTGGGACTACTGTGCTTGATTGGCCAGCAAACTAGCCTGACCTGAACCCTATAGAGAATCTATGGGGCATTGCCAAGAGAAAGATGAGAGACATGAGACCGAACAATGCAGAAGAACTGAAGGCCGCTATTGAAGCATCCTGGTCTTCCATAACACCTCAGCAGTGCCACAGGCTGATAGCTTCCATGCCACGCAGCATTGAGGCAGTAATTGCTGCAGAAGGGGCTCAAAACCAAATACTGAGTCCATATGCATGTTTATACTTTTCAGAGGTCCAATGTAGAGTTCTATGTACACTCCTTGTTTTATTGATTGCATGTAATATTCGAATTTACTGAGTTTGTGGATTAGGGGTTTTCATGAGCTGTAAGCCATAATCATCACACTTATAACAAATCACGGCTTGAACTATCTTGCTTTGCATGTGATGCTTATATCACATATATTAGTTTTCCCTTTTATGTTGCATTACTGAAATAAATAAACTTTTGCACGATATTCTAATTTTTCAAGTATCATCTGTATGTAGAAAAAAAGATCTGCTTCGTCCACGACAATTAATAAAAAGTGAGGAAAATTGCTTTACCAGTTCGTCTAGGGGTTTAAGCCCTATAATTGTACAACCAAAAATAATCTAGTATGGTGGGAACACTCTAAAATATTACTTTTATTAAAAAACGTAAAAACGTACCATAGAGGGATCTATAGCTATAGTCTGGATACTGGATTCGGTGGGATATGATAGGAATCAATGGTTAGTTTTACATATTAGGGAAAGATGGGGACAGATATCCATTAGTTTAGATAGTGGATAGTAATGCATTGAATATGCCACTATACACTGCAGGAATAACTGTTACAACTATGTATCACATAGCACTATATGAAAAACTGATGGTAATATGTCCAGCAAGTTAGCCCTTGTTTGCCCTTGGGTAATTATTATTATTTTTATTATATTTATAACAAATTCCATAGTGCTTTACAATGGGTGGACTAACAAACAAACATGTAATTGTAACCAGATAAGTTTGATGCACAGAAACAGAGGGGTTGAGGGCCCTGCTCAATGAGATTTAATGCTAGAGGGAGTGGGGTAAAGTGACACAAAAGGTAAGGGAAGTATTAGGGAAGTAAATTGGTAGAATAGTACTCAAAGGATTCTCAATGTGGGTTATTTTTGGTCCTACTAACAGTGTAATTGATATGCTTTTGTAACAAAAAGTGAGTTTTTAATGATTTTTTGAAGGAGTGGAGACTGGCTGAGCGTCTAACAGAGAAATCATGAATGCGAGCAGTTGCAAAATGTGGGAGTACGAACAGTGGATAGACGCAGGTCTTCAGCAGAGCGTAGGGGCCTAAACAGGACATATTTGTGTATTAGGGAGGATAGATAGGTGGGAGTAGCATTATGTAGATATTTTAAAGCAGGAACCAGATATTTATATTGAGCCCTATATCTCACGGGAAGCCAATGCAGGGATTGCAATAGGGTAAGTTGGGAGCATGTTAGACCATTGAGAAGCGGATTGCAGTAGTCAAGGCGAAAGAGGACAGTGGCATGGATCAGCATGGACCTTAGCCGCATCTGGCGTTAAGTAGGGGAGGATTTGCGCAATGTTTTTGAGATGGAAGCGGCAGGATTTGACGTTCTACTGGACATAAGGGGTGAAGGAGAGGTTGGAGTCAAAGAGAACACCTAGGCAGCGAGCTGATGGTAGTACCATTAATGTGGAGGGAGACAGAAACAGAAGTAGTAATGCTTGAGGGAGGAAAGACCAAAAGTTCTGTTTTGGTAGAGTTGAGTTTAAGGAAGTGCGCAGCCATCCAGTTAGAAATAGCAGAGAGGCAGTCAGAGACACTAGTCAAGAGGGACGGGGAAAGATCAGGAGAGGACAGATAGATTTGCGTGTCATCCACATAGAAGTGATATTGGAAGCCAAAGGAGCTGATGAGTTTACCAAGGGAGGCAGTGTAGATCAAGAACAGTAGGGGACTAAGAACTGAACCTTGGGGGACACCAACAGAGAGAGGTTGGGAGGAAGAGGCAGAGCCAGAGAAGGAAACACTAAAAGAGCGCTGGATGAGGTAGGAGGAGCACCAGGAGAGAGCAATATCTCGTAGACCGAGATTACGGAGGATGAGAAGAAGCTGTCGATGATCAACAGTATCAAAAGCAGCAGAAAGGTCAAGGAGAATTAGGATAGAGAAGTGACCATGAGAGTTTGCAATGAGTAGATCGTTTAATACTTTGGTCAGAACTGTTTCCACAAAGTGCTGAGCACGGAAACCGGTCTGAAGTGGGTCGAGCAGAGAGTTGGACTCGAGGAAGTCTGTCAATCTCACATACACAAGTCGTTAAGGATCCTGTATGCAAAAGGCAGTAGCAAGATAGGGCGGGACGAGGAGTTAGGGTCAAGGTTGGGCTTTTTTAGAATCGGGGTTACAGTCGCATGTTTGAAGGGTAATGGAAATATGCCAGATGAGAGGGAGAGATAGAGAATTTTAGTGAGAGGCAAAGCAAGAGAAGGAGACAGAATACGGATAAGATACGAGGGAATAGGATCAAGGGAGCAGGTGGTGGGGCGGGAGGACCAGAGTAGATCATAAACCTCTTCCGCTGTAGCGGGTGCGAATGAGCATAGAACAGCAGAGGGGGTGAGGTTGGGGGAAGTATTGTAAGGGGAAGGAGAGAAATTCGAGATTTCTTGCCTGATTGTAGAGATCTTGTCAGTGAAGTGAGTTGCAAAGTTTGTGGCGATTAAGTCGGTAGGAGGAGCAACAGAGCAAAGAAGAGAGTTAAAAGTGTGAAATTGTCGTTTGTGTTATGGGAGAGTGTGGTTATGAGGGTATTGAAGTAATTTACTTTTGCAGAACAAAGAGCCAAGCTGTAAGAGCGCAGCATACATTTATAGTGGAGAAAGTCAAATGTGGAGTGAGATTTTCTCCAGCAGCGTTCAGCAGTTCTGGAGGATTTTTGTAGGTATTGAGTCGGCTTGGTGTGCCAAGGTTGTAGTTTGGGGTGCTTGCTGCATTTAAATATATGGGGTGCCATGATGTCTAGTTGAGAGAAGAGGGTGGAATTGTAGAAGGAGATTGCAGAGCCAGGGCAGGTGAGGTTTGAGATAGAGACAGAAGACAAATACAAAAAAATAGATAACCCGCCTTAAAACACAGTAATGTACAAAAATGAAGTCAAATATAAATCATAAGTACATACTTGTTTGTTAAAAGTCTATGAAGTCTTTGGATGTTATACCGTGCAAGGTATCTCAAAGAAAAAGGAAAAAGAGAGACAATAATAGTGCAGTATGTCTTTAATACAGTGAGGTAGAATGCTATAGCAAAAACTCACTCACAATTTATAGAGCTACAAAGAGCTCCCTTGTTGCCGAAGTTTCCCCCTTTATCAGAGGGTTTATTATTATGTTCTTGTCAGTTGATAATTGATGTAGTGATTTCCACTCACACTTGGAGGGGACATGTGCCAGTAGCTTTATATGTAGGGATTAGAAATCTTTATTTAGACAAGTTGTGACAAACTGTCATTTGCCACTGGCTTTCTATGTGCCAAACTGCTCTGCTCCCCTGGCTTATGGAGAAGCCTGCTTGCCAGCCTCTTGCCACATGACTGTGGCCCTGGGGTGTATGGCCCTTTAAAACCATTACTTGGTCTCATGGACTTTTATTTGGACTAGTGCTGGCCCTTTAAAAACAGTGTATGGACATATTGAAACTTTTGGGACACGTTTTCTGCTCCTTTGAATCCATGGGAAGGTGTGCCTCTTCCCCTCCCCCTGTCCCATTGTTCTCCAGCAGGGCGTTGTCCCAGGGACACTGCCAAACCAGTTGGAACTGGCTGTAGTGTCCCTCCTCTGTCAAACTATGACTTCCACCTATCTCCTGAACCACTTAACCGATTCAAGTGAATTTTGAATATGTTTGTTCCCAAAGTATGCTTGTTATAATAAGTTTTATTAATATTGCATGTAAACTCACAAAGTTACAAAAATGGCATAAACGTATGTTTTTTTTTAGCTTGGAGATAATTGAGTTGATACAGTAATTAACTCAATTATCTCCCAAGCAGAGGGGAGGATTCTTGTTGTA
The DNA here is from genome assembly GCF_036172605.1 of Pelobates fuscus. Taxonomy (NCBI): domain Eukaryota; kingdom Metazoa; phylum Chordata; class Amphibia; order Anura; family Pelobatidae; genus Pelobates; species Pelobates fuscus. The sequence continues at coordinate 281,647,063 of NC_086319.1, read as the reverse complement.
AAAAGTGGGTGTGATTATCCATGTGCTTTTATTTTATCGGTTGTTAAATTTACAGTTCCAGTGCCCCACAAGGTCCACATGGGTGGTAACCTTGCTGGGAAAGTTGTATATAAGCAGTAATAAATGCTTATTGGAGTCAGTTCTTCTTGACCCTCAATACGTAGCCTTGTCTCGTTATTGGAGGGAACTGCTATAATCACACTGGGGATTGCTATGTTCTGCATACTCCCTGGAGCTTTAAATCACATAGCTCTTCTAAGAGCTGTTCCTTATACGCTCTCCTGGAGGAGAGGTCTTCCCCACACAGTCCTGGATGCTGGAGGTTCATACAGGGTGGAAGGAAGAGGTCTTTCCCACATGGTCCCGGAGGACAGAAGCTGATCCAGGGTGGAAGGAAGACGGCGAGACTCCAGTTAAGCTACAGCGGTTGTGGAGTCTGCGGTGGTTGTGGTGTCCGGTGCGGTGCTTGTGGTCCTCGGCGCAAGCTAGGAAGCGTCCATCAACGGTTGGAGTACGGGGAGGTACATAGTTACATAGTTACGTAGCTGAAAAGAGACTTGCGTCCATCAAGTTCAGCCTTCCTCACATATATTTTTGCTGTTGATCCAAAAAAAGGCAAAAAACCCAGTCTGAAGCGCTTCCAATTTCGCAACAAACTAGGAAAAAATTCCTTCTTGACCCCAAAATAGCAGTCAGATGTCTCCTTGGATCAAGCAGCTATTACCCCACTAATTAGAAATTATATCCCTGTATGTTATGTTTTTGCAAGTATTTATCCAATTGCAGTTTAAACATCTGTATAGACTCTGACAAAACCACCTCTTGAGGCAAAGAATTCCATATCCCTATTGCTCTTACTGTTAAAAAAAAACTTTTCTTTGCTTTAGATGAAATCTTTCTTCCAGCCTAAATGTGTGACCTTGTGTCCTATGTATAGCCCTGTTTATGAATAGATTTCCAGATAATGGTTTGTACTGGCCCCGAATATATTTGTATAATGTTATCATATCCCCCTCTCAGGCGCCGTTTTTCCAAACTAAAGAGATTTACATTTTTAACCTTTCTTCATAACTAAAATGCTCCATTCCTTTTATCAATTTTGTAGCTCGTCTCTGCACTTTTTCTAGTGCCATGATATCTTTCTTTAGAACAGGTGCCCAAAATTGCACAGCATATTCAAGGTGTGGTCTTACCAGCGATTTATAAAGAGGCAAAATTATATTTTCATCTCGAGAATTTATGCCCCTATTTATACATGACAAAACTTTACTGGCCTTAGCAACGGCAGATTGACATTGCATATTGCTGCCTAATTTGTTGCCTATAACAATTCCCAAATCCTTCTCGTGTGTGGTTATCCCTAGTTCACTACCGTTTAGGGTTTAAATTGCTTGTGCATTCTTAACCCCAAAGTGCATAACTTTGCATTTCTCTACGTTAAATTTCATCTGCCATTTTAGTGCCTAGTCCCCCAATCTATCCAAATCCCTCTGCAGCAAGGCAATATCCTGCTCCCATTTTATTACTTTACAAAGTTGTGTGTCATCTGCAAAACTGATACATTTCAATGCCCATTTCAAGATCATTTATAAATATGTTAAATAGAATCGGTCCCAAAACAGAACCCTGAGGGACACCACTTACCACTTTTGACCGTTACACAAGTCTAAGATCAACAGTTGCATGCACCCTCACTGTCAATCCCACTTCTGTATTCACAAATATCGGTCTGCAAGTCTAACTGTCCTTGATGTGATAAAGTGAAGGCAGAGAGGACAGCGTTTTCTACTACCGAGGGGTTATTACAACATAAAGTACGGCCATTCTGGTTGCATGGTGTACCGGCCCTCTTTCTGCATATGGAGAATAGGATACTTTGGCCCCACAGAGAGTATGCAGCTGCCTCCCTTGGTGATGTGGTGATTCTCATGGTGGATTGGGTAGCACACCTGATGAAGGTCCAGTTAGTTGTGAATAATGTAAGGGCTGCCGGTTTGACCGCTAACAAGTGTTATCTAGGATTTGAGGAAGCTAACTATTTGGGTTATCCACTTGGGTGGGGGTTCCTTAAACTACAAGGGAGCAAGGTAGCAGCCATCTACAATAGGCCACTTCCTGTAACTGAGGAGCAAGTCAGGGCTGCTACAGCCCTAGGTGACATGAATTTTCATGTTTGGTGTTCTAAGGCCGCTCGACCCGATGGGTCTGAGCTGGGGAGGAGGATATGTGATAAAGTGAAGGCAGAGAGGCCATTTAACCCCAGGGGGAGTATATGTAGTTTGTGTTTTGCACAACACAAAGCTAAGTTTAGTTATGGGCCCCTGGGGTGGAGCATTTGGAGAGCAGGGTGGGCCAATGCTCAACTCCACAGTTTAGTGGTTTTCTTGGGAGACATAGATCCAGGCCAGGGTTTTTTGGACTGCTCCAACCCACTGCTCAGCTGCAGATAATCAGCTGTAGCAGTGGGAATAAACCACTCCCTGCTAGGCAGGTGCAGGGGGAATTGCTGGCTTCCTCCCAGGAAGCAGGTGGGAGAGATAGGCTGTTCTCTCCAGAGAGAGAGTCAAGGAGACTAGGCACTGGGAGTCCAGAAAGGGAAGCAGTCAAGGCTGGCTTGGAGCAATGGGAGTGCAAAAGGAAAGCAGCAGGCTAGCTGAGCGCACTGGAGTGCAGAAAGGAAAGAAGTCAAGGTGACTGAGTGTTGGAGTGCAGTGTTGTTCTCTAATAAGGTTGGTGCAACCCCAAGATACGTTTTTGTTCTAGTTTAACCCCTGAGAGATAGGGAACCTGAAGTGAGTCAGTGCTCAGACGAGATAGGTTTTTGTTTAACCCCTTAAGGACCAAACTTCTGGAATAAAAGGGAATCATGACGTGTCAGACATGTCATGTGTCCTTAAGGGGTTAAAGGGGAAACCTGTTATATTTATGTTTTCATTTGCTGCTGTCTCCTGTGTGGACTTACAAATAAAGTGCCTGGATTATATGGAAATAAAAGGACTGTGCCTGTTGTTTACCCTAGAGGACTGCAAAAACAAGGATCACATTGATTATACCATTATTACCCAAGGGCAAACATCTAACTTGCTAGAAATATTACCATCAGTTTTTTGTATAGAGCTATGTGATACATAGTTGCAACAGTTATTCCTGGATTGTATGGTGGCATAGTCGATAAATTACTATCCACTATCTAAACCAGGGGTAGTCAACCTTTTTCTACCTACCGCCCACTAATGCATCTTTCTTGATGGAAAAATTTCCTTACCGCCCACCAGTTTTTGCGCAAGTGCGGAATATTTTTTAGAAAGGAGGGTGTTTTTAAAAATAAAATAAATGTATGTACATTTATCTTTTTATTTCTACTTTATCCATGTTTATAATGTTTTTTTTAACTTTATAAAGTTTAATGAGAAAACAATAAAGTAAATTGAAATTACCTTTACTAGTGATTAATGAGGTCCTTGAGGTTGATGCTGCGAGACTAAATATTATCTGGTTCGATTTTCGTAAGGTGGATGGGGGGGCTGTAAGGTGGGTAGGTGTTCTGTAAGCTGGGTAGGTGTTCTGTAAGCTGGGTAGGGGTTCTGTATGGTGGGTAGGGGTTCTGTATGGTGGGTAGGGGTTCTGTATGGTGGGTAGGGGTTCTGTATGGTGGGTAGGGGGACTGTATGGTGGGTAGGGGGACTGTATGGTGGGTAGGGGGACTGTATGGTGGGTAGGGGGACTGTATGGTGGGTAGGGGGACTGTGAGGTGGGTAGGGGGCCGTATAGTGGGTAGAGGGGCTGTGAAGTGGGTAGGGGGACTGTGAGGTGGGTAGGGGGACTGTGAGGTGGGTAGGGGGACTGTGAGGTGGGTAGGGGGCTGCATGGTGGATAGGTGGACTGTGAGGTGGGTAGGGGGGCTGTGAGGTGGGGAGGGGGGCTGTGAGGTGGATAGGGGGACTGTGAGGTGGGGAGGGGGCAGTATAGTGGGTAGGGGAGCTGTGAGGTGGGTAGGGGAGCTGTGAGGTGGGTAGGGGGCAGTATAGTGGGTAGGGTAGCTGTGAGGTGGGTAGGGGGGCTCTATAGTGGGTAGGGGGCTGTAAGGGGGGGTAGGGAGGCTCTATAGTGGGTAGGGGGCTGTGAGGTGGGTAGGGGGGCTCTATAGTGGGTAGGGGGCTGTAAGGGGGGGTAGGGAGGCTCTATAGTGGGTAGGGGGCTGTGAGGTGGGTAGGGGGGCTGTGAGGTGGGTAGGGGCCTGTGAGGTGGGTAGGGGTCTGTGAGGTGGGTAGGGGCCTGTGAGGTGGGTAGGGGGGCTGTGAGGTGGGTAGGGGGGCTCTATAGCTGGTAGGGGGGCTCTATAGCTGGTAGGGGGGCAGTATAGTGGGTAGGGGAGCTGTGAGGTGGGTAGGGGGGCAGTATAGTGGGTAGGGGAGCTGTATAGTGGGTAGGGGGACTGTGAGGTGAATAGGGGGGCTGTATAGTGGGTAGGGGAACTGTGAGGTGGGTAGGGGGGCTCTATAGTGAGTAGGGGGCTGTAAGGGGGGTAGGGAGGCTCTATAGTGGGTAGGGGCTGTGAGGTGGGTAGGGGGGCTGCATAGTGGGTAGGGGGCCTGTGAGGTGGGTAGGGGGCCTGTGAGGTGGGTAGGGGGGCTGTGAGGTGGGTAGGGGGGCTGTGAGGTGGGGAGGGGGGCTGTGAGGTGGGTAGGGGGGCTGTGAGGTGGGTAGAGGGGCTGTGAGGTATGTAGGGGGGCATTATAGTGGGTAGGGGCATTATAGTGAGTAGGGGGTCAGTATAGTGGGTAGGGGGCTGTTAGGTGGGTAGTGGGGCATTATAGTGGGTAGGGGGGCATTATAGTGAGTAGGGGCATTATAGTGAGTAGGGGCATTATAGTGAGTAGGGGGCAGTATAGTGAGTAGGGGGTCAGTATTGTGGGTAGGGGGTCAGTATAGTGGGTAGGGGGCTGTTAGGTGGGTAGTGGGGCATTATAGTGGGTAGTGGGGCATTATAGTGGGTAGTGGGGCATTATAGTGGGTAGTGGGGCATTATAGTGGGTAGTGGGGCATTATAGTGGGTAGGGGGCATTATAGTGGGTAGGGGTCAGTATAGTGGGTAGGGGGGCTGTATAGTGGGTAGGGGCAGTGAGGTGGGTAGGGGCAGTGAGGTGGGTAGGGGGGCAGTATAGTGGGTAGGGGGCTGTGAGGTGGATAGTGGGCTGTGAGGTGGATAGTGGGCTGTGAGGTAGGTAGAGGGACTGTCTGTGAGGTGGGGGCGTTTGAATGGTGGGTAGGGGGCTGAAAAAGGTAAATACCTTTCAGTGTCCTCTTGGTACGGTGGGCAGCTTCCCAGTAACGTGTGGGGGTGGAGCTTGAGGGCAGGAGGCAGAGCTTCTGTTTGGGGGCGGGGCATGCGACCGGAATGATTTTAGAGTGTGCAGGGAGACTGAGAGGTCTCCCTGCAGCTGCTGGCAGCCACACCAGCCCCCAGCTCCTCCCTCCTTCCTCCCCTCGGACTGACAGGCTGGCACAGTCTGAGGGGAGGATTAATCAGAATGATTAGGTCTGTCAGCCCAGCCCCAGCCCCACCAGCCCAGCCACCCACTCTCTCAAACAGAGGATTTAGCCGCCGAAATCCCTACCGCCCACCTGGAATCCTGAAACGCCCACTAGTGGGCGGTAGGGACCAGGTTGACGACCCATGATCTAAACTAATTGATATCTGTCCTCATCTTTCCCTAATATGTATTACTAACCATTGATACCTATCGTACCCCACTTACTCAGATAGATACTTAGATTTTTCTAACCATTATCTTTCTATCTTATATATTCATTTATTATTATTTATTCCTACTTTCTATTACCTCTTAGAATCCAGTATCCAGACTATAGCTATAGATCCCTCTATGGGACGTTGAAACATTTATTAGTAAAAGTTATATTTTAGAGTGTTCTAACCACACTAGATTATATTTGTATATATATGTAAAGCCAGCAGCCTGGAGTTTTGGAAGGGGCTTGGTCCAGCTATCCCTCCTATCTCCAGCGGCTGTTGCAATGTCTGGTTTATGTTGCCCTACCCACTTCTCGATTTATAACTGATTTATTATATATTATTTACCATTATATATATATATATATATATATATATATATATATATATATATATATATATATATATAAAATCTTTCTTTGAAATGTCACTACTGTTAAGAATAAAGAAAATATTTTATGTAAATCATAATTTAAAGATTAAATGTGTATGATTTAAGCAGGTGTGAAAAAGCAAATCTCAGTATATTCTGTCTTTTAGCTTCTAATTGTTCTGTGTGAATCTGTACTTGATGGGTCTTTCACAAAGGGACAGCAGGTTCAATTAAGGGTAAAATTGTTGACATAACTCCAAGTTATACTTTGGTCATGCTTTGTTACCTTCAAAACACTGCAGGTCTTTAGAGAAACAGCAGCATTATCTTACATGTTTGTTTTTTCTCTTTTAGTCTTGATGGAATTGGTGTTCACCGACAAACGGATGAGCTGTAGGGAGTGGGAAGAAGCTGTGAAATGACCGGGGAAAGAGCAACTATACCCCAAAGGAACACAAGTTAATAGCAAGGAATGGTAATTCCACAAACCAAGCATCTGCTGGTTACATGAGCTAAATGGATAAGGATTCAGCAGTTGTTCAATTTGGGGATTTGAATAAAAAATGACTTTGTTATGTTCTGTTAGCATCTAAGACCTTGCTTCGATTTCTGTGCCAATTCCTCCTAAATTGAAATACGAGTTTTAAGGGATTGCAAGTATGGAAGGTTTTGTTCATCAAAAATGTCTTTGCAACTGCATCAGGATGGTAGTTGCCATGGCTCCATCTTATCACATACTTTAGCAGAGACTGAGGACAGTACTCCAACCCTGGAAGTATCGATAGTCACAGCATGACATGAAGGATGCAAGGTGTGAAGCTGGTGGAAAAGAGCAGGTTATAGACTTACCCATGACCCTTGTGACTGAGAGCACATGGGTGGAAGGCAAGATAACAAATAAATTCAGTAGAAAATAGGATGTCAAGTTGAGACTGTTGGCAGAGAATTGATAACAATTAGGCAGCCCAGCAGCCAAGGCTGGAGCCTTTGAATCATAGATAGGGATCCAATAGGAGGATACAAACCACAGGCAACCTGTTAGTGATTATTACTACCAATATATACTCAAGAAATTACTTCAGAGCTAGGCAGTAAATTCCAAATATTTATTTTGAATTCATTCATTCATAAAACAATACAAAATATTGATATTTGAATTTAACAGCTGGATATGTCCAACAGGTGAGGAGTGGACATGGCAAACATACTTAATGTATGCAGAGTTGCTAGTGGGTTTAGTCCAGACCACAGATATTCAGTTTTTGTATACTTTAGATATCTGTGTTCACCGACCCAGTTTATTTACTACATTCATTATTCAGAATAAGACATGGTATAGATACTTTTTATCATTTCTCATAGTGTTCCACCACATCCCCCCCTTTGATGCCTCTGATACAAATTATTCCAGATGCATTACCAATCACAGTTTTACCTACATCTCTCAAGTAGCCATTGAACCAGAGTAGACCTTGTAAGCATCTTAAAAACTCCTTCAACATTCCTCATCCTGAATATATTCTCTTTGGGCTAGGGGATCATATCTATAGACAGCCATTACATGAGCCGCTGTCTTTCTCTCTATAGTACTCTCTATAATACTACGTAAGGATCTCTTCACTAATGGAATTAGACAGGGCAGAAAAAGACATAAGAATATGATAAACACTACTCCTCCTACTAACGCCTTAATTCCTCCAAGCTGCTCATACCAGCTTCTAAACCAACTATTAGGATTATACCCATTCCAGACCTGAGTCGGTACATGCGCAAGTTTAACCATGTTAACCAAGTTTAACCAATGTACATTCAGCCCCATGACATTTGAAGCTGACCACCAAGTAGTATTTTTAGTATTAACATTATAGGCTTTTTGTCCCAAGCAAGTTAGCTCAACTACAGGCGTATTATACATTGTCCCTTTCCTGGCTATACAAACATGACCTATAATGGAGGTTTTTAACCGCCATTCCGATTTACTTCTAGTACTTACTTGATGATCAGACTGAAAAGGTATCTGTTGTTCATATGTCTCAGAGCCAGGGTACCATTTCCTTTGCCTCCCATGGCCACTGGTCTCCCATATTAGTACCTCCACACACATAGCAATTAGTTACATTAAGACTACCCGCAATACTCTCAGCCAAATCAATAAATAGGTTCTTAACATTATGAGGAATTTTATCCTCAACACTCATCTCCTCATAAAAGGAATGGAAAACCTGATGAGTTTGAGTTGCCACTGTTTCAGTTTCAAGACCTACATATATTATTGTTCCTGGATCTACTCCTGTGCCATGTATTTGGAACCCAAAAATATTTCCAAATTTGTCAATAAAATGCTGGGGATTAGAGATGGTCATATGGACCGGATTACTTTCCATAGATTTACAGTATGGTGTGGTAGGCAACCTTTGGATAATCATATCTTGATCCACGTTTTTTCCCCAGGTTGCCCACCCTACACAAGACCAATAGGGACAAAAATTATAATCTCTATTTGGGCAATCAGGATCAGTTAATGGGACATAAGTATTTATCATTAAACCCATAAGTTCGTTCCCATTTAAGATCACCACATACATTCCAAGGTTTTCTACTACCAGAAATCGCCTTACATGCATCAAATAGCAGAACACCCGTAGAATGTATGGTATTTATCACAGTCCTATTTATCAAAGTTCCCTGGGAATTACTATTCCTAATTACCAACCAAATTGTCCGGGGTTGGAATTGGGGATCAAAACATTTAGACTCTCCTGATATTGGCTTGCACACACTATAATCAATATCCAAATATCTACATTTAGATACAGATCCCTTACATTCATACTGTGAGTGCCAGATGAGAGTTTGGGATATTTGGTTACCTGTTTTAGTAGTCTTAATGCAACTATCGCAATTAGGTATGTCTGTACTCCTACCTTCCTGAAAAATCACACAAATACCTAAACACACAATATAACACATCATTTCAAAATTCCTCATTTTTCTTCGAAGCGTGCGATGGCACCTCAGCTTCCCGTTTGTGAGGGCTGCAAGGATGTTGTTCTTCTGATCCTCACTTTCCTTCACAGAGATCCCTTCGAGACACTCTGGCTATGACACGTAGGCAGGTGGTCAGGCTTTATTATGGCCGTCAAAACACCTACTTGTTGATATCTGTTGTTATTCAATGTCCCAATATCTCCTTGTCACTCCGACTGAGTTGCACGCTTCAACCGGATCTTGCAAGGATTCTCAGGATCTGGGATAGCTTGCCAAGAGTCTTATGCTGGTTTAACCCTAGAATTATGAATCCACGGAGTCACCTCTGCCACCTTTACAGCTGTTGGGGTAGATAAAAGAACAACATAAGGACCCCTCCACTTTGGACCTAATGGAACAATATTCCATTCTTTTATCCACACTTGATCTCCTGGTTGATATGAATGAACAGGTGGATATATGTTCACAGGTAACCTATCTTGCACCCATTTCTGCACCTCCTCCATAGTTTTACCCAACTCTACAACCTGCTGCCGAGTAATTCCTTCACCCAACTGATTAAAGTCCCCCCCTTAGATTACTTAGTATGGGAGGTGGACGCCCATACATAATTTTAAAGGGAGACAAACCCATCCTTCTGGTAGGCGTACTACGTATTCGCAACAGAGCTATTGGCAAAAGGACATTCCACTTGAGCTGAGTTTCCTGACACCTTTTAGCCAACTGGGTTTTTATTGTTCTGTTCATCCTTTCCACCTTTCCAGAACTCTGAGGTCTATAGGCTGTATGAAGTTTCCACTTGATACCAAGCACATGAGTTAGTTGTTGCAAACACTGATGAATAAAGGCTGGGCCATTATCTGATCCTATAGAACACGGAAGTCCATATCTGGGTATAACTTCTCGCAACAGAAATCGTACAACTTCTCCTGCCTTTTCTATATGAGTTGGACAAGCTTCTACCCAGCCTGAGTAGGTGCACACAGCTACCAACAAATAACAATATCCCCCAGATTTAGGCATCACAGTGTAATATATTTGCAAATCTGGCATTGGGAGTCCTCCCATATATTGAACTCCAGGGGGTTTGACAGGGCCTTGTCTTGCATTATTTTGGGCACACAAAACACATCTCCGAACTATGGCTTGAGTCAGACTAGATAACCTTGGTATATAGAAATGTTTCCCAAAAGATTCTTCCATACTATCTCGTCCAGTATGTGTACCATTATGGAAGTTTTGAACAATCTCTATAGCCAGAGATGTCGGAATAACTATTCTTTCATTTCCTTTGATGACATCAATATCACCCCTCAAATGTGCTCTACAGTGTATAATACCGACTTCCTTCGGTTCCCATACCGCCTCTAACAGTTGGAGTATTTCAGCCGCATACTTGATCTCTTTTCCTTCCAAATTCAGCAATCCCCTTTCTTTATACAATGCTCCATGTGCATGGGTGGTTAGAAAAGCATACTTCGAATCAGTGTAGATATTCACTCTCAGCCCTTAAGCTAATTGTAAAGCCCTGGTTAATGCAATCAGTTCCGCCTTCTGTGCTGATGTCCCTTTTGACAGTGGCCGTGTTTCTATCACCTTATCTATAGTCGTTACCGCATATCCTGCATAACGTACACCTTACTTCACATAACTACTACCATCAGTATAATACTGTATGTCTGGATTCTAGATGGGAAAATCATGAAGATCAGGCCTGCTTGAAAACACTTCATCCATTATCTCCAAACAATCATGTTGACTTTCAGTAGTCTGAGGCAAAAGGGTAGCTGGATTCAAATTGTTGACGGTTTCGAGGTGTACAAAACAAATATAAATGGTATGGCTAAATAGTGACAAAAGTGGATTGCTCTAAAACACCCGTGTAGGATACCCTATACCAACACTGTAATATACATACAAAACAAGCACAATGGATGGAGCAATAGGTTTCAAGGTGTACTCTTGGATTTTCACACAACATAGCCTGATATTTGGTAATTCGACTGTTGCTAAACCAATGATTTCCCTTATAATCCAAGAGGGTCTGTACTGCATGAGGTACTCTCACATAGAGTTCCTGACCCAAGGTGAGCTTGTCAGCCTCTGCTACCAGTAAGGCAGCAGCAGCCACTGCTCGCAGACAAGGTGGAAGACCACTGGCCACTGCATCCAACTGTTTGGACATGTAAGCTACAGGTCTTTGCCATGATCCCAAGTATTGAGTTAATACTCCAACAGCCATTCTTCTTTGCTCATGTACGTACAGATAGAAAGGACGTGTATGATCTGGTAGACCTAGGGCTGGTGCACTCATTAGTGCTTTCTTAACATCTTCGAATGCCTTCTGTTGTTCAGAGGTCCACAAAAAGGGGTCATGTTCTGTTCCTTTCACAGCTTTGTATAGAGGTTTCACCAATATTGCATAATTAGGAATCCATATCCTGCAGAATCCTGCCGCTCCTAAGAATTCTCGCACTTGTCTTCTATTCTTAGGTATAGATATCCGACACACTGCTTCTTTTCTTTCAGGTCCCATCATTCTTTGACCTTCGGATATATGGAATCCTATATATTTAACACTTGGCTGGCACAATTGCACTTTCTTCCTCGATACCTTGTATCCTGCTCTCCATAGAATATGAAGCAAATCATAAGTTGCTTGTTGGCATATCTCTTTAGTAACAGCCGCTATCAAAAGATCATCCACATATTGAAGTAGTACACATTCTCCTGGGATGGACTTGAAATCTTGCAAATCCTGGCTTAATGCAGATCCAAATAGGGTAGGTGAATTCTTGAACCCTTGAGGTAGTCTGGTCCAGGTCATCTGACGCTTTGAACCTGTAACAGCATCTTCCCATTGGAAAGCAAAGATATATTGACTCTCAGCAGCAATTCGAAGACAAAAGTAAGCATCTTTAAGATCTAAAACTGTGAAGTAGGTTGCTCCACCTGGTATCAAAGCAAGCAGATTGTAAGGGTTGGGTACAACTGGGTGTATATTAACTACTGCATCATTAACTGCTCTCAAATCCTGTACAGGACGATATTCGTCCGATCCTGGTTTTTGAACAGGTAATAATGGAGTGTTCCAAGAGGAAGTACAGAATTTTAGGATGCCATACCTTACGAACTTATCCAAGTAGGTTTATATGTTTTCCTTAGCCTTTTGGGGTATGTGATATTGACGTAGGCTCACAGGATAGGCTCCAAGCTTTAGTTCAATATGTATGGGTGGGATATTACGAGCAAGTCCTGGTGGATTATTCTCTGCCCATACTCCTGGAATGTCAAATAAGGATTCATCACACTTAGGGTTAACACTTGTCACTATGGAATAGAAGCGCCATTCCTCTTCCCTTGGCACCGATATCGCCATTATGCCTGGTAATCCCTTAAACTTCAGAGATGTTGCTCCATTAGGTAAAAAGGTTATCTGGGCTTGAAGCTTCAATAATAGATCTCGTCCTAGAAGTTGAATCGGACACAATCGGAATGCTTCACCACATGGCCTCCCAGAATACAAGTGCGACTCTTAAGAATCGGTCTAGCTGCGCTTCTCCCAGTAGCTCCTATCACAGTTATAGTCTTCCCCGAAGGCGGAGCCACCATCTTAGTCACCACGGAATGTTCAGCACCTGTGTTGATCATGAAAGAACTTCTCTTTCCCCCTATTGCTACATCGACCATAGGCTCCGCTTGACCAAGGGTATCAATAGTCTTCCATGATAGTGTCAGCCAGACCCACAAAATCTCTATCATCTCTTTCTCTAGGTCTCTGCGTGGGTGGATAGTATATGTCTCCTTGAACGCTTCCTCTACTATTCCCACGGTTCCCTCAATAACTTCCTCTTCCTCTATAATTACCACCATAACCTCTTCTCTCTCCTTGTCTATCACCTGCATACTGCTCTCTCTGTGGACACTCACTCTTCCAATGTCCCTCCTTTCTACAATATGCACATTGATTCCTACTTAAAGGTCCCTTGCTCAGCCTATTCTCATCTCCTCTATTCACTTCCCTTCCCTGTATTTCTACACTTGAGATAGCTACCGCTAGCATATCTGCCTTTTTCCTTATCTTATGTTCTTCCTCCCGCTTTACCTCAGTCTCCCTATTCATGTATACGTTATTTGCAATCTCCATTAGCTGTGATATGGACATCCCTACAAATCCCTCTAATTTCTGTAATTTCCTTTTAATATCACCTTGGGCCTGGCTGACAAATGCTGAATTAATCATCCTAGAATTCTCAGGAGCCTCTGGATTAAAAGGAGTATACAACCTATATGACTCCAATAATCTCTCATAAAAGGTACTAGGTGACTCATCAACCTTTTGCAACACCTCAGCCGTCTTTGACATATTAATTGCCTTCTTCCCTCCTGCCTTCATGCCAGCAATTATGGCTTCGCGATAAGCCCTTAGTTGGGGCATGTCAGCACCATTCACGTTCCAATTTGGATCGACATTTGGATAATGGGCTGCAGCCCACGCAACTGGCTTGGCCTGATTTTGAGTACGGGCCGTTTCCTCAAGCGCTTTAATAGCCGCTTGATTAATCCGGGGCCTTTCCTCACAATTAAATAAAGTTAATAATAATTGCTGGCAATTGGCCCAGGTGGGATTATGTGTTTGGATAACAGAAGTAACCAAATCTGTCATAACTTGAGGTTTGTCAGTATATGAAGATGTGGCGGAACCCGCCTTGCCACTGGGCATTGGAGAGGCCTGGCTGCCCGCCTCCTACCTGCTGACTATGGCCCCTGGTAAATTTGTACGTTTGAATGCAATATTTGGGCATGTGGTATTTTATATTGCTGCTACTGGCCCTTTAAGGGCCATCCGTGGACATATTATGACTTTTAGGAACAATGCCCCGTTAAGACTGTGTAGCAGATTGCATTCAGGCTGTCTTAAATATTATGTATGTTATTATGTGTTCGGTTAAATTGTATATGTGTATGCAGCATTCACTGATTGTTCGGTAGAATCACTCCATTCATTATATTGAGTGAAAGAACCGAACAACCAGACCACCCAGGAATAAGTGTGCCTCCAATTACCGTTTGCAACAATGTTGCAAACGGGTAATTGGCAATCTATGTAATGTGTTCTTTGTCCTCTGGGTGGCCGCCATTCGGGAAACAAACACGTGGCGGCGGCCATCTTAAACTCCCGAACAGCGGTGTTTTGCCGTTGAGTGTCTGGAACTAAAATCGGACACTCGACTAAGCAAACACCGCTGAGACCTCCAGACTTCCGTGGATTCGTGCCGCAACTACCGTACGAGCCGCCGTTCGGTAGAAAGACTAATGTTCACATGGGGAATCTAACGAACCCAAGGAAACCCACGGATGGCAAGCCGTTCGGGACTTTTGAATACGTTAACGGAGACCGACCGCAGGGCCAAACCTTATGGAACTATTTTCGGCTACTGTTGCCTGTGCGGTCGGTCATAACTTTCAACCTTTATAACTCCCGAACCCCTGGTCCGATCTGGGTGATCTTTGAGTATGTTACTCACCCAGATCAGGGCTATCAGGGGATCCCCTATTTAGTGTACTCTAAGTATTTGGGGTACATCCAGAAAGTGGGGAAGTAATGGACATGGCTAAGGGGATTATGTGTCATGCTGAGGGGAGGAGATGTGTGGGAGGTAACGCATGTGTGATTGGTGTACTGTAAATCCATCCCTTGCATGGGGGAATGTCTTAAAAGGAGGTTGTGTGAATAAATCTGGAGTTCCTGTTTTAACCCTCAAAGTAAGGTGTCGTCTCATTCTTGGGGGAGGATTTATTGTATGCTGTTCCAGTTTGACTGCTAGGAGTGTAAACCTATTCGTAAGGTTTCCTATTCAACTGTCTACAGCATTCATATGCTTGAGAGGATTTATATGCTTCTTTGGTTCGGTGATTGTGGTGTCTGCCAGAGTGCTTGGAGTCCTCAGGAAACGCTAGGAGCATCCATCAACGGAGGTACTCAGTCGGGGTGCCAGGTGATCCGTTACATTGGTGGCAGTGGTGGGATGGCGTCCTAGTGCGAGGTAAAGCAGCTCAGAGACACCGTTAGTGGATTTACAAAGTGAGAATAACGCTAGTATCTGTACAGTGCCCCTATCTACAAAGGAACCAACGTCAGCAGGGCAAGCATGGCGCCTGGCTACACTCAGGAGCGGTTGGACAAAGAGGTTGCCATGCTGCTGGCTTTCTATGGACCCAACCCCTCTGAGGAAATCGTGCAGTTCGTGAGGAAATTAACGACAGAGTTCCTGCAGTACCTAGCAGATTTGGACAAAAAGGGAGCTGAAGGTGTCGTCCTTCCTCCCCAGTGGCAGTGTGTATCCCAGGGAGCTGAAGGTGTCGTCCTTCCTCCCCAGCGGCTGAAAGTGTGTAAGGGAGAGGAGTCTGTTACCCCCTCTCTCCAGCGGCAGCGTAGCCCACCAAGGGGAGACACTAAGCCCCACAACAGCGCAGATGGGACCGTGGTCTCTGCGCCCAAGCTACAGGGAGTTCGGAGGGTCAGCCCTGCTCCCCAGCGACTGGAAGTGTGTAAGGGAGAGGAGTTTGTTACCCCCTCTCCCCAGCGGCAGCATAAACCACCAAGGGGAGACACTAAGCCCCTCACCAGTGCAGATGGGACCGTGGTCTCTGCGCCCAGGCTACAGAGAGTACAGCAGGTCAGCCCTGCTCCACAGCGGCTGGAAGTGTGTAAGGGAGAGGAGTTTGTTACCCCCTCTCCCCAGCGGCAGCCTGGCCCACCAAGGGGAGACAGTAAACCTCACAACAGGGCAGATGGGACCGTAGTCTCTGCACCTGCACCACTGGAAATATGGACAGTCTGTCCTGGTCCACAACAACAGGACAATGTATTGGAAGGAGAGGCAGTCTGTTTTCCCCTACAACAAGAGAGGGTGTCGCAGAGAGAGGATCCTGTTACCCCTTCCCCCCAGCAACAGCTTTGTTCAACCAGGGGAGAGGGCACCCTGGTTACCTCCCCCCCAAGCCATGGATCTACAACTGGGCACAAGTGGCAGGGGGCCATAGGGACAACTACACCCTTTGAGAAAGGCCGGCTGACTATCAGAGCCCCAGACCGACTGGAGGTCTGGAGTCTGGATAGTCTCAATGGGAAAGGGGAGAAATGTGGCGGAACCCGCCTCGCCACTGGGCATTGGAGAGGCCTGGCTGCCCGCCTCCTACCTGCTGACTATGGCCCCTGGTAAATTTGTACGTTTTAATGCAATATTTGGGCATGTGGTATTTTAAATTGCTGCTACTGGCCCTTTAAGGGCCATCCGTGGACATATTATGACTTTTAGGAACAATGCCCCTTTAAGACTGTGCAGCAGATTGCATTCAGGCTGTCTTAAATATTATGTATGTTATTATGTGTTCGGTTAAATTGTATATGTGTTTTCAGCATTTATCTGATTGTTCGGTAGAATCACTCCATTCGTTATATTGAGTGAAACTACCGAACAACCAGACCACCCAGGAATAAGTGTGCCTCCAATTACCGTTTGCAATCTATGTAATGTGTTCTTGTCCTCTAGGTGGCCGCCATTCGGGAAACAAACACGTGGCGGCGGCCATCTTAAACTCCCGAACAACGGTGTTTTGCCGTCGAGTGTCTGGAACTAAAATCGGACACTTGACTAAGCAAACACCGCTGAGACCTTCAGACTTCCGTGGATTCGTGCTGCAACTACCGAACGAGCCGCCGTTCGGTAGAAAGACTAATGTTCACATGGGGAATCTAACGAACCCAAGGAAACCCACGGATGGCAAGCCGTTCGGGACTTTTGAATACGTTAACGGAGACTGACCGCAGGGCCAAACCTTATGGAACTATTTTCGGCTACTGTTGCCTGTGCGGTCGGTCATAACTTTCAACCTTTATAACTCCCGAACCCCTGGTCCGATCTGGGTGATCTTTGAGTATGTTACTATCAGGGGATCCCCTATTTAGGAGTGTACTCTAAGTATTTGGGGTACATCCAGTAAGTGGGGAAGTAATGGACATGGCTAAGGGGATTAAAATCTGGAGTTCCTGTTTTAACCCTCAAAGTGAAGTGTCGTCTCATTCTTGTGGGAGGATTCATTGTATGCTGTTCCAGTTTGACTGCTAGGAGTGTAAACCTATTCGTATGGTTTTCTATTCAACTGTCTACAGCATTCATATGCTTGAGAGGATTTATATGCTTCTTCGGTTCGGTGATTGTGGTGTTTGCCAGAGTGCTTGGAGTCCTCAGGAAATGCTAGGAGCATCCATCAACGGAGGTACTCAGTCGGGGTGCCAGGTGATCCATTACAGAAGAGTTATGAGTCTTCCAGTTAAATAAATCAGCCGTAGTGAAGGGGACATATACAAACACTGGATCTGCCCGTTGTATTTGGCCATTCTCATCCACGTGTGTTGGGCCTGGTGTAAGTCGGAGGGGCATTTGGTAATGTCTAGGTTGGAGGGCACCATTCATCTGTCGGGTAATATGGGACTACGATACGATGATTTCATAATGAGTTCCGGTCTAGGGGTAGTAAGGCAAGGGGAGTGAGGCACATTAATTTTACTGGGCGGAAGTTCGGTCAACAGGATATTACGGGCCAGGCTGGGAGAAGCCTGACCAGGAACCAGAAGTGACGTCAGTTCTGGATATATGGAACTAGTAGAGGCCGGTACCGGAAGGGGAGGTTTCAGAGCTAGTGGGCTGGGCTCTGAACTAGATGCATGAGTGGGCAGGGACAATGGGAAAGGGGGAGTGGCAACACCAGTAGCACCACCTCTAACCTTAGAAGAAGTGTAAGGGGGTGGGGAGGGAAGGTCAGTTTCAGAGGGGGAATCTAAAATGGGCGGAGTTGCGGCCCTGATGGAGAGGCGAGTCCTGGCCACCATGAGGCGACATTGCTCCTCGTGGCATACCTTAACCCATTTATGCAATTCTTCTACAATCTGTTTCCAACAATCAATATACGGAAACTGATCATAAAATTCAGGCCTACTAGATACAGCCGCGTGCACACATTGTACCAAAATGAGATCAAGGCTACCACGTGGTGGCCATGCGGTCACCAGGATAGGCCATTTTCTACTACATAAGGTAGTCAAACATTTTGGGGACAATTTTACCCCAAAATCACAGGCTTTATATCCCTTTGTAAAGTTCTTCAACATACACGACAAGGGATCAACGATCTTTGAGTCAGACGCACCCATACTGGCAACGGAGCGTCTAATACAAAGAAACACAATACTCCAAACACACTTCCAACAGTCACACTCATTTCCCTGGCAACAGCACCATGTGGCACGGTTGCTAAGCCAAACATACACACACGATAACACGCAGAGAATTCTCGTTCATACAGTGATATCACAGCATCCCACTCACAAAGATCTACCAAACACTAGCTACTTACCTCTATAACTATAAATCGTCTCTACAATTATCCGTACTATAAATCAACTTTTAAATAACCAACTACATCACATTCTAGTAATCTCATCTTTACAGTCAGTGGTTATGGTACAGTTAGTACAGTAATTCTTTCAAAATTACTCAGTTCTTTAATTGCAACTTTACAGGAGTAGTATATTTACTTACCTGTAGTTGCAAGTTAATGTACGTTGGCAAAACATTCCGGACCTTTAAGGAGTGTATTAAAGAACATGTTAGATCCCCCAAAAATCGTCTTGATACTCCCATCTCAAGACACCTTAAGGAACAGCATGGTGGGTCTTCTAAAGACATTCGCTTTTGTGACCTTGAACTCGTCAGACGAGAACAAAGACGTGGGGACTTATATCTGGTTACTGAATTCTGTGGACTTTCTTAGCAACATTGCTATTTCATTTTATTATTGACACTTTATCCTTGAATGGATTACTAATTAATACAAGTTTATTATTTGTCACTATTACATAGCCAGTACATTATTCTGACTAAATACTTTGTTTCTTTTCCACTCTGACAATCTAGGACGCAGTATTATCCCTCCCACCGCTCGTGATTGGTCCAATTTCCGGACGACTATTATATCAATCTCCGGGATTCTCGTCACTCTATTGGAGGCTGTATTAGGAGGGGCGGGCACTTACCCCTTTATTAGCGGCTCTTTTTGAACTTGACGGTTTGCTCTTGACAAAGGCGTTCTGAATACGCCGAAATGCGCATCGAGCTGCCAATAGCCGACGCTATGGCTCTTAATTGATTCTACCCCTTTTTTCATTTTATTTTATTTACTTGGGCTGTTATGACGCTATTCGTGCGTCTTACTACTTAACTTGGAGGGATTTTGTTAGGCTGCCTCGAAGCAGCAGTCAGTTGTGGCTTTTTTAGACAGTTAGTTTAGGGCTGTACTTGGTCCTGGTTCTGGAGGTGTATTCCCCTTACCATCTACACATACTCCATTTTTGACTTTAGTTTTCTACTCTAAGGGGTTTTTCATCCTCATTTGTAGGGTCTCTCTACTATTAATAATTATTCTGTAGTTTGATGTCTGTTACACCATAGGCTAGCCCTTTTCTTGCCTGTTTAGGCTTACTAGGACCCAGTGTACTTATCTATCCCTAATCTTTCTACCAACTGTCTCTTTTCTCTACTTAGCTATGGTACCATAACTACTGCTAGACACTCATTATCCTATCCATACCTTCCTCTTTGAGACGTTACTATTTGGTTACCTCCATACTAATACTGTCTCTTTAGGGGCTTAGTGATTATTTTCAAGTTGTATACTTCATATTATATACTTTACATTATCACTTGCTCCTACCTTATACTCAGTTCAAGGTAACCCGTAGGTCTCGCCCAAGATTTTTTATTGGGTGTTGGTTTTCACTTTTTTTTACACAATATTTTGGTGTATACATTTCTCTATTATATTTCCAAATAAAGGTTTATTTACCCTATTTATGTTACGTTTATTTTAGGAGGTATAGCTCAGTGGATTGGAGTTCCCACTTGTTTTTTGCTAGTGGATCCTCTTCTCCACTTTCTCTTTCTCTGATTACAATATATTTAACAACATTTACAATAATCCCAACTATTCTAACTGGCCAGCACCTCGAGAGCTTTCGATCTATTTGTACACCAGAGATTCGATAAGTTCTTTGCTGCCCAGACACCACATATAGCGAACTAGAGGGCAGAATTGACACCAATACCCTTTTAGTCTATATACGCTATCAATAATCTAGTGGCTGGATTTACAACAGAGCACACTTAGTTAAGATAGGGTGAAATCTAGCAAACTATAATATACAACAGAGCCTGCTTAGTTGCGCCCAACTCACCGACCTAGCAATCAAAATTTACACCTAGCATGCTAGTCAAGGCAGGACATCGGTGTCCGACATGAGCTATTTACACCAGAACTCAGTCTGACAATACCACCTATATTAGACAGGCTGACTACAGAGCGTCTAACGTCCAGATAAGCAATAAGCAGTGCGCCTTTGCTTCTTCCTTCCAGAGGGAAGGGGCCAATTCCAATAACCGGTTCCAAATATAAAACCCCTTGTGGGTCTACCGCTCTAACGGTATCAGTCTTACCTGTTAGTTCCTGGCCCTGGGTTCCACATTCATCGACGGGGCACCCCGGTACTCACTACGTAAAGGCCGATGATCTCCTGAGCGAAGAAGCCCAGTGGCGCCGAGATGAAGGGATGTCCACGCAGAGGTCCAGGGGTGCTGCTGTGGAGAACGTTGGTAAAAAGTTTTACCATCTCAAATCTCTGCGCCAGCTTCCGTGCGATGAGAAGTTCCCGGCTCAATGCACCAATTATGTTACCGAGTAAACTAGCAGAAGCCAAACACAGAGAGATGGATGCAGGTCTTCAGGAAGTAAAAAGTCTCAGATGAACTCCTGTTCCAAAAATATCTGAGAGAGCAACACATGGTGTACATTCCTTATATAGCACTATAACTCCTCCCATTAATAGCTACACCCACATATACCTGTAACCAATCAATGAGCAGAATATAGACTTGTACATCTGGTCAAACCACATGGCCCATCCAAGACAAAGGAAATAAGTGCAATTTCAGTTCCTGCATTCCTGCACATGCTCATTACATTGATGACAGTATCCTAGCTATGTGTAACTAACTGACACAACATAAACATATGCTACGTGGAAATCTTGGCCTACTAAATTTACATTCACCGGAATTCCACCACAATAGAAACATTTTAAAAAGATAATTAAATAAATTATTTACTTCACTTTTTCCTATCATGAAATATGGGGTTTACTGTGCTAATAATAAGATAACTCTCTATGACAACTTCCTTTTAGTAAATGAAAGCTAAAAGTATATAGAAACAATATATTGCACATAATTTTGTGATATTTGAAGACTTTAAGCTTTAGCAAATGGTTGCAATTATGTCAGCTCCAGTGACTACATAAAGTAATCATTTTGGTTTATTTTTTCTATTTTGGGGACCAAAATGGTATTAACATATAAGACATTTTATATATGAGCCATAGCACTGGGTATCTCATAGTCTATTCCAAACGTGTGATAGGAAGACTGTTTTCACACCCCACAGAACACTCGATGTTTAGATGTTAGTATTTAATAGCACCACTTCTCATATAGAGTAACTAAATCAGGCCAATAGCTACTTCTTTACTAAATTAACTTAGTGATTTGTTGTTCCCTATTTGCTATTTTGTTTAAAGCCATTGCTTAGATCTTTCCTTGTTAATAGTGCAAAGATTCTCAACTTATCAGATATGGACTGCACACATGCTATTTAACCCCTTAATGACCAAACTTCTGGAATAAAAGGGAATCATGACATGTCACACATGTCATGTGTCCTTAAGGGGTTAAAGATGATACAAATTATAAACCGGTGCTCCAGAGCTAGGGGAAGGCATGTCTCCAGAAAAAATTATATTTATATAGGGAGAGTGCAGGCACACAGATTCCATCATAATGCAGCCTTTAAATGGAATAAGCATGATATGGTGTTTTAGACAATACTTGAAAAAGGCTATTTCTTTCCGCAGAATGAGTCTAACAGAGGTGGATTGGAAAGGGATAGGAACTCTCTTTCAGGACTCAGCTGCAGTTATCCAACTAGATATTAATAGAAAGCAAAATTTAGTTTTCTCTGGTGAATATAACTACCAGTCCAAATAACTACCAATCCTGTTCTTTCAGTAAAACCATTAGGGTTTAGTGAGTAATTGAATGTGATTGAAAGAGAGAGCAGAATCAAATTGTGGCGGACCGCCTGGCACCCCGACTGGCTACCTCCACCAATCGTGCTTCCAAGTGCTCACCGAGTATCATAAACACCACACCAGACACCATAGCCTCTGTAGCCCCCTGAGCCACCGCAGCTTGGCTGGGGTCTCGCCGTCCCTTCCCACCCTGGACCAAATACCTGAATCCAGCTCTCATTGGAAAGACCTCTCCTCCAAGAGAGTATCGCTGTATAGCCAGTAAAAGAGCAAGTGATACAGCAGTATAGCTGTTCACCCCACCCATGAGCCAAGGTTTAATGCTGGGAGTTATCTCCTTTATTGGAGACCAACCGCACACTTAGCTCCTGCCCAAAATAGTTCCAGGGGAAAAGTGGGATCAGTTGGTCAAGTTCGGTAGTTTAAAAATGAACAAACTACCGAACGTAGTCAATAGTCATACCGTGGAGCTTGCTCACCTTGTTCGTGGGAACGATTCCACCAAACAGTGCCCTTCTAAGTTGCAGGTGATGATGGAAGTCCAGCTGTATTTGGGAGTTTCAGTGTCCGATTTCAGTTCCATGAGCTTGACACCCAACCACCACCGCCTGCGTTTGCGGAAACAAGATGGTCGCCACCTCGTGGTGTGGCCACCAAGATGAACGATTAAAACACTGTGGTGGAACTCATTACAAGGTGTCAATTGGGCATAACAAGCACACGGGTGGTCTCTGATTTGTGCGGTTGTTCGGTTACCGAACAATATAATCCCAAATCACATGAACAGAGCCTTGTAAATTTTACAGTGTATCTTGTAGAGTCCATAGTCCTGAGGCAGGAGACTGGCAAGCAGGCTCCTTCAGGAGCCCGTGGCGAGGTTATGTTCGCCACACAAATCTTTAATGGATTTGAGCAGATGATGAATTTGTCACATTTTTTAGGATGAGAGACAGTTCTGGAGTTGGAAAATGTAAGAGGAATATCTCCCAGCTCAACCTTTTAGATACTACATTTATGACTCACTTGACCCTCCAATCCAGTGCTGCCACATCATCACAAGAGGTCCGCCTGTTCTCCTCCCACTGTCTTCTTTTATTGGTCCTGTTTGGGGACACTTCTAATGCGAGGCAAACTTCCTCTGCAATGCCAACATGCTTGCTGCATTTCCATCATCCTGGAGTTTACCCCACTTTGATTCATATTTTTTTTCTTTTATATATCTTTTTATACATTTAGCATATCTCTTATAAAATGGGAAATATGAGTGCTATAGTTATAAATAAGTGGCAGAGTATTTAGGTGACAAAAAGTAAAATAAGTATAGTAGTCGATTTAATCATAGATTAAAAGAAACAATTGAGGAGATTCAACAAAATTGAAAAAAGGTGTAATGTAAAAAAATATTTTTGAATGTAGATTCTAAATACATTGCAAACTTCCCGTACAGTGGCATACTAATGGAAGGGCAGGGGGCGCAGTCTGCCCCGGGTGCCACCAGGTAGGGGGGTGCCATGAGCCTCACCTTGGTCCAGGGTGTGCGAACTGTGCGGCCACACAGGGCACCATGGAGCAGGGTGCTCCATGCGGCCAACACAGCTCACACATGGCCAGGTGACAGGAGTGCAGGGGGGGAGCTAGAGCAAGTACCCGGGTAGAGGATTTCATTATTCTCCACCCGGGTCTATAAAAAATATAGCAAGGTGGCCGGGAACAGAGTTTACAGGGCAAATGGGCAGAGCATAGTGGGAGGTGGAGCTACAATGGCAGCAGAGGCGGGAATAAAGCCTATCAGAATCCCCTGGTAACTGCTGCTCAGGAAGTGGGAAACAGGAAGGAGTACTACAGGAGCTGCAATGCCTCTACTACCACCTTCCAGCAGTAACGGAAAGAGGTAATTGTCTGTGTGCCTGTCTGTCTACCTGCCTGTCTGTGTGCCTCCCTGCCTATCTATGTGCCTGCCTGTCTGTCTGTGTGTCTGCCTATTTGTATGCCTGCCTGTCTGTGTGTGTGCCTGCCTGTCTGTCTGTGTGCCTGCCTGCCTGTCTGTGTGCCTGAATCCCTGTGTGCCTGCCTGTCTGTGTTCCTGACTGTCTGGCTGTGTGCCGGACTGTCTATTTGTGTGCCTGCCTGTCTGTCTGTGTGCCTGCATGTCTGCCTGCCTGTCTGTGTACCTGTCTAACTGCAAGACTGTCTGCCTGCTTGCCTGTCTGCCTGTGTGTGACTGTAACCCTGTGTGTGACTGCCTGCCTGTTACTGAGTGTGTGTGTGTGTGTGCGCCTGTCTGCCTGTTACTGAGTGTTTGTGACTGTGTGCCTGTAACTGTGTGTGACTGTCTGCCTGTAAACTGTAACTGATAATGTGTGACTGTCTGCCTGTAACTGTGTGTGTGTGTGTGTGTGTGTGACTGTCTGCCTGTAGCCATGTGTGAGGAGGTGCAGGGATTTTGTAGAAGGGGGCAGGGGTCTTGTATAAGGGGGGGGGGGCTGAGCAGGGGATTTGTGGGAGGTGAATGTGGCGGAACCAACCTCCCCACTGGCCACTGGAGGAGCCTGGTTGCTCGCCTGCTCCCTTTAGACTATGGCCCCATGTTTAACACTGTTCTTTTTCCCTGCAGAAAGGCTGGTTCGTGCCTTTCTGTGGACTGTTAAAGTCACGAACACAGCTGAGCCGCCGACCTCCCTTCTCCTACCTGCAGTCAATTATCCGAACACCGGTCCATTCGGTACTTTACTGTTTAAACCATGCTACCCCAGATAGCTATGCCATGGAGCCCAGCCATATACTGAAAGACTGTATGAAAGACTTTGGCTCCATGCCGAGTGAACTGTATGTATGTGATCTGAGCGCCATCTGGTAATAATGTGCGCTCAGATCTAAGCTATCTGGGGATATGTAGAACATGTATGTTCTATGTGATAAATGTAACAGTATGTAACTTTATGTCTTTTATTGTCCTTTGTCTGCCATGTGGCTAATGGAGTTTTGCCTCTGTCCTTGGAGATAATTGGATTACTTCCCAATTATCTCCAGGACAGAGAGGAGGGATTGTGATGCATTGTGGGATTGTAAGCTTGTGATTGGTCAATGTCCAATATGTTTCCCAGTTCCCCATCTGGTCTGGTTCACACTTCAGAAATATAAGTAGTTAAGCCCTGAATGGTAAATACATTTTAAAAGGTGACCTTAACTCTGACATGGCAATGTAGATGTTACAATATTCCAAGCATTTTATTAGAATTGACATTGGAAAAAATAACACTACAAAAAAAAAAAACGAAAACACCTCAGTAATGATTGAGAGAGTATTTATTTATACAAACTTGCAATTATTGCCCCTTTAAATGGTGACATTGCTGTCCCTGGACATCTGTTAATATACATAAATACATAAATCTGGCTTAATTTCAACAGTAAGCACCGCTCATGCTCATTGTTTTTCAATCGTCCTAGATAAAGTTAAGTGAATTTCAGCTTTCCATATGCTATTTGAGCCTCAGCCCAATATATCAGTTTAATGCAATCTTTTAATATGAATATTTGACAGAGTGTTTTGTTTATACTTAAGAACACAATGTCTATATGTTTGGGTGAAGTTATTAGAATATGGAAAAAGCTCGTCCTAAAAACAAATATATCGCCAACGCTGAGGAGCCAGTTAGTAACTACCTTGTCATTTTTATTGGGTAATCATTCCGTCTCGGTGCTGCTAATTAATCAGCTACATAATTACCCATTTGTGCTTAGACAGCCCTGTAATGCTTGTGCCTAGTGGGTAATTAGGCTGTTCAATTACACTGGGAGATCATGTGATTTCAAAAAAACTTTTTGAGACTATGCAATCTGCCTGCTTTTTTTTCTCTCCCTCTTTCACTGCTTTGTTAAGCTACTGGGCTTCAATTAGATTACTGAAAATATGTTTATACAATTCTGTTAATTATCTTTTATGATTCTCAGGCTGATTGTAGGAGCTCAATAATAAGTTCCATCCCACTGGATAATGTTGGGCTGAGGAACTAGAAAACAGATCATTTTCAGGGTTGCCAGATTCACCATTTTCTCCTGCATCCATATCACTTCTTCATATTGATGATGAGCTGGAAATGGGACATATTGTTCTGCATTATGTAGAACTAATATGATGCAGAACAGATCCTAATTTGTTAATTAAAGGGGTTCTTCAACCATTTTTCATTTATGACAGAATAATACAAATAATGCCAATATCAGTCCCCCTGAGAAAATACACAAAGAGCATTTGTAAAATAAAGTTTACGTACCTTAATCCAGCACCAGACGAAGCACCCCGGCACTGCTCAGCACACCCCTGTCTGACGTCACAGGAGTCAAGTCGACACTGATGCACACTGATTACTGCAGGGGAGAAGCTGCTATGTCTGTCGGCAGTGTGCTGTGCGCAGTGATGCGGACATATTTTATGCACAGAATTGACATTAGGCAGCCCAGAAAAGAGTTCTAGGCTGCCAGTGACACATGTGCTAGAGGTGCAACTTGCTCTCGGCACACAAGTGCCAATTACTCTGGATGTGCATTGTTTCAAGCTTAAATACTGCAAACAAAACTTATACCACCACGACCACTTGAAAAAGCAGAAGTGGTCATGGTGGTTAGAGAAACCCTTTAAGAAGAAGACCCAAAGGGACTGGTTTGATTATTTAACTTATCGGTCCCCAGGATTTATGTCAGAAGTGTTCTTTGTTTCCAGACACACCAGGGGCTTGAGCCAAAAGGAAATCTTGATGACCCCTTTTCAATGATGTGGGGATGTGTCATGACATATCCCTGTCTTTCTATATTATATCCCCTCCTCTATACCCATAGTAAGTTGTGAATGTTCTTTGGGATCTTAGAGCAGGCATAACTGGCATAATAATGGAGTTTACACCAAAGTTCTTTTCTCCAACACCCACTCCTGACTGTCACCAGGAGGCACCAGTTTGAGAAGCAAATGGCTGATACAGCATTCAAAATAAAAAACAGACAAACTGAACACTAAATATCCTTCTGCTTCCAGAGATCTGGGGCTAAAGTGTCCCACCACCGGGGCTTCAGCTCCCAAAGACACCCCCTTCTTAGCAACTCCTATGATTAGTGTGATATGTATCTAGGAAAATATGTTGTCGGGTAACATGACTCCAATTACATAGATGACAGGGCTGCAGTTTTATTGTGGACAACTAGGATAAAGGGGATTGTGTGCTGTAGATTTACAGTGCAATTGTTCTACTGTTTTAATCCAGTAGTGCAGCAGCCGAGAGATCAGAAGCAGAGTTTGTGCAGGAACCGTGCCTTCCCAGCCCAGTTCTACATGGATTAAAGGTTAATTAGTCCATGGCTGGTGACCTACTGTTCCTAGGGATGTTTTCTGGTGGACTGCAGTATTAGAGGCAATTTAGGCTGCCAGAATTTGATGGATATCTATGGTGACTTCTATCCTACAATGTATGTTGTATATTGCATTTGACCATGGTACTTATAACTTTTTGTTCCACAAATTGTCCTGTTCCAATGAATCGTTTGTTTTTCCACACAATGTACCGTACTATAGTGCACTGCATGCTTCATAAATATATGTTTTCTAAAGTTGTAATGCATGACTCACCATTTCTTTTTTGTAATGTGGAAACCCCTCTTCCATTATTTTCAGTTTACATGTTAATTTTGTATTAATTAAGTGCTGTTGTTTAATAGAGAAGAAAAAGGTAGGATATAATTTATACGTCTACCACAACACATTTACTTCTTATAGAAGCATCGTTAAAATCTGAATCTTGGATGTGCTGTTTTTCAGAGTGGAAATATGTCCTTTGCTTGTAAGTAAATAAGATTACAATCTTATAATATATTGTATCATTTATATAGTGATTTGTACATCCAGTGACCTCCTGGCTCCAGACTATGCATACTAGGTTTTGAATTTTTCATTGAACTTCAAATTTTGTTCTACAGAGAAATTTACATTTTGTCATGCAACGGCAAGCTCATTCCATGTATTTGTTTGTTTGTTTTGTAGTCCCTTGTCCTGGATCTCAAGAAACCATGCATTGCTTCCCTTAGCTCTTGGCCTCTGAAATCCATCCTCATCTCTGCGAACAAGGCAAAGGGGAATCAGGTCAATGAGCAAGATATTTTCTGGCACAGCTGGCCGTTTGGTTTCTGATTAGAAAGTAAACATGGGCCCTGGGGTATTATTTCACATCTCACCTCTGTGCTGTACATTCACAGAGTAAAATTCAGATATCCGTCTCTCAACCTTCACGTCTTTATCTCTTGCACTGCACTGAAATGTCAGTGCTTTCGGATTACGCCCGCACGCTCTTCTGCCTTTATTTCAAAGTATCGGAGCTGATCTCTGAGGTTGAAAGAATGTAAGAAAAGGTGTTGTGCTTGCATTGCTTATCTTTTAACTCATTTTTACTTTCAAGCAACTATATTAGTCCAGTGAAGCAGCTGTAAATTGCAGTATCTTTTGATAACGTTGTATTTGGACTAAAACAATTTTTTTTAAAGAAGACGACCTTTAAAATGTCAAATTTTTCAAATTTAAAATACTCTGAACAGAATTAAAATACTTTTAATATAATATAAAATATATCATTATATTATGCAATTGAACAAAATACTAATATATATATATATATATATATATATATATATATAAATACACATATATTTAAAAAAATAAAAATAAAAAAATAAATAATATATATACACACACACACACACTATAAAAATTATAGGCATATGCATATGATGCTGACAGGGAGAATTCAACCACTGAACCAAAAACAATTCTATGCCGAGGAACCACAAAATATACCAAATATATTGTGAATATGAGGGCCAATATTTTTTTACAAACTTACGGGAAACTAGAGCGTCAGGCAAACAAAGTTGTTTTTCTGGCACTTTAGCTCCCTATAGTGTCTCTCTCAGTCGTGTCCCTACCTCATGGTGCAGAAGGGGTTAAAAACCCCTTCTGTCACTTACCCGATTCCAGCGCTGATGTCCCTCAGTTCCGTTTCAGGCTCTGCTTCCGCTCCTCCCCCACCGACGTCAGCCGGCGGGGGAGACACAATGTGAATTTGCGGCGATGGCTGCACTTAGATTAGTAATTCCCCCATAGGAAAGCATTGTATTATGCTTTTCTATGGGTTTTACATAACACTGGATGTCCTCATGCATAGCATAAGTCGCCCAAAGACCTGGAAAGACCTCTAGTGGCTGCCTGGTAAACTTGTGTCACATTTCTTTCTTTCAACAGGATGATCACAAAATGTCAAAAACATACATTTCTCTTTCAGAAAAGCTTTTCGCTGCAACTTGTTTCAAAATGAAAAATGTGAAAGCATTCTCTTTAAAGTTGTGATAGAATAATTTAGTTACATAGCAATATAGCTTGAAAATAGACTCAAATGCATCAAAGTCCAACCTTTCACACATCCCTGTGTCTGCCATTGGCCCAAAAGATGGCAATAAAAGGATCGTCTCTACAAAAAGCAAAAATAAATCCTTGTTGACGCCAACACGGCAAACGGATTTCTCTTGTTATTTAGATTCAGTGGATGATCTTTCTTCCTTTGTACCGTCTTTTGAGGCATTTTAGACAAGCATTTTGTGATCTGACTGATGTACATGTAGAAATATAACTTGGGCTGAATTGGAAAATGTAACCATAATTTTTACAATCATTTTTTTGTAATTATCACAATTTACTTTTTAGTAAATAAGCCCTTTAGCCAAGCTCTGCAGAGCCATTAGTAAGGATGTTCTCCTCCCTTTTTCTAAACTCATCTGACCTGTCTTCTGATTAACAAATGATGTTCATCTGCCCAATCACTGCCCAATATTCCCTGACCATTTTGCACACTGATTACAAGTCACAAGGAGATTGATGGTGGGAGAAAAAAAAATGGAAATAATGTATTGCACTACATATACTAAAATGGAACCTTGCAATTCATTATTATTCCTCAGTCTGAAAAAGCTTGCAATCTGTTATAAAAAAAATAGAACCTGCACCAGAGATTTGCCCTGAGCCAGATTAAAATTAAACTAAGTGCATCTTATTTAAGTGCACCTTATTAGTGCATCCTTATAATCCCAATTTGCCCACTTTAAAAAAAGAAAAAGTCCAATAACAAGGATATACAGATCCATGAAATAACATCCAAGGAGAACATTTAGTTTCATATGCAGACTTTAATTTCATAAGAGAGGCAACAGCCGGTGTTTAAAAAAGCAAAAAAAAAAAATAGAAATTTTATTAGTAAGGCTATAGTAGTTATAATTACTTAGCTGTATTTATGCTGGTTCCTTTAATCAAAAATGTCTTTTATTCTGCTCAGCGGGTTGCTAGTGAGGAGCGACCACGTACACAAATAACGTAGCACAAATACCAATCATTAAAGCTGCTGCTGAACCTGTAATTCATTTGTATCACTTCACTTTTCATAAAGAACGTTTTAAAGTCCTTTTATGTTGCCAGAAATGATTAGCCTGCTGAACAGCTCTAAGGTGATGTTAATGAATTGCAGATGTTGTAGGGAGACCTAATGAGGAAACTACATTGATACTGTTATCTTATTTATGCAGGCAGGTGTTTTATTCTCTGCGCCAAAAATTAACCCCTGTGTCGCCAGAAGGGTGGTGATCGTCCTTGAGCAGTGTAGTAATAAATGTTTTTATCGTTTACCTTATGCTTTTCCAGAGGGGACTTGCAGTAATGAGGTCCCAAGGGTGTACAGTGCTTCACACTTTAGTAATATTGTCAGTGGGAGAATAGACTTGAAATCTTCTTTTTATTTCCTCCAATAATTTCACAGTGTTTCTTCCCATCAATTCCTTGTGGCCTTCCTGGAGGGATTCAAGTTATAACTTTTCTCTTCGTTTTGTTACCAGCTGCTAGCTCCCTAATTCTACAGACTCAAAGCAACAGGTGCGTTGTTAGGACGAGTTATATATATATGTCTGGTGGGGAAACATGGTTTCTGCCAAGAAATCAACCTTCTGGTTGCAAGAGACACTATTCTAAGCTAAACAGGGCAGATTAGAATACATAATACAAATGTGGATCATATCAAGAATATGAAGACTATTGGTGCTAGATCAACTGGTGTATACGGCACCTATACAAAATACAAATTTAATGTTTTTTAAATAAATAAGGTCCTGATATATGCATGTTTTATGGGCATTGCTAGGTCAATTCCTGTTTTGGTGTGTAGTAAAGAAGAATTTAACAGACAAGAACCATACAATTTTTAAGATCAAAATTGTTTCTGAGTACTATCCCAGATGCCGATAAGCATTTAAAGGACCACTATGGTACCAGGAAAACAAATTCGTTTTCCTGGCACTATAGAGTCATTAGGTCCCCCATACCCTCAGGTCCCCCCTCCCGCTGGGCTGAAGGGGTTAAAACCTCTTCAGCCACTTACCTTTCTCCAGCGCCGGGCTCCCTCTGCGCTGGGGAACTCTCCACCCCCTGCCGACGTCAGCTCCGAATGTGCATGCGCGTGCATTCAAACAGCCCATAGGAAAGCTTTACTCAATGCTTTCCTATGGACGTCAGTGTCTTCTCACTGTGATTTTCACAGTGAAAATCGCTGAAGTACCTCTAGCGGCTGTCAGTGAGACAGCCACTAGAGGCTGGATTAACTCTCAGTGAAACATAGCAGTTTCTCTAAAACTGCTATGTTTTCAGCTGCAGGGTTAAAACTAGAGCTGAACTGGTCTGGGTGCTAGAGCTGAAAACTAGAGCTGAAGTGGTCATTGAGCTGAAGTGGTGTGGGTACCTATAGTGGTCCTTTAAATAACAGCATTTTTTTTTAGAGCCACTGCAATGACCAGTAATACATAAACACATCTGCCAATTACATGGCACACAGGTTAAATGCCTCTGTGCTTTATTTTGATTTTGTATTACACAGCCTTGTTCTATTTTATAGCGACAATGCCCATCCTTTGTAGGCCCTATTAAGGGTTAATCAGTTTCTATGAATTCATAAGAATACTTGCGTGTGAATTCTTAGTGTAAGACTCTCCAAAGATGTTTTGCCTCGATGTTGGCAAGTGAGCTTACACTTTACTTGTCATGGGCGACAGTGGTATTATAAAACGTGTATTGGGATTTGATGCAGGAAACTATTTCAGTTTTGCTTATGATATTTGAGTTGATGAATACTATAGTTATTGCTCCTTCCCAATAGCAGCGAGAGTCTGACTTCAAGGCTAATTTCTTCATTTCAATTTAATCTCTAATGTCATCTATAACCACTTATCACTATGTGAGTATATTATACAATATTTCTTTATAATATGAATATGTCATACACTATGGCATCAATGTACATACTATTCTTCATCCTGTGAGTGTAACCAAACTAGCGCATTTTATATTTTTTTTTACAATATGACACTATTGTTGCATTTCTTGTAGATTTAACAGCTGTATTCTCCATTTTGTCGGTTGTACTTATATTGTACATAAAGGAATACATTCCATGGAGGAAGCTGTGATCACTATCCATTGAGATAAGTGTATTTTTAACCACACTATTGATTTCTTGTGTAGATTAAATTATTCTAACACTCTTTTCATGTGTGTATATACCGTATTTATCGGCGTATAACACGCACTTTTTCTCCCTGAAAATAGGGAGAAAATCATGGGTGCGTGTTATACGCCGATATCCTACATTTACTTACCTGTCTTGAAGCGTGGGCCGGCTTCACAGCGCGCACCGCGGAACTGGAACTTAAATTTCAGGTTCCGGTTTCCAGGGGGACTGAAAGGAAGTGTGCACACTATTGTGTGCACACTTCCTTTCAGTCCCGCCGGTACTGGAACTTAAATTTCAGGTTCCGGTTTCCGGCGGGACTGAAAGGAAGTGTGCACACTATTGTGTGCACACTTCCTTTCAGTCCCGCCGGAAACCGGAACCTGAAATTTAAGTTCCAGTTCCGCGGTGCGCGCTGTGAAGCCGGCCCACGCTTCAAGACAGGTAAGTAAATATGGGACAGAGGGAAAGTGCACTAGGGGACACTATGGGAGGGGGGGGGACACACTATGGGGGGTGGAGAATACTATGGGGGGGGAGAATACTATGGGAGGGGGGAGAGAATATTATGGGGGGGAATACTATGGGAGGGGGAAGAGAATACTATGGGAGGGGGGAGAGAATACTATGGGAGGGGGGGAGATTACTATGGAAAGGGGGGGGGACACTATGGGATGAGGGGGGGGAATACTATGGGAGAGGTGGAAATTTCCTGGAATTTCCTTCTGGAAATGAGGTGCGTGTTATACGCCGGGGCGTGTTATACGCCGATAAATACGGTATATATCTTTGTCCCTTGAATGTTTAAACTTGTAACAGACAAACAAGGTGACACACATAGATTAAAATGGCAATTAAAGGTTAATTTCCCACACCTGTGGCTTTTTAAATTGCAGTTAGTGTCTGTGTATAAATAGTCAATACGTTTGTTAGCTTTCATGTGGATGCACTGAGCAGGCTAGATACTGAGCTATGAAGAGCAGAAAAGAACTGTCAATAGATCTGCGTAACACGGTAATGGAACGTTATAGAGATGGAAAAGGATATAGCCTTGAAAATGCCACTCAGTACTGTTCAATCATTTATTAAGAAGTTGAAAAGATCAGGTAGATCAAGATGATTTCATCCACAACTGCCAGAAAAATTGTTTGTAATACAAAGAAAAACCCACAGGAGAAATACAGGCTGTTCTGGGGTAAGGATTGTGTGCAACCAGCAGATATTTTGGGTGCCAAGCACATTATATTACCTCCAACATAGAGATGAGATAGATGAGTGAATCTAAGAAGTTTAGGGAAGTTCTTCTCTTAACATGTGACCACACCATCTAAAATTTGAATCTTGAAATCATAACTTAGATATATACCAAGATCAAAGGATCCATTCCAACTTCTTGGGTTTAGACCCTTGGGGAATTCCTGATTTGGGGCATTATCTAATATCCTAAGAGAATACCCAGAGAGGACTTATCACAAACCTTCAAACAAAACTGCTTTTTTACAATACAGGAAGTGTAACAGTTACTATTCTTTGTCAAGATCCCTTGCTCATATTTGATGTGAAAGGGCCTTGATCACAACATATACCTTGTGATTGTGATTTAGTGACTCCATTAACTACTCCCTCACATTTACATGTCTTCACCCACTGTAGAGCGCTGCAAAATTTGTTGGTGTTATATAAATAATAACATATTAACATATTTCTTGCATTGGTGAATTGATTTCGGGAAAAAGTTAAAATATGTTATGCAATACATTTTATTATGCAATAAAAACTTGATAGCAAATCAATGACAATTCACTGCATCAAAATATTCTTCTTCCAAACACAACTCTACTGGTTTTGCACAGAGGCTTTGTAACTGCTCCTGAAGAGATGGTAACCCAGAAATGGCACCATAGCATCAATGATATAATCCCGGTTTATTGTTCACCACTGTGTTCACTACATTAGAAGTGGTCTTTATTTAAAGAATACATCAATTCTGTTTTTTTATCTTTTACTACTGTTTTAGAAGAATTCCTTCATGAATAGCCAATGATTGACCTTATAACTATCTCTCTGTCTCTAAGATAATCAGTTGGTCCAACTAAGATTAAACTAGACACACAAAAAAAAAATAGGATTTGACATGGAACATACAATTTGACATATCGAAGTATTTTCAAATATT
Organism: Pelobates fuscus; assembly: GCF_036172605.1. Classification (NCBI taxonomy): domain Eukaryota; kingdom Metazoa; phylum Chordata; class Amphibia; order Anura; family Pelobatidae; genus Pelobates; species Pelobates fuscus. The sequence goes on along the minus strand of NC_086319.1, from coordinate 281,611,993 downwards.
AATACTTTGTATTTCTTGTTTCCATATATTAAAGTAAAACATGTTTTCACTTTCAGCTGTAAACTGAGCCATTGGAAGGGTGCTTTAAATATGGGATGTGAGGAAAAACAGAAAGAATTAAACAGTCCCTCACATTGTTATAGATCTAAATTAGTGATAGTAAAAAGGCTATTTATTGTGTATACCTGTATTCAATATCTACTCAAAATGGCTGCTAGGGCAACCCCCCTCCCACCGACTAACTACCTTGTGTAACAAGATGGTGCCTGCATCCGGAGTAAAATCCCATGATGATGGTGACATCACGCCTCGTAGGATGTGCATTAGATAAGACACTTAACACCTAACCAATTGAAGATGTATTCTCTCTGTTATCTACATTTTTGCATATGATGTATTTCTGCCTTTATAAGGGGCTTGCCATCCCCTGATTAAACATTCTGAAGTTCTTCATTAACCTGATACCTGTGTCTCAGTGTGATTTACTTCAGAAGCTGCACGCATTTATTTTAACAATTTGGAAGGGAGCAGATACTCAAATAAACAAACACTTGGTTTGATCCACAACAACATGGTTAATAAACTCTCTCACCATCTTGAACATTGCTATGTATGGAATTTATTAGCACACATATCTTCTTGTGGGGCTCATAAAAAACCCCAAGTAAAAAACAAAAACAAAAAAAAAAACATTTTTTTTTAAGTCAAATTTTTCCCTATTTGTAGATTCTAAAAAAAATTCAAAGGATAATGCGTTGAAAAGCAGTGCTTGCTTTATAGTACTGCAGTTAAAGTACCCATCACTGCACATGCATGCACACATAAATAGTTGTTTATTTCTAGTTTTGTTTTTTTCTTTTCTAGATCAAGTTCTGAGTAGCATAAAAGTTGTGACTTTTTTTTAATTTTCACATCTATCAACACATGCAGTTAAGTAGCTCATCTCTTTGATTGATTTCAAATTCCAGTATATGAATGTGTTTAATTGCCATACAGTACAATAACTTAATGATGGTCAGCGGATATAAAAGAGCATGATTTAAAACTTCAAATGCACAAAGTTTTTTTCTGAACTAGCATCCCAAAATGAAAGAGCCTTCAAAATAGCATTAACCTCTGTATTGAATGATAGTATTTCCTAACTTTTCTTGGAGTACGACACAGTTGAGTATGAAGAACATTTCCAAGGCACGCCTACAGTTTTTTTTTCTTTGTACGTTTATCATCAGCTTATAAATATCACATTTAATTGAAGCCTCACAAGAGACATATGCATACTTCTACCTAAACTGGCATTGTTTTAATTATCAAATGGGATCCTTCATTTTAATACTGACACTTATAAAAAAAAAAAAAAACATTTTGAGGACAACATTCATCCTGTTACAGTCCTGAAGTCCGTGTACTCGTGGCACACTTTGTGATGGCTTGAGACTTAACAGTGAAAACCACAGCTCTTTATCACAGACAGATTTACATGTTATGTGCCTAAGTGGGGAGGTATGAAAGCACATTTCATTTTAAAGTATGATAGACAAGAACAAATTATAGTGTCATTGTAGACTGTACATGGTCATCTTGACCATGTAAACATATGTGCTGTGGGGCTGAAGGGGTTAAACCATAATGCAGGCACTTTCAGTGGGTTGTGAGGTCATCTGCATCTGTTTGCACAATCCCCTCGCGGACAGTATATGTACCAGTGTCCGCGTGGTAAGTGCTCTAGAGCGCTAGTCCGTGAGGATGTTGTAAGGAAATCGCAACTATAAAACCTGCTTTGAGGGAACTGCTTAGCACCAAAAATAAAATATTTGGATGTGCTGAAGTTGTGGCTAATAGGGCTGGACTCTGGTAAGCTATTAGTCAAATCTCGGGGGGCTTAAAGGAACACTATAGTCACCTATATTACTTTAGCTAAATGAAGCAGTTTTAGTGTATAGATCATTCCCCTGCAATTTCACTGCTCAATTCACTGTCATTTAGGAGTTAAATCACTTTGTTTCTGTTTCTGCAGCCCTAGCCACACCTCCCCTGGCTATGATTGACAGAGCCTGCATGAAAAAAAAAATAAACTGGTTTCACTTTCAAACAGATGTAATTTACCTTAAATAATTGTATCTCAATCTCTAAATTGAACTTTAATCACATACAGGAGGCTCTTGCAGGGTCTAGCAAGCTATTAACATAGCAGGGGATAAGACAATCTTAATTAAACAGAACTTGCAATAAAGAAAGCCTAAATAGGGCTCTCTATACAGGAAGTGTTTATGGAAGGCTGTGCAAGTCACATGCAGGGAGGTGTGACTAGGGTTCATAAACAAAGGGATTTAACTCCTTAATGGCAGAGGATTGAGTAGTGAGGCTGCAGGGGCATGTTCTAAACACCAAAACTGCTTCATTAAGCTAAAGTTGTTCAGATGACTATAGTGTCCCTTTAAAGACCAGAAATGTTTGGTTACAAGTTATGTCATTTTTAACATGATTAAAGTTACCATTGCAATATGTTTGTAAACTAAAAAAAAGACCACAGACTTTTTCTGCATGTATATGTGTCGGTATGTTTTATTATATGTATACATTTTAATGTTTATTTTGGATTGTGTTAGATTTTTACCCCTGCAGTGCACATGTTTTAAAGCATTTTAGGCTTCATTTTCTGGTCCTGTGTAAATTAAAAGAACAAACCAATTTTACTAAGAAACTGATTTAATAGCTAACAGATATTGCTGCTGGATGTTTGGTGCCTCTGTTTTGTCTTCATTAACTAATGGGGAACCTGGCTACGCATCTCAGGAAGGCTGTACAGTAATTTAAAAGTGTGATCATTACTTCTCTTCCTTTATCATTACTTCTCTTCTGCTACCTTTTGCCATCATCTTACCATAGACGCACAAATCCTGCTGCTTTGCTACATAGTTTCTCACCCCAATGTCATCTCAATAATGAGTTCCAACTCCTTTTTGTTGGAGTTTCCATGTACTGCTATTAATCCTATAGCCTGTCTTTGGGGTTTTGTGTCCTACATGCATTATTTTGCACTTATTTGCATGAAATTGCAGTTTATGGTCTTGTCCATTTTTTCAATCTTACTAAATCATTAATCTCTTTGTTTACTTCCCACCCGGAATATCTCCCTGGTTATAGATCTTTATGGGGTCTATCTTTCTTAATGTAAATCACATTATGCAAAGGTAGCGGCACATTAACAAGTATATTGCATATAACATTATATTTTTACTCTATAATTTCCCAAGGGATCTGCACAGTCTTGAAATAAAAAAATAAATAAAAAAGTTTCTTTATTTTCATTCTTTCTTTTTCCTTTCTTTGTCCTTCTTTCCCACCAAAAAACATGCTCAGACTTTGAAAACACTTATAACTCAGGTTTCAAGGATTCATTAGCACTAAATACCATCACTAACCACAAAAATCCATGTAACATGTAAAGAGAAATCAAACATGAAATGATAGAATAGGTTCAGGTATCTTGTTGAGCAAAATGGGTATATTCACTAAACTGATGATTCTGGAAAAATCACAAGATCATTGCAAACATTAGTACAAAATAGCGAGACAGGAAAAAATATTAAAAACAGTCCAGTGTTCGGTGTGGCCGCTGTCCAGAGCAGGATTAAAGAAATAGTCTAAGCACCAAAACAACTTTAGATTAATTACGCAGTTTTGGTGTGTAGGTCATGCCACTTAAATCTCTAGCCAACTGGCTTTGACTCACACAACGTATATGAAACATGGTTTCATTTTTAACCAGGTGCGACAGCACAGTGTTTTTCCTTTAGATTTTTTTCTCTAATGCTCAGTTAATTAAAAACAAAGAACTGGGGCAGAAGATTTGAACAGAATGGCTGGTGAGGAAGAGATGCAAAGACTGCTGAGGGGGCAAAGATGGAAAAACAGAGCTGGGGGGAGGAGAGGCACACAGAGGGCTGGGGGAAGTGGCACACAGGGGCTGGGTGGGATAGAGAGACACAAAGTGGGATGGAGGTACCACAAAAAGACACACAGAGAGACTGGGCAAGAAGAAAGACACACAAATGGGCAGGGGAGAGAAGAGACCCACATCGGTTCGGGGGGGAGACACATAGAGGGGCTAGAGAAGGGAAAAAGAGACACACAAAATAGTTGCGGGGAAAGAGCCACACAGAGGGGCTGGGGGAAAAAAGATATGCACGCAGGGGCTGAGGTGACACAGAGAGGCTGGTGGGACAAAGAGATACCCAGAGGGGCTGAAGATATACACAGAGGGGCTAGAAAGAGAAAGAGACACACAAAGGGTCTGGAAGGAAGAGACACAAAGGGTAGCGGGGGGGGGGTGAGGTGATAAAAATACCACTAACTTGCTTGGGGCAGAGACACACAGAGGGGCTGAGGACGGGGAAATGGAGACACACAAATAAGCTGATTGAGAAAGAGAAACACAAAGGGTCTGGGGGAAGAAAGAGACACACAAAGTTGGCAACTTTTGTTTTTTTGAGGGGGGGGGGGGGCGCAAGTAGCTGGTCTTGCCTATAGTGTAAAATAATCTTGCACCAGCCCTAGTCTGGGTTATATTTTGCTATAATGTGGCAAAAACAATTCCTTCATCTTTCATCAAACTTAATTTATTTATGAAACACAGAGTGGGCCTACGTGCGATGGTGATAGAGTACTGACACCCTTTTGCCCTGTTTTTGTCTGTATAAAACTCTGATGCATTAATAAAAATGTGCCATTTAACTGGGAAGGGAATAAATAAACCATGTTCCTTTAAATGTCTGAATGAAACATGCTGTTTCTTTCCCTGTTTTGTACTTGGCCTTTTCCTCATTTCATATACATAGCTTGATAGATTTGGTTTATGCTCCAATAACCTTAATTTGTGTTCTGCAACATGTTATCAGTCTCTCATTGTGTAAATGCCTTAAAAGATGAACGCGTAAATATTGTTCTGCTTTCGTGAGCAAGCCATTAATGGTGTTTAAAACACGTCTGAGAGGCCGAAAAGGGCCAATTTGATGTTTATAGCATTTTTGGGTAACAGCAGTTATAATCCCATAACACTACCTGCTAAAAGCAGGCATCAGATGCCTGAGGATTTCTCGCTAACAAAGGCAAAAGAAGAGGCAATATTTTCAAGCTGGGAAGATGTGACTGGAATTAAAGAGACATATGTATTTCTAGAGATAAAAACATACAGGTTTCTGATTTAAATAGATATGCTGTACAGGGAAAGATGCAATAGAATTATGTTTGGCTTCCAGTGGTTTTATTTGTGATAGCATTTTAGCACTGAAGCTTTATATTAAGTACTTCTTAATATAACATTAGTTAAATTATATATTTTTGTATTATTCAATGAAGCTTGCTGTGTAAAGAGCAAAGTTTCAGGAAATTTTTAGTATACAGGATACCAGCGAAACATATAATAATGGACAAACCTTTGGCATCAACCTGTGTGAGAATGTCACATTTTGGGTGTATTTTGCATATCTGTATATCTGAATAATATGAGAAATACCCTAATGTTGCAAAGAATCACTATTTGTTCAATTGGCAGGGTTGTCAAATCGTTCTTATTTTATGGGCCTTCATTATTCGCAATAAGAAAAAAATATAGAGTAGAATCTGAAGCCCACCTTCTAAGTTCAATGTTGTGTGTGCACGAACTAACCAGATTTCTATTACAAGTGGAAGCTGACACCCCGATATTAACTGGGATTAAACCTCCCCCCCTCCCCCCGTCAACTTAGTTAAGAAGAAGTTTGTATAGAATGCACTAGGTTATTTATGTTTTTTATATGTTTTTGATACCTAACTTTCTATCTTAAAGGGGAATTTAGAGTGTTAGGAATACAAATCTAAAAATAGTACCCTCTGTCCACCCTCCCTTGTGCCGCCCCCCGCAGCAGATTAAGGGTTACAAAATTCTTTATCTACTTACCCGATTCCATCGCCATACTTTCTTGGTGCTTGGTCAGTGCTCCGACTCCTCCAAGTCATCCGAAGAAGGCATTGGCTAATGTGCATTTTACTGACCAATTTAATGACGCTGGATGTTCTCATTCAGACTTGGAGTCCGGTAAACTCCTAGAACTGCCTCTAGTGGCTGCCTGGTAGACAACCACTAAAGGCAGTCTTAGTGCTGCAAAAGAATGATAATTTGAAGTAATATTATCCAATGGAAGTGCTAGCTAGTAAAGAATCCTCTGCAATATGATGGTTCATTATGTGGAGGCTATTTTATTTTATTTTATTTAAAAATATAGCCTATGAGAGTCAATAAGACCCCAATTATACTACACGGAGAAATGGTCTGTAAAAAATGGCAGTGGTTAGATGGCCTGTTGGCGAGGGATATTACCATTCTAAAAATTTGGGGACATACTAATGACCTCCCTGTTCCTACCCATTGTCTAATATCCCTCTGGTAAGCCCCTGGCCACATCCCTTAAATTAATTGAATCCTAATTACCCTCCTCAGCCTACTAATAGTAAGGGGAGCCATTAAACCTAATATTTGTGAATTAAAACATTATACTTACCATCAGAAGTCTTGTAGAAAAGACTCTCCTGCACTTTGAATTCTCATTAGAAAACAATGTTTGGTAGACTTGCAAGCCAACCAATCAGAGCACTCTGACAAGCAAGTTTTACTTCTCTCAGGACGTGTCATGTGAAGATTAGACATGTGCAATTTGTTTCGGGCCGAATATGTATTCGGACGAATTTCGGGCAATTCGGACATTCGGGTACTTCCGAATGTCCAAATAGCCGAAGTGCCGAATTACCGAAGTGTCGAATTACCGAGGTCCCGAAGTTCCGAAATTACCGAATTTCCAAAGTGTCAAAGTGCCGAATTTCCAAAGTGTCAAAGTGCCGAAGTTCCAAAGTGCCGAAGTTCCGAAGTTGCCGAAGTTCGAAGCACAGTTTTGCCTAAGTACTAATATACTTACCCTGTGGAAGAAGAAGAATGTTACACTGTATACAATTTTAAATAAAAAGTATACAAACATAGCCAGGATTCAGCTGTAAGCATTTGCAACACTCAAGTAACATACATTCATATAAAATGTACCGTATATACTCGAGTATAAGTCGAGACCCCTAATTTTACCCCAAAAAACTGTGGAAACTTATTGACTCGAGTATAAGACTAGGGTGGGAAATGCAGCAGCTACTGGTAAATTTCTAAATAAAATTATATCCCCCCAAAATTATATTAGTTAAATATTTATTTACAGTGTGTGTGTGTGTGTATGAATGCAGTGTATGTATGAGTGCAGTGTGTGTGTATGAGTGCAGTGTGTGTGTATGAATGCAGTGTGTGTGTTTGTGTATGTGATGCAGAGCCTTGGTGGGGGGTGGGCATTTTTATTATTATTTTGTAATTATTATTTTAATATTTTTTTGTTATATTAGTAATGTTTTTTTTATTATTATTTTTAAATATTATTCATATTTTTTTATTGTAATATTTTTTTTATTATTTAATTTTATTTTCTTCCCCCCTCCCTGCTTGTTAGCTGGCCAGGGAGGGGTCTCTCATTCCCTGGTGGTCCAGTGGTGTGTACTGTGTAGGAGGGGGCTGGCAGAGTGCGTTTACTTACCTTTCCTGCAGCTCCTGTCAGCTCCCTTCTCCTCCGCGCCGGTCCGGTCAGCTTCCCTGTCAGCGCCCCTGTCAGCTCCCACTGCAAGTCTTGCGGCTCACGAGACTTACACTGGGAGCTGACAGGGGAGCTGACCGGACCGGCGCGGAGGAGAAGGGAGCTGACAGGAGCAGCAGGAAAGGTAAGTAAATGCTTCCTGCCAGCCCCCAACAGCTCCTTGTCTGTATTATGGCAATGTAAGTTGCCATAATACAGACATTGACTCGAGTATAAGTCGAGTTGGGGTTTTTCAGCACAAAAAATGTGCTGAAAAACTCGACTTATACTTGAGTATTTACGGTAAGTTACTTGGCCAGTCAATGTAATGACAGGAATGAATAAGTAGATAACTCCCTAATTCCCACGGCATTAGGGAGCTATCTACTAAAAGATTACTTAGTATTAGTAAATTATGCCCCTACTCGCTATACCGCGAGTAGGGGCATGTCTATTAAACAGTGAGCAGCCTATGGCTGTGCACTGTAAAAAAAAAAAAAAAACACGTCCCCCCTCCCCCTCCTAACCTGAAGGGGGGACCTATTGTAAAATAAGGGGGGGACCTATTTTCCTCCCCCCGGCCCCCACCCCTGAGTGGTGGGTAGGGGCCCTAAAGTAAAGTAATGGGGGGAACCTATTGTCCTCCCCCACGGCCCCCACCCGTGAGCGGTGGGTGGGGGCCCTAACTCAGAATAGTGGGGGGGACCTAATGTCCTCCCCTCTGGCCCCCATCCCTGATCAGTGGGTGGGGCCCTAAATACTAATTGGGGGGGACCTAATGTCCTCACCCATGGCCCCCACCCCTGAGCAGTGGGTGGGGGCCCTAAATTAGAATGAGGGGGATGACCTAATGTCCTCCCCCCTGGCCACCACCCCTGAGCAGCGGGTGGGGGCCATAAATTATAATTAGGGGGGGGGGGCTAATGTCCTCCACCCTGGCCCCACCCCTGAGTTGTGGGTGGAGGCCCTAAATACTAATTAGGGGGGGACCTAATGTCCTCCCCCCTGGTCCCCTATCTGCTGTCTATCTGCTCACCCTAGATCACAATTCCTCAGCATTTCAATTCTGCCAATTAAAAGTTTTTCCCCAAATCTATACATTTGCTAGCAAAACTAGATTGAAATGGAATTTCAAATTCTTGTAAAGGAGCTATAGTAGATTATATCATGACTGGTTCCCTTTAACTATTTAATGTAGTGGCTGGGTAGCAAGAACTGGCTTCCCTGTGTGTTTTTTTTTTTTTAACAGTTTGCCCATTAAGTCTGGTCGCCCTGCAAAGAAAAACAGCAGTTTAATTTCATTTTAATCATGGCTCAAGCCCCTGAAATGTCCAGAGAGCCCTGCTTACCCTATTGCAGGCCTTCCCATGGTGCAGAGAATAATGCTGCACTGCTGCACAGCGTCCATGATGCACAGGACACTCAGTAGGGGTCGGTGCAGAGCAAGAGACGTCGGGCCCACCGTTCCAGGCCCACCATCAAGATTGTCCCCCAGTCCGGTTCGGAGATCCAGGGTGGCACCAGCATATGCAGAAAGACCAGGGCCAAGTGAGGCTGGCTCCCTTGGTCAGAATCCAGGCATCTGGGGAAGAAGGAGTGGCAGCCGAAGCGGCAGGTGTTGAATGGCTTGGTCGGGGCCTTTGAGGCAAGATGTCCCAAGATAGCGCCGTTGGGGAGGTGAGGTCTCGCAGTCTTCACCCTTCTTTTAAGGCGTTGGCGAAAGTGACGTCAAGGCGTCACAGGCCACTGAAGAACCCGCAAGTCCGGAGGCGGATGGTAGTGGGGATTCCGGGAAAGAATACCGCCGGCCCGCTGAAAGTGGTGCTGGCAAGCGGGTGCAAACGGGACGTCGGAGGAGCTCACCGGTGCCAGAATGGTCAGCCATGGAGCAGGGAGGGATGCAGGATTCCCCTCCACATACCCACCCCAGAAGATCTGGAGCACCTATAGGGGTGAGCCGCCGCTTCCCTGGAGGGGTAGCAGGCAGGCCACAGCACCATTGCTGCAAGGAAGATCGGATGTGGAGCAGATTGAGAGACCCCTGCTCCTGAACCTATAGGGGTGAGCCGCCACGTCCCTGGAGGGGTAGCAGGCAGGCCACAGCACCATTGCTTCAAGGAAGATCGGATGTGGAGCAGATTGAGAGACCCCTGCTCCTGAACCGTGAGTTGGAGTGCGCTTGCGCTTAGTTAGGGGCAGAGGGGGACTCAGGGCTAGGAAAGGGCGGTCAAGGGGAAGTGGTGCAATTGCTGCTCTTAGTATTAGATCAGTTGGCGCCGGTAGGGACTGCCAGCGTAAGGGGCGAAGCGCAGGATTCAACGCTTCCCGCAAGGACTCCGTTGGGTTCAGAGGGTGGTACTTCAGGGAAGCTGGTGTGTGACATTGCATGTATCTTTTGAGGTAAGGGACAAGATGCTTTAGGGTGAGTATGTGGACCTCATGTCGTTGGTCCTATTTGATAGGGAATCGGCGGATAGACCGCAACGCGGCGAGGTGGTGGATGGTGAGAAAGGTAAGCAGCTCCCCCGTACCTTTGGGATTTCGTTGCAAGGATTTGCGACCTATACCAGCATTATGTCAGCGAGGTTTCCGGGGGGGGGGGGCCCCGTCGTTGTTTATGCATTTGGATTTGATTTGTGGGGCTTATAAGGTGTACGAGGGGCAGTGCTGGTTTAAGTACGACCAGCAGTTTAGGCAGAGATGGCGGTGAGGTCACACCTGGATTTTGGAGTGAGGATGGCAACCTTTGGTTGCTTCTAATAACTGCCTGACGTCCTTCGACATCACCCTTTCTTTCCTCCAGAAGCGCCGGCGGGCACAAGAAGGGCATCTGTTGGCTCTTTAACGGGAGCCACTGCTGATGGTACAGCAGTTGTCGGTTCAAACATGAGTGGTGGGGCTCACCCAACAGTTCGTTGTTTTAGGATGACGTTCCTCGGGGGGAGGAACCAGGTGAGGGCGGAGAGACTGTTGCCGAGGCTCACATGGTATCCCAGGCATAAGGACGCACGGGTAATATGGGAAGGTTTTACTGAGGGTTTGCGGATCCCATTTACTCCATCGGGGGAGGCGTCGTTTGCACACAATTTGTCCTCCATCTGGGGTAAGGAAGGGGTGCTGGTAGCAAAGCTGAGAAAAGGAGTTGAGATGGTATGGATGGCGGGTCCATTTTCCATACCTCTGTTTGGTAATTTGCAGGTGTCCCCTAAGGACCTGGTTCCTAAAAAGGGCTTTTCGGCTTACTCATCACCTGTCCTTTCCATTGCGGTCCTCGGTTATTGACGGGATGTCGAAAGAGGATAGTCGGGTATGATATGCTTCATTTGATCAGGCTTTAGATCTAGATCCGGAAGCAGGGCCCGGGGGCCCTGATGGCTAAGTCGGACATTCAGTCGACTTTTCGGCTGCTGCCAGTTCACCCAACCTGTTTTTATTTGTTGGGGTGTCAGTTTCAGGGGGATTTTTTAATATGACATGTGCCTTCCCATGGGTTGTTTGATTTCTTGTTTTTATTTTGAAGTTTTTAGTTCTTTGTTGGAATGGATTGTGGCGCGGGTGTCAGGCTTCTCTTCCCTCCTGCACTATCTCGACGACTTCTTGTTCATCGGTCCGTCAAATTCTCCGCCATCTCTGCCTAAACTGCTGGTCGTACTTAAACCAGCACTGCCCCTCGTACACCTTATAAGCCCCACAAATCAAATCCAAATACATAAACAACGACGGGGCCCGCTCCGGGCGGTTATGCTAGGGGGGTTCCGGTGCAGAGGGCAAAGCTGAGGGCCGAGGGCGGTGATCTCTTTCCTGGGTATTGAGATTGACTCCATCGGATTGGTTTTTCGTTTGCCTGTGGACAAATTGGGGATCCTTACCACCATGGTTGATCAGGTTAGGTGTGCTCGGAAAGATGCAATCCTTGTTGGGCCATCTAAGCTTTGCTTGTCGCATCATCCCTATGGGTTGGGTGTTTTGTAGGCGTCTGTCTCTAGCCACCATCCCACATCGTGGACAGCATATTGGGCAGTGTGGGAGCAGTGGCTGGACTATGCAGTGGGAGAGTTCCATTTGTATTCCGCTGAGGGTAGGGTACTGTCTACATTGGCTTACCTGTCATCCTTACGGGGGCACGCATCGTCAGTAAGGTCGGTGGAACGCAGTTTAGTGGCTCTTTCCTTTCTGATGCGTTGTATGGGGTGGGAGGATGTTTTCAAAGAGTTTGTGGTTCAGAGGGTGCTTTGGGGGTGGAGGAAGGAGTGGGTTCCGGATAGTAGGCGGCCAGTGTCCGTCTACCTGTTGGGTGCACTGTGTGGTGTCCTCTTGTCGGTGTGCTTCTCCGCCTTCAAAGCGCTGCTGTTTCGGGTAGCCTTTTCTCTGTGTTTTTATGCCGTGCTGTGGATAGGGGAGTTGGTGGCTTGCATCGGCTAGGGCCCAGGCATCTCTCCAGAGGGAGGATGTCAATGCGGGGCAGGATGGAGTGGAGTTGTTCATTCAGAGGTCCAAAACCGACCAGCTAGGACGTGGGAGATCGATTAGTATTGGTGCTACTGGGGTTATGTGGTGTCCGGTGGCGCTGGTAGGGCAATATTTGCGGTCATGGCCAGAGGCGGCGGAGTCCTTTTGCTTCACGCGAATGGTTCAGTCTTAACTCGGTCTCAGTTCTCCAGTGTTTTTAAGGCCGGGTTGTGGGTGTTGGGTGTGGAGGATAAGGTTACTCTCCACACTCCTTTAGGATTAGTGCAGCGACGCAGGCGTGGCAAGTAGGGCTGTCCAGTGTTGCTGATTTCAGTTGTATGTTCGTCCTCACCTGTTGAAGGGCTTTGGTGGGTTGTCTTCTCTTTACAGGTTGTCCCCGTTATGTTTGGATCATCGGTCACTCTTTATTTATTGCCCGGCTATGCAAGCAGAGCAGAGATTGTACGACCGTAATCTAGGGCTCCCGCACGAGATGGTGGGGGTTTGGGTTGGTATCAAGTGTATCTGGAGTTTGTTGCGCTTCATTGCTTTGTGACCGGGCCAGTGGTTCTGGTGATCCATGTCGGGAGAATGACTTCGGACGAGGCCATGCGGTAGATTTAATTTATGCGTGCAAGCACAATTTGGCTCGGTGCATGGCGCTGTTCAGTGATGTCCCACTGGTGTGGTCCGAAGTCATTCCTCATCTGGTTGGGGGGAGGGGGGGGTGCTGCCACATGCAAAGGTGGTGGAGCGCAGTAGGGGGTGGTTCAACATGCCGATTTCATATTTTGTGCGGAGGTTGAGTAAAGTTGTGGTTCGTCATGTGGAGCTGGAAGGGAACAACGTAAACTTGATGAGGACCAATGGGATTCACCGTAATGAAATTGGATTGGATATTTTCAATTTGGGATTGCAGTGGGCCGTTGAACAGGCACTGGCTTTGGGGGGACGCAGCAAGTGGAACTGAGAACATTGATTGGAAGGGCTTGGGGAGTCGCAGCCTGGTCTGATTGAGGACGCACTTCTGGCTGAAGAGGCTCGGGAAGAATAAAGCTATGGTTAGCTGACTGCTGGGAAATACCAGCAGCTGACAGTTGTTTATGTTATGTTGACTTGTTAATAAAAGCTGTGGCTGTTGCCCATACCCACAAAGTTGGTTGTCTGAGTTATTGGGGGAAGGGTAACGGAGGGAAAAAAGGGAGAGCGTCAACAGTCATGCAATCTAAACACCACTGTACACAACCGAATGGTTTTGCCTCAATAAGTATTTAGACTTTAGTGAATAATCCTGTAGATGAGAGCGTCAAAAGCATTGTGCTTGGGTACTTGGGTGGCTTGTTTTTGTGATAAATGTAACACCTCATGTTATGTAAGTTTTGCAGGGTTAAAGGCCCATCCATTGCCTTGTAATGCAGAGGAGATCTGCTGTGCCAATTCTATGCACTAATTTCATAGAGTGCTGAGAAAAATTGCATTATTTTGAAGAACTATTCTACTGGTTTCAAAAGTTTTATATATTATTCCAACGACTAAACACACAAGAAAATATTACATTCTTATTACTTCATTTAGATACCTCTTTTCTACTGTGAAGTGCAAAAAGGAACATTAACAACATATAATAGGCCAAATCTTTACCATACACAGCCATGGTGTACAAAAACATATTTCCACAAGAAACCTTTTAAGAATGCAATTAAAATTATTTTCCCTTTTAATTCAAACACTGTGTAGTTAATATATTGCTGTAGTCAATAAGTGTAAACTATTATTTTCAGAGGGGTGCGTGAAGTTAATTACATAGCAAGGTGCTTTTAACATTATATTTTAATTGCATCTCTGCCATTTTTATCATTCATGACTGCAAATGAATGGCCTGCAATTTGTCACGAATGAAACCAGAGCACACTTGTGGGATTCCCACAAAGTGTGTGTTATGAGTAATTCAGCATTCAATGAAAAATGGAAGAAAGGAGTCTTTAATAAAACCACACTACTTGATTTTATTACATGCAGTTTCTGTGCAAGTTTACGTGTTGTTGTTAGTGTCGTTCTTATTATCGTAGCAGGTCCCAGAGTCTATGTGTGTCTCCACAGTCTCCTGATAGGTATTACCGTATATACTCGAGTATAAGCCGACCCGAATATAAGCCGAGGCCCCTAATTTTACCCCCAAAAACTGGGAAAACTTATTGACTCGAGTATAAGACTAGGGTGGGAAATGCAGCAGCTACTGGTAAATTTCTAAATAAAATTAGATCCTAAAAAAATTATACTAATTGAATATTTATTTTCACTGTGTGTATATAATGAATGCAGTGTGTGTATATAATGAATGCAGTGTGTGTTTGTATGAGTGCAGTGTGTGTATGAATGCAGTGTGTGTATGAATGCAGTGTGTGTGCATGAGTGTAGCGTGTGCATGGGTGCAGTGTGTGTGTATGAGTGCAGTGTGTGTTTATGAGTGCAGTGTGTGTGTTTATGAGTGCAGTGTGTGTGTATATGAGTGCAGTGTGTGTATGAATGCAGTGTGTGTGTATGAGTGCAGTGTGTGTATGTATGAGTGCAGTGTGTGTATGAATGCAGTGTGTGTATGAATGCAGTGTGTGTGTAAGAGTGCACTTTGTGTGTATGAGTGCACTTTGTGTGTATGAGTGCACTTTGTGTGTATGAGTGCACTTTGTGTGTATGAGTGCAGTGTGTGTATGAGTGCAGTGTGTGTATGAGTGCAGTGTATGAGTGCAGTGTATGAGGGCAGTGTGTGTATGAGTGCAGTGTGTGTATGAGTGCAGTGTGTGTATGAGTGCAGTGTGTGTATGAGTGCAGTGTGTGTATATATAATTATTGCAGTGTGTGTGTATGAGTGCAGTCTGTGTATATGAGTGCAGTCTGTATATATGAGTGCAGTCTGTGTATATGAGTGCAGTCTGTGTATATGAGTGCAGTCTGTGTATGAGTGCAGTCTGTGTATGAGTGCAGTGTGTGTGTATGAGTGCAGTGTGTGTGTATGAGTGCAGTGTGTGTGTATGAGTGAGTGCAGTGTAAGTGTGTGTGATGCAGTGTGAGTTTGTGTATGTTGGGCATTTTTATTATTTTTTTTAATTATTTAAAAAAACAATTAATATTATTATTATTATTATTTTTAAATATATATTTTATTTTTTTTCGTCCCCCCTCCCTGCTTGATACATGGCAGGGAGGGGGCTCTCCTTCTCTGGTGGTCCAGTGGCATTGGCAGTTCAGTGGGGGGAAGGGGCGCTGGCAGAGAGCACTTACCTCTCCTGCAGCTCCTGTCAGCTCCCTTCTCCTCCGCGCCGGTCCGTGCAGCTCCTCTGTCAGCTCCCAGTGTAAGTCTCGCGAGAGCCGCACTATGACCCCGCGGCTCTCGCGAGACTTACACTGGGAGCTGACCAAGGTGCTAAACGGACCGGCGAGGAGGAGAAGGGAGCTCACAGGAGCTGCAGGAGAGGTAAGCGCTCGCTGCCAGCCCCCAGTCTGTATTATGGCAATGTAAATTGTAATAATACAGACATTAACTCGAGTATAAGCCGCGTTGGGGTTTTTCAGCACAAAAAACATGCTGAAAAACTCGGCTTATACTCGAGTATATACGGTATATAGTAAAACACAGACAAAGAAGGAAAAATTAAATACATCATGAATGAGCCTAAAGACTTATAAAAAACAAAAATTATCCAGTTTTCTACTGCCCACACTAAACAGAGGACAGTGTTTTAGAGGATGTGACCTTTAAACTACATAGGTTTGAACACTCCCTCGAAAGTTAGCCCTTCAAAGCAGTGGTTGTTTCCAGGCAACTTCACTTCTCACATAAATCAAATCTCTGAATTGCAACATGAAAATACTTTGTGCTTATTGTTTGTATATTTCTACCCATAGCTAAGGCAGCAGGAAGCCTCTATCATCATATTTAATTATCTTCCTTGCTCACTGCAGCTTTTGTAGCCTTATTAATTCAGCAGTCGAGAGATATTTTATAGAATAATGTTTCCTACCTCTCTGGGTCAAGTAGGTTGACTTTTATAACCGGCTCTGCAGGGAAACATTTTTGTACATTGCAAGACGTGCATATTTTTTTTAGCTGCCCAAATTCACCCCAAATGATATCAGTTATGTAGACAAAAATACTTACGTTGTGTATTCCAAACACATTGAAACTGACAGACAATCTTAAATCAGTTTTGAGAGTTTATGTCTTTAATCCTTCATGGGATTAATGGATTTTTTTAACAGGCCATATATATATATTACACCAAATGCCCCATAGAACCGGCAGTGGGTGAGATGATGATTAGCAGTACTATTATTCATTTTATTATTTTTTATTGACCACTTGCATATTTTGTAAAAACTATAAAGCTGCAAAAGCACATGCAGTCCTTCAGTACACTTTCATTAGTCTGGTCTCAGTTGAAAAACTGAGACTTTTATGTTTTCACATTTTTATTTTCGTCAGGGTTTATTTATTAGGCAGCTGATTCTTTTAAAAGCACAATTGTTATACACAAGCAACTGTTAAAACGCCCCGCTTTGTCAATTTGGAACGTCTCCTAACCAGATCCTGCAACTCTTGAAGCGGAAACCATCACATACATCATGGATCACATTTAAAAGGAGCTCGATTCACACACTAACATGCAAAGCAGTGAAGCTGTTTTGTGTGCTGCCTTTAGCCCACAGAATCCACAGTTTTTTATGACATTGATTATATTGTGTGCATAAATCTCAGAATTGTGCAAAGCGCATTCTCCAGCAAAATCGCTCTCAATCTAGTCATATACCTAAAAACAAGTGTTAGTATTAACTCTAAAGACGTTGGGAAGGAATTTACTGCAGAGTGGTGTATATAACTATTTTTGAACTTTATTCTTGGTATCTTTTTGTGGTATTATGGATCTAACGATTTTTTGTTTTGTTTTAAACAAACATTCTCAATAAAAGCTAAGTTTTATCTTTACAGCCTATGAACAGCTTTTTAGTGCCCGTGACTTTTAGGTGCAGTTCTTTTGTTATTTTTATACCATGGTAAGACAGTGGTTTTACTGTGGAACTCGGGCTGTCTAATCTGCATCATCGATCAGTTGAGCGTGCTGGTTTCTCTCTGAACAATATGGTATAACATTTTGCTGTGTTCGTTGCCATGATGGAACACTCTAGTAACTATAACCACGTCATATCTTTAAATTGGTTATACTGCATGGAGTCCGCTGGTGCTTTCCCTCCATTCAGTGATAAACCATTTTTGACTGAATAACACTTAACGGGAATACCCAGGCACCCTCAGCAATGCTCTATATTTTCTCATAGAGTAATAGCTAATACTGAGTTTCTACTCAGAGGTCTCTGGTTGCTCCTGGTGACCCAGGGACTAGTGTCACCATTGCAAGTCTAGGTATACCTTGAAACAATTCTATGTACCTTGTTAGGCAATGTATTCACTGAATGATGGTGCTGCACGTTAAGATTAATTGAATAATAAAATAATGTGTAGACCTAGGGTTACCAGCAGGAAGCTTTCCAGCGTAGCGGAATGCCACATACCGTGACAGGTAATATCAACCTTGATGGAAAAATTTATTAGTTCTATATAGATTTGCTAAAAATAAAAATACAATCTACATTTGAGAAAAATCTCATTAGTTGTCACAAACATGTTCGCACCCTATAGTAGGTTTTTTTCATTGTGTCGCAAATTAAAGAGCCAGATGTCCCCATTTTAATTAACCTTATTCCTATTTTATTTTGAAAAGCATGAAAAATATAAATTACATGTCTGAATTGAACTGAAAATAATATGTAATTTCTCATCATATATTAAGCTAAGCATCATTAAGGCAATAATGATATCAGTATACATATATATTAAAAAGAATACATCGTTTTTATTTTGTCTGCTTACACATCCAAACCCATTGACCTTCATAGAACATATAATATAGATAGATAGATAGATAGATAGATAGATAATTATATAATAGGAATACCAATCAATGTATTAAATGTGTAACTAGTGCAGTTTTAGACCATGCTCTAATTTAAACCCAAGTAAATTAACCCCTTTGTGAACCTATGGTATGTGAACATGCTGCAGCATCAGTGTGTTATGAAAAGCAATAAACTGGTTAATTACTTTCCGCAATGTTGTTTCTAGGTTATGGATGTTAAGGACAAAGGGCTGCAGAAAGATATGATACATCGCTCAGACACAAGGTGGCACAGTAACACTACAATTCATTGAGGCTCCAGATAAACATTTGCTAATGAAAGAACATCAACATATTTTGACGTTTTTAAAGAAGGAGTCAGACTTTGGTTTGCAACCAAGTATGAGCAAGAATGTATTTTTTAGGACATCATGCCATAGTCATATAGCAGCTTACTGCTGCGGCACGTTTCGCCAAAGAAACAAGCAGAACATCTTGATTTCTTTTTCATAAACAAACATTTCTTGCATGCACTGTTGTTAGAGACACAGTGAAATAGAAATAGTTAATACTCCATTCTATAGGCACATTTCTTCCTGGGCGCTTTGTGCTTAAATTTGCATCCATTAGTAGATATGTAAAAATCTGCCTGGGTTTATTATAAAAGTATTTCGTGCTTGGAGGGTTTGCCAGAGCTGAGGATTCTGAGGTCAAAAAGTCAAATTCTTGTAAGATAAAAAGTGCCTTGTCAACACCAAGATGTTTTCCTTACTAAGTACCTCTTATAAAATCAAATAAAGCAGTATAGTTATAGGGAAAGTGTCATGTATTGCCTTACCTTGAAAAGAAGGTACATTTATACCCATTAATAAAATATTGGTAAACACCAAGGATTGGAACCTTTAAGTTTGCCAAGCACCCTACACATTAATAGGTTTGTAAGACTCTGTACACATGAGTAGTCCTATGAGATTTGAAATGTTCTGTGTGCATGTGAAGAGGGTACCAGAGAGGTTTGAAAAGTGCTGTGCGGAGACTAGTGAGACTGGAATGTGCAGAACACATTAAGAGGAGACATGCAATGTTTATACATTTTCACAAATATATGTGGGGTTTGGAAATATCTGTGAAAAAAAATCTACCAATTATAAAGAAAGAGATCTGATTTTGAGAAGCTACTGCATAGAAATGGAGGAGTGTGCTCTCAGGTTTTGAAATATATGTTACTATAAAAATGAAGACATGTATGCAGGAAAAATGTGTAAGTGTCCTAAATTATTAATTCACCAAGATGTTACTTGAGAGGTTTTTAATTTAAGGCCCATTTTATTTGTTAATCCCTTAAGGACACATGACGGAAATATTCCGTCATGATTCCCTTTTATTCCAGAAGTTGTGTCGTTAAGGGGTTAAATTACTAGTACAACAGACAATAAGGGTTATGAGGCCTGCGGTAGGGTTGTGGTGGGTACAAGATACTTAGGCACTGTACTGACATGATGCCTCTCTTTCAGATATTTTGTTCCAGGCATAGTTTTTATCTCTATGGGATTGTGGTGACTGCAGTTACAACTGAACCACTGATGACAGCACACACCCTGTGATCATATCTCTAATAATTTCACAGGTGATAGAGCGAGACATATTCAGTATTGGAAACCCTCTGTGTTTATGGATCCCACTGAGAGGGTGCAGCAAGGACATATCTCCTGTTATCCATCTTTATCCAACCCATTTCTAAACATAGGAGTATTCCCTAAACCAAATATATCCACCTATAGCAAAATTAAAGGTAATATATATGAAGTCGCAAAATGCAATATTAATTATATATTATGGTCTTAATTTATATACATAACAACAATATGCGTTTGCATATGAACACAGATTTTCTGCAAGGTGAAGGTGTTTTATAATATTTATTTTGTAATTCATCCAGGATCACTCAAAAAGTGCTTGAAGGGACACTATAGTCATCTGAACAACTACAGCTTATTGAATTTGTTCTGGTGAGTAGAATCATTACCTTCCGGCTTTTTGCTGTAAACACTGTCTTTTCAGAGACAATGCAGTGTTTACATTACAGCCTAGTGATAACTTCACTGGCCACTCCTCAGATGGCTGTTAGAGATCCTTCCTGGGTCATGGCTTCCTAAAATGCATCCAAACATTCAGTGTCTCCTCCCTCTGAATGCAGACACTGAACGTTCCTCATAGAGATTCATTGATTCAATTCATCTCTATGAGGAGATGCTGATTGGCCAGGGCTGTGTTTTGAATTGTGCTGGCTCGGCCCCTGATCTGCCTCTTTGTCAGTCTCAGTCAATCCTATGGGGAAGCATTGAAATTGGATCAGTCTACTACTTCTGCTGATGTCAGCAGGCAGTGGGCAGGTCTAAAGGAAACAGGAACAAGCAAGCAGCTCCAGACTTAAATACCAATATGTTTTTACTATATTTAGGGAGGCAAAGGTGGACCAGGGGGGCTTGATGGTGGTTTTAACCCTAAAGGGTCAGGAATACATGTTTGTGATCCTAACCCTATAGTGCTACTTTAACCCCTTAAGGACACACAACGGAAATATTCCATCATGATTCCCTTTTATTCCAGAAGTTGTGTCCTTAAGGGGTTAAGATATAGTGTCCTTAAGGGGTTAAGATATAGTCACACTACTCATCAAGAGGACATTTCGAGGTTTAGTAATTTATATATACAGAAAACATTCACCTAACACTTTGCTTAATGACCAATAGAAGTTTAGGATCAATTAGGGTCCCTTTTAGACTGCTGATGTATTTTAAGATCCAACTTGGGCCATTTCTGGGGTCGTCAACAACCACTCCCCCCCCCCCCCCCCCCACTTCAATAAGGTTATTATTAGGGAAATACACATTCTACATCAGGCTTTCCTAGTACAACCAGAGTACACAATGCAAACTATTTCAACTCTAACGATGCCTTGCCTTGTTGATGGTGTATGCACACATATGACAATTTGGAAGGAATTCTGAGCATGCACATGCATATATGACATTTCCTAAGCATTGAGCATCATAGGGGAATTACAATGTCTAAATCTAGAAGTGATGTTGAGTAAAATGTATTAAATACTTGACTCTGCTACACTCTTAATAAACACTTCAATAGAAGAGAAGGTTCTACTTTATATCCTACTCTAGAGACACAACTCTCCTGTCCCATGGTCATTGTGGTCCAGCATATATAAGAAAAGAAAGATTCTACAGCTCCTGACAATCTTATCTGCAAACAGTTGGTAAAGGAAGACGGGGTTGTTTAGGAGTTACATGTATCTTTCCTTCTAAGAGGTGTCACCAAAGAGCGGATCGTGCCCCAGGGGACTTGTTTGCAACCCCCACCAAAAAAAAAACACATATTACAAGTAACAGTGCCACTTTAAATGTGTATTACTATTATTGTCTTCTTATAATATGTACAACATATTTAATTCATTATGCTGACTGCAGCATTCGAAACGTGAATTGGATTTGAATCAATCCTTCATTAGCAAAACAATAACATAACGATGTATATAATATGTTTAAACACAATGAAATGAAATCATACACTGGTTTTAGTATTTACCAGTTTCTGTGATGGGTTAAGGGTTTGTTTTTAATGTGGCAAGTATATGAGGACAGCCTGGGGGAAGAAAATTCTCAGCGGCAACCAAGAGCCATAACAAATGCTTGAAAATAGATACAGAACAGAAAACAGGGAGAAACAACATACGCAATCCTATGAATTCTCTACTTGATTATTTAATCAGGGGATTATAAAACACAAACTGTGCCATTAACTATGCTTCAGATGGGTCACATGATCACTATTCTATTATTTCATTCAATCAGACATAGCTGAGCCTACGGTAGAGGGGCTGCAGTTCAGCATGCTAGATTTCTTCAATTTAAAGCTGTGATTCTGAGCATTGGAATTTGTAATGTCTCTTCCCTTTAGCAGTTGGAGCACTGTGTGGCCATATGCTGTGGCGGTATCCTGAAGCCTGGGCATACATCTCTATTGTGCTTATTTGTGTTCATTGGCTTTTGGCTAGGGAAGCTATTGGTGAAGATGCCTGTAAAACTGTATGTGGGATTTTTGAGGCAACAATGAAAAGATGAGTCAGAAACTTCCATATTGATACTAATTCAGCAGAGCGTGCCAAAATGAGACTCTGACGCTACCTCTGATTCAGGGTTAATGCTATTTTTGGAGCTGCCTGTCTGTATTCAGTTACTCCACAATTTACATTGCACTGACAACAAACAGTGTCACTGGGAAAAAAAACAAAGCAAAACAAAATAAAAAACTGACACTGCAAATTTTCAAGCACTTAGCTGTTCAGTGCAACAATGGGGAGTACGATCTATCACCTCAGTTCACTAGTCAGCATAAATAGCTGCACTAAGCCTAAAATCAGGTACAATCGAAAGTCGGTTTCCGGACATGATATATTCACTACTAAACATTGCAGACTTGCTTCCAAGCGTAACCAAGCTCACACAGTGGATCTGTTTCCCAAACATAAGTGCTAAAAATGCATGACACCAGGGAAACAGCAGGTGTAAATATGTGTAATGTGGCTGCAGACATTAACAGTTTATTGTTGTTTGCAGCTTTAAACAACACAACAGAAAAAAAAAGATATGAACAATTGGCTATCACCATAAAAACTAAATTAATAATCAGCAAAAATGCGCAGTCCCCTGGGATCTGAATAAAGACCACCCCTCCATAGTTTTAAGCTTGAAGAGTAAAATATGCAAAGGGTCCAGTAGACACCAGGAGGCCTATTCTAGATGCTTCATATAATACATTGGGTTGCAGAGAACCCAGCAGGTGCTCTGATATCTTCTTGTAATTGACACATAAAGGGCCAATTGGGTTATTGGAAGACTGGTGGCTAGGTCACCTTCCCTGCTTAATTTTGACCCAATTATGATCCTACGTGCCCTTTTCACACTATTTAATTTGTTAATTAGTGATGGAGAGCTCATTAATAATCAACATTATTAATTAGTATTAATATTTGAATTAATAATAGGACCTAATGAAATGAGGGTTAATGTTGAAACACAGCATATTTTATTGTGGTGCAGTGTCCCAAAGAGAGGGGAAATTTATGTAATTCCTTAATATATAATGGTAATAGATCCAGAATCCAATACAAGACAGTCACCTGAAGATCTTACATCTGAGGAGTTTGGATGATTATGCTTGTCTCTATGCCCTAAACATCCCTGGCTGGAGCTTATATACAATTATAATCATCTATTTACTGGGATGGACATTATACCCTTTTGACTTACTAGAAATACATTGTTTCTACATTGGTTTCTTATGTGGCTGCCTGGTACAGAAGACACATGTTTTAACAGTTCTAATTAAACATTAAATCAACATGCAACATGCACTAATTAGGGATGACTACTGTTGAACCCTATATATTTACTTCTCTGGATATTATGAAATCTGGCTAACACTGTGACCAAATCTGCAGAGGCACATACGTGGATATGGTATTGTACTTACTACTAGCAGGTTATATCTGGCGACAGTGGTGAAACTAATGAAGAGAGGGCCCTGGTGCAAGAAATAGTTTTTGCCTGACCCAGCACAAAAGGTGGCCAAATAGTAGATTACCATCTGTCATACATCTCCCACAATGTGTTGCAAGATGGGGACCTGCCGCTTGCCCATCCATGCAAGGTTTTATTTGTGGGCAGTATTTTTATGTTTAAATGCAATGTATGGAGTATGTGTTTGTGAACATAGGGGCCTATTATGCCTTGTTTCCACTGAGCGGTATGGTTCGGGTCGGTACGGTTCAGAAGGGTTAGAATGGACCATCCTATTCAGATGAGCATTTCCACTGCAAGTCGGACCATCAGGGAGCATGCAAGGTTTAGACCAAATGCCTAGTATGTTATTTGTCATGAGCATTGACGTTTTCCTGTCCGCCAGTCAATGGATTGTATAGTGTGACGCCAGTAGCTCAGCCCTAACCGTACAGTACCATTTCCTATGGACCTACATCTGAAGGGGGACCAGGAATTGTGTGGTTTGTTTTGGTTGTATGGGCCACTTTCATAATGGAAACACTCAAAATAGCGTACCAGACCATACCGACCCAATACGAACCGCTCAGTGGAAACGGGGCATTAGTGTGTAGTAAACACTTCTGATGAAGCCTTGAATAGTTGAAACGCATAAAGTCGGGTCAGTGATAGTATTTTCTACTATTGTATTGTTTTTTTATATTTAATTTATGTAATAAAAAAGTAACTTTATACACATATATATATATATATATATATACATAAATATATATATATAGACACTTTTTATATATATACCTTTCATATATAGACCTTTTTTTATCTACTTATCATCTCGCTTCCTGATACTACCACATCATTAGGTGGTGATTATACCACCCATTCTGTTTATACTAGAGCAGATCCTGTTCTAGGAAATGTAAGTACATTTCTTTATTTCCACCTGGTTTATAATTAGCACTAACTTTACAATTGGAGTTTCTTCTACCATTTGTCTCCACACATACTCTGCATAGTACGCTTTACCTGTTGAAATTGTACCAACATATATCCTAAAATGGGGATTATACCATCCATGTGCAAAACACCAGAGCTCTAAGTTAGCTCTAGTAAATGTGAGTGTGACTTATAGAAGTATTATCATATTACACACCAATTACATACTGTATTGCTTGGTTTTGTTTTTTTACTTCGAGGTCAACCTTGTTGGAATAACCCAATGACAAAAGTATGTATAAACTTTACACAATAACACCGGTCGCGGTAAATACTATTTAATTCTGTATTTTAATTTATTGATTAGGTTTGGGAATCCTTATTAAATGTACTGCTGCCTGTCATTTTTATTTGATTATAGCGAGTGCCTACATTTTTGTTTGTACAATTTGTGTGCAGTGTTGGCATTTGAATGCAATTGTGTTTGTATTTACTGTTGCAACTTCAAAGCAGTGGCGTAGTTGTGTTTAGTGTGTTTGAATGCAGGAGTGTGTTTGTATGTAGTTTTCGTGTGTGATTGAAGTTGTGTATTTGTGTGTAGTTTTGGTGTTTAAATTCAAGGGTGTGCTTGTATTTAACATTGGCATTTTAATACAGGGTTTGGTTGTATGTAGTGTTGTTGTTTGAGTGCAATAAGGTGTTTGTATGTAGAGTGGGCTTTTGATGGCAGAGGTGTGTTAGCATATAGTGTTGGTGTGTGCATGTAGTGTTGTTGTTTGAAAGTTATTCATTTCCTTCCAGCACTGGCTGCTTACATTAAAGAGGCATGGCCATGTTGCTAAAGGACCACAGCATCTGACTGAGCCACTTATCAAATCTGCCTGGCTATTTACCATTTTACTAACAAGCATAAATTAGCCCCGATTGTGTGGATTTCCTTTTGAGCAAATAAGAGGTGACTCTTATTTATATTATTTTATTTATTATTTCTTTAAGCCCTTTTCTGTAAATAAATGCATTTCAGTGAGGTGGCTTCACTCGCTACCACACACACACAGCCACTGAACATATATAAACACATTGACACACAAATACACGCATTGGCACATACACACGCAGATACACACACTGACACACACACACACACTCAGATACACACTAACACACAGATAGACTAATTGAAACGCACGCACTGGCACATACTCTCAGATACACACACTGACACACAGATACACACCTGACACATACAATTAGATACACATACTGACATACAGATACACACTGCCACTTTCACACACAAGCACATACACTCAGATACATATACTGGTACATACAGTCAGGTACACAAACTGCTATACAGATATACATTAACACAGACACACAGATACAGACCCTGGCATACAGATACACACTGGCACATACACACTCTCAGATACAAACTAACACACAGATACACACACTGGCACATACACTCAGATACACACACTGGCATAAAGATTCACACTGGAACTTTCACACATAAGCACACACACTCAGATACATATACTGGTACATACAGTTAGGTACACAAACTGCTATACAGATATACATTAACACATACACACAGATACAGACCCTGACATACAGATACACACTGGCACATACACACTCTCAGATACAAACTAACACACATATACATACACTGGCACATACACTCAGATACACACACTGGCATACAGATTCACACAGACACATACACAAACACTCAGGTGCACACTAACACAGATAAACACACTGACACACTCAGATACATGCACACATGGCACATACACTCATAAACATAAACTGACACATGCGTAAAAAAATCAGACACACATCATACTGTATACATTTGCACCCACCCTCCTGTTAACTTACCTTTGTGTCCAGGAGGGTGGCTTGCTTGGAGTTCTGGTGCTGGTTGAGGATAATGGGAGTGAGCATGCAGCAGCTTACTCCATCCTCTCTTCTGTCTTCAAGCTCATGTGTGTGCCTCAGCTGCCTCCAGCCTCCATTCCTCCCAGACGGCTCACTGTGAGGCATGGAGGAAGTTAGTTGTCACTTCTTCCCTGCTGAATGATATCATAAAGGCCTGGTCAGCTCTTAAAGGGCTGGAACCAGGGCCGGCACGTCCATAAGGTGGCACAGGTGGCCGCCTTAGGGCGCACCGGCCCGGGGGCGCAAAAGTCCGGGTGACCGGCAGGAGGGAAGCGCACAGCTCCCCTCTCCTGCCGGTCACTTCTTGTAGCGTGGCCAAGCGCCAACTGCAGTGCCGCAGACTGTGTGGAGGGGGCGGGGATATGACACGTCATATCCCTGCTCCCTCTGTAGCACACAGCGCAGCTGGCGCCCAGCAGGGGCGGAGCAACAGCCGGCCACCTTCAACTCAGCATGGGAGGAAGTCCTCCCAAGAAGACTGGCGCACGAGGAGGCAGAGAGGAGGGGGGCTGGGCAGGACCTGCTCCTCCAACTCCCAACTACCTCAGGCTGCACTTTGGATCCCAGGTAAGCCACCCTCCTGAACCTTTCTGTCAGTGTGTCTGTGTGTGTATATGTCTGTCTGTCAGTGGGTCAGTGTGTCTGTGTATGTATATGTCTGTCTGTCAGTGTGTCTGTATGTGTATATGTCTGTCTGTCAGTGTGTCAGTGTGTCTGTGTATGTATATGTTTGTCTGTCAGTGTGTCTGTGTGTGTATATGTCTGTCTGTCAGTGTGTCAGTGTGTCTGTGTGTATATGTCTGTCTGTCAGTGTGCCAGTGTGTCTGTGTGTATATGTCTGTCTGTCAGTGTATCAGTGTGTGTATGTGTCTGTCTGTCAGTGTGTCTCTGTGTGTACATGTCTGTCTGTCAGTGTGTCTGTGTGTGTAAATGTCTGTATGTCAGTGTGTCTGCGTATCTATACGTATGTCAGTGTGTGTGTGTGTATGTCTGTCTGTTAGTGTGTCTTTGTGTGTTTGTGTATGTCTATCATTGTGTATGTGTGTATCTGTATGTATGTCAGTGTGTATATATGTGTCTGTCAGTGTGTGTTTGTATGTCTGTCTGTTAGTGTGTCTTTGTGTGTTTGTGTATGTCTATCATTGTGTATGTGTTTATCTGTATGTCTGGCAGTGTTTGTGTGTATCTGTATGTGTGTGTATCTGTGCGTCTGTCTATCTGAATGTGCATCAGTTTGTGTATATGTGTATATGTGTATCTGAATGTGTGTCAGTGTGTGTGTCTTTGTGTATGTGTATCACAGTGTGTGCGTGTGTGGCAGTGTATGTGTATATGTATATGTGCATATATCTCAGCATTCAAACACCAACACTACACACAAATAAACACCTGCATGCAAATGTCAACACAACATACAAACACACCTCTGTATCAGACACCAAAATTATATATAAACACTCACCTGCGTTCAAAAACCAACACTACACATAAATGCATGCTTGCATTCAAACACAAACACTACATACAAACACACCCCTACAATCATACAAACATACTCCATACAAACACATGCTTACAGTCAATCACACAAATACTGCTCCGTGCTAAATACAATCCTGCAAGCATGGGAAATCGGTAGAGCCCCAGCTTTCAAAGCATTGTTGAAGTTGCACGACAGATGGGGATCTATCTTTTAGCCATCCTGTGTACATACACAGATTGTCATACAGAGACATACAGTCTGTATGTCTCTGTATGACGGTCTGTGTATGTATTCAAAAGGAATAAACGCAGGCAACACTCCAATAGTAAGGATGGTATATTTATTGATAGGTGAACCACCCCAAAGAAAGTGCAAAGTTTCGGCTCATCAGAGCCTTATTGCATGAGCTGAAACGTCACACTTTCTATGGGGTGGTTCACCTACCAATAAATATACCATCCTTACTATTGGAGTGTTGCCTGCGTTTATTCCTTTTGAAGACTTTACTGGTGGATCCAGCGACGTCCGCCTGACACGGAGCATCCACCACAGTGGATGGCCAGAGCATTTACACGGTATCAGTGTGCAGGGTTCTTTGTTTGTCTGTGTATGTATGTCTCTGTATGCCTTGTCTGTATGTCTCTTTATGACTGTCTGTGTATGTATGTCTCTGTATCATTGTGTATGTATGTCTCTATATGCCTATCTCTATGTTTCTTTATGTCTGTGTCTGTATTTCTGTGTGTGCCTGTGTATGAATGTATGTCTGTGTTTGTATGACAATGTACCTGTATGTGTAGATTGTATGACTGTGTTTGTTTGATTGTGTGCCTTTTATGACTGTGTGTCTGTATATCTTTGTGACTGTGTGCCTGAATAATTATGTCTGTGTGCTTGTGTGGTTGTGTGTCTGTATGTTTGTGTATTTGTGCATGTATGTATTTTTGCCTGTATCTATGTCTATGTGGGAGAAAAAGAGAGATAAATAGGGGCTGGGGGGAAGAAAGAGACAGAAAGAGGCTGGCGGGAAAGTAAGAAATACATAAGAGGGGTTGTAGGAGACACACCAAGGGGGGTATAAGGCACAAAGGGGCCAAAGGGGTAAGACATTCAAGAGAGTGGATATGCAACACTAATGGGGGTAAGAAATTCAAAAGGGGGCTACGAGACACAGAGGTGAAGATGCATTGTTTATTTTGGGCGTGGGTGGGGTGGGAGGGGGCGTCAAAATGCATCTTCGCCTGTGTAGTCAAAAATCCTAGCACGGGCCCTGGCTGGAACCCGACCGGGCCCCTGTTAAGTGAGCATTATGGGTGGGCAAATCACATAGAATATTCTGGAAATCACACACACTGTATGTCAGATTATGTGTGTGATTTGCTGCTTTCAGGTAGCCGCATTCAAAATGTGGGAGACTACCGGAACAACTGGGAGACTTGAGATGTTTTCATTGGGTTGGGGGGGGGGGGGGGGGGGGGGTCAGACCTAGGACTGAGCCGGTTTCCTGCTGTTGTTGGGGCATTTTTGTTTTATTATTTCACTTCCTGCACATGAAGTGAGGAATAGGGAATCACACCTGCCTTCAACCTAAATATTAATTATTATTATGAACTTTAGATAGCAGAATTACAAAATAAATAGTAATAATATTTTTTCTATGTCTACTGGCTGCTCATAAATGCTGTACAAATATCTGTTTAGTGTACAATTACGGAGCTAATCAGACTCAGTTTGTTGCTAATTTGGACCATTTGGTTGCAATGCTGGTATAATTTGGAACAATCCAGATATTATCTAAATTGAAGCTTCCGAATTCACAACTAAATACATTTTGCTTCCCAGTGAAAATGATGTACGGATCTGTTGATAATTGTTATATTCTTCTTACATGCAGTTAATGATTTGTGTTCCCTCTGTGATGTCTAACATTGCTGGTTCATTTCCTTTTTTTGTAAAAGTTTCTATGCAGTTTTAAACATGTTTCTTTTTAGCCTGCTCAATTTATTTTCCCAATTTCTGCATGATGATGTGCCTGCACTACTGATGTCCAGCACACCTTTAAAATGTCACTCACAGAAATTGAGCAATCATGCACAATAACCTGAACTATCTGTTTATGATTCTTAATAGTCTCTAGTACAGTTTTCTGTGTTTGTGACCTTTAGCTTTTTCTGTCACTCACCATCCGTGAGTTCTGCAATGTAGTTCTGGATGAATATAACCAACAGGTCGCACCTATCACTTTATGACCTCAGTGTTATGCTCTTCTCTCCAGGTGCCAGGCCACTTTACTCTTTGCTCTCTTTCACTTTCAACATTCTTTCTTCCTCTTAGGATCACAGCTTCCTTTTTTCCTTGTGTCTCACTCATACAGCATTCTACTTAATCTCGTCTTTACTCTTTAAATGTCAGTCTCTCTATTACATGCATAATCCTACTCATTTATATGAACTAAAAAGGTCTCATAAATATGTAAAATAAGATGTGTTCTATATGCTTTTTGCGTGTGACTCTTTGCAGAATATAAGGAAAGTGAATTTGAGCAGGTTTCCATGAAAAAGTAAAGAGAAGGGCATGCTGTTTATGAGCATAAATGTAAAGCTTTTTCAAATCATGTCATTTGTTTCACCTGTCTGTCTGTCTATCTATCTATCTGGAGTGATGTCAACAAATGTGTTGCATAGAGTAAAAGAGGGGTCAAGACTTGTACCTCAGTTTTCCTCTGTGTTATCTTTTAAATTCTTAAAAGATAACACTTTACAACAATCCAGCACTCACATACATATGTAATACACTTCTTATGTGATCCATTGCTCCAAACCAACATTCAGAGGATCAGATAAAATATCCACATCATAAGTGCAAACAGATGTGCAAAAAATGCCTTTGCAAATAAACCAGAGTGTGCTTGAATCTTACAGGGACACTTCAAGTACCATAACCATTAAAATTAGTTAGTATTTGAGATACAGGCATTGTCTCCTGGCTATGTGTCAAACACCAAGGATGCCTATGTTCTGGCTCCTTGTTTACCGCATTGTTGCTGAGGAAGTTATACTTTTATATTAGCAATGCCAATTTTATCCAGATTTGGACCACAATGACTATCTCAGCGTAATGCCTTCAGCCAATCAAAGCTGTACAAATTGTGAATGAATGGATTATCATGTTTTTCCATTTCTGACTTTTTGTTTCCTCATGTCAGGTTGTGTATTAGCTTTTTGAATACAAATTGTTTCCGAATAAATTCTAGTTTTGTGAAACTCACAAAAGATATTTTTTATTAAGTTTTGGTTACAAAGGTGCTAAGATATGTGACTGTCTGGGGGCATTCAGATTGATTAATCTGGACATTGTTCACAATATTGCAAATATGGGTTAGAAATTAGCCAGCGTTTCAACCTTTCCAGATACGACTGAAAGGTTGAAATTCTGATGCATTTGCTCAAGCTTAAATCTTAAATATCTGAACTAACATTAAAAAAAAACAAAAAAAAAACCCTTGACATTGCAAGGGTAAGTGTGTGGTAGTTGGCTATCTCTTGCTACCCAATCATCACAAAAAAATAAGGAAAATCAAAGGAGGCTATTAGGGGTCAATTTGACCCCTATATAACTATTGTGAGAATTTTATCCAACTCATCCAACATGTTATGAATGGTATATTTACTACATCATGAGCAGCCAGTGACTTTTTAACCTATGATATATACTTGATACCGGAGAAACTGACGGAAGCGAAGCACAGAGAGATGGACACAGGTTTCTTCAGGAAGGAAGAGATTCTTTATTGGATCACCGATCGGGACTCAGAGGGACTAACGTCACCAAAATACAGCAAGTTCTGAGCCCCGGACAATAGTGCAGGCTCCTTATATAGGCACATAACTCCTCCCATATTAAGCTCCACCCGCACATTCTCTTAACCAATCAATACAAATAAGAATTAACTTCCTGTTTGACCGCATGGCTTGTCCAGCACAATGGAGGAGGGGGAATACTACATCCTGTATTCTTGCACATGCTCCGTACACTACTGATCGTATCTTGCCTCGTGCAACCAACTGATCGATACGTCAGCATATGCACGTACACATGCCACGTGGTAATCTCGGCATACTAAATTTATTTTTTTACCGAGATTCCACCACATTCCCCCCTTTGATGCCTCTTGATATTTCACAATTACTTGAGGCATCACTTAACCTTGGTTTGCATACACCGCAAGTTACTATGAGCCAGACCAGACTTATCTTATGATGTGAATCTTTTAACACTCATCTTACTGCATTGGTTCTCCCTGATCTAAAGCCTTATACTTATAAATCGCCATTATCTGTGCAGCAGCCTTCCTCTCTGCTATATTTCCTATCAGGCTTTGCACAGACCTAACTACTAAGGGTATAAGACACGGCAGGAGTAGACACAACATTAAAATTAGTAGGACTCCACCTACCACTGCCTTAAGCCCTCCAAACCACTCATACCAGCTACCAAACCAACTACTTGGATTATACCCTTTCCATACCTGAGTAGGCACATGCGCTAGTTTAACCATATGGCTAGTAAGCTCAGCTATTGCTTGCCCTTCGTCATCTATTTGAAGACAGCAATTGCTCAGGTTAAACTTCCCACATACACCTCCCTCTACTGCCAAAAGGTAATCCAAGGCTAATCTATTTTGGTAGACTGCTGTCCTCATCCTGGTGTTATGCTTTGCTAGAAGATTGAGCGCTTGTGATGTTTCGTTAGTGATAATCTCAACCACCGCCTGTAATCTTATAATTCGGTTGAGCATATAAATAGGGGTTCTGTAACCAAAGGTACCATCCTCAGCCCACGTGGCTGGCCCATAATAATCTATGATACGCTGGGGAGGCCATTCCTTATCTTCCCAGGTGCCTATCTCTATGGGTCCCCTTTTCTTCCTATGATTCACATCATACACTTTAACACCTAAAGTCTCACCTGTTTCAATCGGTAACAAGAAGAAGGATGGTTTGAGCATACCCAACACACATGCCCCTTCCCAGTCCTGTGGCCACTCCGAATAGGCTTTCTTACCACAGATCCAGTACAAATTTGCTGGGGCTCTCCAGGTAGATGTGATGGATAGATCAAACCACACATCCTTTAAATTGGCGTATCTAGCAAACGGGTTAGATGGTTCTGAGACATTTGAAGCCGACCACCAAGTTGTATTCTTTGTATCATCATCATAAGCTTTTTGCCCTAGACAAGTTAATTCTCCTACAGAAGTATTATACATTATTCCTTTCCTTGCTATGCAAACATAACCTATGATGGAGGTCTTTAATCTCCACTCAGATTTACCTCTAACACTCATATGATAATCGGCTTGTGTAGATATTAGTTGGTCAACTGCCTCAGAACCGGAGATTACCTCCTTTGCTTCCCAAGGCCATTGGTCTCCCATGTTAGTACCTCCACACACATAGCAGTTGGTAACATTAAGACTACCGGCAATACTTTCGGCTAAATCGATGAACAGGTTTTTAGCATTATGGGGGATCTTATTATCTATACTCATCTCTTCATAAAAGGAATGGTATACTTGATGAGTTTGGGAGGATACCGTATCAGTCTCTATCCCTATAAACAATAATGTCCCAGGATCTAAACCCGTCCCGTATATCTGAAACCCAAATAAATTGCCATATTTGTCTAAGAACTTATCGGGGTTATTTATGGATGGGATTACATTCCATAGACTTACAATATGGGGCTAGTCGGCAACTTAGTCACTATCATGTCTTTGTCTACTGTCTGTCCCCAAGTCGCCCACCCCACACAAGACCAATATGGGCAAAAGTTATAGTCTTTATTTGGGCATCTAGGACTCACATATTTATTTTTACTACTGGGACAAATATATTTATCATTAGACCCATACGTCCTCTCCCATCTAAGATCCCCACATACATTCCACGGCTTTCTACCACTCGATATCGCTTTACACGCATCAAATAGTAGGACACCCGAAGAATGTACGGATTCTAACACCGTCTTATTAATTAGGGTCCCCTGAGGATCTCCATTCCTGAGAGTCAACCAAATTGTACGAGGTTGATACTCCGGACTGAAGCACTTAGGTTCTCCTACTCCTAAATGGCACACACTATAGTCTATATTTAAGTATCTACATCTCGATACATCTCCTTTACACTCGTATTGTGAATGCCAGATTAGGGTTTGGGAAATATGGTTACCTGTTCTCGTAGTCTTAATGCATACCTCACAGCTAGGAGTGTCGGTACCTCTACCTTCCTGAATATAAAAACACATATAAATAAACACTATCAAAAGCACATCTTTCGCCGTCATCCTCAGTCTTCGTCCGTGCGAAGGCGCCTCAGCTTCCAGGATGTGAGGGCTGCAGGGAATGGAGTCCTGCTCGTCTTCACAGGTGTCCCTTCGAGACTTTCCTGGCTTATATACTATGTGTTGGTAAGCGGACAGGCTTTATTATGGCCTTCTCACTCACGCACCAAATCCCTGTAACAATAAAATTTGTAATCCACACGATTCCTCGTTACTCCGACTGAGTAGTGCGTTTTAACCGGATCTTGCAGGGATTCTCTGGATCTGCTGTGACTTGCCAAGAATCGACTGCTGCTGGTTTAACCCTGGAGTGATGTATCCACGGAGTCACTTCGGCTACTTTTATCGCTGTAGGGGTAGACAAAAGAACAACATAAGGACCTCTCCACTTGGGCCCTAACGGTACATTATTCCACTCTTTAATCCACACTTGATCTCCTGGATGATAACTATGAACAGGGGGATAAATATTCACAGGTAATCTATCTTGTACCCATTTCTGTACCTCCTCCATAGTCTTACCCAACTCTACAACCTGCTGCCGGGTAATTCCTTCTCCCAACTGACTCAAATCCCCCCTTAAGTTACCAAGTACGGGAGGTGGTCGCCCATACATAATTTCAAAAGGAGAGAGGCCCATCCTTCTGGTAGGGGTACTGCGGATTCGCAATAGAGCTATGGGTAAGAGAACGTTCCACTTAAGTTGGGTTTCCTGACACATTTTAGCCAACTGGTTCTTTATAGTTCTATTCATTCTCTCTACCTTACCAGAACTCTGGGGTCTATATGCAGTATGAAGCCTCCACTTTATACCAAGCATATGAGTCAGTTGTTGTAGGCACTGATGAACAAAAGCTGGACCATTGTCCGATCCTATAGAACAGGGTAGTCCATATCGGGGTATTATTTCTCGTAGCAGGAATCTCACAACTTCTCCTGCTTTCTCTGTACGAGTAGGACATGCTTCTACCCAGCCTGAATAGGTGCACACAATTACCAGCAGGTAACGATGTCCACCCGATTTAGGCATCACTGTAAAGTCTATTTGTAGATCGGACATGGGGAGTCCCCCCATAAACTGGACTCCTGGTGGCTTTACTGGTCCTTGTCTTGCATTATTTTTAGCACACGTTACACATCTTCGTACAATGGCCTGAGTCAAGTTGGACAATCTTGGTATGTAGAAATGTTTTCTAAGAGATTCTTCAGTACTGTCTCTCCCAGAATGTGTCCCGTTATGATAATTTTGGACAATTTCTACCGCTAGTGATGCTGGTATGACTATTCTTCCATCTTCTAGCTGATACCACTTGTTCTCCAAATACTTTCCTGGTTCAGTCTTTAACCACTCCTCTTCTTGAGCTGTATAAACTGGAGTCCATTGGGACAGTGGAGTTGGTATAAGAGCAGCTATATGCCCCACATACTCCTGTCTTCCTGATTCAGCAGCACGCTTGGCTGCACTATCTGCCATCCGATTTCCCTTGGTTACATCACCATCTCCTCTCAGATGCGCTCGACAATGTATAATACCGACTTCTTTCGGCTCCCACACTGCTTCCAATAGTTGTAGGATTTCAGCTGCGTATTTGATTTCTTTGCCTTCTGAATTCAGTAGTCCTCTTTCTTTATACAAAGCTCCGTGGGCATGAGTGGTTAAAAACGCATATTTGGAGTCCGTGTAGATGTTTACTCTTAAACCTTCAGCCAATTGTAACGCTCGTGTCAGTGCTATCAATTCTGCCTTTTGTGCTGATGTTCCTTTCGCCAGTGGCCGAGCTTCTATCACCTTGTCTATTGTTGTTACTGCATATCCTGCATAGCGGATCCCTTCTTTCACATAACTACTGCCGTCGGTGTAATATTGAACATCGGGGTTCTGGATGGGAAAATCACGAAGATCTGGTCTACTTGAGAATACTTCATCCATTACTTCCAAACAATCATGTTGACTTTCAGTAGGTTGTGGCAAAAGGGTAGCTGGATTTAAGGTGTTTACAGTCTCTAAATGCACTCTTGGGTTTTCGCACAACATTGCTTGATACTTGGTCATACGGCTGTTACTAAACCAATGATTTCCTTTGTAATCCAACAACGTCTGTACTGCATGTGGGACTCGTACATAAAGTTCTTGACCCAGAGTGAGTTTATCGGCTTCAGCTACTAGCAGGGCGGCTGCAGCTACGGCTCTTAGACAAGGTGGAAGTCCGCTGGCCACTGCATCCAATTGCTTAGACATGTAGGCAACAGGTCTTTGCCATGATCCCAAGTACTGTGTCAATACTCCCACAGCCATTCTTCTTTGCTCGTGTACATATAAGTAGAATGGTCGTGTGTGATCAGGTAGACCTAATGCTGGGGCACTCATCAAAGCCTTCTTCACATCTTCAAATGCCGTTTGCTGTTCTTGGGTCCATAAGAAGGGGTCGTGCTCTGTACCTTTGATAGCTGCGTACAGAGGTTTTGCCAGTATCGCATAGCTGGGAATCCATATCCTACAGAAGCCTGCTGCCCCCAAGAATTCTCGCACTTGTCTTCTATTCTTGGGTATTGGTATTTGGCAGACAGCTTCTTTTCTCTCTGGCCCCATAATTCTTTGACCTTCAGAGATATGGAATCCCAGATATTTGACAGTTGGCAAACACAACTGAGCCTTCTTTCTAGACACCTTGTATCCTGCCTTCCAGAGAATGTGCAGTAGATCGTGCGTTGCTTGCTGACAGATTTCTTTTGTAACTGCTGCTATCAACAAGTCATCTACATATTGTAACAATACACACTCTCCTGGGATGGACTCGAAATCCAGTAGATCTTGACTTAGGGCTGAACCAAATAGGGTAGGTGAATTTTTAAACCCTTGGGGCAGTCTTGTCCAAGTCATCTGGCGTTTTGAGCCCGTTACAGCGTTCTCCCATTGGAAAGCGAAAATACATTGACTTTCTGCGGCAATTCGGAGGCAAAAGAAGGCATCTTTGAGATCTAAGACTGTGAAGTAAGTAGCCCCGCCCGGAATTAAAGCAAGCAGGTTATATGGATTGGGTACAACTGGATGTATACTAACAACCGCATCATTGACTGCTCTCAAGTCCTGCACAGGTCGATACTCATCTGTACCGGGCTTTTGAACAGGCAGCAATGGGGTGTTCCAGGGGGAAGTACAGAATTTTAGGATACCATACCGTATGAACTTATCCAGATAGGATTGGATGTTCTTCTTAGCCTTCTGCGGGATGTGGTATTGTCTTAGGCTCACTGGATAAACCCCAAGTTTTAGTTCAATTTTTATAGGTGGAATATTGCGGGCCAGTCCTGGTGGGTTGTTCTCTGCCCAAACTCCTGGTATGTTAAATAATGTCTCATCACTCCTAGGGTTTTGGCTAGTCAACGCTGTATAAAGTCGCCACTCTTCTTCCTTTGGTACGGATAATGTCATGATACCTGAAGGTCCATTAAACTTTAAAGATGTTGTTCCATTTGGTAGGAACGTAATCTGCGCTTGTAATTTTGATAGCATATCACGTCCCAGCAATTGGACTGGACATTCAGGCATATAAAGGAATTGATGTTTTATTACGTGGCCTCCCAATGTACAGCGTCGACTTTTAAGAACCGGTTTTTCAGCACTTCTTCCAGTTGCTCCTATCACAGTAATAGTCCTTCCAGATGGAGGAGCAACTAGATTAGTCACCACTGAATGTTCAGCACCAGTGTCGATCATGAACGCACTCCTTTTCCCCCCTATTGATACATCGACCATAGGCTCCGCTCGACCAAGGGGGATGGAGCCCGGTCGGTATCAATAGTCCTCCATGACCGTGTCAGCCAATCCTACAAAGTCCCTACCTTCTCTATCGCGGGACCTTTGCGCTGCTGGAATATACCTGTCTTCCCTAACACTTCCTCTGTTCCCATTACTCC
Organism: Pelobates fuscus; assembly: GCF_036172605.1. Taxonomy (NCBI): domain Eukaryota; kingdom Metazoa; phylum Chordata; class Amphibia; order Anura; family Pelobatidae; genus Pelobates; species Pelobates fuscus. Next base: position 281,573,745 of record NC_086319.1, on the reverse strand, counting down.
CTCTATTACCATTACTCCCTCCGGGGCCTCCTCTACCTCTCGCTCTGCCTCTAAAGTTTCCGTAGCCTGCCCTGGGTTGGTCTCTCTCGTACTGCTCTCTTTGCGGACATTCGTTCCTCCAATGCCCTTCTTCCTTGCAATACGCGCACTGATTCCTACTCAAAGGCTCCCTACTCCATCTACTATCGCCTCTATCTGGGCCCCGTCTATCTACGCCTGCGATCGCTACCGCTAGCATATCAGCCTTTTTACGCATCTTGCGCTCCTCCTCTTTCTTACTTTCTGTTTCCCTATTCATATAAACCTTATTCGCTACCTCCATTAGTTGGGTGATTGACATACCTGCAAACCCTTCTAACTTTTGTAGCTTGCGCTTAATATCTCCGTAAGCTTGGCTGACAAAGGCGGAGTTCACCATTCGGGAATTATCTGCGTCTTCCGGATTAAAGGGGGTATACAAGCGGTATGCCTCCAATAATCGGTCATAAAAGACACTGGGCGCTTCATCGCTTTTCTGAATCACCTCAACTGTCTTCGACATGTTAATAGCTTTCTTTCCTCCGGCTTTCATGCCAGCAATTATAGCGTCTCTATAGGCTCTGAGTTGAACCATATCGGCACCATTTACATTCCAATCGGGATCGGTGTTGGGATAGTGTGTTGCGGCCCATGCTGATGGATTGGCTTGGTTTAAAGTACGGGCTTTATCCTCTAGTGCTTTAATGGCTGCTTGATTTATTCTTGTCCTTTCCTCATTGTTAAACAAAGTCATTAATAACTGCTGGCAATCAGCCCATGTCGGGTTATGTGTCTGTACTATTGAGGTGAACAGATCAGTCATAGCTTGTGGTTTCTCAGTATACGAGGAATTGTGGGTCTTCCAATTTAAAAGATCGGTTGTCGTGAATGGGACATATACAAAGACTGGGTCAGCATGTGCCATTTGGCCTGCGGCATCGATATAGGCTGACCCAGGATTCAGACGAAGAGGCATCTGATAGTGTTTTAATTGTTGGGCACCGGTCAACTGTCGGGTCTGTATGGGGCTACGTGGAGGGGCGTCAGTCATAGGTTCCAGTCGGGGAGAAATAGGGTATGGGGATGTGGGAGCTTGGTTTTGGGAAAAGGTGGTAAATAAAACACTTCGAGCCGAGCTAGATGAAGCTTGACCGGAAGTCTGAAGTGGCGCCAAATCAGGATATTCGTTTTTAATGGGGGTTGATTCTGATTCCGGAAGGGGAGATTTAGTACGAGGGGGGGTGGATCCTGTACTGGAGGAGGAAGCGGAAGTGGATGGGGGTAAAGAGGGGAGGGTTGCAGGACTTCCTGCGTTTGCGTCACTTCCTCTTAACGGAAAGTAAGGGGGCGGCAAAGGGATCTCGGACTCAGGGGGCGTGTCCAAAATGGGCCTAACACCAGTCCTAGTGGACGAACAAGTCCTAGCTACCATGAGGCGACATTGCTCCTCGTGGCATGTCCGGAGCCATTTTGGCGAGTCATTTACGGCCTGTCTCCAACAATCAACATAAGGAAACTGGCCGTAAAGTTCAGGCCTACCTGATACAGCCACGTGTAAGCGCTGTACCAGAGTTGGATCCAAACTGCCACGTGGCGGCCATGCCGCGACCAAAGTGGGCCACTCCCTAGTACACAAAGTGACCAAACGTACAGGAGACATTTTAACCCCAAAATCACAAGTTTTGAATCCCTTTTTAAAATTCTTCACCATACAACCTAAGGGATCCGGGATCGTTGACTGCGACGCACCCATACTTAACAATGGAACGTCGTCGACAACGAATACTATACACGCGTACTATTCAACAGTCACACCCGTTTCCTCTGGCAACAGCACCACGTGGTACAGTTACCAAGTGAAACGTATACAATAACACAATAAACACTCAGGGAATTCCCGTACACACACAGCTGTTACACCAGTCACTAGATAATCAATATTATGCCCTTTGGCGTAACTATACAGTCACCCACGCTATAATTCTCTATATACGAATTACCCGTCTATAACACACCCAAGTAACATCGTCTTTTACAATTAGCGGTTACAGTACGGTTAGCATAGGTCAAAGCACAAGTTAAGGTCACAATACAATTATTAGTGGTTATGGTGTTAGACATGCAATGGACGACAATGATTAGTACTTATATACAGTGTCAGTAAATATACAGGGTTATGGTACCGTGCACTATAATACAGCAACACACTATTAACACTCTCGCTAGACGGCTGAGCCCGCGCTATCTAACAAGATATACACTTTACTAAACAATCGTTAACACATTTACAATTCCCAACTAAACTATTGGCCAGTACCTTGATGGACTACCTAAAACTATATACACCCGTTTTGGTTAGCCACACTGCCCAATCACCACATATAGCGAGCTAGAGAACCGAATTTACACAGGCGCCTCTTAGTCGCACTATCAAAAGTCTAGTGGGTTCCAAATTTACACGCCTTCCCACTTAGCCCAGATAGGTTGAGAGCTAGCGAACCGAATTTACACAGGCGCCGCTTAGTCTCCCGGTCCCTCCGTCCTAGCGAACGTAATATACACCCTAGAACGCTAGTCTAGACAAGACACCGGTGTCCGGCTAGGGCTATTTACACCAGGACCCCGCCTGACTAACAAAATCAAACGGTCTGACTAAAGAGCGTTCGATCGAGCGGTGCGCCTTCGCTCCTTCCCTCCGACAGAGGGGGCAGATACACAGATTCAAAACCCCTTTGGGCCTACCGCACAATCGGTATACCCCTAGTGGGTCCTGCCGTCTAAAACAGCAGTTGTCTTACCTCCTCGTTCCTGAACCTGATTTCACACTCATCGACGGGGACACCCCAGCACTTCTCACGTAGAGGCCGATGATCTCCTGGACAACAGACCAGTGGCGCCGAGACGAAGGGAGGTCCACGCAGAAGTTCAGGGGTGCAGCCGTAGAGAACGTGGGCAAAGATAGACCGTCTCACGCCTCTGTCTCTCAGCTACCGTTGAACGATGAGCTTCCCGGCCAATGCACCAAATGATACCGGAGAAACTGACGGAAGCGAAGCACAGAGAGATGGACACAGGTTTCTTCAGGAAGGAAGAGATTCTTTATTGGATCACCGATCGGGACTCAGAGGGACTAACGTCACCAAAATACAGCAAGTTCTGAGCCCCGGACAATAGTGCAGGCTCCTTATATAGGCACATAACTCCTCCCATATTAAGCTCCACCCGCACATTCTCTTAACCAATCAATACAAATAAGAATTAACTTCCTGTTTGACCGCATGGCTTGTCCAGCACAATGGAGGAGGGGGAATACTACATCCTGTATTCTTGCACATGCTCCGTACACTACTGATCGTATCTTGCCTCGTGCAACCAAATGATCGATACGTCAGCATATGCACGTACACATGCCACGTGGTAATCTCGGCATACTAAATTTATTTTTTTACCGAGATTCCACCACATACTAACTGCTGGGCAGTAAAATGGGATATTTTGCTAAAGAAAATAAAAAGGAACCTACCTCTGCTCCCCCCGTATTCATCCCCTGACTGTTTAGCAGTTGGGAGGTTAAATAATTAGCAACTGGCTATTCAATTCATAACATTGCTTCAGTGCTCTTAAAGCGGCACTGTCATGCCGAAATTACCTTTCCTCAATCTCTTCCTCTTCTCCCCCTCTCTCAGGACCTGTTATTCATTTCTTCCTGTCTTCTTTAGTTTTCTTTAAAATCATAAGACAAAGTAGGGACTCTTTGTCTTATGGAGGTTTCCTCCGCTTGACCAGCTCAGACCAGCGGAGGAGCAAAGTGTGCTTCATTTCCGCTGGTCAGAGCAATTTTCCCATGATCCCTAGCTTTCCTCCCTGTTCCCACAATGCTTCCTGTCAGTATTGCCGAACGTCCTGTCACTTAGACAGAACGCCGTCAAAACTGCCGAATTGCATCCTAACAGAATGAGCACTGTTTCTCCATTGGTGTTAGGATGCAATTCGGTACTTTGATCGTATCGGAATTTCATTCTAATGAATGAAACTCCGATCCTATTCATTGCTGTGGCTGCATCTTGCAGCCGCTTAGTAGATAACTCCATAATTCCCACGGTATCAGGGAGCTATCTACTAAAAGCCTGAAAGACCTAAACTGGTCTTTCAGCCACATTTACTAACAATAAGTAAAAATGACTTGGTATTAGTAAATAATATGCCCCTACTCGCTATACCGCGAGTAGGGGCATGTCTGTAAAAAAAATATTGCCCCCCACCCCTAAACGACGGGTGGGGGCCGTAAAGTAAAATAAGGGAGGGAGACCTATTGTCCCCCCCCCGGCCCCCACCCCTGAGCGGTGGGTGGGGGCCATAAAGATAATGAGGGGGGGGGGACCTACTGTCCTCACACCGGCCCCCACCCCTGGGGCGGGTGGGGGCCATAATAGTAGTAGGGGGGGGACCTACTGTCCTCCCCCCGGCCCCCAACCCTGGGCGGCGGGTGGGGTCCATAATAGTAGTGGGGGGGGACCTACTGTCCTCCCCCCTGGCCCCCACCCCTGGCCGGTGGGTGGGGGCCATAATGGTTATAAGAGGGGGGGGACCTACTGTCCTCCCCTCCCCCGGCCCCCACCCCTGGGCGGCGGGTGGGGGCTATAACGATAATGGGGCTGGACCTACTGTCCTCCCCCCTGGCCCCCACCCCTGGACGGCGGGTGGGGGCCATCATAGTAATAAGGGGGGGGGACCTACTGTCCTCCCCTCCCCCGGCCCCCACCCCTGGGCGGCGGGTGGGGGCTATAACGATAATGGGGGGGACCTACTGTCCTCCCCCCGCCCCCACCCCTGGGCGGCAGGTGGGGGCACTAAGTAAATTCCCCCCCCCATCAAGGTGACTAGGGGTCCCCAAACCCCTAGTCACCCACCCCCCACCCAAATAAAAAATGCCCCTACCTACGCCCCTCACCCTAAAAAATAGTGAGGGGGGAATACAATTGCTAACCTGTAAAGTAAAATTAAACTTACCATTCGACGTCTTCTTTTTTCTAAAATCTTCATTTTTCAGCCCCAAAAAAGGCCAAATAAAAAACCATCATAGCCGTCAAACTAAAAATAAAATAAAAATCCCGAGCGCAAAAAAAAAAACCTGACGAAAAAGAAAAAACCTGAGCGCACAAAAAAAGAATCCATCTTCACCCATGGAGGGCTCCGCGCAGACTGAGCTCTGCAGGGCGGGGGAAGGCTTATAAAGCCTTGCCCCGTCCTGCAATTAGGCTAAGAACACTCTGATTGGTGGGTTTAAGCCAATCAGAGTGCTCTTTGTCATTTTACAAGCGTGGGAAAGTTCTTTGGAATTTTCCCACTCTTGTAAAATGACACAGAGCACTGTGATTGGATGGCTTGAAATCCATCCAATCACAGTGCTCTGTGTCATTTTACAAGCGTGGGAAAGTTCTTTGGAATTTTCCCACGCTTGTAAAATGACACAGAGCACTGTGATTGGATGGCTTGAAATCCATCCAATCACAGTGCTCTGTGTCATTTTACAAGCGTGGGAAAGTTCTTTGGAATTTTCCCACGCTTGTAAAATGACACAGAGCACTGTGATTGGATGGATTTCAAGCCATCCAATCACAGTGCTCTGTGTCATTTTACAAGCGTGGGAAAGTTCTTTGGAATTTTCCCACGCTTGTAAAATGACCCAGAGCACTGTGATTGGATGGATTTCAAGCCATCCAATCACAGTGCTCTGTGTCATTTTACAAGCGTGGGGCAGTTCTTTGGAATTTTCCCACGCTTGTAAAATGACACAGAGCACTGTGATTGGATGGATTTCAAGCCATCCAATCACAGTGCTCTGTGTCATTTTACAAGCGTGGGAAAATTCCAAAGAACTTTCCCACGCTTGTAAAATGACAAAGAGCACTCTGATTGGCTTAAACCCACCAATCAGAGTGTTCTTAGCCTAATTGCAGGGCGGGGCAAGGCTTTATAAGCCTTGCCCCGCCCTGCGGAGCTCAGTCTGCGCGGAGCCCTCCATGGGTGATGATGGATTATTTTTTTTGCGCTCGGGTTTTTTCTTTTTCGTCAGGTTTTTTTTTGCGCTCGGTTTTTTAATTTTATTTTTAGTTCGACGGCTATGATGGTTTTTTATTTGGCCTTTTTTGGGGTTGAAAAATGAAGATTTTAGAAAAAAGAAGACGTTGAATGGTAAGTTTAATTTTACTTTAAAGGTTAGCAATTTTATTCCCCCCTCACTATTTTTTAGGGTGAGGGGGGGTAGGTAGGGGCATTTTTATTTGGGTGGGGGGTGGGTGACTAGGGGCATGGGCACCCCTAGTCACCTTGATGGGGGGGAATTTACTTAGTGCCCCCACCCGCCGCCCAGGGGTGGGGGCGGGGGGAGGACAGTAGGTCCCCCCCATTATCGTTATGGCCCCCACCCGCCGCCCAGGCGTGGGGGCCGGGGGAGGGGAGGACAGTAGGTCCCCCCCCTTATTACTATTATGGCCCCCACCCGCCGCCCAGGGGTGGGGGCCGGGGGAGGGGAGGACAGTAGGTGTCCCCCCACTATTACTATTATGGCCCCCACCCGCCGCCCAGGGGTGGGGGACGGGGGGGAGGACAGTAGGTCCCCCCCCTATTACTATTATGGCCCCCACCCGCCGCCCAGGGGTGGGGGCCGGGGGGTGGAGGACAGCAGGTTCTCCCCCCCCTTATTACTATTATGGCCCCCACCTGCCGCCCAGGGGTGGGGGCCGGGGGGTGGAGGACAGTAGGTCCCCTCCCCCTCCCCCTCCCCCTCCCCCCTCATTCCCATTATGCCCCCCACCCACCGTCCAGGGGTGGGGGCCGGCAGGGGAGGACAGTAGGTCCCCCCCACCCCCCTTATTACCCTTTTTTTTTTTACAGTGAGCAGCCACAGGCTGCTCACTGTTTAGTGGACATGCCCCTACTCGCGGTATAGCGAGTAGGGGCATTGGGGAGATTTGAATCTCCCTTATGCTATTATGGGGGTCATATTGACCCCCATAGAGTGAGGGGAGGACCTGGGGGGCTAATGAAGTGGTGGGGAGCACTGCTCCCTGCCGCTTCTGTCTTTACATATTGCAAGGAGGGAGCTGCACGCCGGTAGCTCCCTCCTTGTAATAAACTGAACAAATAAACGAACACTTATACTCAGTGTTTGTTTGTTCGTTTGATTTTTTCTATTCATTCATTCATCTGTCTGATGAATGAATGAATAGATGAAATTCCCGTTCGCATGTCCAGGTGTTTCACTGGGCATGTGCGGGAACCTCACAGTCTGTGTAGTGTGGGTAGATGACGTGTCCCACAGGGACTTCTCCTACCCACACAAAGATGGCGGAGCCCTGAATATAGATCGGGGCAGAAAATAAAGAATACAAAATAGGTAATGTGGGGGGCTTAGGGGCATTTGGGGGTGACTAGGGGGTCGATTGGATGTAGTGGTGGCGGGAGGGGGGTTAAAAAAAACGGAATTTGGCATGACAGTGCCGCTTTAAGGGACAATAGATGAAAATCAAGAGGAACTGTACAGAAGAAGAAACATTTGAGGAACAGGCATAAGAACCTAACAAGCATTGGCAGATAAGATTATGGAATACAAGACAGATGCTGAACATGTGCTCCACACTGTCAGAGGAAATTGGTCAGCCTGGTATGTATGACCCATTTAATGAGCTTAGAGGTAAAGAGTAGTATGAAGTCGAGATGGTCTTGATATGGTGAATTTGCATCAAGTGTAGGCTTTTAAAATATAAGTGACTACAGTATGCTTAAATAGACTTGAGCACAAATCCTTTTCACCTGCGACGAACAAAACTAATTCCTGTTAATCTATGCTTGAACAAATTGATCGTTCTGGGATTTACGAGACGGATCAATTTGTTAGGGTGTTGATTAACAGTAATATTTATTTGTCACAAGTAAAACGGATTTGTGCACAGGTCTATGCTTAAATTGGGTATTAAAGATAACAAGAGATAGAGATTACATATATTGGTGAGAGATGGTACAAGATCAGAGGACAAAGACTGACTAGGATTCAAGAGATAAGATCATGGTTATATATGAAAGGGAGGCAAGACATATCCAACTCAGTAGTTCATGATATTGAGTCTAGGATGAAGGGAGACACAGGGTGAAGAAAAAGTGTAACATTGGAATGGCTTTTTCTTAAATGAGTTACTTTATTTTGCCAGGCTTTCAGTAAAGTAGGATACAAAGTCAGGGGATGTGAGACTTGTGGAAAGGGAAGCAGCAATGCATTAATGTAATTAGACAGCTTTTATAATTGACACTGCTGCTAATTGTCAAGGGACATAATATTAGTCAAATTTACAGCTGGGTTTATATATTTTTTTTTCTTTTATACACCTGTTTCATGTGGTTGTGTCAGTCATTTAGTCTCCATCTGTACATATATATATATTAAGCTTCTCAGACACTGCCTAACCCTAATCGCTGCGAGGTGCACCTGGGATACTTTATCTACTCACAACCCCACCTATATATGCTGTATTCTCCTTTTTCCAATTACTATTACTTCTATTTTATGTTTTTATTGTACTAGAATTTTATGTTGTGTATATATATATATATATATATATATATATATATGTATATGTATTTTAGATTGTGTATATATATATATATATATATATATATATTTTTTTTTTTGGGATAGTTGTTTCTATAAAGTCATGTTATATGACTCTTATTTACTATACCTCTACTGGTATTATACCACAACACTCACATTTCTATTAAGGTAGATCACAAATATGTCCTTAAGAATCTTTATGCGTTTTATTTTTCTCCTTGCATGTTGGTATCTATATTCTTTCCTCATAGACACTGAGCCTTGGCATCTAAGGTTGCTTTGAGACCATTTACCCATAGCCGGCTATTACCACGGCACGTATCACGTGCACGTTTGGGGGCGGGTTTAGAGGTGTATGCTCGCGCATACCCGGAAGTATACATGGTGGTAGCCGCGATTGACACACTGCACCTGGACACTGAGCCTTGGCGTTTACGGTTGCTTAGAGACCATTTACACATAGCCGGCTATTATTACGGCACGTATCACGTGCACGTTTGGGGGCGGAGCTTAGAGGTGTATGCGTGCGCATACCCGGAAGTATACACGCTGGTAGCCGTGATTGATACACTGCAACTGGGTGAGTTATTCTTAATTGCTAACATAGCTATATATTGTATGCATGTATTTTTGTTGTCCTGTCATTTTGACCCTGAGGAAAGTACCTAGCGAGGACTGAAACGTTGGTCGCTGATTTTATCGGGATTTAAATAAAGTATTTGGATTTTAAAAGACCAGTGAGCAGCTATCTTTTGGCATTTTATATATACATATATATATGTATTTTATATTGTGTATATATATATATATATATATATATATATATATATATATATTTTTTTTTTTTTTTTTTTTGTGCTCGGAATTTCAATATGTTATGGATTGTAGAAGATGCAAAAGAGGTGTGCCGAGTAGGCCTGTAATAAAATGAGGGCAAAAAGAGGATACAAGAAAACACACTTGCATGTTACATGGCTAGACTTACAATTGCATGTTACAAGGCTAGACTTCTGAAAGCTTGATGAAGCGCTTTCTCGGGCCGTGGCATGTACGTATTATAAATGGATGATTTCCAGCGGCCAAGTTTCTTAATGATGTGGACTGGCGTATTTGAGCTGGATGTGGAAGAGGCTGCGCCTATACAGAATGAGTGACCTGAGAAGGAAGCCGGGTTGTAGCCCAACCTAGACAGAATAGTCCTAACGAGAAAGTGAATTAAGTAGTGGTGAGTGGGTGTCCCTTGGAGTAGCTATAGTGGAGTGTCCGGTGAGTGTGTGTGGAGAGATACCAAAATAAGTCAAGTACTTTGACTGGACACCAGTCATCTTCAGGAATTAGGAAAGTTAGTGAGGACATGGTGATAGTGTTATGGGATAATTTAATGGTGTAGGTGACAGAAGGAGGCAAAAGCCACCATGGTTTTAATGGAGAAGTCTCATAGGAAATGAAAACTCTGTAGTGCGTTTATTCAACAAATAGTCAGTGCCCTAGCACAAGTGGTAGTAGTGTTGGGTGAGAGTGCCTGGTGCGTAAGTGCCTGAGCGTAGCATAGTAGCTTAGTTAGTCCATGATTAGTTCATGAAAAGGTGGTATCCAGGATGGTAGGTTGTGGGCCGTGGGGAGTGACTGGAGGAATACCTGAAAGTTAGAGCGGGAAAGAGCGTCAGCAGCTGTGTTACGGATACCAGGAATGTGGATGCAGACAAGGTCGAACTGAACTGTTGCTGCCAGCCAAATCAGCCTGTGTATCAGCTTCATGATGGTAAGAGAGGAGGACCGCCCTATGTTGATAATATCTCAGGCTGCCGAGTTGTCTGAGTAGCATTTTTACCTTGCCGGTCCAGAGGTGACCCCATCTATGGGCGGCTGCCACTATTGGGTAAATCTCGAATAAAGAGGATATTTCTTTAAAGGCTGGCAAGGCATCAGACTCAGTGGGCCAGTTATCCCTAAACCAGTGGTTGCCGAAAATGGCCGCAAACCCTGTGTGTGCTGCTGCGTCAGTGTAAATGGTAGGTGAAAGAACGGATAGAGGTATAAACAGGGAGACTCCGTTCCATTCGGCCAAGAAGTTGTACAACATGTGCAGATCAGCCCTGGCTGGACCGTCCAGAGTAATAGGGCAGGAGTCGGGCGCCCCATGAATTAAACACAGTAACCTAGAGACGAATGATCTGCCCTGTGGAATGATCCGCATCGCAAAGTTAAGGGACCCCAATAAGGAATGGAGTCCCTTTCTTGTGCATGTATCACTCCCCAGGAACAGACCGATTTTGTCTCTAATGCTGCTAAATTTTTCAGGGGGTAGGCTGGCTTAGAAGGATACTGTGTCCAAAACAATGCCCAAGAAAACCAGCTTGGCGTTTTGCTTGGTGACAGGGGTACCCCAGTGTAGTGAAGAGGACTGTGGTGTTGTGAATGCTACTTGGTGTGTGTGACCCCGGTTCTACCAACAAAAATTTGTCTAAATAGTGGATGACAGATGGACACCTAACAATGTTTAGGAACAGCCAACAGACAGTTTCAGTGAAAATGTCAAACAGCTTAGGGTTTATAAGTAAGCCGGATAGAAAGTAAGCCGGATTGAAAAATAGTACATATCCCGCCATTTAACACCATGTAAGTGCCAAAGGGAGGGGTGAATGGGTAGGAGCTTGAAGGCATTGGTGATGTCAGTCTTACTCAACCAAGCCTTGCTGCCTGCTGTGGTGATGGCTTGCATAGCGTCGTCAATGTCTGGTGCAGTGTAGTGAAAACGGAAGTGCTGGTTGCCAAGGTGAGTCAATCAGCTTGTGCTTACGTGGATGCACTGGTCTCGTGACCTGAAGTCGGGTGGCAGGACCGGAGGTAAGAGGCAGAGGATACTGCAGCGACAGGACTCCTGCTAGCGTCTGTAATTTTTTCTGGTGGGAACTCGGACCGGAAGTGCTGGTTGCCAAGGTGAGTCAATCAGCTTGAACGACAGAGGTGAGTAGGGGCTAGGGGGTTTAACTAGGAGCCTTAACTCCTCCCACAAATTCAGGCTTAATGGCCTTTTAACATATCATGGTATATATCATATATATATGTCACCCCTATTATCTGTGTCACCAGACCTATGCCCTTCCCAAATTACACATATTTCACCCTCTACTCTCATCTGTTTTACAGCTTCAGTCTCTTGCACACAAGCCTGGTAACAACACACTCTCGTCCCTCCCACTATTCCCTCACCCACCCAACCACAGGTCCTGTTTTAATATATTGACTCCCCTAACTACTCAATTATGGTTATCAGTTGCTCGCTCCCCTCTGCAGACAGCACTCTTACAATCTCTCACATTGATTACTCACCATCTTATCAACTAATCCTGTCTTGTTGACAGTTTGCTACACACCTTCCCAATGTCTTTATAAAGCTGCTTATACAATATTCTCATTCTTTCTCTTTTTCTAAAAGTACTTCATTCTTTCCACCCACCTCCTCCAAGTAACTATCTGAACTGCTTCTTCTATACTTCCTTCATCCCTTGTTTCACCCCAAACCATCTTTTCCCACATCTGCTTAAACCCAACGTCTAACACATACATTCAAGTCCAATTCCCATTTTCTTTCTCTGGCTATCCTTTTGCTTCTATCAGCTGTGAATGTGTCTTCTAATCCTGTTCCCCCTGCTTTCCCTCGCTCTCTCTGACCACAATCTTCTAACCTGCACTTTTGTGGTGGAGGCTCGGTAGAAATTAAATTTAGTAGGCTGAGATTTCCACGTGGCATATGTGTAAATGTTGGTGTATCAGTTAGTCAGTTACACGTAGCTAAGATACAATCAACAGTGTACTGAGCAAGTGCAGAAATGCAGGAACTGAAAACACTTCCCCTCCTCTATTGTTCTGGGTGAGCCATGTGGTCTAACAGGTAAGGGAAGTTAGGCTTTGTTCAGCTGATTGGGTAAAGAGTATATGTGGGTAGAGTTAACTATAGGAGGAGCTATATGTCTATATCATGCATTTACACAGTCAGTTCTGGGCTCAGACTGTTTGTTGTGGTGACGCTAGTCCATCTGAGCCCCGGTTGGTGAATCGAATAAAGATCTCTTCCTTCCTGAAGAAACCTGTGTCCACTTCTCTGTGCTTGGCTTCCGTCAGTTTCTCCGGTATCACTTTGAATGTGTCCCCACTTAACATGTTAAATGTAGCTTATATCTGGCTGTTAGAAACCTAAGCTCACTTGATCTACATCAAGTCTCATCCTCTATCCAGTCTCCCCTTTTAACACTCTGCTGTCCCTTTCAAGCTACTTTATACCATAATTCTGTCCTATATACTGCTCTAGATATGGCTGCACCAATCAAAGTTCATTTCAGCTGACACCCAATCTTTCAACCCTGGCACAGCAAGCCTGCTTGCACCCGCCATCTCCAATGATCCTCCCGTACTACAGAATGTTGCTGTAGAAAGTCTTGGACCACACCTGACTTTCTACATTACAAATTCATGCTACATTCCTATACTTCTGCTCTCCATCTTGCCAAGCAAGAGTATGTTACCCTGCTCATATCCAGGGCCGGTGCAAGGAATTTTGCTTCCCTAGGCAAAGATCCACATTTCCTTCCCCTAATGAGATAGTCCCTAGTGTCTCACTGCCTAATACACACACAATAAGTTGCCCTTCCTCACATTATCAGGTGCGTAAGCTAGGGGGGCACTGGCAGCAGTCCAGCCACTCAGTATGTTACCTTCTCTGCGACCATGCTTGCAATTTGGCTATGGGTCATCCACTTCCTCATGCAGTCCAGGACCAGGACAGACAAAGCAGGGCCCTTGTGCTGACCTTTTTTTCTAAGGACTTGGTGACAGTAGGTACGGTCTTGTGAGGAGGGAGCAGAGGCAGACCTGGGGTAGAGTTAAAATGTTTGGGATGGGGATAGGTGGGGTTCGTTGTTGGAGGGGTGAGGTTAATGTGTTGTGGGTGAACAGGGGCGGGATTACTAGTGTAAGAGAGACAGTCTCTGAAAAGCATTGTAAAGAGCCGACTAACCAGGAGGAGGAATAGAGCAGTGAGGGGAGAGCGCTGCCGGCAGCTCTGTCACAGGGGGAGGTGGCACACAAAGCATATTTTCATGTGGGGTTCAGATGAACTTTAGATCCCCTGCAAGTGCCCTCCCCCCTAGACCACTGCCTAATTGGCCTAATGGAAGCTCTGGACCTGCTCATATCCACCTACTCTTTTATACATTTAATCCCCTTCTTTGCCCCACTGCATGTCACTTTACTGACAGGCAAATTTGGAATGCAGGCTATCCTCTTTCGTACTCCTCTCCATTACTCAGCTTCCACTATGTACCTTCTACCACTTTTAACTCCTTACTCTCATCTCTGAGCTAGAGGTCTCTAAACTTATCATATCATCCTGCCAGTCACTTTCCTGGTCCCATCGTTAATCCATATTTTCAACCTCTCTTTGTCTACTGGCATCTTTACCTCTTCCCTCAACATGCAATTGTTAATCACATCATAAAAACCCCATATTTTGATCCTATCTCTCCTTCAAACTACTAATCTTCTTAAACGAGTTGTATTTACTCTTGCAACTCACTTTCTCTATACTACTTATTTTCTTGACCCTCTTTAATTGGACTTCAGTTCTCTCCATGAAACAGCCCTTCCCAAAGTGACCAATGGCTTCATCCCTGCTAAATCTAAAGGTCATTACTCTCCTTTAATTCCCCTTGACCTCTCTTCTGTCTTTGATACTGTCGATCACTCTCTTCTTAAAATCCTCCACAACCTTGGACTACGTGACACTGTACTTTTTCTGATTTCCATCCGATTTTTCAAAATGCTCATTTAGTGTCTCTTTCTCTGGCACCACCTCCTCCCCACTGCCTGTCTCAGTTAATGTTCACCAAAGGCTCAGTTCCTGCTCCTCTTTTATTCTCCATCTAGAGTGCCTCACACACTGCTAGAGTGTCACACTCTGCCTCTCTTCCATCCCTTCAGTGGATGTCTTTTCATTTTCTAAAACTTAATCTTTCTAAAACTGAAATCCTCATCTTTCATTCCTCAAATAGTGCTCTTCCATTAATACCCCTGCAAATCAATGAAACACCTATTACTCCAACCCCTTGTGTTTTCTGCCTTGCTGTTGCTTCTGTCTCAGGTCTTACCTTTTCTTTCCACATTCAGTGTGTCTCGAAATCCTGTAATGTCCACCTTACATTAACCCTTTTCTACCTCAAGATAAAACTAAGGCACTAGTTAATGCACTCATTATTTACCGACTTGACTATTGCAACTCACTACACATCGTCCTTCCAAATACCTGCATTGCCCCTCTTCAGACAGTAACGAATGCTGTAGCCAGGCTCATCTTCCTAGTTGACTGCTACTCCCATACCTCACCCATTTTCCAATCATTACATTGCCTTTCTGTACCCTTCAAGATCCAATTCGAACTGCTAACATTAACAAAGCCCTCACTAACTCCATTTCATTTCTCGCTTTGCAAATGATCTTGTCATGACATCTGTTCATTCCCGCAGTGCCAACTCACAACTGCAAGACTTTTCAAGGCCTTCTAAATTCCTTTGGAATTCACTACCCTGTGTCATCAGACTCATCCCTAGGCTCCAATCCGTAAAGAAGTATCTGAAAACACACCTCTTTAGGAAAGCTTACCATCTTCCGCATTTCTCATTTCACTGTCCTCATCGGTTCTCTTGCCTCCTTACCACATTGGATGTTTGGTTCTTCCACACACCACTTTTACTGGCATGTTTTGACACGGGAATCTTTTCTATCAATCCCTATATACTGTATATATGTATATATATATATATATATATATATATATATATATATATATACATATATACAGTATATAGGGATTGATAGAAAAGATTCCCGTGTCAAAACATGCCAGTAAAAGTGGTGTGTGGAAGAACCAAACATCCAATATATATATAAATATTTTCTGCACTCTTCCACAGCAAAATCTTAAGTCGTATATATGGGTGCAGACCACATCCATATGTAGGTAAAACCAAAAGAAGGAGACACTCAAGTGGATTGGTAAACTGCATTCATGCAATAAAATCATGTTACAGCGCAGTGATTGACCTTTCAAACTCTAGGGTATTTTTCAAGAAGTATACATGTTCTATTTTGCAAAAGCTCATTAGTGGATGGATTATTACAATTTCTATTGTGATTTCTTAATATAATTAAATCATCTGCAGGGTAAACAATTGTAACTTTGACAGAGCCAGTTTAAACGTACAGTTTTTATTTTGATAAAATTCATTGATAAATTGGACAGGATTAAGGTCACATTATGTCAAATGTTGCCTATCATGCACCTGCTGCAATAATATGGTTGAGAATAGCAGCTAAAATGAATATTGTTGCACTTACTGTGGCTAATAGATCCCATCCATTATAATATAAATAAGGTCTGTCCAGCTCCAGGCCTGAAGGGCAGCAGGCACACTGAGTTTGCTGAGCAATACTTAGTGACATAAAGTAAATTGGTTAATTATATGCTAATTAGATAACTCTTAAAACTCTGGCAGTTTAATATCAATCAAGAACTCAGCCTGGCAACAGTACTATAAATAAACAATATTCATTATTCAAAGACGTGAGATATATTCAAATCTAATTGAATTAAGAAGGAGATGATGGGTAGAAAATGCTTCCTTGTTCATAATGAATCGCTAATTACTCTTTGGCCACAAAAATTCCCCAGTATACACATGATACAAGCATGTGCCTTAGTGAGACATATATTTGTGCATATCCATTAAGCTCCGTTCTTCCTTAGCACATTGGTGATGGCCATCACCACCTATATCCTACAATATGCAAGGCACCCATATTGTTAATGATACTACTATAAACTATAACGTGCTAGCATATTCCGCAGTGCTGTATAATAGGTGGACTAACAAACAGGTAGTTGCAACAACACAAGTTGCACATACAGGCTCAGATGGAGGTGTACTGCAATCCCCATGATGGACATCAAAGGCTGCCAGAGCATCTTGGGAGTATTTCACAAAAACCTTATTGTCTCTGAAATTGTTAATTAAGTGCAATTTCCATAATGCTCAATCAGCCTCAAGGGTAACTGTGAATCGTAGTAATTACAGTATAATTCACAAACAGCTATAGTCACCAAAACAACTTTAGCTTAATGAAGCAGTTTTGGTGTATAGAACATGCCCCTGTAGTCTCACTGCTCAATTCTTTCCCATTTAGGAGTTAATTCACTTTGCTTATACATCCCTAGTCACACCTACCTGCATGTGATTTGTACAGTCTTCCTACGCACTTCCTGTAAAGAGAGATGTAGTAGTTATACTTTTTTTTTTTATCTCCTGCACTGTTAATAGTTTGCTAGACCCTGCAGGAGCCTATCTCATCTGAGTGAACATGGTGGAGAAATGACAGCACATGATTTCCCCACCTCCATTTCACAGTACTGACACCAGCCATGTGGGATTTGAGTTTTAAAACTGAGCGGAGAGAGCACTGAAAGCTAAACCTAGGCCATGCTATAAGAGGAACTAATGGCTAATCAGGGCTACTATAATGGTATTCCAGTTTCTACATGCCAGACAGCCCTTCTTTCTAGGGATTTTATGGTAAAAGCATATCAAATGTGGCTATTATTGGCCCTTAAGAGCATTGGCCTCACTCAACCTGCAAACATTTTGGCAAGCTCTGTATGTTTTCTATTTGTTTGGTTTATAAAGTGGTAACATATATTGCTATATACTACATTAAAAGATAAGCACATAAACAAATGCCTTAGTTAAAAATTTGAAAAATATTTTAAAAGGACACATTAAGTACCAAAACAAATTTAGCTTAATTAAGCAGCTTTGGTGCAGTCTCAATGCTAATTCTTTTCCATTTAGGAGTTAAATCACTTTGCTGTAGCAGCCCTAGTCACACATGTGACTTACACAGCATTCCTAAACACTTTCTGTAAAATGTAATCTACTGTTTACACTTCTTTTATTGCAAATGCTGTTTAATTTAGAATTTCTTATCACCTTCTCCGTTAATAGCTTGCTAGAACCTGCAGGAGCCTCCTGTATGTAATTAAAGTACAATTACAGATCAGGAGATACAACACTTTTAAAGTAAGTTACATCTGATTCAATGTGAAACCATGTTGTTTTCATGCAGACTGTCAGCCACAGCCAGGGGAGGTGTGACTAGAGCTGCATGAACAAAAAACGATCTGTCTCCTAAATGGCAGATAATTGAGCAGTGAAACTTCAGAAACATGATCTATACACCAAAACTGCTTCATTAAACTAAAGTTGTTTTGGTAACTACAGTGTCCCTTTAACCCCTTAAGGACACATGACATGTGTGACATGTCATGATTCCCTTTTATTCCAGAAGTTTGGTCCTTAAGGGGTTAAGGTGGAAATCTAGCTTTGGACACAGTACACAGTAATATAGTAACAATAAACGCAGCAAGCTTGTTCCATTGACTTGTAGAGGATGTCAGAATGAAGTGACACTATTTAAGTATAGAAAACAAAAAAAGTAGTGGATATAAGCAGTTTATGGCGCATTTCAGGAAAGCAGTTGAGACATCAGTATCACTGCTAGTAGTGGGAACCAGATTAATATTTGTTAATTAGTAAGTGCCTTGATCTATTTCCTTTATCTCTGAGTTGTACTTATACCTTAGAGTGATTTTTCTGGGCTCTACAGACCTGTTTTAGTCTAGAAACAGAACTCAATTCTTCTTGCAATTCCTTCAGACACCCCCACCTTTAAATGAATACGTTTTGCTTCATCAATTATTAAAATGTTCCTCTGTCTTTAATATCTTGCACTCATTCAGACCTCAAGGTCCATGAAAAGATTATGCCGGAGCCAGCATCAGCACAGAGCTATTAAAACAACTGTCACATTTTTGCAAAACTCAGAAAAATCTGAGGTGATAATGTATTCACGTAGTGGGGTTAATGGACTATTTCTAAGCCAAATTAATGTTTTTCATTACTAGCAAGGAGACAAAAAAAATAGGTAATACCACTAAAGTTCAAATATCCGTTTCATAGAGATACATTCAGTGTCATGCAAATTTCAGGAACTTCATTAAAATAACATTTATTCACTCATCACACGAATGAAATTGCAGTGCAAGTGAATTACTTACCTATTAAGGCAATATGATTTGATCAGTATATTAACATGCATTTTGTTCAGTGAAATATAGAGCAACAGATGAATAATGAGGCTTTATAAAGATCAGTTACATTTTTGAACACATTCATGGAAAAAGAACAATCTTAGTGGATTAAAAAATATAAAACATATTGTGAATAAAGCTGTGCAGAGCAGGGAGCCCAATTTTTAGAACAGCACCAGGACATACATGCGCCTACTGCATGATATTAATGGGAGTTACACTTCTCGGTGGCAGCTGCTGCCATTTATTCTGTCCCTCTCATAGAACTGATATGTTGCAGGTTAGCAATTCTCTCTTTTCCAGCCAGACCCATTCCCTTACTGGTTAGATTAAATTACATTAAGTGCAGGAGCTCAGCAAAAATCATCATTTTAATTAAACACTGCAGCATGTTAACTATTAACCCCTTAAAGACTGAGCCAAATGTACACGTTGTTATCAAAACAAAACGTAAACAAAACCTTGAATTTGCGCTATTTGTCTGTTTAAGCGTGATTCACCTCTTTCATATGATGTGCACCCACACTTATTATACATAATTTTATTCAGGGGAAACAGGGCTTTCATTTAACATCACATATTTAGGTATGAAACATAATTTATTTTGAATAAAATATAAAAAATGGGAGACAATAAGAATTATTTAGATTTTTTTAGTCTTTTGTGACATTTTAACTGTGAATGTTATAATACTGTTCATAGGCGTGCGCACGGGGTGTCCCGGGTGTGCCTGGGCAACCCTAATCCCCGCGGCACGCACTATGGATTGAGTCCTGCAGGAACAGCGTTCCTGCACTTTTCTTTTAGCAGGAACGCTGTTCCTGCAGGCACTCAGCGCCCCAAATGCCCCCTTCCTCCCTGTGTTCCCCCGTCATCCCCCCTCTCTCCATATCAGCCGCGGCGAGGGAGCTGTGTGCTCTCTGCTCCCTCTCACCGCGCGGGCTGTCTGTAGATGCCGGGAGCCGGAATATGACGTCATATTCCGGCTCCCAGCTACAGCAGACAGCCCGCGCGGCGAGAGGGAGCAGAGAGCACACAGCTCCCTCGCCGCGGCTGATATGGAGAGAGGCACCCTCCCCACTGTACCCTAGGGACAAGTCCACACCAGCTCTCCAGGTAAGGAGGCTGGGTGGACATTTTTTTTATTAAAAAAATAATAATTTGTGAGTGTGTGTCTGTGAATGTGTGTGTGTGAATGTGTGTGTGTGTATGTGAATATGTGTGTGTATGTGAGTGTGTGTGTATGTGAGTGTGTGTGTGTCTGTATGTGTGTCTGTGAATGTGTGTGTCTGTGTGTGTATGTGTCAGTGTATGTGTGTCTGAATGTATGTGTGTGCGCCTGTGAATGTGTCTGTGAGTGTGCGTGTGTGTGTACGCATGTATGTATATATGTATGTGTATATATGTGTGTGTGTATATATATATATATATATATATACACACACACATATACATGCGGCATGTGTTTGTGCTTTAGGGTGCACACCCTAATGCAATAGGCTGCGCACGCCTATGATACTGTTTGCTTTTACTGCAATAAAATACACATATTTGTATTTAGTGGTGTCTCACGTGTAAAACAGTAACCCCGATGTACAGATTTGATGGTGTTTTGGGAAGTTACAGGGTCAAATATAGCATGTTACATTTTTCAGTTTTTTTCACATTGAAATTTGCCAGATTGGTTACGTTGCCTTTGAGACCATATGGTAGCCCAGGAATGAGAATTACTCTCATGATGGCATACCATTTGCAAAAGTAAACAACCCAAGGTATTGCAAATGGGGTATGTACAGTCTTTTTTAGTAGCCACTTGGTCACAATCAGTGGCCAAAGTTAGTATTAATATTTGTTTGTGTGTGAAAAATGCAAAAAACTAATTTGAATGCCAATTTTGGCCAGTGTTTGTGACTAAGTGGCTACTAAAAAAAGACTGGACATACCCCATTTGCAATACCTTGGGTTGTCTACTATTGAGGTAATTTTCATTCCTGGGCTACCATACGGTCTCAAAGGTGAATTTCAATGTGAAAAAAACTGAAACGCAAGCCTTGTATTTGACTCTGTAACTTTTGAAAACACAATAAAACCTGTACATGAGTGGTACTGTTATACTCAGGAGACTTCGCTGAACACAAATATTAGTATTTCGAAACAGTAAAACGTACCATAACAATGAAATCATCCGTGTAAGTGAAAAATGCATAAAATGTCACTTTCACTGACAATATCATCGCTGTAATACAATTTACTGTTTTGAAACACTAATATTTGTGTTCAGCAAAGTCTTCCGAGTAAAACAGTACCCCCCATGTACAGGTTTTATGGTGTCTTGGAAAGTTACAGGGTTAAATATAGTGCTAGCAAATTAAATTCCCTGGACTTTCTGCCTGTGTTGTCAGACAGGTCCCGCAAATTGTAATTAATAAAATGACCTAATTATGTAAAATTATTACATAAATATATATGTAGAATTATTACCTCAGGGATCTGTACTTGAACCCATTCTCTTTAATATTTTTATTTGTGATATTTCAGAAGGTCTTGATGGTAACATATGTCTTTTTGCTGATGATACTAAGATATGTAACAGGATTGATGTTCCAGGAGTGATAAGCCAAATGGCAAATGATTTAGGTAAACTAGAAAAATGGTCAGTGTTGTGGCAACTGACATTTAATGTGGATAAATGTAAGATAATGCATCTTGGACATAAAAACCCAAGGGCAGAGGACAGAATAGTTGATAGAGTCCTAACCTCAACATCTGAGGAAAGGGATTTAGGGGTGATTATTTCTGATGACTTAAAGGTAGGCAGACAATGTAATAGAGCAGCAGGAAATGCTAGCAGAATGCTTGGTTGTATAGGGAGAGGCATTAGCAGTAGAAAGAGGGAAGTGCTCATGCCATTGCACAGAACACTGGTGAGACCTCACTTGGAGTATTGTACGCAGTACTGGAGACCGTATCTTCAGAAGGATATTGATACTTTAGAGAGAGTTCAGAGAAGGGCTACTAAATTGGTTCATGGATTGCAGGATAAAACTTACCAGGAAAGGTTAAAGGATCTTAACATGTATAGCTTGGAGGAAAGACGAGACAGGAGAGATATGATAGAAACATTTAAATACATAAAGGGAATCAACACAGTAAAGGAGGAGACCATATTTAAAAGAAGAAAAACTACCACAACAAGAGGACATAGTCTTAAATTAGAGGGGCAAAGGTTTAAAAATAATATCAGGAAGTATTACTTTATTGAGAGGGTAGTGGATGCATGGAATAGCCTTCCAGCTGAAGTGGTAGAGGTTAATAATGTAAAGGATGTTAAGCATGCATGGGATAGGCATAAAGCTATCCTAACTATAAGATAAGGTATTTAGAAAATTGGGCAGACTAGATGGGCCGAATGGTTATCTGCCGTCACATTCTATGTTTCCATGTTTCTATTATATATATATATATATATATATATATATATATATATATATATATATATATATATATATTCAAGTTTGTAGTAAGGTGCACTCACAGGATTTCATCAATAACTTGCTTTTATTCTTAGAAGTGAATTACATGTGTAGAAATATCATCAATCGACGTTTCGACCCATATAGGGTCTTTTTCAAGATCAATCTAACAGTGTACAACAATGCATATATATAGGTAAATGATGATAGTCACTTACCCAAACGGTGTGTGAGAAAAAGCTGCCGCTCAATAATCTGAAACCCGGAAGTGAATCAGTATGCCCACGTGATTGAACGTGATGACGCTAAGCAACGATTCAAAACAAAACCTCCGATGGAATTTACATTCC
Source organism: Pelobates fuscus (assembly GCF_036172605.1). NCBI lineage: Eukaryota > Metazoa > Chordata > Amphibia > Anura > Pelobatidae > Pelobates > Pelobates fuscus. The sequence continues at coordinate 281,551,095 of NC_086319.1, read as the reverse complement.
GCGAACTGCCGCCAGCTCTAGGGGAGATCAAGAAGTGTTCATAAGTGCACAGTGAATGTGTAGTGAATAACAATTATAATTGGCGAAACTTGTCAATATTACCCCATGGAGGAGTGGTAAAGATCATAATATAGTCTGCCAGAGTGGAAAAGAAGAACTGTAAAAAAACCAAACAAAAAAAAACATAAACCAGTGGTGTCACACGTGAAAAAATTATTATAGTGAAAGTGCACTGTTACAAGCAAAGAAAATAAAAAATAATAAATAAAAAATGAATAAATAAAAAATCCCACTATGTCCTTCTCTGACAGGTGTGCTGTATCAAAATCTCAAAGTGATCAAGTTCCTATTCTGTAATGTGTGCTAATATCTACATGTATAGTACAGACAATGTACATATTTTTTTAACAGACAGCAAATGACTAAAACATATAATATTAACTATATCTGTTTTGAAATAAAAATTAACATATCCTACTGCAGAATGGGTAATAATAAACAATATGAAGCCATATTGTAATTATGTTATATAAACTAATAAACAAATCACTCATTACAAAGTTCTATGACTTGAAACATCAAACCAATTTTTAGATAATAATGCTGATGACCAAGAAATTGGACCCTATGTATCCTTAAACTTGTTATATCCTAGGTATATTAACTCTAGTATTTTATACAAAATAATTTTCAAGCAATGAACTATAATTAAGGTGATGTCCGATACTATTGTGGGATATATCAGGACTAAGCATTCAAGAAACATATATATTATGAAACTAATTTAAACCATTAAACGAAGGTAACAAAATTTTTGCTAACAAACTGGAAGACAATACTGATCTGAATATAGGGTGCCAAAATTACTTACATGCTATTTACAAAAACATAGAATATGTATTATATTCATTCAAGCCTCGGGGTGTAACTGTATCTAAAGTAAAAATCCAGTATGCTTCTCTTTGGAGCAATATTTTAGATCTGTCACCCCCACAGGGTAAAGGGGGGACATGATCTATAGCCATGAATTTGAGTGTGGGGAGTCTGTGTGACGCTGCAAGATAGTGTTTGGCTACCGGTTTATCATTTTTTTTATCCCTGAAGGCTGTCATGATGCCAGATCGATGCCCTCGAATGCGGTCTAGTAGGGTGAGGTCTGTTTTCCCTATGTAGGATAATCCACATGGACAGGTTATTAAGTAAATGACGTGATCTGTGGTACACGTGATGTGGTGTGGGATTTTGATTGTTTTCCCACTGTGAGGATGGGCAAAGGAGTTTCCAGAGTTCATATGGCTACAGGTGACGCAGCCGCTACATCTGTAGCATCCAAGTTTCTTATATGTAAAATTTTTCTTATAACTTTGTATAGGATCATTGCGAATTAAAATGTCTCTTAAATTTTTATTTCTTTTGTAGCTGATGGTGGGTTTCTTGTTAAATATAGAAGGTAATTGTTTGTCCGAATCAAGTATGTCCCAGTGCCTTTCTATAGATTTGCGGATTTGTGTAGATCCTGTATGGTAGGTAAGTGGTAAATACATTTTGGGTGTATCAATACTTGATTCCACTTGTGCTCCATTTGTCTCCTGTGTTCATTTCTCAACAGCCCGAATTTTGGCTTTCTTAAGTACTTTTGACTGATAGCCTCTCTCTTGGAATCTAAGGGTAATTTCTTTCAATTGTCTCTCTCGATTCTTCACATCACTGTTGTATCGAAGAACACGCATGTATTGGGATATGGGTAGTGAATCTTTGAAATGCTGTGGATGATAACTGGTACTTGAAAGTAGAGTGTTTCTATCTGTTTTCTTGCGGTGGAGTGTGTACCCAAGTTTATCACCATCTTTATATATAGTGACATCAAGGAAAGGAATTTCTTCCTCACTATGTGTCAGTGTGAACTTAACAGGAAGGTGCCATAGCCGCCCCATCGCAGTTCCAGCAAGTTGTAAGTAGAATAAATCTTCAAACTTGAAATAATTGCAGGTAAGTGCAATGTATAAGAATTCTAAAAGGTACTCTATTGGCGGACCATGGTATTTTTCTGATGTTTCAAGTATTTCTCCAAGGGCTTTTATACTACCTATATGGGGTATAATGGTGTACAGGCTTTGTACGTCCAATGTAGCCAGTGTTATGTTTTCTTGTTCGTCCAAAGAGATCCCTTCCAACCTGTTCAATAGATCTCTGGTGTCACGAATACAAGTAGGTAACTCTTTTACACTATCCTTAATATGAAAATCCACATATTTTTCTATAGGTTCTAACAAGCTCCCTCTGGCTGAAACGATAGGCCTGCCTGTGGGATTGTTGCTATCTTTGTGAATTTTCGGGATAGTGTATAGTACTGGATGTATCGGGTGCTCCACAAACAAATATTTGGATGTTGAAATATCCAAATATCCCATCTGTAATCCCATCGTAATATGATCCATAATCCTCTTTTGAAACTTGATGGTCGGATCAAACGTTAATCTTTGGTAGGTAGTAGTGTCAGACAGTTGTCGCATAATTTCTGTTTTGTATTGATGGTATGCCATTATAACGATGGCTCTGCTGTGTGGTCGAACAAGAGGGGCTAGCCTTTGCTCTCCATGTGCATCAGTGAGTCTTGGTCTCCCATGACCCTGATGCTGGCTCACTGATTGTCCTTTCCTGTACCACTTTTGGAGACAAGACTTGCCATTTTGGAGATGCTCTAAACCAGTTATCTAGTCTTCACTAGAATACTGGCCCTTGTCAAAGTCACTCAGATCTTTGTTCCTGCTTCCAACACATGAAATTCAAGGACTAACTGTTCACTTACTGCCTAATATATTCCTCCCCTTGACATGTGCTATTGTAATGATATAATCAATATTATTCACTTCACCTGTCAGTGGTTTTAATGTTATTACTGACTGATCAACCAATATATATAAAGTAGGAATAGGTCTGCACTCACTGACTTGTTAAAATGTGGATACATGGACATATTGAAGAGTTCTCCAAATTGTGCTTCCCTTAAAGATAGAGGGATAGAAGTACTTTCTAGTATTATGGCTGTGGTTACGCAAATGCTATTCTATATCCTGATACTTCATTACATGAACATATACTGTACTTTCACTAATCTAATTGGCAGCCAAGCCATATCTAAACCAGAATTACCCAATTGTGAGTTTACACCTACCACTTCTGCAAGGGTGAACCTGTGATCAAAGAAGTGTCACATTCAAGGAGGACACATGAGCAAAATGTCAGTTAACTAATTATAGTCTGAATTTTCACAGCAACTGAATTAGAGGTCAATGCAGAAGCCACTAGCTTTCACATTTTGGGTTTCTTTGTTTTATCTATTGTCATCATTCATGCAAAATTAAAGGAGGTTTTCAAATTTATCATTTGAATGTTGTATTATCTGGCTTTGCAATATCTTCTCTGTTCCTTCATTCTGCTTTGTGACAATGAGAAGAAAAAAAGATCAAGAAAACATTCTGCTATACTTTCAAGCTGCATTGTTCCACATTAAATAGAACATTTAATGGGTGGGCTTTGGTGTCCGTGCATAGAAGCTTCCTTTAAAATCTATAAGGAAAAACTCAGGTAATGAGCAGAAAAAAAAGTTAGAAGAAATATAACAACAATAAAAAGCAGCTGTATGTTTTCCTAGGCTTCCTTGATCCTATGTTGTTAAGCTTATCACAAAAGTTGGAAATCACAATGAGAGTGAACACCAGCTCCATGCGTACAGGGAGCCATGATTGTTCTGTATTCAATGGCCATTGTTGATTGGGGATCTGTATGGAGGTATCAGGAATTCTTAAGGCAGACAAAATCTTCAAAAATTAATTGAGCATCCAAGCCCCATTCTCTCTGCATAATGGAAGGAAAAGATAACTCCTCACAGCTTTAGGGCAGACGGTTCTTTTATTAACTGCTTAAATTAATAAAAGTGCAAGTTGGGCTTTTTTCATCACTCTGAAAAATCTGCAACTTTCTGTCTGTGTTATCAGCTTTAGACAAGTTATATGGAGCTGATCATGTTAAAGTAATGATGTAAAAACATAAAAAAGGTCTTACCAATATCTGTATTCTTTGTTTTGATACATGTTTTATTTTAATTAAAATAGATTACAGTACTCATATACCAAGGACAAAAAAAGTCTGGTTCTCTTCTATGTTGTCTGTGGGTGCACTAAAGGGAAGTTATAACTTCTTATTACTACTAAATACCAGAGAGTATACACTGAAAAAAGTCAAGATTTTATTACCATATGACATATGCTTTCTTTTATAATCTGTAGGTAATGTTAATCTTGATTAAACTCATCAGATGTCATGCAAGAGGTCATCTTTAGTGATGTCGCGAACACAAAATTTTCGGTTCGCGAACGGCGGACGCGAACTTCCGCAAACGTTCGCGAACCGGCGAACCGCCATTGGCTTCAATGGGCAGGCGAATTTTAAAACCCACAGGGACTCTTTCTGGCCACAAAAGTGATGGGAAAGTTGTTTCAAGGGGACTAACACCTGGACTGTGGCATGCCGGAAGGGGATCCATGGCAAAACTCCCATGGAAAATTACACAGTTGATGCAGAGTCTGGTTTTAATCCATAAAGGGCATAAATCACCTAACATTCCTAAATAACAATGGATATGGATTGACACCTGACATATGACATATTGACACCTTTACATATGGATTGACACCTTGACATATGGATTGACACCTGTCCTCAGAGACCCTGATACACACTGACACAGAGCAGAATAGGGACTGTTCCCCCTACATAGGGTAACTTGGCAGATATGGATTGACACCTATCCTATGGATTCCTGATACACACTGACACAGAGCAGAATAGGGAATGTTCCCCCTACATAGGGTAACTTGGCAGATATGGATTGACACCTATCCTATGGATCCCTGATACACACTGACACAGAGCAGAATAGGGAATGTTCCCCCTACATAGGGTAACTTGGCAGATATGGATTGACACCTATCCTATGGATCCCTGATACACACTGACACAGAGCAGAATAGGGACTGTTCCCCATACAAAGGGTCACTTGGCAGATATGGATTGACACCTGTCCTCAGGGACCCTGATACACACTGACACAGAGCAGAATATGGACTGTTCCCCCTACATAGGGTCACTTGGCAGGGATGGATTGACACCTGTCCTCAGGGACCCTGATACACACTGACACAGGGCAGAATAGAGTCTGTTCCCCGTCCTCAGAGCCCATGATACACACTGACACAGAGCAGAATAGGGACTGTTCCACTTGGCAGATATGGATTGACACTGTCCACAAGGACAAGCTGCAGGCTTCCTGGCAGGGCCCATACAAGGTGGTAGAGAAGGTTTGTGCTACCACCTTTGTGATCGGTGCGGTCACAGGCATGGGAGGCAAGCGCATGCTACATGTGAACATGCTCAAGCCATACTACGAAGAGGTAACCGCGATCTGTGCACTTGCCACTGAAGATTATGATAATTTGCCACTCCCAGATCTCCTAGACCAAGAGGGCCAGAGCGGAGACCTGGGAGAAGTACAGTTAGGAGAACGGTTAGACCCCCAGGAGCGAACCCAGGTCCAAAGACTAATCCAGGACAAGGGGGCCACGTCTTCCAACCTACCTGGGTACACTTCGTTAACCACTCACAAAGTTGAAACCCAAGACCAGACCCCCCTTCCCCAAACCGCCTATCGCATACCCGAAGCAGTTAAAGAAAATATGCGGAAAGAAATTGAGGAAATGATGCAGTTAGTGGTGATAGAACACTCTGACAGCCCCTGGGCCTCCCCGGTAGTACTAGTACCGAAACGGGACGGCACGACCCGTTTCTGTGTAGACTACCGGAGGCTAAACGATAAAACAACCTCAGACGCCTACCCTATGCCCTGGATAGACGAGCTCCTAGACAAAATGGCCAGAGGCCAGTACCTCACCACAATAGATCTGTGCAAGGGGTACTGGCAAATTCCATTAGCCGAGGACGCCATCCACAAGTCGGCATTTGTCACCCCGTTTGGCCTGTATCAGTTTAAGGTCATGCCATTCGGGATGAAGAATGCCCCGGCTAACTTTCAGAGGATGGTAGATCGGCTACTGGATGGGTTTCAGGAGTATGCCTGCTTGGATGATATAGCCATTTTTAGCTGCTCCTGGATTGAACACCTGACCCACATAGGAGCCGTACTAGACCGGATTAGTTAGGCCGGACTGACCCTAAAGCCCAGTAAGTGCCATATAGGAATGGCAGAAGTTCAATACTTAGGGCACAGAGTTGGGAGCCTGCTACAGAAACCAGAACCCGCTAAAATAGAGGCAGTCACCAAGTGGTGGCCAACCCCCCGCACTAAAACCCAGGTCCTCGCATTCCTGGGTACCACAGGGTACTACAGGAAATTTGTAGCTAATTACAGCACCCTAGCTAAACCTCTCACGGATCTAAGACATAAAAACCTCCCCAAGATAGTAATATGGGCCCCAGAGTGTGAACAGGCCTTCCAACAGTTCAAGACGGCGCTCATTAAATCACCTGTACTTTCTGCTTCTGATCCAACTAAACGCTTTCTCGTCCATACAGACGCTTCTATGTTTGGATTGGGAGCAGTACTGAGCCAAGTCGGAGCAGATGGCGGCGAGCAACCCGGGGCTTATCTAAGCCGGAAACATTTGCTCAGGGAAGTAGATACACTGCCATTGAAAAGGAGTGCCTGGCGGTGGTGTGGGCCCTCAAAAAGCTGCAACCTTACTTGTATGGACAACCGTTTACCTTACTCACAGATCACAACCCGTTGGTGTGGCTGAACAGGGTGTCAGGAGACAATGCCAGGTTGTTGCGCTGGAGTTTGGCACTACAGCCTTTTGACTTTACAATTCACTATCGCCCTGGGAAGCAAAATGGCAATGCTGACGGGTTATCCAGACAAACAGACCTTGAACAGTGATATGTGAGTACTCCCCAAGCCGATTCTGGCCTGCTTCAGGACGTCCTGTAGCCTGGGTACTTATGCACAAAACATTGTACGATCAAATTACACACATGTGCCATGCACGGCACATGTGTCAACTTGCCCAAATTCAATGCCACCAACAGATTTCTTCCGTTGTCACAAACCACTTTGACGATCTCCAGTTGGTGCGGAGTCAGCCACTTTTCCACCTGTGCATTCAGGACGGACAGGAGTGCTGGTCTGGTGTGACTTTCTGCTTTCAAGCAAGTCAAACCCGAGACGGCGTGACACTGCCGTATCCGGGATGTGGAATAGTACCTGGGGAGCGCCGTTGATGTGGAGCAAGACGCAGCAGCAGAAGAGGACTCAGCCGAGGAGGTTATGGAAGAGGATGGAGTAGGAGGAGTAGAGGAGGTGGCAGCAGGCCTCCCTGAAAGTGGTGGCGGTGTCACCAACTCCTCTGCAGAGCCACGCATTTCATGCTTGGCAGCCGTCAGCAGGTTTACCCAATGCGCAGTGTAGGTGATATACCTGCCCTGACAATGCTTTGCAGACCAGGTATCAGTGGTCAGATGGACCCTTGCCCCAACACTGTGTGCCAGACATGCCATTAGTTCCTTTTGCACAATCGAGTACAGGCCTTTTGTGCAAAGAAATTTCGTCCAGGTACCTTCCACTGCGGTGTCCCAATAGCTACAAATTTTTGGAACGCCTCAGACTCCACCAGCTTGTATGGTAAAAGCTGGCAGGCTAATAGTTCAGACAAGCCAGCTGTCAGACGCTGGGCAAGGGGGTGACTTTGGCTTCTTACTGTTAGGATCATCATTGGGTTTTACACAATATTGTGTATTTGGGTCTGGCTGGGATCGAACCTGAGTTGCCTGCATCCCAATCAGGATCCTTACATTGGGCTCCACACATCTTTGACTGTTTCTACATGTCCTTGGTATCCTGTAGCCTGAGCCTGTTTGCCTGGGATTTGCACACCTGTTCCTGGTTCCATGATCATTGCTTGAGACTCCCTATTTAAACCTCGCAAGTCTGGTCCTCGTTGTCAGATCGTGTTTCCTGTTCCGTTTGGTTTCACTGCTGTTTATCTGACCCCTGGTTTTGATCTCCTGCTCGTCTACTGTTTTCGCCTGATTGCCGCCAGCCCTGACTTCTGATTCGGTTACCGACTACTCTTCTGGATTTCCCTTGTCTGTACTGCGTTCCAGGAAGCACTGGTTATTTCAGCCCCAGTGCACTGTGTCACACCCTTGAGGATTTCTGTCCTGAGTCCTCTCGGTCTGTGCCGAATTGCAAAGGGTGCCTTAACTCTGCCTGCCGGACTCCCACTCCAGGTAAGATCCCCGACAGTACGATCTGACCAAATGGAGTCTGCAGAGTTGAGGATTACCGTTGCAGTCTTGACCCAGCAAGTTTCCCAGCTCACCCAGGCTTTGCAGGGCTTACAGCAGGAGCTGGCTTCCCTTAAAGGGAGAGTAACCTATGACTCTGGACTATCTGAACCGCTGGTTGCTCTAACTGAGAAATTTTCTGGGATCCGGTCTAAGTTTGACACCTTCAAGGTTGACTGCGAGATCCTGTTCTCCTTGAGACCACTTACCTATGCCACAGATGCCATTAAAGTGAGGACAGCAATTACCTTATTGTCGGGGCACCTTAAGATTTGGGCCCACCAATTGTTACTCACCAAAAGCCCAGTCCTGGATTCCTGGGAGTCCTTTATTCGGTCCTTGGGGCTACAATGCAACAAGACACAAAAGTCCTATGTACAGAGAACACCTACTGTTGCTTCCCATATATTGCAACCCGGACTGGAAATGGTTTACACTACTCCTTTCACTCGGACTGATGTTACTACTAACCCTACCACTCCCAAGTCTCCTGAAATGCCTGAAACATCCTATACATCTGGCAGCGAGGCGGAAGAACCCATGGAGATTGGACTGGTTAGGTGTCGTCAGTCATCTCAAGAAAGGGCAAGAAGGGTGGCGCATGGACTGTGTTTTTACTGTGGGGAGAGAGGGCATTTAATCTCCTTTTGTCCCATTCGTCCTTCTAGGCCTCGGGTTCTCCGTCTGGGTACTACTCCGGCATATCCTATGAGACCTGTCTGCCAACATGCTGCCTGTCCTTGCTTGACCACTTTGAACAATCCTCCGTCTTCTACAGTTGTTGCTCCTGAGGATGTGCTGGAATCAGTTACGAAAGAACCTGAGATCGCTATTTCCACTAAGGAGTCTGCTTCTAGGAAGGCAAGCACCACAACCACTACAAGTCCTATCAAGGAAGTCCCTCCTGCTGGTTGTACCTATGCCTCTAATGGGACTCTAGTCCGGAAGGAGCACTTGGAAGTTTTTGAAAAGGCCCTAAGAGCTATGACCTCCACTCCTACAGGTACTACTAAAACCAAGAAAACTAAAAAGTAACCTCCTGGGTCGTACTTGCCTTCCTCTTCTCGCCTATGGCGTCTTTGAAGGGGGGGTAATGTTAGGATCATCATTGGGTTTTACACAATATTGTGTATTTGGGTCTGGCTGGGATCGAACCTGAGTTGCCTGCATCCCAGTCAGGATCCTTACATTGGGCTCCACGCATCTTTGGCTGTTTCTACATGTCCTTGGTATCCTGTAGCCTGAGCCTGTTTGCCTGGGATTTGCACACCTGTTCCTGGTTCCATGATCATTGCTTGAGACTCCCTATTTAAACCTCGCAAGTCTGGTCCTCGTTGTCAGATCGTGTTTCCTGTTCCGTTTGGTTTCACTGCTGTTTATCTGACCCCTGGTTTTGATCTCCTGCTCGTCTACTGTTTTTGCCTGATTACCGCCAGCCCTGACTTCTGATTCGGTTACCGACTACTCTTCTGGATTTCCCTTGTCTGTACTGCGTTCCAGGAAGCACTGGTTATTTCAGCCCCAGTGCACTGTGTCACACCCTTGGGGATTTCTGTCCTGAGTCCTCTCGGTCTGTGCCGAATTGCAAAGGGTGCCTTAACTCTGCCTGCCGGACTCCCACTCCAGGTAAGATCCCTGACACTTACGCTCAAACATGTCCTTGACAGACACCTGACTGTGGGCAGATGAGCGGGAACTGCTCAAGGCGAGAGACGGAGTGGCGGATGGTTGAGAGGGGGCAAGGAGGACAGCAGTGGTTGACATGGCTGAAGATGCTGGACCAGGAGGAGGATGGCGGCTTTGAGTTTGTGTGCTGCTTGTACTCATGTGTTGATCCCATAGGCGTTTGTGATGTGCGATCATGTGCCTACGCAAAGCAGTTGTACCAAGGTGGGTGTTGGACTTCCCACGACTCAGTTTCTTTTGGCACAGGTTGCAAATGGCATCGCTGTTGTCAGAGGCAGACACACAAAAAAAAATGCCACACTGCTGAGCTCTGCAATGACGGCATTCTGGTGGTGGACACAGCATGCGTTGATTGGCGTGCTGTCGGGCTGACCCCGGGTGCCGATGCATGCTGTCTGACTGTGCCACTAGCTCCTTGCGACGACCCCCCCCTGCTTCCAACACGTCTCCTCCTCCTTTCTGTCTCCCCATCTGAACTTTCGCCCTGCTCTTCTTCTTGCCGAGCGGGCACCCACGTGACATCCATGGACGCTCTGCAATGACGGCATTCTGGTGGTGGACACAGCATTTTTTTTTGGATTAGTGGTACTATGCGTGCAAGCTACTGTGCGACCAGATATGAGTGGCACTGTGCAGTGGCAGAGGTTGGCAGAGTACACGCTGTAGGCCTGACACACCCGCTTGAAGACAACTAACTGCTATTCAATCTATAACAGTGAAAAAAAATAATTTGTTTTTGAATCCACGCTATTGTGACACCAGATATGAGTGGCAAAGTGCACTTGCAGAGGTTGGCAGAGTACACGCTGAAGGCCTGACACCCGCTTTAAGGACACTGACTGCTATTAGCTTACAGTGAAAAACTTTTTTTCTTTTTAAAGGCACGCTATAGAGACACCAGATATGAGTGGCAAAGTGCACTTGCAGAGGTTGGCAGAGTACATGCTGAAGGCCTGACACCCAGACGCTTTCAGACAACTAACTGCTATTAGCTTACAGTGAAAAACTTTTTTTCTTTTTAAAGGCACGCTACTGTGACACCAGATATGAGTGGCAAAGTACACTGGCAGAGGTTGGCAGAGTACACGCTGAAGGCCTGACACCCGCTTTAAGGACACTGACTGCTATTAGCTTACAGTGAAAACTTTTTTTCTTTTTAAAGGCACGCTATAGAGACACCAGATATGAGTGGCAAAGTACACTGGCAGAGGTTGGCAGAGTACACGCTGAAGGCCTGACACCCAGACGCTTGCAGACAACTAACTGCTATTAGCTTACAGTGAAAAACGTTTTCCTTTTTAAAGGCACGCTATTGTGACACCAGATATGAGTGGCAAAGTGCACTTGCAGAGGTTGGCAGAGTACACGCAGAAGGCCTGACACCCGCTTTAAGGACACTGACGGCTATTAGCTTACAGTGAAAACTTTTTTCTTTTTAAAGGCACGCTATAGAGACACCAGATATGAGTGGCAAAGTACACTGGCAGAGATTGGCAGAGTACACGCTGAAGGCCTGACACCCAGACGCTTGCAGACAACTGTATACAAAGGGTAGAGGGGAAATCGCTGTCTATACCTATAAAAGAGAAATTAACAGTACATAGTGAAGATCGTTATAAGCATGTATCAAGACACGCTAACAGGTACACTCACAAGATGTCAGGAGTTATGCGCATTCAGAACATCACCCCTGTTGACAGAGGGGGAATATGCAACAACGGGACTGCTGAATGTTATCGGTCCACAGATCCGGAAACCACAGAAGAGCAGGAACAAGTAGTATGATTTAGAAAATTTATTTGGTAAAATAAGGCACTGGTCCAACGCGTTTCGTTCGGTTAGAACTTCATCAGGGACCTCTTAGTAAAAAATATAAATAATCTTCATACAAAACAAATTCCCGCTATACCCTCCCTCTTCCCACAGTCTCACTTTATAGGAGAACCCTTCTTCCTATTGGTGGTGTAGTGGGTGTGTTCCGGATCAATCCTGCCGTGTATCAGCTGTTCGTTCTTGAATTTCCCGCTTTCAGGTAATTTCAACGTCGCCCGGAAGTGATGTAAGCGCTTCACCCGGCACTTCCGTGCGTTCCAGCATACCCGGAAGTGATGTCGACGTTTCACCCAGCGCTTGCGTGCGTTCCAACAGTATCCTTGCGTCTAGGGGGTATTGGTTTCCGTAAATACATATAGTCCGTCTTGCGCATGCGTGGTAAACGGATCTCAATACTTATGGAAATTCTCAAAAACTTAAAACCATTAGTATGCATCACTAAAAACAAAACATAACGTCAGTAAAAAGACCTAAATAGGTCAGTACAAGAGACCTTATACGGGATCCCATAAAATGGAATCATCAAACATCAGATGTCATTTATTCAGAGGTACTCTTCACATTTAAATCAATTCATAATTAATATCATACAACAATTCATATATACAAAATATAAAAGACTCCATATTCTCCAATAGTCAACAATATCTATGTTATCAAAATATATATACAATATCAGAGGAAGCAAACTAAATCTATGTCTACATTTAAACCTTTCGGTTCCAATGTTTGTAGACGGTGAATCCAATAAGTCTCTTTTTGACATAATTTCTTGAGCCTGTCACCCCCTCTCCAATGGGGGGGAACATACTCAATACCCCTACATATGAATTTTTTTAAATCAAACAGGGGACATGATTGACAATGTATTGGGACTGAGTGGGTAGTGAGACCCTTTTTTATATTGTTAAGATGTTCCATAATTCTCACTTTTAATAATCTTTTAGTACGTCCCACATATTGCTTACCGCACGGGCACTGTAGGTTGCGCACGGGCTTGCAGACAACTAACTGCTATTCAATCTATAACAGTGAAAAATAAAATCTGTTTTTAAATGCAAGCTTAAGCTATTGTGACACCAGATATGAGTGACACAGAAGCTGGCAGGCAGGCAACTGCAATTACATTACACAGAAAAAAAAAAGCAGACTGATGTTCTAGCCCTAAAAAGGGCTTTTTGGGGTGCTGTCCTTCAGGACTGTAGTGGACACTGAATACCCTAGCCTAGCTATCAATTTCCCTATCAAATGAGCAGCAGCTACACTTTCCCTCCTCTCACTAAGCATGCAGCTTCAGAATGAATCTAAAATTGATGCTGTACAGGAGGTGGGAGGGTCTGGAAGGGAGGGTCTGCTGCTAATTTGCTGGAATGTGTCTGCTGATCGTGAGGCACAGGGTCAAAGTTTACTCAATGATGACTAATAGGGGGCGGATCGAACCGTGCATGTGTTCGCCCGCCGTGGCGAACGCGAACACGCTATGTTCGCCAGGAACTATTCGCCAGCGAACAGTTCGGTACGTCACTAGTCATCTTGTCACGTAGTTACTGTTTTGTATTACAAAAGTTCTCTTGAATCAGGGCATTGATAATAACAACATTGGTCTCACATCTTTATAGCACAAAGCATGATGCAGGATTTTAAAATATTTTTAAAGGGACTTTCTTAGTTCAAAACAACTTTATCATAATTAGACTTGGGCATTTCAGAACTTTTCGTTTCGTACGAATGTATTCGTACGAAAAATAAAGTAGTTTAGTCAGAACCGAAATTCGTCAATTCTTTCATTCGTTTTCGTACGATATTCGTTAGTATTTTCGTTTCGGATAAACTCGTTCGTTCATTCGGCTTGTTCATTTAATTGAACCAAATGAATTCATTCATATTCATAACACTATGTTCCCTAATCCCTAAATACCGAATAGCTTCAACCGAACTCAGTAAAACCATTCGTTTCAAATGTTGAACATTTCTCTAACAACATGGCATTGAATGCTGTATTTCGTAATTTCGTTTAATTTACGCCTAAAACTCCCGAATGTTCAAATGTACGAACGCTGCCATTCGCATGAAAATGAATTGGCTCTATTAGTAAACTACCGAACACCACTTACTATAGTCATTCGCATGGCGAATGACATTGCAAATGCAATGCATTGCTTTGCTTTTGCTTAGTTTTTCTTTTCAACGTGTATTTTATTGAGATTTTCAGTAGGGGGGTACAGAAGGGAAGAAGGAGGAAAAAAGGGGAACATACATTTCTCTAACAACATGGCATTGAATGCTGTAGTGTATTTCGTAATTTCGTTTAATTTACGCCTAAAACTCCCGAATGTTCAAATGTACGAACGCTGCCATTCGCATGAAAATGAATTGGCTCTATTAGTAAACTACCGAACACCACTTACTATAGTCATTCGCATGGCGAATGACATTGCAAATGCAATGCATTGCTTTGCTTTTGCTTAGTTTTTCTTTTCAACGTGTATTTTATTGAGATTTTCAGTAGGGGGGTACAGAAGGGAAGAAGGAGGAAAAAAGGGGAACATACATCAAATATATAATCCAGTACAGCATATACATCCAGTGTGATTGCGCAAGGAAACATATTCACAAAAACATAAGTTTACGGCTTTAGGTTCACAAGATCCTACCCTGTCAACTTTGTAATGGTTACAGATTATAGATTAGTTACACAACATGAGTGACTGACTACATATATATACCATGGAGGACACCATAGACATTTAGATGATCAGAGGATTATGTGGTTAGGTGGTGAGATGGGTGGACGAAGATTAGTAAAATTTTTGGAAGCGTTATGCGTTCAGGAAATAGAGACCGGTAACGGCCGGGGATGATATTCTGGTGTTTGCCGTCATCAACACTACGGCATATACTGAGTTAAGTTACTGAATTAAGCTCTACTAACTCTGTGTCGTTGGTTATATTATATTCTTTCAATATTGATTGTTAATGATTGTTAATAACCTGCATCAGTAATGCTTCATTGCTTAGCATAGGGATACCTACATCTTACTGTGTCAATAGGTCATCTAGTTCAACTATAGGGGTGTACTGTCTAGTGTCTAGGTTTTTTTTGGCTTCAGACATGAGTCATGCTTCCCTGACAGGTGGTACTGGCAACACAGTATCATTTTAGCAGAGAGTGGGAAAGTAGGAGCCAATTAAATGGGCTTTTACATACTGCCAGACAAAACTGTAAAAAATAAAAGTATCAACTTCAATGCAAAATCTATCCAGATTTTCTATAGGCCAGCCATTCAGCCATTTTGGAGCTCAGCCAGCCCACTACCCTGTGTCAGCCATTTTAGTCATTTTTATTGGGACCTTGCCAGAAGTGGTCATGTCCTCCTCCAGCTCCTCTAGTGATTCAGCTATGGATATAGTGGAGGGGGGCATTGGCCCTTCTGGCCAAGATCAAGGAGAAGCAAGTGGGAGAAGCAAGAAGAAGCAGAGAGAGCCAAGGATTTTAAAAGTAGCATGTCCTGGGAGGAAGAGTAAATATGCTCACAGCTTTGGTGCAGAGGAGAATAAAGTACTGGTAAACAAGCTTTGCCAGTACTACCAATGTATATTTGGGGGAGCAGCCAAAAATACTTCTAGAGCAAGAAAAAACAAAATGTGGAGGAAGATTGCGGCATCGGTGAACACTGTTGGAGGGAACAACCGCACCCAGGAGGTGGTGAAGAAACGGTAAGTGCACTTATATTCCTAAAAATAATTTTCTTTATGCCATG
Organism: Pelobates fuscus; assembly: GCF_036172605.1. Lineage (NCBI taxonomy): Eukaryota > Metazoa > Chordata > Amphibia > Anura > Pelobatidae > Pelobates > Pelobates fuscus. The sequence goes on along the minus strand of NC_086319.1, from coordinate 281,535,454 downwards.
TTTTTTAAAACTTTTTTTTTCCTCCATGTGCTTTTGCTACACCCCCACCCCCACCAGTGGCAGCTATGCTTTTAAGTCTTTTAAAAGTGAGGGTTGGGTCACTTAAGCACATAGAGGGAAAAAAACATGAAAATGTTAGTACTCAGTCAGTGCAGGGATAATGGGAATGGTAGTACTTAGTCAGTGCAGGGATAATGGGAATGGTAGTACTTAAGTCAGTGCAGGGATAATGAGAATGACAGCACACAAAGTACTACCATTCTCATTATCCCTGCACTGACAGTCAGACTCAGCATACATCAAACATAAACCCTTCCAAAAATCAGCCAAATCCCCCCAGTGGATCAAAAGTTAGCTGGAAGTCCTTTATGACCGACCGCAAGCACAATTTCCTGCCCAAAACAGTTCCATAGATTTGGGCTGTGCGGTCGGTCAATTTCATGCGAAAAAACGACTAAGTCCCATTTCGAACGGGACTTAGTCTCTGGAGCTGCAAGTTCCGTATGGGAGAAGGTAAGGGTCAGCGGTGTTCGGCAGAATGTGTAGCCGATTTTAGTTCCACAGAATCTTTAGCATACACCGCTGACCGCATTTGAGGAAACCAAGATGGCCGCCGCCACGTGCAATTAACCGGCAGTAACCTCACAGCCTGGGAGGTAAATTGCCTGCACACTTTAACTTCTGGGTGGTCTGCCTGTGTGGTACTTGGTTCAGTAAGCCCTATTTACTGAACCAAGTGGGAGAAAGCCAGGGGCAAGTTATTTTACAGGTCTGGGGACATAGTCTTAAAGGGACATTGTTCAGCAAAGTCACAATATGTCCCCCAGACGGTTCTTAAAGGGCCATACACACCCAATAAAAGTCCATAAGTTTTCAGGGGCACAATCTTCCAGGGGCCATAGTCATGAGGAAGGAGGCTGGCAAATAGGCTTCTACACAATCCAGGGAAGCAGGGCAATTTATCATTTAAAGGGCCAGTTACAAATAGCAATTTGTAACAGTATGACTTAGTGCAGGGATAATGAGAATGACAGCACACAAAGTACTAACATTCTCATTATCCCTGCACTGACAGTCAGTGCAGGGATAATGAAAATGGTAGTACTCACTCAGTCAGTGCAGGGATAATGGGAATGGTAGTACTTAGTCAGTGCAGGGATAATGAGAATTACAGCACACAAAGTACTACCATTCTCATTATCCCTGCACTGACTGCGTTCTGTCATTCTCATTTATTCCTGCACTGACTGTCAGTGCAGGGATAATGAGGATGGTAGTACTCAGTCAGTGCAGGGATAATGAGGATGGTAGTACTCAGTCAGTGCAGGGATAATGAGAATGGTAGTACTCAGTCAGTGTAGGGATAATGAGAATGGTAGTACTCAGTCAGTGTAGGGATAATGAGAATGGTAGTACTTTGTGTGCTGCCATTCTCATTATCCCTGCACTGACTAAGTACTACCATTCCCATTATCCCTGCACTGACTGCGTTCTGTCATTCTCATTTATTCCTGCACTGACTGTCAGTGCAGGGATAATGAGGATGGTAGTACTTAGTCAGTGCAGGGATAATGAGAATTGCAGCACACAAAGTACTAACATTCTCATTATCCCTGCACTGACTAAGTACTACCATTATCATTATCCCTGCACTGACCAAGTACTACCATTCTCATTATCCCTGCACTGACAGTCAGTGCATGGATAATGAAAATGGTAGTACTCAGTCAGTGCAGGGATAATGAGAATGACAGCACACAAAGTACTACCATTCAGATATAGCAATCGGATGGGTGTACTGTGCATGCGCGCGACACATCCATCAGACATCCACAAGAGGTGGAGTTAACCCCTAAAGATAATTATTGCAGTTGCAATAATTGGGACACTGAACCCAGACCACTTCAATGTGCAGAATTGTTCTGGGTGCCTATAGTATCCCTTTAAACATGTCGGTATACATATATATAGAAACATATTAAAGTAATTAATCAATCACACATGTCATTGCAGTTACTACGACATCAGGCGGATGGTGAAGAGGAAGGTGAAGGCAGCAGCCGCCTCCAGGAAGACAGGAGGTGGTTCACAAGACAAAGAACCGAACCTGCTGCCCTATGAAGAGGAGCTCCTGCAGTTCCTGGGAAGAGACAACATCCTTGGGATTGAGGGGACAACTGGCACTGAAACATCTGAAGGTATGTTGTTAAAGGACCACTATAGTGCCAATAAAAGAAACTCGTTTTCCTGGCACTATAGGGTAATTAGGTCCCCCCCACTCTCGTGGTGCCCTTCCCACTTCACCCACTTACCTTTCTCCAGCACCGGGCTCCCTCGGCGCTGGGGAACACTCCTCTCTCTGCCGACGTCAGCTCCGAATGCGCAGCAAGAGCCGTGCACGCATTCAAACCGCCCACAGGAAAGCATTACTCAATGCTATCCTATGGACTTCCAGCATCTTCTCACTGTAATTTTCACAGTGAGAATCGCAGAAACGCCTCTAGTGGCTGTCAGTGAGACAGGCACTAGAGGCTGGATTAACCCTCAGTGAAACAGCAGTTTCTCTAGAACTGCTATGTTTTCAGCTGCAGGCTTTAAACTAGAGGGACCTGGCATCCAGACCACTTCATTGAGCTGAAGTGGTCTGGGTGCCTATAGTGCTCCTTTAAATTCATATTTGTCAGTCAAAATGTACATATATCAGTTTTCTTGTGTTAACCCTCCAATTTGTGTTTTCTATGCCATCAGTGCAAGCCCCTCAATCCCCTGAAGAGGCACCAGGAACTGCAGGAGATGTGGTCTCCATGGAGAGCAGGGCAGCAGGTTCACCTCCTGTCTCCCTGGAAATGCGCCTGGCTTCACTTTCCTCTGGTAAGTATTTGCATAGCATTGTAAGATGAATGTTATATATGTGTGTGTGTGTGCGTGCATTTAAACATACACACACACGTATGATTTTACTGTATATGAAGTTAATTTATCACATACATGTATTTCAGACCATCCGCAACTTGTCGATGTTCCTTCACCACGTATGAGTGTGGTTTCCCTCCAACAGCCGGCCACTGGTGTCCAGGAACAGGGATCCACTGCTGAGCGTAAGTAAAAAATGCTTTAACTGTACACATTTTCTTTACATGCATACTAGTTTATGTAACAATCAGGGCCGGGTCGACCGCTAGGCAAACTAGCCGTCTACCTAGGGCGCACTGGCCAGGGGGCTCAATGTCTGGGTGACCAGCAGGGGTGGGGGGGCGCACATCGCTCCTCTCCTTCTGTTAACTTTATGTACTGTGGCTGAGTGTACCACGTGGATGATCTTCTGTACCATCTACTTGGCCTCTCAACGCATTTCTTTGTGCCCACCTCCCTTTCCTTCTAATCTCACTACATGTATCGTGTCCGAGTGTCCCCAGGTAGAGAATCTCCTGTTTCTTTTGCATGACAGGAAGCTGATTGTTGCACTCAACTTCCTGTCATGCAGAAGAAACAGGAGATTCTCTACCTGGGGACGCTCGGACACGATACATGTAGTGAGATTCGAAGGAAAGGGAGGTGGGCACAAAGAAATGCGTTGAGAGGCCACAAATAGACTGAAAAAGGGCTAGGGGGGACAAAGATGCATAACTATACATAGACATAATATTAAATTAATAGCATGACTGCATATATCTTATTTCCAAGTTTAAATAATATTGTTGTACAGATAATAGTAAGCATTGCAACATATGACACATGCTAACAATGTTCTTTCTCTGTTTTCCCTTATAGGTTCTGATGGTACTCTCCCCCTGCAAGAGGAGGGTACCATTACCCTAACAGCAGTGGATCCTGATTCAGAGACATCAGTGGCCGAAGAACAGTTGCCGCAACTTCCTCCAACGATGGCTGCGCTGTATGCGACGAGCCCGGCTCGTCAAGCTGAACCGGACACGTCCATACAGCAGGATAGGGAATATCTGCGAGAACTTTTGCAGAATGTGGTAACCGAGGTACGCTCCATGTCAAGCATTTTGAATGAGGGCGTTAGGCAATTTACATCAGCAATGGTTTGCTTGCAGCAAAATGGTCAGCGCTTCATGGAAATGAGGGAGGAAGAGTGCATTTTAATGCGCGCGCAAGCTGCCCATAATTTGGGCATAACCCTTGCTGATGTAGATAGCCTAGTTCGTGAACAACGTGCGCAGGGTCTTCCCAGAAGGGATGATGATGATGAATAGATATCTGCGGGAATAATGCACTCAGATGTTTATTTCTCATTATCATCCACAATGTGAACACAACTGACGCTGTTCATTATAGGTTGTTATATTCTCAATTTTCTCCTGGTTTTCCCTATCCTTCCCCTGAATATACATTGGTTATTCTCCTCTGCACTATATCCTCCCAGGACTGCTCCTAACAACCTGGGCTTTCTCTGCTTCGTTGCTTCTCCCACTTGCTTTTCTAATAAAAAAAAATATTAGATTACAACTTCTGACTCCTCTTTTCTTTAATGGTGTGTGTGTGTGGGTGTATATATATATATATATATATCAAAAGGTAGTAAAGGGAGCACACTAGGTCTTGTAAATTGTGCAAAAAGTATTTATTGCATTCAAAAGGAATACAACGCTGTGGTACAGCAAATCAACGTTTCGACCCTGCTGGGTCTTTATCAAGATCACAGTGCAAAACATAAAATACTGACAATTTATACATAAACATATGTGGAACTTACCAATTAGGATGATCGGACAGCCTGTAGACTGAAACCCGGAAGTGAGGAACCACCACGTGATAGTGTGCGTATGACGTGTTACGTATTGCGTAGATAGCGTAGTTGCTAGGTGTTTACGTCAAAAGAGTGAAAATTGTGTTACATGTTACGTAAATGGCGTGGTCACCGAGTAACTACGTCCAAGAGTTAAAAACAAACGCCCGGACAGGGCAAATTGAAAATACAGAGGCTACAACAGCCTGCCAGATTGTATACATGAAGCCCTTAAGCCCCTTTCATGAGAATCCCCTAATGTGCATCAATGTGTGTATTAAGATAAAGTGCCGTGAATAAGTGAAAAAAGTACATAGAAAAACTTAAAGTGCGTAAACTGTGTACAAATCTACACATAAGAGGTTAGGAGCGGGGCTGGACCATATGGCAAACAATAAAATAGTAAGTATTATTGTATCATCTACCCCTATGAGGTATGTTGGCTTTCTACTAGCTGCCCCAGAAGGGGTATATGAATTAGTCTTAGTTGCTATGCCAAACTGCAGGTATTGAGCTGGGGAAAAGGTGGATAACTAGATATTAGTCTAATCATATATATACACGGATAGAGATATATCTACATAAAAAATTGATCAATAAAGAAATTGGTACATAAACAAATTAATGAATAAATTTATATCTGATCCTCTCCCTGACTATCTAAACTGGCCCACTGCGTTAGGGGCGTGTATTGCCTATACACATAAGTCTCCATTAATAAATATATATAACTAATGAGAATCAAGTTCTACTAATTAAGGTGTTGGTGGCAAGAGGAAAATTGGGTGCGATCTTTTCTTTATGGACTAATAGGTAGTTCCATATAATGAGGAGTGGGTAATATCGCTTGTTTTAACAAGTGGGCACTGTACTATAAGGTTGCAGCGATGATTTTTATCGTACTGTATACTATAATGTGTAAACATAATATAGATTATAGCAATGAAGGTTCTGTTTCAAAGGAACATAGACAATGCAAGGTGTTCATTCAGTCCATTCGGAGTCACTGTGTTAAGATGATGAATCCAGTAGGCCTCGCGTTGTAGAAGTAGCTTGGATCTGTCACCTCCTCTCGGTTGTACCGAGACGTGGTCAATGGCGATGAATCGTAGTAAGGGTAGATGATGGTTGTTAGCTAGGAAATGTTTGGCAACGGGTTTTGGCTTCCGCATTAAAAACGCATTAAAAACGCTCCCACCATAGGGAGACAAAACCCTGAGTTCTGCAAAAAGTGGATGAATATTTCTAATAAATGTTCCTTAGACTGGCTGGTGATCGTTATTGAGGAGGTTGGAACAGAATTGGTACAAGTTAAAAAGTCGATACAGGATTTTGAACTTGCACATGTAAGCGCTTTACAATCCATACCATCTACAGATTTTATGCTAAAACTCCAGGACGATATACAAAGATACCAAGATGAGCTGATTCGCTTCAAGAAAGTAAAACTGGAAAAGGTAAATCATGACTATAAGTTCCACCAGGTGTACCGCTGGCTCAGCGGCTCAGACTCCAACACTCGCAACCCACCTCCACGATTCCGCACACGCATTAGGAAGCCTTCATTACAAACTGTAGATGTCAGTTCAGGAGAATCTGCCTCTGAGGGCGACACTCATACCGATCAACAATCTGCGAAACAGGTGACTTTTTTAAAAACGGGAGAACATTCAAACGATCCACCACGAGCATACAATACCAGCAGACGGGATGGAAGAGACGCAAGAGACACCCCAGACGTGGACAAAAGGGTCACAAGAAATACAGGCAACATGGGAAAACCTCCCAGACAACGGAGATAATACCGATATTTAATTTATCCCAGAAAGTATTGGACCATAACCATCTTTCGGTTCTACAAAAAGGGCTTACATTTATACCGGTTACCCATCCGAAACCATTTGAGATGGCAATCGATTTGTACAAACTTCAAAGAACCCTCTACAGTAATGAGATAATAAAAGAGACACCTACAACCAAAACATACAGGTTCCCTACACGGAACAAAAAAGACATATATACACCGAACCCTTCAATCAAAACCTTCATGCAAACGATACGCCATGAAACCACAACGCCATGTATCATACCACCTGCCCATCGTGATAATCTGTCACCAGAGGAACACACGGCACTTAAAGATCTAATGCAGGATCCCAATATAATAATTAGACCAGCGGACAAAGGTGGTGCTGTGGTAATCCAAGCCTATGATGATTATAGAACCGAAATTTTACAACAACTACAGGAGGAATCAACATACTTAAAACTTACGTTTGACCCAGTCTCAAAATTCCAGAAAAGGATCACATCCGTGATTGAGGAAGGATTAGCACACCGCTACCTGGATGAACGCACTGCTGAATTTTTATTTGTGAAACATCCCAAACATCCGGTGATGTACACCCTACCAAAAATACACAAAGATGCTGATCGTCCACCGGGCAGACCGATTGTGTCAGCAAAAGAAGGGTTAATAGAGCCCATTGCTCAATTCATAGACTTTCATATCAACAGCAGCATAAGGAAGCTACCGACATGTTTATTGGACACCCAGCACTTCATTAGTCAGATAGAAAACATAGAGCTAACCAACACAGATACCATTCTAGCCACCATGGACGTCAAAAGTCTTTATACGATAATACCAAAGAAGGAAGGTATGGAAGCCATCAGTGAAATTTTACAGCAAGATGAAGCATACCAAGGTCCTCCGATCCCATACTTAATGGAATGGCTCGATATTGCTCTAACCTGCAATTACTTTAAATTCGAGGAGCACTTCTATCTACAGACCTCCGGTACGGCCATGGGGGCGGCCATGGCACCGGCATATGCCAATGGATTCATGTACTGGTTTGAAAATACGTACATTCTCCCTATATACCAACATCAGATAATTAAGTACTTAAGATATGTTGATGATATCTTCATGATCTGGAAAGGGACTACGACTACACTTGAGGAAATGGTGGAGAATATCAATAGTCTACCAATACCAGTAACGCTGACACTTAATTGGCATAATACCAACATTGAATTTCTAGATGTCTCGATCTTTAAGGAAGAGGATCGGCTGGGGTTCACCCTATACAGAAAGGTGACTGACCGTAATACTCTCCTATCAGCTACCAGTTTCCATCCTCAACACATCAAGGACTCTTTACCCATATCACAGTTTCTAAGGGTGCTACGATTTAACAGCGATCCAAGTAAGTGTGAAGAGCAACTGCACGAAGTTCGTGACCGCTTCCTAGCAAGGGGATTCCATCCCAGAATATTGGATACTGCATTGGATAAAGCTCGAAGCAAATCCAAACAAGTTAAAACTACTAAATCCAACACCAAGGACAGACTGTTTCTTCCTTTAACTTACAACACCGCAACTGCATCACTCAAAAGATCTATATTTAAAAACTGGAACATACTCCACGCGGATCATAACCTTCCTAAAAAATTTAAACAGAGTCCTATGATCAGCTATAGACGGGGCCGAAATTTAAGGGACCTATTGGTTCGAAACGACCCTCGGCATTGCTATGCGAAACCACCGCTCATTCATAAAAAAGGCTGCTTTAAATGTAGCGGATGTGTTACCTGCAGCCATATGCTTACGGGATCAACATTCGCTCATCCCCACAGTGGCAAAAGAATGGCAATCAAACACTATATTACGTGCATGACCACACATGTCATATACATGATCACATGCCCCTGTGGACTCTCGTATGTTGGTAAAACCGATATGACTCTGAGGGACCGGATCAGGGGACACCGGTCAGGAATAATGACGGCATTTAGAGATAAACGAACCGAAAAACCCGTTGCCAAACATTTCCTAGCTAACAACCATCATCTACCCTTACTACGATTCATCGCCATTGACCACGTCTCGGTACAACCGAGAGGAGGTGACAGATCCAAGCTACTTCTACAACGCGAGGCCTACTGGATTCATCATCTTAACACAGTGACTCCGAATGGACTGAATGAACACCTTGCATTGTCTATGTTCCTTTGAAACAGAACCTTCATTGCTATAATCTATATTATGTTTACACATTATAGTATACAGTACGATAAAAATCATCGCTGCAACCTTATAGTACAGTGCCCACTTGTTAAAACAAGCGATATTACCCACTCCTCATTATATGGAACTACCTATTAGTCCATAAAGAAAAGATCGCACCCAATTTTCCTCTTGCCACCAACACCTTAATTAGTAGAACTTGATTCTCATTAGTTATATATATTTATTAATGGAGACTTATGTGTATAGGCAATACACGCCCCTAACGCAGTGGGCCAGTTTAGATAGTCAGGGAGAGGATCAGATATAAATTTATTCATTAATTTGTTTATGTACCAATTTCTTTATTGATCAATTTTTTATGTAGATATATCTCTATCCGTGTATATATATGATTAGACTAATATCTAGTTATCCACCTTTTCCCCAGCTCAATACCTGCAGTTTGGCATAGCAACTAAGACTAATTCATATACCCCTTCTGGGGCAGCTAGTAGAAAGCCAACATACCTCATAGGGGTAGATGATACAATAATACTTACTATTTTATTGTTTGCCATATGGTCCAGCCCCGCTCCTAACCTCTTATGTGTAGATTTGTACACAGTTTACGCACTTTAAGTTTTTCTATGTACTTTTTTCACTTATTCACGGCACTTTATCTTAATACACACATTGATGCACATTAGGGGATTCTCATGAAAGGGGCTTAAGGGCTTCATGTATACAATCTGGCAGGCTGTTGTAGCCTCTGTATTTTCAATTTGCCCTGTCCGGGCGTTTGTTTTTAACTCTTGGACGTAGTTACTCGGTGACCACGCCATTTACGTAACATGTAACACAATTTTCACTCTTTTGACGTAAACACCTAGCAACTACGCTATCTACGCAATACGTAACACGTCATACGCACACTATCACGTGGTGGTTCCTCACTTCCGGGTTTCAGTCTACAGGCTGTCCGATCATCCTAATTGGTAAGTTCCACATATGTTTATGTATAAATTGTCAGTATTTTATGTTTTGCACTGTGATCTTGATAAAGACCCAGCAGGGTCGAAACGTTGATTTGCTGTACCACAGCGTTGTATTCCTTTTGAATGCAATAAATACTTTTTGCACAATTTACAAGACCTAGTGTGCTCCCTTTACTACCTTTTGATATATATAACGCGGGATTGCACCTAGGCTCAGAATACCTAAATTATAAACACGGAGGAGTGCCTGGCTTTGGTATTTTGTTTATATATATATATATATATATATATACATATACATATACATATACATTACATATACACACACACAAACAAACTTGAACGAAAAATATACCGTATTTATCGGCATATAACACGCACTTTTTCTCCCTGAATATAGGTGGGAAATGATGTGTGCGTGTTATACGCCGATATACCATATTTACTTACCTGTCTTGAAGCGCGGGCCGGTGTTCAGCGCGCAACGCGGTACTGGAACTTCAATTTCAGGTTCCAGTTTCCGGCGGGACTTAAAGGAAGTGTGCACATTACAATACATACAATAAACAATACACAAGATCCAGCGCACTCTCCTATCCACTAAACAGGAACTTCAATGTTGACAGATTTTATTAGTTTGTAAAAGTTTTTTTTAAAAACACCTAATCTAGGCAAATAAAAATAATGGTGGTTTAGTTACATTATATGATCATACATTGCATAAGCCTGCCACAACGTCAATGTACCCCATCTTTGGCAGGTCCTACTCTAACAGTCTAATGTCTGCTCTAATGAGATTAACAAACTAACTTGGGAAAAAATTCCATCTGAGACTCCCTGCAGTACAAGGCTAAATAGGGACATGAGATGAGGCACCTGTAACAGGGAGGGGTGCAAAACCAAGGAGTTGGCTAGACTCCCAAATATATATATATATATATGAAACATGGGGGACGGTTGCACTCACCTGAACATGCTTAAATGGAGTGCTGCTGGGGGCCATATTATACAATAAACAATACACAAGATCCAGCGCACTCTCCTATCTACTAAACAGCAACTTCAATGTTGACAGATTTTATTAGTTTTTAAAAGTTTTTTTAAAAACACCTAATCTAGGCAAATAAAAATAATGGGGATTTAGTTACATTATATGATCATACATTGCATAAGCCTGCCACAACGTCAATGTACCCAATCTTTGGCAGGTCCTACTCTCACAGTCTAATGTCTGCTCTTATGAGATTAACCCATAGATATAAAATATTAATTGGGCCACAAATATCAATGTAAAAAATGTAATCATTGCCTCATCTCAAATTCCCAAGTCAGATCTTTCTCATCCCCCCTCCCCCTATCCAATACACTGCTGGCCCCCCTCCCCCTAATATACTGCTGTCACCCCCCTGCTCTAATATACTGCTGACCCCCCTCCCCTAATACATTGCTGACCCCCTTGTTCCCCTCCCCAATACATTACTGCCCCCCAATATATTACTGCCCTCCCTCCCCAATACATTACTGCCCCCTCCCCAATACATTACTGCACCCTCCCCAATACATTACTGCCCCTCCCCAAATACATAACTGCACCCTCCCCAATACATTACTGCCCCCTCCCCAATACATTACTGCCCCCCTCCCCAAATACATTACTGCCCCTCACCAAATACATTACTGCCCTCCCCAATACATTACTGCCCCCCCTCCCCAATACATTACTGCCCCCCCTCCCAAAATACATTACTCCCCTCCCCAATACATTACTGCCCCCTTCCCCAAATACATTACTGCCCCCCCTCCCCAATACATTACTGCCCCCTCCCCAATACATTACTGCCCCCTTCCCCAAATACATTACTGCCCCCCCTCCCCAATACATTACTGCCCCCTCCCCAATACATTACTCCCCTCCCCAATACATTACTGCCCCCTTCCCCAAATACATTACTGCCCCCCCTCCCCAATACATTACTGCACCCTCCCCAATACATTACTGCACCCTCCCCAATACATTACTGCCCCTCCCCAAATACATAACTGCACCCTCCCCAATACATTACTGCCCCCCTCCCCAATACATTACTGCACCCTCCCCAATACATTACTGCACCCTCCCCAATACATTACTGCCCCTCCCCAAATACATAACTGCACCCTCCCCAATACATTACTGCCCCCCTCCCCAAATACATTACTCCCCTCCCCAATACATTACTGCACCCTCCCCAATACATTACTGCCCCTCCCCAAATACATAACTGCACCCTCCCCAATACATTACTGCCCCCTTCCCCAAATACATTACTGCCCCCCCTCCCCAATACATTACTGCCCCCTCCCCAATACATTACTGCCCCCTTCCCCAAATACATTACTGCCCCCCCTCCCCAATACATTACTGCCCCCTCCCCAATACATTACTGCCCCCTCCCCAATACATTACTCCCCTCCCCAATACATTACTGCACCCTCCCCAATACATTACTGCCCCTCCCCAAATACATAACTGCACCCTCCCCAATACATTACTGCCCCCTTCCCCAAATACATTACTGCCCCCCCTCCCCAATACATTACTGCCCCCTCCCCAATACATTACTGCCCCCTCCCCAATACATTACTGCCCCCCCTCCCAAAATACATTACTCCCCTCCCCAATACATTACTACTCCCCTCCCCAATACATTACTGCCCCCCTCCCCAAATACATTACTCCCCTCCCCAATACATTACTGCCCCCTTCCCCAAATACATTACTGCCCCCCCTCCCCAATACATTACTGCCCCCTCCCCAATACATTACTGCCCCCTTCCCCAAATACATTACTGCCCCCCCTCCCCAATACATTACTGCCCCCTCCCCAATACATTACTGCCCCCTCCCCAATACATTACTGCCCCCCCTCCCAAAATACATTACTCCCCTCCCCAATACATTACTGCCCCCCTCCCCAAATACATTACTCCCCTCCCCAATACATTACTGCCCCCCTCCCCAAATACATTACTCCCCTCCCCAATACATTACTGCCCCCTTCCCCAAATACATTACTGCCCCCCCTCCCCAATACATTACTGCACCCTCCCCAATACATTACTGCCCCCCTCCCCAAATACATTACTCCCCTCCCCAATACATTACTGCCCCCTTCCCCAAATACATTACTGCCCCCCCTCCCCAATACATTACTGCCCCCTCCCCAATACATTACTGCCCCCTTCCCCAAATACATTACTGCCCCCCCTCCCCAATACATTACTGCCCCCTCCCCAATACATTACTGCCCCCTCCCCAATACATTACTGCCCCCCCTCCCAAAATACATTACTCCCCTCCCCAATACATTACTGCCCCCCTCCCCAAATACATTACTCCCCTCCCCAATACATTACTGCCCCCCTCCCCAAATACATTACTCCCCTCCCCAATACATTACTGCCCCCTTCCCCAAATACATTACTGCCCCCCCTCCCCAATACATTACTGCCCCCTCCCCAATACATTACTGCCCCCTTCCCCAAATACATTACTGCCCCCCCTCCCCAATACATTACTGCCCCCTCCCCAATACATTACTGCCCCCTCCCCAATACATTACTGCCCCCCCTCCCAAAATACATTACTCCCCTCCCCAATACATTACTGCCCCCCTCCCCAAATACATTACTCCCCTCCCCAATACATTACTGCCCCCCTCCCCAAATACATTACTCCCCTCCCCAATACATTACTGCCCCCTTCCCCAAATACATTACTGCCCCCTTCCCCAAATACATTACTGCCCCCCCTCCCCAATACATTACTGCACCCTCCCCAATACATTACTGCCCCTCCCCAAATACATAACTGCACCCTCCCCAATACATTACTGCCCCCCTCCCCAAATACATTACTCCCCTCCCCAATACATTACTGCCCCCCTCCCCAAATACATTACTCCCCTCCCCAATACATTACTGCCCCCTTCCCCAAATACATTACTGCCCCCCCTCCCCAATACATTACTGCACCCTCCCCAATACATTACTGCACCCTCCCCAATACATTACTGCCCCTCCCCAAATACATAACTGCACCCTCCCCAATACATTACTGCCCCCCTCCCCAAATACATTACTCCCCTCCCCAATACATTACTGCCCCCCTCCCCAAATACATTACTCCCCTCCCCAATACATTACTGCCCCCTTCCCCAAATACATTACTGCCCCCCCTCCCCAATACATTACTGCACCCTCCCCAATACATTACTGCACCCTCCCCAATACATTACTCCCCTCCCCAATACATTACTGCCCCCTTCCCCAAATACATTACTGCCCCCCCTCCCCAATACATTACTGCCCCCTCCCCAATACATTACTGCCCCCTTCCCCAAATACATTACTGCCCCCCCTCCCCAATACATTACTGCCCCCTCCCCAATACATTACTGCCCCCTCCCCAATACATTACTGCCCCCCCTCCCAAAATACATTACTCCCCTCCCCAATACATTACTGCCCCCCTCCCCAAATACATTACTCCCCTCCCCAATACATTACTGCCCCCCTCCCCAAATACATTACTCCCCTCCCCAATACATTACTGCCCCCTTCCCCAAATACATTACTGCCCCCCCTCCCCAATACATTACTGCACCCTCCCCAAATACATTACTCCCCTCCCCAATACATTACTGCCCCCTTCCCCAAATACATTACTGCCCCCCCTCCCCAATACATTACTGCCCCCTCCCCAATACATTACTGCCCCCTTCCCCAAATACATTACTGCCCCCCCTCCCCAATACATTACTGCCCCCTCCCCAATACATTACTGCCCCCTCCCCAATACATTACTGCCCCCCCTCCCAAAATACATTACTCCCCTCCCCAATACATTACTGCCCCCCTCCCCAAATACATTACTCCCCTCCCCAATACATTACTGCCCCCCTCCCCAAATACATTACTCCCCTCCCCAATACATTACTGCCCCCTTCCCCAAATACATTACTGCCCCCTTCCCCAAATACATTACTGCCCCCCCTCCCCAATACATTACTGCACCCTCCCCAATACATTACTGCCCCTCCCCAAATACATAACTGCACCCTCCCCAATACATTACTGCCCCCCTCCCCAAATACATTACTCCCCTCCCCAATACATTACTGCCCCCCTCCCCAAATACATTACTCCCCTCCCCAATACATTACTGCCCCCTTCCCCAAATACATTACTGCCCCCCCTCCCCAATACATTACTGCACCCTCCCCAATACATTACTGCACCCTCCCCAATACATTACTGCCCCTCCCCAAATACATAACTGCACCCTCCCCAATACATTACTGCCCCCCTCCCCAAATACATTACTCCCCTCCCCAATACATTACTGCCCCCCTCCCCAAATACATTACTCCCCTCCCCAATACATTACTGCCCCCTTCCCCAAATACATTACTGCCCCCCCTCCCCAATACATTACTGCACCCTCCCCAATACATTACTGCACCCTCCCCAATACATTACTGCCCCTCCCCAAATACATTACTGCCCCTCCCCAAATACATAACTGCACCCTCCCCAATACATTACTGCCCCCCTCCCCAAATACATTACTCCCCTCCCCAATACATTACTGCACCCTCCCCAATACATTACTGCCCCTCCCCAAATACATAACTGCACCCTCCCCAATACATTACTGCCCCCTTCCCCAAATACATTACTGCCCCCCCTCCCCAATACATTACTGCCCCCTCCCCAATACATTACTGCCCCCCTCCCCAAATACATTACTCCCCTCCCCAATACATTACTGCCCCCCTCCCCAAATACATTACTCCCCTCCCCAATACATTACTGCCCCCTTCCCCAAATACATTACTGCCCCCCCTCCCCAATACATTACTGCCCCCTCCCCAATACATTACTGCCCCCTCCCCAATACATTACTGCCCCCCTCCCCAAATACATTACTCCCCTCCCCAATACATTACTGCCCCCTTCCCCAAATACATTACTGCCCCCCCTCCCCAATACATAACTGCACCCTCCCCAATACATTACTGCCCCCCTCCCCAAATACATTACTCCCCTCCCCAATACATTACTGCCCCCTTCCCCAAATACATTACTGCCCCCCTCCCCAATACATTACTGTCCCCTCCACAATACATTACTGCCCCCCTCCCCAAAAACGTTGCTCCTAGCGCTCACCAAAGGACCATCAACACCGTAGACACCATGAGTACCGCTGACTTCATGAACCGCCGCTGCTGGGCTGGAATCACTCTGTCTGCTATCCACCCTGGACTTATGACCAGGTTCTAGTGGGTGAACCTCTTCCTTCTGTAGAGGGAAGCAGGATCAGGAACAAGAGCTCAGTAGCTAAGGGAGTACGCAGAGCATGCTGGGCTCGCATAGAGCAGTGGCTGGCAGGAGGGAGAACGTGGAGGGAGTCTGCTGGGCTCCTCTTTGCTGCCCCAACTACAGGCTACAGTTAAGAGGCAAGGAGGGGAAAATACTTTTTTTTTTTTAATTATACAAATTCTACATTAAAAAAAATAATCCCAGCAGCATTTGTCACACATCCAACACACACACACACACACACACACACACACACATCAAACAGACAAACAGCATCCACTACACAACAACACACATCATCCACTACACAACCACACACATCATCCACTACACAACCATACACATCATCCACTAAACAACCATACACATCATCCACTACACAACCATACACATCATCCACTACACAACCACACACATCATCCACTACACAACCATACACATCATCCACTACACAACCACACACATCATCCACTACACAACCATACACATCATCCACTACACAACCACACACATCATCCACTACACAACCACACACATCATCCACTACACAACCACACACACATCATCCACTACACAACCATACACATCATCCACTACACAACCATACACATCATCCACTACACAACCATATAACTAGAAAGAAATTTGAGAAACCCTAAGCTCAATTACAGTCAAAGTGTAGAGCAGGGTACCCCAATTTAGGCAGATTAAATTTAAGAAAGGCAATCTGCTCCATGAGATGAGGTGACATTTGTGAGCGCTGTGGATTCAGTATATTACCGGTTACCGAAAACACACGCTCACTTGGGACAGTGGTTGGCGGACATGAAAGCAGCTCCTGCGCAACCAATGAGAGTGCAGGCCACACACTCTTCTTCTCATCCCAATAGCTAAGAGGGTCGACATTATGGGGCAAAGGAGGTTCAGAGAGGTACGCTCTGACCATTTCTGAGGCAGTGCTCTCCTGTCTGCTGCTAGCACTCTCAGTGGGTCCAACTATATCCTCAAGCAACTCTTCCCAAAATGCAGCTGCTCCACTCAGTTGTGTGGTGGTGGTGGTAGTGCCACTGCTTCTGCAAGAAGTGGCCGACATCTCAGCCTCCTGCTGAACTACTCCCTCATACAGCATTCCCCTCTTTTGCTGCCAGTCACACACCCTCTGGATCAGTTTCTCCCTCCAATTTGTTAAGTTATTGGATCTGAGTGCAAGCTTTCCCTTAATCCTTGGATCACACAGGCAAGCTAGCATCAGTTCAGGAGAATTATCCAATCGCTCACGTAGGCGAACTTTAAGCTGATCCTTCAGCCTCCTGACCAGAGTTACTACATCAGGATGTAAAGGATCACCTTGAACAACCTCTTGGCGTTCAAGGAAGACACCCATCTTGCTCCCTAGATGGGTGAAAACAGGGATTACCTGTCCCAGATTGGCAGTGTTCAAGCTTAAATTTTCAGTGGCATCCCTGAAGGGTTTCAGGACTGCCACTAGCTGAGCAATCACTGTCCAATCGTCTCTACCTAGTGGAGAACCAATACCAATGTACTGGTCTGATGACAGACTATGGATTGCCCTCTGCTGCTCTAAAATCCTCTCCAGCATCTCTACAGTAGAGTTCCACCGTGTACTGACATCTTGTCGTAGACAGTGTGTGGGAAGACCTGCCTTCTCTTGTTCCTGCCTCAACAGTTGGCTAGCCTTCACACTGCGGTGGAAGTGCCCAGCAATCCTCCTGCACCTTTCAATCACACTGGAAACTCTGTTATTACCTTCTGGGATTGCTGACTTTACTACTAGATGGATAATGTGCGCTGCACAGCGCACACCAACAAGGTTGCCATCACGCAGAGCTTTCACCATATTTGTAGCTCCATCAGTAACCACAAAGCCCACTTCTACATTGGTGCCTGCCTCCGCTCCAACCCAAAGAGACACCATCCTCCTTACTGCCTGCAGAATGTTATCTGAAGTGTGTTTTTCATCCATCACTTCAGCATGGAGAAGGAAAGAGCGATAGCCCAGCTGATCAGATACACCTCCCTTTCTGCTAGACACTGCTGCTGAAGTTGCAGCAGCAGCTTCCTGAGACACACCAGGCTCCCACCAGTGTGCTGTCAGGGAAAGGAAGGCATGCTGGCCACTTGGTGCACTCCACAAATCTGTGGTAAAATGCACAGACTGACCAGCAGCCTTCGAAAGCTCCCTTTTAACTACTCCAACACAGGACCGGTAAAGTGAAGGGACTATCCTCCTGCTGAAAGTGGAGCGTGAGGGAAGATGATATTGTGGAGCCACAGCCTCCATCAACTGTTTGAAAGGCTGCCCTTCTATCATAGAAAATGAAGCACCCCCAACAGCAATTAACTGGCCAATAAGTCGCGTAATTTTATTGGCCTGCTGTTTAGACATAGCCCTGGAGTGGAATCCCCCAAATTGTTCCAGGGTGGGCTGGACGCATTGTGATGCTCCAACCAGTCTTGGTTGTTGGCTGGCAGCACCAGTAGCTCTTGGCTCTGCAACACCTCCCATGTCACTCCTAGCTGCCATGGTACTGGACACTGTAATAGTAGAAGCTATGCTGCCTGCCCTAGTACTTTCTGCCTCTTCCCTCAATAACACAGCCTTGTGATGGCTGCGAAGGTGATGGTTCATCCCTGCACTGGTGAGATGACCCAACACTCTCCCCCTGCTAACTTCCTTCCCACAAAGTTTGCACTTTGCAAAGCGCCCATCTCCAACACTTTCAAAGTGATCCCAAACTTTGCTGCGGCGCAAAACATTGGCACTTGCCCTTCGGGATTCTGCTGCTAATGGTGGTGTAATAATTGGTGGTGGTGGTGGTGGTGGTGGTGGTGGTGGTGGTGGTGGTGGTGGTGGTGGTGGTGGTGGTGGTCTGCTAATGGTTGAAGTAGCAGGTGCTACTATTGGAGAAAGTGGAGAGGAAGGGGAAAAATGTGCACTTGTAGCAGGAGAAAAGGTTGGACTGCTCCCTGAAGAATTCTGACTTTCCTCTACTATCTCATCCTCATTCTCAGGCTCATAGTCAAGCTCTTCATCAGCCAGACTAAATGCAATTCCTGCAAGGTTGGGGGTAAGACTGATATCACCTCCAGGAATAATAGGACTAGGAGCACTGGGTAGCATTGGCAATGGCAACAACTCCTGTGCTGAGGTGCCGCTGTCAGTGGTAGAAGCAGGCGCAGCACTGGTGGTGGTGGAAGTGGTGGTCTTGAGAGGGGGATTAGGAAACAGCCTCCGTGTACAAGAAGGACGCTTCTTAGCAGCACGACTCACAGGCCTGCTTGTGGTATTGGAAGATGCTTGGGGAAAAACACGCTTCCTCTTACTTATTGGGCTACTCCTACTACCAGTTGTGTTTTTAGTATTAGTAGCCATAGTGCTCACCCTTAAAAGCCCTGCTGGTTTCCCTTTGCCATAGAAAAGACTTGCAATTCTGGGCCTTGCTGCACTGCTGCCTGCTATTGGTGCCACTGCCTTTCCTTGACCAGACTTTGGCCTCCTAGGTGGTGAGTCTGACATAGCAGCACTCCTTGACCGCTTAGGCTGACGCATAGGCTGCGTACTCAAACTACCACTACTTGTGGTGGTGGCGGTGGTATTGGTGGTGGTGGTGGCTGACTGACCCTCCCTCACTTTACTAGTGGATGAACGTTTAAGAGGATCCATTTAGAATTTTAAAATAGTAAGAAAAGAAAAGAAAAGAAGTTGAAGAAAAGAAAAGAAAGAGATAATGTAATGTATGTACTATGTGGTGTTTTTAAAATAACGTTTATATTTTTATTAAAAAGGATTATTTGAAGTTTGGTGCTATGCTAATATACAGATCAACACAGATAAAAAAAAAAAAATAGAGACACTAGTACTGAGGCAGATTTCTTCACTCTAGTGCTTTCTGAGGAACTATACAAAACTGCACTGTCTGCCAACAACAAGTGCTCCCTGCTCGACTACTGCAAAAAACAGCGTATGAAAAAATTTACTAATATTAGAAAAATAAAATAATAAAAGGTTTACTACAGCTACCTTGAAGCTTAGGTTAGGACAGTCACACAGTCAATCAGAAACTAAAATGAACCAAATAAAAACAGCAACCAGTTAGCTTCACTGATTGCTGTTAAACAAA
Organism: Pelobates fuscus; assembly: GCF_036172605.1. Classification (NCBI taxonomy): domain Eukaryota; kingdom Metazoa; phylum Chordata; class Amphibia; order Anura; family Pelobatidae; genus Pelobates; species Pelobates fuscus. The sequence goes on along the minus strand of NC_086319.1, from coordinate 281,515,186 downwards.
CACACTAACTGAACTAATAAAAATCAGTTAATGAAAAAAGGAATTTCTTCACAACAGCAGTCAGAACAGTTAACTTCACTGCTGATGCTGATGTGAGCACAAAAAGAAAATGACACTAAAAGTGTGAAAAATGTAAAACAAAAATAGACTGTTTGATTGACTAGTGTGTTTTCTGTTCTAACAAAGCACAAAGAGACTGTACTACAACAAATATATAGTCTAAACTGAAGATAATTCTATCAACTTAATAAAATGTTTTAATTAAAACTGAAGCTAATTCTATTAACTGAATAAAAAAATATTACTTAACTTTTATACTGACTGCCTGCAAAATGACGCAGCACCTCTGTAAAATCAATTTAACAAAAATCCACTTTGCTGCTAAAAATAATTAACAGATAAACTAGATTTCTTTTCTTCTAGGCTAACAAGCTAGTCTACCCCTAGGGCAGAAGCCCTCAGGCCCACTACGCTAAAGTACTGGACTGATTCTACCTTTACTCTAAATCTAAATCAATTTAAGCTAATTAATTTTGATTAAATAAAAATAAACAGATTTAAAAAGATTTAAAAAGTAATACCTGGTTGCTGTAGGCAGTAAGCAAGCGGGGGGGAAGGCAGGCACTGGCAGTGCCAGCCAGGCACCGTGTGGCACACTGACAGCAGCACAGCTCTCAAAAAGCACTAAAATAAAATAAAAAATTCTCAGCAATAGACTCAAATTCAACAAGTGAGAACTGGTAGGCACACCAAGACTCACTCACAGAAAATCTCTAAGACAAGCAATGAGGCTAACACAGCACAGAAGCACAGTGTGTCAACAACAAAACTCAGTCAAAGAAGGGCATAGAAAGCTGCTGTTTAGTTATTTTTTAAATCCACGATAAAGCACTCACCATTGGATAAGCCCCTACAGCATCATGTCAAAGGAGTGAGCTGATTAGATAAATGAAAATCAGCTCACTCCCATACCCCTCCTTTTTGATTCATACAAGAAGGCATCCGAATGAACTAATACACGAATTGAGGCAAATCAGTTCATTCATTAGTTCATTAGTTCATTCGTTTTTCTACCATCCCCATGTAAAGCAATGAAAAAGCACGAATGGTTTGTGCGTTCGGTAGTTTGAATTCGGTAGTTTGAATTCGGTAGTTTGAATTCGGTAGTATGCTCTCGTTCGGTAGTTTGCATTGCAATACATTACACAGAGGTGCTAAAATGTAAATTCACCCAGAGTATAATTCAAAAAGCCGAATGAACGAACAAACGAAAGATTTTCGGCAAACGGCTATTCGTTTGTTCGTTCTTTAGTTTGTATAGCCTTTCGTAATTCGGTATTCGGAAGAATGACCGAAAATGCATATTTTCGTACGAAAATCCATTCGTACGAATACGAATGCCCAAGTCTAATCATAATGATATTTTACTTTAAATTGTTAAGCTGTTTTTGAATGTCATAACATAGATGCTCCCTGGGTACCAGTAGATACTCTCCTATCCTTTCTTGCTCAGCTTCCATACTGAGCAGAGAAATGATCATTGAGAAGCATTGGACAATTGGCACAGAGCATATACTTTAAGTCTAAACCTGACTGCCCATTGTGAGTATTGTAGATACTGTTAATTACAACTGTTGACCAATTAAAGGAAAACTCCAAACACTATCAGTCCTATTGAGAGTTGTAGCAATACAATTAATTAAATATTTTCATTGAATATTTCAGTGATTACCCACTGTATTCATACAGATACATTTATTGCTATTGTGTATTCATTTATTTTTTTATTGATGAATTGTTTTATACATTTTCCCAGGTGCTCCGTAGTAGTCCCATTTTGTTCTGTTTTGTATGCGCATCTTTTTCAACATTATACTCTTTTTTTTTTTTTGTAGACTTATATAATTTAAGTTTGCTCTTTTGTCAGAAGTACCACAAGCTAATCAGCTGTATTTTGTTGTTGTGATGGGCACTGGAGATTGGTTAAGTAACTCTGTAAACTTTGGGGTATTGAATATTGAGAAAGGGCAGTGTGCCTGAAATATTTGTATTTCTGTGTTTCTTAAATAAATAGTGTGTGCCACTAGTGCACCCTAAATAACTTATTTGCACCTATACCTATTTTCACTTTAATATTTTTTTATTTGTGGGCACTGCTGGAAGAAAACAAAGTAATCAGCTATTTATGGTAGCAGAGATGGCCATGCCAAAACTATCCATTGCTGTAAAAGGCCATTCAGACTGCACGATCAGGACATTGGGATTTCAGCCAAACTGAATGCAGTGGATGGCTGAAATTCGGACCCAGATTGTTATTATATGGACCCAGATAATTCAAAACCAGCCAGGAATTTTGTGGTTAAAATCAATGTAATATAGTAGTGTACAATTTTTTGACTGTAATATAATAGCAGTCAGTTTCCTTCACGCGTGTGCATTTCAGGGCCTGCCAGGGCACAGTGTTACACCAGTGCAACTCATATCTGGTGTAACAGTAGTGTACATTTAAAAAAAAAAAAAATTTTTTGACTGTAATAGATTGAATAGCAGTTGATGTCTGCCAGCGTGTGTGTCACAGCGTATACTGTGCCCACTTGCCTAGTGCCACCACTCATATCTGGTGTCCCAGTGCGTTTAAGGGCCTGCCAGGGCACAGTGTCACACCAGTGCAACTCATATCTGGTGTAACAGTAGTGTACATATAAAAAAAAAGAATTTTTGGACTGTAATAGATTGCATAGCAGTTAGTTGTCTGCAAGCGTGTGTATCAGGCCTACAGCTTCTACTCTGCCAACTTCTGCCACTGCACAGTGCCACTCATATCTGTTGTCACAGTAGCTTGCACTCATAGTACCACTAATCGAAAACAAAATGACAGGCAGAGGCAGGCCACCCCGCTCTCTCCTTATCCTTGCTTGCTTATCCGCTGTTTTGTCCTCTGTGTACCAGTCCTCGGCTTGTTCTACGTTACGCTGTCTCTCAGTTCCCTTGACCTCGGCTTGTTCTGACTCTGTCTTTCTCTCGTCCTAGTCCGGCCATTCTAAGGTCCGGTAAGACGAACTCTGTTTCTTGTCTCTTGACTGTGAACTATTCCTGCGTGTTGGGGTATATTACCGTGACATTACGATAGGGCCATGGACCCCGCAGGTTTAGGTCAACAGATGGCCACTCATGAGGCTAGATTCGCAGAACAGGATCACCGTATGGATCAAATGGCTCAAGCCATCCAGACACTGTTATCCAGATCTGTTCCGGTACCTGTACCTACGCCTCCTGTAAACCCTATACCGGACACAGCTAATATGTCTAATGCTTCTGCACATCTAACCCCGCCACCTAGGTATGGAGGGGACGCTAAGACATGTAGGGGATTCCTTAATCAAGTGGAATTCCACTTCGAAATGTACCCACGTTCATTTCCCACTGACAGATCTAAGGTGGGTTTTCTTATGCACCAGCTTACGGATAAGGCACTAGAATGGGCAAATCCTATTTGGGAGGCTAATGGGCCTATGGTACACGACTTCAATAGCTTCCTCACAGCGTTCCGTAGAACATTTGACACGACTAAAAGGTCAAAAAATGCCGCCAGGGCATTAATGAGAATAAAGCAAGGATCTAAATCTGTAGCCGATTATGCTATTCAGTTCCGGACCCTTGCCTCACAGGTAGATTGGACTAATAATGGCCTTACTACTGCCTTTATGGAAGGTCTGTCTGATACTATCTTAGATGAGGTAGCAGCTAAGGACCTCCCTGTACCCCTGGAGGACCTGATTGACTATCTTATCGATATAGATAACAGGATCCGTGACAGGTTATATACCAGGTCCAGAAATAGACATTTTGTTCCCTTTAACTCCCCTAGAGCTGAGATTCCCGAGGGATCTAAAGGTTCTGAGGAGGAACCTATGCAGTTAGGGGTTGCTAAACTTACCGACGCTGAAAAGCTTTATAGGAGAAAGGAGGGACTTTGTCTTTATTGTGGTAGGAGGGGTCATATGAGACAAGAATGTCCCGTGCGTCCGGGAAACTATCGCACCTAAGACCGTATAGAGGACTGGCCTTGGGTGTGACATCACAGTCCTCACATTTGCCTCTTAATAAGTTACTTCTTCCTGTTTCCCTGCACCTTGATAGTGACTGCATAGCAGGGAATATACTAGCCCTGGTTGATTCCGGAGCGGCCGAAAACTTTATTGATTCCAGTTTTGTCAAGGAGAATAACATACCCACCAGAGAGAAGGAGACACCCTTGGCCGTTGAGGCCATAGATGGTAGACCATTATGCTCTCCAATTATCACACATGAGACTGTTCCCCTACATATGTCTACAGGGGTGTTACACTCTGAGACCATTCGGTTTCAGATCATTACTTCTCCTTCCTCTCACCTCGTGTTAGGGTATCCTTGGTTACGTACTCATAATCCCACCATTGATTGGGAGTCAGGACAAATAGTTTCTTGGAGTGATTCTTGCCAAGAGTCTTGTGTTGTTAAAGTCACCCCTTTGAATTCTACTCATATTCCTCCCGTGCCTACGGTCATACCCTCTCAGTACCTGTCTCTTAAATCTGTTTTTGATAAAAGGGAGGCTGAAAGATTGCCACCTCACAGGCCTTACGATTGTGCAATTAATTTATTACCTGGTACGATGCCTCCCAAAGGGAGAATATATCCTTTATCTCCTCAGGAGAATCTGGTTATGGAGGAATATATCAAGGAATCTCTAGAGAAGGGATTTATAAGAAGATCCTCTTCCCCGGCAGGGGCTGGGTTCTTCTTTGTGTCTAAGAAAGATGGCGAATTAAGGCCTTGTATTGACTATAGGGGCCTTAATAAAATCACCGTCAAAAATGCGTACCCCATACCTTTGATCACAGAACTTTTTGATAGGCTTAAACAGGCCACAGTTTTTACTAAATTGGACCTTAGGGGTGCTTACAACCTCATACGTATCAAAAAGGATCACGAGTGGAAGACTGCTTTCAATACCAGGAGTGGCCACTACGAGTACACTGTGATGCCCTTTGGTCTTTGTAACGCCCCAGCAGTTTTTCAAGAATTTATTAATGATGTCCTACGTCAATTTATACATACATTCGTTATAGTATACTTGGACGACATATTAATTTATTCTAATGATTTACAGACTCATCACATGCATGTTAAATTAGTGTTGAGAACTCTTCTGGTTAACGGTCTCTATTGCAAACTCGAAAAATGTTCATTTGATCAATCTGAAGTCCAATTCTTGGGTTATATAATCTCTGCCAAGGGTTTTCGTATGGATCCCAAGAAACTGTCTGCCATTATGGAATGGCCTCTGCCCCAGGGTTTGAAAGCCATTCAGCGGTTTCTGGGGTTCTCTAATTATTATAGGCGTTTTATTAAAGGATTTTCTGCCATTGTAGCGCCTATAACCAGAATGACCAAGAAGGATGGTAATACTCATGTCTGGAAACCAGAAGCACTCGAGGCCTTTGAATTCTTGAAAGCTACATTTGCCTCTGCTCCTGTTTTACAGCATCCTGTCCCTTCACTGCCCTTTATTCTTGAGGTTGATGCTTCTGAGATAGGGGTAGGTGCTATCTTGTCTCAAAGAGATTCACCTGAAAAGCCGTTACACCCTTGTGGCTTCTTTTCCAGACAGATGTCCAAAGCAGAGAGGAATTATGATGTAGGCAATCGTGAACTCCTTGCTATCATTTTGGCGCTCAAGGAATGGAGACATCTGCTAGAGGGTACCAGGGATCCTATCCTCATTTTAACGGATCACAAAAACCTCTCATACCTTAGTGAAGCAAAAAGATTGTCTTCTAGGCAGGCCAGGTGGTCTCTCTTTTTGTCTCGTTTTAATTACATAATCACTTACAGACCGGGTGATCGTAATACTAAAGCTGACGCTCTGTCCAGACAATTCGAAACTACTGACAAACTCGAGGTCGATGTTACCCCTGTCATTCCGCCTGACAGAATAATAGCGACTACTGTTCTTTCTATTTCGTCTTCTCTCTTACAAACTATTCAGGCTAAACAAAACTTGGCTCCTGAGGAGAGGCCTGCTGATAAGCTATTCGTTGATATACCAGAGAGACGAGACATCTTGTCATTATATCATGACACTAGAACTGCTGGACACCCTGGTATTTCTAAGACAGTCTCAGCAGTTTCTAGATATTTCTGGTGGGCTTCCTTGCGCAAGGACGTCACCGATTACGTTAATGCCTGTAGCACTTGTGCCAGTATGAAGTCCTCCCACAGAGTCCCTTGTGGGTTGTTGCATCCGTTGCCCATACCCGAGAGGCCATGGTCCAATATATCCATGGATTTTATTGTTGAATTACCTCCCTCTAATGGTAAAACTGTCATCCTGATGATTGTGGATCGTTTTTCTAAGATGGCTCATTTTGTGTCTCTTCTCAAATTGCCATCATCCAAGGAACTTGCCTCTATCTTTGCCGGGGAGGTGTTTCGGTTGCATGGTATTCCCACTTCGATCGTGTCCGATAGGGGTAGCCAGTTTATTTCCAGATTCTGGAGAGCGTTTTGTGCAGAGATGGGTATCTCCCTCTCGTTTTCTTCAGCCTACCACCCCCAGTCTAATGGAGCTGCTGAACGTGCCAACCAATCTCTGGAGCAGTATCTTCGCTGTTTCGTGTCCCACCATCAGAACAATTGGGCTGACCTGCTTCCTTGGGCTGAGTTTGCTCGTAATAATGCTGCTCATGAATCCTCCGGTAACAGCCCTTTTTACGTTGTTTATGGCCGGCATCCCGTGGTTCTTCCAGCTGCATTCTCCTTACAGGGCATGCCAGCTCTGGACGAACATTTGGCTAGTCTACGTAATACTTGGGAGCAGGTTCAGTGTTCTTTGGTGGCCTCAGCTGCTCGCCAGAAGGTTCACGCTGACAAGCATCGCAGGGCGGCTCCATCCTATGCTGTGGGAGACCGGGTTTGGCTTTCTACTCGCAATATTCGTCTTCGTGTGCCTTCTATGAAGTTGGCCCCTCGTTTTATTGGTCCTTTTCGTATCTTGCATGTGGTTAATCCTGTCTCGTATGCATTGGATCTTCCAAAAAATTTACGCATTCCTAACGTGTTTCATACCTCCTTGTTAAAACCCCTCCTGTGCAACCGTTTTACTCGGCATGTCCCCCCTCCTCCTCCGGTTTCGGTGGAGGGCCATGAGGAGTTTGAAGTGGCGGCTGTAATTGACTCTCGCTTGCTTCGGGGTCGCCTCCAATATCTGGTACATTGGAAGGGCTATGGGCCTGAGGAACGCAGTTGGATTTCCGCTGACGCTGTTCACGCTCCTCGCCTTGTGCGTTCTTTCCACGCTCGTTTTCCTGCCAGGCCTGCTCCTCCCCGCCCGGTGGGCGTGTCTTCAGGGGGGGGTACTGTAGCGGTACTTACCCTCTCCAGGGGCCGGCCGGGGTCCTCCCTTCTCGCCGCGCGCGGTCCTGCTCCTGCACGAGCCGCGCGCGGCTCAGCCAACGATGGGATCAGTCAGGCGGGCAGTGACCGCGAGAAGCGGTCACATGTCCCGCCCGACACTAAGAGCGCGCCGCGCGTCTCGGGCGCGCTCTTAAAGGGACAGTGGGAGACTAAATTAGAATCAGTCTCCCATTGGCCCCTGTCAGGCCACATTCCCCATACACTCACGTTTTGGGGGCGTGGATATGACAGGGGCCAATCAAAGTGAACCTTTAGGGTATTTATACTCACCTGTTTCCCTTGCTCTTTGCCCTATCGTGGTTTCTGTCCAGTTCCCTTTAGTGCTTGTATCGTTCAGTTGGTTTTTTGGTGCTTGACCTTGGCTTTGTTCCTGACTCCGCTCTCTCCTTATCCTTGCTTGCTTATCCGCTGTTTTGTCCTCTGTGTACCAGTCCTCGGCTTGTTCTACGTTACGCTGTCTCTCAGTTCCCTTGACCTCGGCTTGTTCTGACTCTGTCTTTCTCTCGTCCTAGTCCGGCCATTCTAAGGTCCGGTAAGACGAACTCTGTTTCTTGTCTCTTGACTGTGAACTATTCCTGCGTGTTGGGGTATATTACCGTGACACATATCACCTACACTGCGCATTGGGTAAACCTGCTGACGGCTGCCAAGCATGGAATGCGTGGCTCTGCAGAGGAGTTGGTGACACCGCCACCACTTTCAGGGAGGCCTGCTGCCACCTCCTCTACTCCTCCTACTCCATCCTCTTCCATAACCTCCTCGGCTGAGTCCTCTTCTGCTGCTGCGTCTTGCTCCACATCAACGGCACCCCCCAGCTCCCCAGGTACTATTCCACATCCCGGATACGGCAGTGTCACGCCGTCTTGGGGCTGACTTGCCTGAAAGCAGAGAGTCACACCGGACCAGCACTCCTGTCTGCCCTGAACGCACAGGTGGATCAGTGGCTGACTCCGCACCAACTGGAGATCGGCAAAGTGGTTTGTGACAACGGAAGAAATTTGTTGGTGGCATTGCATTTGGGCAAGTTGACACATGTGCCGTGCATGGCACGTGTGTAATCTGATCGTGCAACGCTTTGTGCATAAGTACCCAGGCTTACAGGACATCCTTAAGCAGGCCAGGAAGGTTTGTGGCCATTTCAGGCGTTCCTACACGGCCATGGCGCACTTTTCCGATATCCAGTGGTGAAAAAACATGCCAGTGAGGCGCTTGATTTGCGACAGCCCGACACGTTGGAATTCAACACTCCTAATGTTCGACCGCCTGCTCCAACAAGAAAAAGCTGTTAACGAGTATTTGTAGGACTGGGGTGCCATGTTACTGGACGCTCATGTGCAATGCCTGTAGGCTCATGCGTCCTTTTGAGGAGGTGACAAACCTAGTCAGTCACACCGAAGGCACCATCAGCGACATCATACCATTTGTTTTCTTCATGGAGCGTGCCCTGCGAAGAGTGCTGGATCAGGCCATAGATTAGCGTGAAGAGGAAGAGTTGTGGTCACCATCACCACCAGAAACAGCCTTATCAGCATCACTTGCTGGACCTGCGGCAACGCTGGAAGAGGATTGTGAGGAAGAGGAGTCAGAGGAGGAATGTGGCTTTGAGGAGGAGGAGGAAGACCAACCACAACAGGCATCCCAGGGTGCTCAATGTCACCTATCTGGTACCCGTGGTGTTGAACGTGGCTGAGGGAAGAAAATACCTTCAGTGAGATCACTGAGGTCGAGGAACAGGACATGAGTAGCTCGGCATCCAACCTTGTGCAAATGGGGTCTTTCATGCTATCGTGCCTGTTGAGGGATCCTCGTATAAAAAGGCTGAAGGAGAACGACCTGTACTGGGTGTCCATGCTACTAGACCCCTGGTATAAGCAGAAAGTGCCTGAAATGTTACCGAATTACGGCAAGTCGGAAAGGATGCAGCAGTTCCAAAATCAATTAAAAAGTATAAGGGTGATGTCACAGCACAACGGGAATCTAACAGGGGAAGAGGTGAAAGTAATTCACCTCCTACCACGACGACAAGGACAGGAGGCTTTACAGACGTGTTGTTTATGGAGGACATGCAGAGCTTTTTAAGTCCTACGCATTGCCACAGCCCTTCGGGGTCCACCCTCAGAGAACGACTCGACCGACAGGTAGCAGACTACCTTGCCTTAACTGCAGATATCGACACTCTGAGGAGCGTTGAACCCCTTGACTACTGGGTGTGCAGGCTTGACCTGTGGCCTGAGCTATCCCAATTTGTGATAGAACTTCTGGCCTGCCCCGCTTCAAGTGTCCTGTCAGAAAGGACCTTCAGTGCAGCAGGAGGTATTGTCACTGAGAAGGGAAGTCGCCTAGGTCAAAAAAGTCTAGATTACCTCACCTTTATTAAGATGAATGAGGGATGGATCCCGAAGAACTGACAGTGGGCGATTCAGTCGACTAAAAAAGGCCTGATGAGGGGGACGTAACAGGGTGTCGCGGCTGCCGGCCCGCCGCGTGATATTTAAATCCCTAGCTTACCCCAGTACCTTGCCCTGTCGTGGTTTCCTGTTCCTGGTTTCCTGAGAGTGCTTTATCATTATGAATCTGATTTCCTGGTATCCTGATCTTGGCTTTTCCCTGGTTATTCTAAATTCTGGTTTCCCTGACTTGGCTTGTGTAAACGGTATTGTGTATTTTCTGGCTTCCTTGACCTCGGCTTTCCCTTTGACCATTCTCTGTCTCTAGCGTATTAGTCCGGCCATTCTAAGGTCCGGTTTACACTCTGTCCTTTTATTTTCCTTTTCTTGCCTATGTATATATTTACATAGTTTCTGCGTGCTGGACCACACTAGTAGTCGTGACATTTGGATTAAACTGATAAGAATAGTACTACTTAACACACCACTCCTATCTGGTGGCACATTAGATTGCACGCGCAGTGCCCCAAATTTGAAGAAGGAGGACCGACCAAGCATCTTTTTCCATCTCCCGGTTCCTAAAATCGATGCCATATACACGTCCCCTGATAGGGGACGTAACAGGGATTAAACTGATAGGAATAGTACTACTTAACACACCTCATAATAACGCAGAGAGAGGCAACACAAAGAGAGAAGAGTCTGAAGAAGAGGAGTCAGAGGAGGAAGGTGGCTTTGAGGAGGTGGAAGACCAAACACAGCAGGCGTCCCAGGGGGCTTGTTGTCACCTTTCGGGGACCCTTGGTGTTGTACGTGGCTGGGTGGAGGAAGAGACCTTCAATGACATCAGTGAGGACAAGGAACGGGACATGGCTAGCTTGGTATCCAGCCTTGTGCAAATGGGGAGTTTGTGTTTGTGCAAATGGACTGTTTGTGGTTGTTTGCGGTGCGTTAAACGGGGAGTTTGGTCTGTCACTGTGAAGCGGGCGTAACCCTTACACTACCTGATTGATAAAACATCATACCTGATGTTTTTTTTTTTTTTTTTAATTCTTTATTTTATTGTGCATAAACAATACAGGTAGACAGGCAATGCCACAACAGCTGTTGCTTGCGTTCAGGACAACATTGAGAAACATTTGCTTGGCATATCTAAACAGTGCACATTTTATGTTTTGTTGTAAGATCGTCAAGGGTAAGGACAACATGTCAGTTATCTGGCAGAGTAGAAGACAAGCTATTCGGACAAACATACTGACTTTTTATGAGTTGAAAGGGTCACAGGCTTAGTTAAGGTTCGTCGTATGCAAGTTAAAAATAAAAAAGAAACGAGAAACATAATCAACGAGAAATCATTATTAAACGTAGGATAAACGGTCTAGGTATCTGCTTCCAGAAGGTACATTTATACGCCTGTTATAAGCAATCATGAACCTATGAATCGAGTTGCTCAGGTCATACAATAACAGAAGTCGCTGAGTTTAACGCTTATATGCAGCAGTGTCTACTGAGGCTGGTCCGAGGACCTTACTTGTATGGCAAAATATACTTTTAGTGACAACTTGCACCAAGAGGTAAAACATTAAAGAGGATAAAATGAAGTAATAAGGTGAACCAGCATTCCAACGTGTGTAAAGGAAGTAATGCTTACTACAATATTGGAAATTTACAGTTGGTGCCTAGATTCCTGGTAGTCTGTCTCATGTCTAAGCATAGTAAACATGCCGGTATAGCTGAGAACTTCTGACTATGCTATATAACGATTTGTCTCAGCATGGACGTTTGAGAGACCTTGCAATACCGTGAGGATGAGCAACAAGGGAAGAAATAAAAACTGTGAGGTACTGCAAAGCTTGCATTAGGGGCTTATCCCTGCTAACCAATGCCTAGTGATGGCAGAGTATATCCAACGCTTCACTTTGCTAGAGGAGCTACGCTTATATATGAATCTGAAACTCAACATCGTTGCTAGAGTAGTGCAAGAACCCTGCTATGGGCGAACCGCTTAATGTAATTACGTATCATTGGTGCTAACATGGAGAGGTGGCCTAAACAGTGGGTTGTAGAGTAGAACATAAAAGTCAAAGTATAAGGGAAACATCAAATGAAAATGAGAAACCACAGGGAAAGTTATAACATTTACAGGTAGAACCCGTAGGAGGCCTCTGTAGTGTCTAGAGTCCCGGTCAGCCTACCCCCGCAAGAGGTATAACGCAGTCCCACTCTGGTGCCTTTGCGAGTCCTTATCTTGGTCGCGGCTTGTGTTCAGGGGGTGCCCCAAGATGTGGGTGTGGGACATTGTTGGTCTTACCCGGCGTTGCCGCCATTTTGGGCCCCGTGCCTCGCCAACTCCACTCCCGGTCTGATGGCACTCTCATTTCAGGCAATGTGGTTTCCAGCCGGTAAGCCTTCTGCTTGCCCGTGTGCCCCAAGCTCTGAGATCCTCCGCACTTCCGCGCCCCGTCAGCCATCGAGTAGCACAGTTCGTGAGTCGGTCTGGGCCCAGAGGGTCCTCTTTGTGGCTTTAGGCGTCGCTGTAATATGGGCCTCCTCAGGCTGCGTGGAGCGCGGCGTCGGACTTTGCCGGATCGGCGGTATGGCGGGAAGGCCGGCTTGTCTTGGCGCCCTGCTTCGGTAAGTAAGGGCGTTTGGTGATTGCGCAGGTGCTGTTTCGCTTGATGGGAGTGGGTGGGTGATGCCCGCCTTGCGGGAGTGATTGGTCGTGGCGAGGCAGGTGGATTCAGCTTACCCACCAGCTTTCTCCAGAATGCCTCGAAGTGGTGGTTTATTCGAGTGAGGATGTCTTGTGAATGGTCGTTGAGGTCGTAGGCAAACGCTGTGTCCGCCATCTTAGGGAGGTCTCCGTTTAATGCCTTCGGCGGTGTTCCCCTTCTCCTCTCACTTAGGGTTGCCACCTCAGGGTGGACCGGGATTACCCCCGCCGGTCCGAGGGGGGGGTAGCAGGGCTTGCTCGTGTGGTGGGCAGCTTTAGGGTGCCTCCAGGACAGGGGAGCGGCCGCCTCCCCCGCCCGCGGCAGACCAGGCCGCATTGTCGGTCGTGGTTTCATCTGGCCCCAATCCGGTTGTTTAGGAGCCCATTGTGTGCCCACCATCGCGGTTGGCATGTGGGTGCCCGGCAGAGATGGTTGTGTCACTTGGGTGAGCAGATAGCCGCTGGTTTTATCAAGCTTTTGCGGGAGCTCATGGAAAGCACATCTATCCGCCATGATGGTCAGGCCCCGCCCCCCCATACCTGATGTTTTAAAGCAGGTTATTCCAAACAATTTAGGAATGTTAGGTGATTTATGCCCTTTATGGATTAAAACCAGACTCTGCATCAACTATGTAATTTTCCATGGGAGTTTTGCCATGGATCCCCTTCCTGCATGCCACAGTCCAGGTGTTAGTCCCCTTGAAACAACTTTTCCATCACTATTGTGGCCATAATGAGTCCCTGTGGGTTTTAAAATTCGCCTGCCTATTGAAGTCTATGGCGGTTTGCCCAGTTCGCCCGTTCGCGAACATTTGCGGAAGTTCGCCGTTTGCGAACTGAAAATTTTATGTTCGCGACATCACTAGTAAGCGATTGTAAACTACTCTCTGGGTCACTGGATGGTAAATACATTAAATCAAATTAACTATGTGGAGTAGTTCAAAGGTTTGAAATTCAGTTTTCAATGTTTTAAAGTGTATACTCAGTGAGAACTACAGCCAGCAGTGAGCTAGTTAAACAGCATAACTTGTGTATTTTCAGACTGCCAGAATCTGTTTATTGCTATGTGCTACATATTCTGTCTACCAGTTGCTTGTCTGATTTGATACATCTGTGATATCAAATATTCCCTTAGCAGTTTTTTAATATCTGTATTTATCTTTGTTGGTCAAATGTATGGCAATATCTGTTCTAGAGGAGATATACATAAGTTTAATGTGTATAATTTCTTTAGAAATTAACTGGGTATTGATGGATACTGTTTTACTAAAAGCAAGGTGATTGTCACGCATGTATACATTATTATTATTATTGTTGTCACTATAAATATATTTTTATAATATTGTTATTATCATTGTGTGAAATATAAATTCTCTAATAAATGTGCTCCAAGGTCTAAAAGAGTTAAAGATAGTTAAGTTAGCTTAAATTAGTAAAGGGGATACATTAAAGGACCACTCTAGGCACCCAGACCACTTCAGCTTAATGAGGTGGTCTGGGTGCCAGGTCCTTCTAGGGTTAACCCATTTTTTCATAAACATAGCAGTTTCAGAGAAACTGCTATGTTTATGAATGGGTTAAGCCTTCCCCCTATGTCCTCTAGTGGCTGTCTCACTGACAGCCGCTAGAGGCGCTTGCGTGCTTCTCACTGTGATTTTCACAGTGAGAGCACGCCAGCGTCCATAGGAAAGCATTGTGAATGCTTTCCTATGTGACCGGCTGAATGCGCGCGCAGCTCTTGCCACGCGTGCGCATTCAGCCGACGGGGAGGAGAAGAGGAGGATCGGAGGAGGAGAGCAGGAGGAGATCTCTCCGCCCAGCGCTGGAAAAAGGTAAGTTTTTACCCCTTTCCCCTTTCCAGAGCCGGGCGGGAGGGGGTCCCTGAGGGTGGGGGCACCCTCAGGGCACTCTAGTGCCAGGAAAACGAGTATGCTTTCCTGGCACTAGAGTGGTCCTTTAATGTGGCAGAAATGCCTCTGCCACATGTTCTTGGAGGGGCCTGCTTGTCAGCCTCCTTCCAAAAGTCTATGGGCCCTTTAAAAACTATGTGAACAGGCTTGGTTCATGGGATTTTACATATGGTTCGGGAACCGAAGAGGCGCACAAACCAGAGATCACCCGGCAGCTTGTTAAGCCTAATTGACACTTTGTAGCAATTTCCACCGAAGACTTCGTCTGGTTGGCCGCATTTCCTATACAGGGAGTGCAGAATTATTAGGCAAGTTGTATTTTTGAGGATTAATTTTATTATTGAACAACAACCATGTTCTCAATGAACCCAAAAAACTCATTAATATCAAAGCTGAATATTTTTGGAAGTAGTTTTTAGTTTGTTTTTAGTTATAGCTATTTTAGGGGGATATCTGTGTGTGCAGGTGACTATTACTGTGCATAATTATTAGGCAACTTAACAAAAAACAAATATATACCAATTTCAATTATTTATTTTTACCAGTGAAACCAATATAACATCTCAACATTCACAAATATACATTTCTGACATTCAAAAACATAACAAAAACAAATCAGTGACCAATATAGCCACCTTTCTTTGAAAGGACACTCAAAAGCCTGCCATCCATGGATTCTGTCAGTGTTTTGATCTGTTCACCATCAACATTGCGTGCAGCAGCAACCACAGCCTCCCAGACACTGTTCAGAGAGGTGTACTGTTTTCCCTCCTTGTAAATCTCACATTTGATGATGGACCACAGGTTCTCAATGGGGTTCAGATCAGGTGAACAAGGAGGCCATGTCATTAGATTTTCTTCTTTTATACCCTTTCTTGCCAGCCACGCTGTGGAGTACTTGGACGCGTGTGATGGAGCATTGTCCTGCATGAAAATCATGTTTTTCTTGAAGGATGCAGACTTCTTCCTGTACTACTGCTTGAAGAAGGTGTCTTCCAGGAACTGGCAGTAGGACTGGGAGTTGAGCTTGACTCCATCCTCAACCCAAAAAGGCCCCACAAGCTCATCTTTGATGATACCAGCCCAAACCAGTACTCCACCTCCACCTTGCTGGCGTCTGAGTCGGACTGGAGCTCTCTGCCCTTTACCAATCCATCCATCTGGCCCATCAAGACTCACTCTCATTTCATCAGTCCATAAAACCTTAGAAAAATCAGTCTTGAGATATTTCTTGGCCCAGTCTTGACGTTTCAGCTTGTGTGTCTTGTTCAGTGGTGGTCGTCTTTCAGCCTTTCTTACCTTAGCCATGTCTCTGAGTATTGCACACCTTGTGCTTTTGGGCACTCCAGTGATGTTGCAGCTCTGAAATATGGCCAAACTGGTGGCAAGTGGCATCTTGGCAGCTGCACGCTTGACTTTTCTCAGTTCATGGGCAGTTATTTTGCGCCTTGGTTTCTCCACACGCTTCTTGCGACCCTGTTGACTATTTTGAATGAAACGCTTGATTGTTCGATGATCACGCTTCAGAAGCTTTGCAATTTTAAGAGTGCTGTATCCCTCTGCAAGATATCTCACTATTTTTGACTTTTCTGAGCCTGTCAAGTCCTTCTTTTGACCCATTTTGCCAAAGGAAAGGAAGTTGCCTAATAATTATGCACACCTGATATAGGGTGTTGATGTCATTAGAACACACCCCTTCTCATTACAGAGATGCACATCACCTAATATGCTTAATTGGTAGTAGGCTTTCGAGCCTATACAGCTTGGAGTAAGACAACATGCATAAAGAGGATGATGTGGTCAAAATACTAATTTGCCTAATAATTCTGCACTCCCTGTAGACGACCCCAAGGTGGTGGCCATCTTGTTTGCACGAACGCAGGCAGTGGTGTTTGGTCGTCAAGTTCATGGAACTATTTCAGACACTAAAACTCCAGAGCACCGCTGGACTTCCAGGATCGCCTGCGTTCGGTTTTATAACACTTAAGAAGATACTTTTCAGTGGAAACGTTCCCACTAACAAGCTCCAGGGTAAGAACATTGACTATGTTCGGTAGTTTGTTCGGTTTTTGAACTACCGAACTAGACCGACCGCAAGCCCTGATTCTCTGGAACTGTTTTGGGCATGGGACCATGCAGACGGTCGGTCAAATTATGACTTCCATGGAAATCCCTAACCCCTGAACTGATCTGGGTGATTTTTGGATATGTTGGTCCCCCAGATGTGACTTTTGTGGGGTTTCCATGTGGTTTAGGGGTACTTTTGGGGTGTTGTTGTATTGCATGTTTCTTGTACTGAGAGATAATTTAATTATATGTTTGTGTACTCAAGTAATTATCTCTCAGGCACAGGGGAGGGATTACCCTGTTTTATATGGGAGTGTCCTGGACCTGAGAGCCAATGTAATCTTGTGTATGTTTTTAATGTAGTCTACTCTCAGGTCCAGGGGGAGCACCCCTTGAATGGGGACCTGCATGTAAGGCCAGTTGTGGCTACCAATAAACAAATTCCTGCTTACCCTCAACATAGAGTCTCATCTCATGTGTGAGGGGGAATGGCTGTATCACTCTGGGGATTGCTATATCATTATACTCCCCTGGGATTATAATCACTTGCTTTTGTCCCCATGTCTTCCAGTGTCCCCATGTATCCCAACCAGTGCCCCTTGTGTCTCAGTGTCCCCATGTCTCCCCGTGCCCCCTAGTCTCCCCGTGCCCCCTAGTCTCCCAGTGTCCCTAGTCTCCCAGTGTCCCTAGTCTCCCAGTGTCTTAGTGTCCCCATGTCTCCTAGTGCCCCCACATCTCCCAGAGCCCCCTACTGTCTCAATGTCCCCATGTCTCCCAACCAGTGTCTCTAGTGTCTCAGTGTCCCCATGTCTCCCAGTTCCCCCATGTCTCAATGTCCCCATGTCCCCAACCAGTGTCCCTACTGTCTGTGTCCATGTTGTCTGTGTCCCCCTGCCTTCAAGTGTCCACTATTTCCCCAGTGTCCCCATGTGTCCCAGCCAGTGCCCCCTAGTCTCCCAGTGTTCCTGGTGTCTCCGTGTCCCCAGGTTTCCCCATGTTCCTAGTGTCCATGGGGACCCTGGGAGACATGGGGACATAGACAAATAGGGATACTGGGGGACACAGGAAGACATGGGGCATTGAGACACTGTGATACATAGCGTTACTGGGAGACCTAGGGACACGACACTAGGGGGCACTGGGAGACATGGGGCACTGAGACCTGGGGTAATTGACACATGGGGACACCGAGTCATGAGGGCACTGGAAGACAAGGGGACACTGAGACACTGGGAGACATGGGGACACTGGGAGAGTGGAAGACTTGAGACACTGGGAGCAATCCATCTATGCAGCAGAATCAACCAAGTAGTTTGTTGGTGATTTTACAGCACTTTCTCTTATGTCACTCCTTGTGATTTACATCATGTGATGTCACCCATACATAATTAATGTATGGGTGACATAACACCCCTCGAACACCATCTCCATCAGATACATGACTCTTGGGAGTGTTTTAGTGTTTTTGGTCGATAAGATTCTGTAATTAGGCCCATCATACTTGTCAGCACCAGGCCTACTCGGCTGTTAATCTGGCCCTGTGGTTGGTGCATGTTGTAACCAGCCCCCTCCTGTTATTTTGCAATGGCTGCCTAGTCGGCATACTTTAGTTTCAGTGAGTGACATGGCAGGCTTAAAAGAGGTTTTAAACTTCCTTTACACTACTATGGGAGTCATATCAACCCCATAGGCTTTTTATTTTTTTAAACCTTTTTATTTATGGCAGCTGGGTAGCAAGCACTGGCCAGCTTCCACATGGCCCTTTTTAAGTAGTTGCCCACTGGCTGCGAGTGCTGCCAGCGGGGAAATAATACTTCAAATTATTGTTCACTTGCTTTTTACAAGTAAATTATAATTTGTGAACCTGCTGGGTGCATCAGTCTCTGTTAATTTTAAAATTATTGCTTTGTAACAATTTTACATATTCTAAACCCTGTACTTTGTAAAAGCACTTATTTTTAACCAGACACCCAATTAATCCAGGCAATTGGTGTAAATTTGTTCGGGATGACCGTTTTAGCTTTAGTAAATATAGAAATAGCCATTCCAGTACGAATTTGGACAATTTCACAATATTTTGTCTATGCGGGCTAAATTCTGTGTTTAGTTAATTACCCGGTGAAAGTGTCAGCCAATGGCTGATGCATAAATTACAAAAGGATGCACACCAATTTAATATTTACTTAGAAAAATAAAGTAATTGTCTCAGTTATAAAAAATATAATAATAAAAAACAGACAGTGGTGAACAGGCTAAAGAAAAAAAACATCACATATGTGACATCTGTGATACTTTGTAACTGTGATGGGTGCTTGGGCTTCTTTCTATTTGACATGCTAATTTTTGTGGAGGACTATATATTATTTGGTTCTGTACATAGAAATTTTTATTTTATGAGCTTTTGCCTTTTCTAATATAGCAGCCATGTCTACAAGTTTGGGTTGTGCATGTGCACGTAGATATGTATGTATATTGGCCTCTTATGCACTGCTGCCTCTTGCTAATATGGCAGTTGTGGTTGTATGCAAAGACCTGGCGAATGGATGTATTCTTCTGTCGGCAGAGAGGTCTTCTTTTACACTTTACACATTTTGCGATACTTGGGCAAGATATATGCATACATACAGTATTTGCTCTGTTTAGTGCCATTAATAGTAGATTTTGTTGTTAGGGCATTATGTCCAGTCCCAGATTAATTTCTGATGGCCATCAGCTGCTTGCTGGGGAATATTTTAAAACTCACCGTAGGTAGGTTATGCTATGGTCCCTTGAAAAAGTCACCTTGGTGTACTGAAAATGTTATTTTTTTTTTTTTTTCTTTACAAATGCCTGGCCCTAGTATGCTATTTGTATACAATGTTATTGCTGTGGTTTTTGTCTTTAGCCTGTTCACTATTGTTTGTTTGTTATTATTAAGTGTTTATATATGAGGCAATAGGTATTTTGCTAAATAAATATTGCATTAGTGTGCATCCTTTTCTAATTTATGTACATAGTTTTTTGGTACCTGGGTATTATCTCTTTAGGATTGCACCCTTCATTCAAATTTGTTTTTTGCTTTGGTACTTTTCTATGCATATTGTTTTTGGAGCTGATGGATGATACACACATGCACACACTAACTCATTGGCACTCTCACTTATACATGCACATATTGGTTCTTTCACACTCACACTTATATATACAAGCCCTGTCATGCAGTCACAATTGCAATTTGTACCGTAGAAGTAGTTACCTAGAACATTTACATAGAAACATAGAAACATAGAATGTGACGGCAGATAAGAACCATTCGGCCCATCTAGTCTGCCCAGTTTTCTAAATACTTTCATTAGTCCCTGGCCTTATCTTATAGTTAGGATAGCCTTATGCCTATCCCACGCATGACATTTGCACAGACGTTATTCGGCATGTGCTAAAACTTTATATAAACCTTCTGCACAGACGTTATTCGTCATGCACTATAACCTTATACTAAATAAGACACGGACACTGTTAATTCTGTTGGAGTATAAAGTCCACAGCTTTTATTAATTAAATTATTAATTAAATTATCATAAATTAACATAATTAACATAATTTAGGGTCATTGTCCAACTATACATTAAATTACTATACCCCCCACACAGTACCCCTGACAATGACCCTACCAATTGAACAATATATACCAAATAACAATTCACTTGAAACACGGCCTACCAAAGAGGCCCCACATCATATTGTTAACTGTAGGGGTGTACCTCAGACACCCCTACACCCACAGGTTCGTCGCCACCGAAGAGCTAGAACCAACCAATCCTTAATTCCATCAGGCCTACACCTCGGCCTGTCCAGTTCAAACTCCACGCCAAATTCCAATTTTTACTATGCCCTGTTCCGCCGCTGTGACTGAAACGGAACTGCTAAACCAGGGAGGGTGGGTGGGACAATTTACAGGTAAGAAAGGCTCTGGTTAAAATGGCCCCTATTCTAAAATGGCTGCTCTTTATACTCCCAGTCTCCGCCCCCAAGCTCCATTAAACTAGTCCAACCCCCAAACACTAGCACCTGCCCACTCCCTGGCTCTGTCAAGGCCCACTCCTCCTACTGCGTTGTTCCATGGGCTTCATGCTTAAACTCCTTTACTGTGTTAACCTCTACCACTTCAGCTGGAAGGCTATTCCATGCATCCACTACCCTCTCAGTAAAGTAATACTTCCTGATATTATTTTTAAACCTTTGTCCCTCTAATTTAAGACTATGTCCTCTTGTTGTGGTAGTTTTTCGTCTTTTAAATATAGTCTCCTCCTTTACTGTGTTGATTCCCTTTATGTATTTAAATGTTTCTATCATATCCCCCCTGTCTCGTCTTTCCTCCAAGCTATACATGTTAAGATCCTTTAACCTTTCCTGGTAAGTTTTATCCTGCAATCCATGAACCAGTTTAGTAGCCCTTCTTTGAACTCTCTCTAAGGTATCAATATCCTTCTGAAGATAGGGTCTCCAGTACTGTGTACAGTACTCCAAGTGAGGTCTCACCAGTGTTCTGTACAATGGCATGAGCACTTCCCTCTTTCTACTGCTAATACCTCTCCCTATACAACCAAGTAAAAAACAGACAATTATTAAGCTTGGCTTTTTTAATGGTTCACTCTAAATCACTCATTAAAACCTTGTAATGTTCAGTCCTAGCCCTGCACCTACATCCCATTACAGCTTTTAATTGTGCAAACAATACAGCTTTTAATTGTACAAGGCTACTTAAAATTCAGTTCCAACATATTTGTTTGCTAAAATATGTCATTTTAAGTTGCCTTGTGATATTTAAAGCTGAATTTTTTTCTTGTGTGTTAGCAGTTTCTTAATCTTCATTTTGTACTCAGTAATAATTGACAGGGAGTGGGAGAAGAAGCCAAGGGGCATGCTTCTATACTTCTTTTGACCTCTGGACAGAAAATAATGGATCTACAGTGGTGAAAGCCAGTGTCGCTTTATAATTGCAGTGTCCACCCAACCTGTCTATGAAACAGTTGGTAGTTTTAACTAGGCCACTGCATTTGCAAATGTGCCCAAATAGATAATTACCCTTCGCATGCTTCATAAGGGAACAGGGAAATCCTGAAGTTCTAAAAACACAAATTCAGGATAAAAATTATAGGTTTTTTTTTAGCGTGATGAATCCAAGCCACCAAACAATTAAGAAGGTCTGAGGTCATCAGACTTATTTAAACCTCAAGATTAGTCAGTTATTATAGCTATGAGCACATAGATTAATCACAATCTCAAGGATACTCATAGAAAGACAAAGCTGTTATTTATAACAGGACATTTCAGCTGATCAGTTAAGTCCTTATTATAAAGGACGCACAGGTACCTGACAAATGTAAAGGCTTGGCCTGCAGTTGTGGGAGGGGCATGTTACCCTATTTAAACCCCCTACTCACCTTCCTCCGTCCCCTACGTAGTTTAGCGACTCGCATGTCCCCACCCTCCACGCCCTCTATTTATACTTTTCATTACACCTCATGGGTGGGCCCTCTTTTATTACAGGCCTACCGCGACGTCGGTTCCGGCACACCACAACCGACTTATTTCCTATACGGCCTTATTTGCCCCTCACACAATTGCTATTTAGAGAACATCTAGAGTAGTAGCCTCTTGATGAACAGGTAATATTATACCTACAGTAAAAAGCAAACTGTAAAAAAAAACTTGAGTTTCCCTACAGCAGCTTTGTGACACTGTACTGAGTCTCCTTTAATATAAAAAAAAGCTTTAATGGTAAGCTAATTGTACTCATAGAATTACTAGGCCTCTGTTGATCTATGTTACATAACATCAACATGGACTTTAGGGCTCCTTTCCTATTGTGGTATTCTCTAAATCAGGCTTCCCCAAACTCCAGCCCTCCAGATGTTGCTGAACTACAACTTCCATGATTCTATGAATGAAATAGGCTGAGAATCATGGGAGTTGTAGTTCAGCAACATCTGGAAGGCCGGAGTTTGTGGAAGCCTGCTCCAAACAGTAGTCAATCATCGAAGTATACTTGTCCAACTACAAAAAGTAAAGTTAAGGGATTTTGCAGAGCAGCATGAAGTTAAGGGATTTTGCAGAGCAGTCATGTAAGTGCAGCTCCCAACCGAGCATCATTTAAAGGGCAACAGAGAGAACACTGCAGGAGATGACAGTTTTTCTTAAAAAAATCCTCCCAAAGAGAAGCATTGCTAAGTGAATTAAACCAACAACTAAACAAATATACACTAAAAAGTATGAGAATTGAATGAACTCAAAAATCAATGTCCAATTACTACATGGTTTCTGTTCTGCACTGTTAAACTTTCTGTATCAATGTATTTTATACTTTTATATTTTGTCTAAGAATTATTATCTTGTTGGTTTGTAGTTGTTTTTTTTTTTATCATACTTAGCCAGTGTAATAATAATAATGCTCCTGCTTAATTATTATTTTCCAAAAAATAAACACTATTATTTTGCCAGCAGTATACATGAAATACTATAACATAAACCAAAGATTGCAGGTAAACCAGTCAGACCCATGGCTGGCATAATCAAAAGATAGCACAGGTGTCAAGTTTAGGGTGCACCGTCCCAGGGGTTCAAAGTCTAGAGGGTGGATAAGAGACACAGAGGGACAAAGAGTGAGATAAAAGGAGGGAAAAGGACAAAAATGGCTAAGAGACACTGGGTAGTAGAGGCAAAGGATGGCTAAATGACACAGAGACTAAGTGACATGTAAACATGGTGTGGCATTCCAAATAGGGATAACCCATTAAAGTGGACTAGAACATTCAAAAGTGGGGATATGAAACAAGTGGGAAATAAGAGACCAGAAAAGGAGGAAAAGACACAAAAGGGGGGTAATATACACAAAAGGGGCAAAAGGGTAGGAAAGAAGAGCAAAATACCTTATATTTACTAAGCTTACTGGATCAAAGACTATTCCTAAAAGGTTTAAAATAGCATAAACACAGACAAGCCAGAAGAAATGATAGACAGGATAATCTATATATTATCACACCATCAATAGGATCAATAGTGGCTGCAAAAAATCATTTGTCAAAAATAAACTGGATTAGGAATACAGAAAACAGTAACAGTAACAACAGGCAGTTTCACAACAGGAACTCAGTAGCACAACAAATTTTGAAAAAAGATTAGGCACCGAGACATGAGAGGGTTGGCAAAACAATGTAATGGTTATGGTGTTATATATAGAAAAGCATTGGATTGGCTGAGATCATCAAGCCTGATAATCTCATCCAAGGGGTTGGACCAGACATGCACAGAGCTGGAAAAAGGTTAGGAAACTCACCTTTCTAAACCAGAGGTAAGTAGGGCCGAGGCCTAAATTAGTATTTGAGAACTATAGTGTTAGGAGTAAACTTATGTATTCCTGACACTACAGTGTTCCTTTAAGTAGAATTGTAAAATCATTAATCAGTATCTCTACTCACTGTGAAGGGAATTAAGATGTCCTTTCTTTTGGCTACACAAGTGAAGAAGCATTTTGTCGTCCCTCAAAATGAGTCTTCGTCTGTGGAGACCTGTATGTCACTTAACTCCCCTTGTGTTCCTTTTACCCAACCAAAAATCCACTGCAGTTTCTTTTAAGTACATCCATACATGTTTACAGTTCTGTTGCCAGGTGAGAAAATTAGTCTAAGGATAAATCTCCTCAGTAATTGTTTAAAAAAAAAGATTTTCCCATATACACCCTGTTCCAAATTATTATGCAAATTCTAACCCCTTAAGTGTCACAAAGATTATATATTTTGTTTTTCAGTTTAACTCATGGATGGCATTGTGTCTCAGGGCTCTTTTGATCACTGAAAACAATCTCAGACACCTGTGCTAATTAGATTGCCAGGTGAGCCCAATTTAAGGAAAAACTACTAAAGGAGGGTGTTCCACATTATTAAACAGAGCACCATTTTCATGCAATATGGGGAAGAAAAAGGATCTCTCTGCTACCGAAGAGAATTAAATAGTTCAATGCCTTGGACGAGGTATGAAAACATTAGATATTTCACTAAAACCTAAGCGTGAAAAATGCACTATTAAGAGATTTGTGGCTGATTCAGAGCACAGACGGGTTCGTGCAGATAAAGGCACATTGAGGAAGATTTCTGCCAGATCCATGCATCGGATCAAGAGAGCAGCTGCTAAAATACCATTACATAGCAGCAAACAGATATTTGAAGCTGCTGGTGCCTCTGGAGTCCCACGGACATCAAGGTGTAGAGTCCTCCAGAGTCTTGCAACAGTGCATAAACCTTCTATTCGGCCACCACTAACCAATGCTCACAAGCAGAAATGGCTGCATTGGGCAGAAAAATACATGAAGACTAATTTTCAAACAGTCCTGTTCACTGATTAGTGCCGTGCAACCCTGGATGGTCCAGATGGATGGAGTAGTGGATGGTTGGTGGATGGCCACCCTATTCCAACAAGGCTGCGACGTCAGCAAAGCGGCGGTGGAGTCATGTTTTTGGCCGGAATCATGGGAAGAGAGCTGGTCGGCCCCTTTAGGGTCCCCGAAGGTGTAAAGATGACCTCTGCAAAGAATGTGGAGTTTCTGACTGACCACTTTCTTCCCTGGTACGGAAGGAAGAACTATGCTTTCCGTAATAAAATCTTCATGCATGACAATGCACCATCTCATGCTGCAAAGAATACCTCTGCATCAATGACTGCTATGGGGATAAAAGGAGTGAAAGTCATGGTGTGGCCTCCATCCTCCCCTGACCTCAATCCTATTGAGAACCATTGGAGCATCCTCAAGCAAAAGATTTATGAGGGTGGGAGGCAGTTCACATCCAAACAGCAGCTCTGGGAGGCTGTTCTGACATCCTGCAAACAAATTCAAGCAGACTGTCCAAAAACTCACAAGTTCAATGGATGCAAGACTTGTGAAGCTGCTATCAAATAAGGGGTCCTATGTTAAAATGTAACGTGACCTGTTAAAATGTTTAAAAAGTTAAAATGTTGTTATAAGTTTGATTGAAATAGCTTTTGATTTCAGTAAATATGCTGCAAACACAACACATGACAATTTTCAGTTCTTTACAACCTATAAAGTGTTTTGAAACTTACTGTGCGTAATAATTTGGAACAGTGCATTGTAAGTTTTTTATGTTTAAAAAAATACTGTTATCATTAGGAGGTTTGTTCAATAAAATTTGAATTGTACTCTTAATAGTTGATAACATGAGAATTATGCTGATTGTTATTTACATCAATTATTTAGGTAAATGAGAAAAAATATAATTTGCATAATAATTTGGAACCGGGTGTATATACACACATACATATACATACACACACACACACACACATAATGTAAAGATATAAAGGGAAATTATATAGGTGACTCATACAGTGTGATCTACCTAAAATGACTAGAAAACTATTAGCAATCTTCAATGAGTCATAACAACTTATTGGGATTCTCTAATAAGGCTACATGTGTAGTTTATAATAATGTTGTTGGAACCCTTCTTTTATTCTGTCTTTGCATTGTGTTGCAGCTATACAATTTAAAGATGTAAAACTCAGTTCCACCAGAAACGTCTGCTTAATCAGGAGTGCATTGTAAGTACAGAGAATAGGGACACAGATATTATATTAGTTTTATTATTATTACTAGTAACATAGAAACATAGAATGTGATGGCAGATAAGATC
This sequence comes from Pelobates fuscus, assembly GCF_036172605.1. Classification (NCBI taxonomy): domain Eukaryota; kingdom Metazoa; phylum Chordata; class Amphibia; order Anura; family Pelobatidae; genus Pelobates; species Pelobates fuscus. Next base: position 281,488,965 of record NC_086319.1, on the reverse strand, counting down.
CATTCGGCCCATCTAGTCTGCCCACGTTTCTAAATACTTTCATTAGTCCCTGGCCTTATCTTAAGTCTATGATAGCCTCATGCCAATAACTCATGCCTCATGCTTAACCCCTTCCCGACTGCGGACGTATCAGGTACGTCTGGCAGAAAACAGTCCATAATGACCTTGGACGTACCTGGTACGTCTGCACCTATTTTGAGCTCTGGAAGCTCTGATAGTATAGCAGTGATGTACTGCATGTGATGAGTGCCTTGAGGGGTCCTGGCACTCCGTGCATATAAAAGAATATATATAAAAAAATAAATATAAAAGAAATAAAATTATCAATATTAATATTTTTTTTCTAAAGGCAGTGAATCATGGGGCTTCTGGGGGCGTCCCTAGCATGCCGCATCATAAGGGGCAGGCTGGAGTCATACAATCACAGCTTGCCCCATTAGCAATTTCATCCCAAGTGTGTTCCCCATTTCTCTGATTAGTGTGGATCTGCCTCCCTCTCTTCACTTGTGTTTTAGTGTGAGAGAGAGAGAGATCTGTGGTTTAGCTGGAGAGATTTAGGTATTTATAGGTAGGGATTTGTAAAATCTTGAGACCCAAAGGCTCTTTTCAGAGCCATTAACCCCTGTCTTGCCAGTGATCACTATAATCACTGGCTCTTGCACAGCAGATCTTTTCTGCTGTTTGTGCCTTTTTTTTTTTAGGGGTTCATTTTTTTGTGATCTTTTTTGAGACCCAAAAGCTCTTTTCAGAACGATTAACCCCTGTCCTGCCAGTGATCACTATACAGATCACAGGCTCTTGCACAGCATCACTTATTTTGCTGTCTGTTCATTTTTTCAGGGGTTATTTTTTTATTTTTTATTTTTTTGTGACAGGTCACTAAGTAAAGCAATTGTGATCATGGCACACGGGTCACGGAAGACAACCCGCGCTGAGCAGTCATATGCCACCCTTGCGCTAGAGTCTGACGCGTCTATGTCAGACTCTGACCCTGATTTTGACCCTGCCAGGTGCTCAGATACATCATCACTCGATACAGTGTCTACTGCTAGTGATGTATCTGGTGATGTTGTATCTGTGCCTGCTAGTCCCCCTGCCATAAGGAGACGTGCTGCTCCAGCTGGCAGAACTGCTGAGGAGTGGGTAGTGCCTCATAACCAGAGGCCAGACATCCCATCCTTTACTGCAAATCCTGGCATTAATTTGGATGTCACAGGATTTAGCCCTTAGCAGTTTATGGAGGTGATTCTGGGCGATGATGTATTGGGGAACATTGTCACCCAAACTAATTTATATGCCCATCAATTCCGAGCTACAAAACCGGACTCTTTTTTGGCAAAGCAGCAATGGGCCCCCATCGATGTGCCAGAATTTAAAAGATTCTGGGCATTGACTATGCTGATGGGCATCATAAAGAAGCCCTCCATCCGCTCCTACTGGAGCAGTAGCCCCATCTGCTCTACCCCCATTTACTCCCAATGTATGTCGAGGAAGAGGTATGAAATGATTCTGCATTTCATGCACTTCAGCGACAACAGCCTGTGTCCCCCTAGGGAGCATCCCCAGTTTGACAGGCTGTATAAAATCCGCCCCCTGATTACCCACTTTGCTGCCAGGTTTGCAGAGGCTTATACACCTGGAAGGAATATATGCGTGGATGAATCCCTGATGAAGTATAAGGGAAGGCTGGGATTCAAGCAGTATGTTCCTTCCAAGCGCTCTAGGTATGGTGTAAAGATGTATAAGCTCTGTGATAGCGAGACTGGGTATACTCAGGCCTTCCGGGTGTACGAGGGAAAGGATAGCCACCTTGACCCTCCAGGTGTCCCTTTGTTCAAGCTACTGTACTGTTTTGATACAGTAGCTTGCGGCACAATTAAAAAGAACAGCACAGGTTTCCCAGGACAACTTGCACGCACCCGGCTACGGAGGGGGGAGACCTCAGCTCTGCGCCAAGAGGAGCTGTTGGAAGTTAAGTACAGAGACAAGAAGGATGTGTACCTTCTTACCACCATCCACACTGAGGGGACTGTGGAGGTCCCTGTACGTAGCAGAGCTGAGAGAACGAGGAAGCCAGGGTGCATCAAGGCCTATAACCGTCATATGGGTGGGGTTGATCTGGCAGATCAGCTGCTGCAGCCCTACCTAGTTATACGAAAGACAAGGGCATGGTACAAAAAGGTTGCAATCTACCTAATGCAGATTGCAACCCACAACGCTTTCTTGTTGTTCAAAAAAGCAAACCCCGGGACGCAACTGAGATTTTTACAGTTTCAGCTCCAGATCATTTAGGGGATTTTGTACCGTGATGCACCTGCTCCCCGGGCGGTGATGGGAGAGAGCAGAGTTGGGCCACCACATTTTATTTTTAAAATTCCCCCTACTGCGGCAAAACAGAATCCCCAAAAAAGATGCAGGGTCTGTTCTAAGAGGGGGCAGAGACAAGACAGTGTATATTACTGTCCTGATTGCCCTGGGCAGCCTGGACTCTGCATTGGAGACTGTTTCAAACGATACCACACGCTGGCCCATTTTTAATTTATTTTTTGCCGTTTAGTTTTTTTTTTGGTGTCTTTTTCTTTTGGGGGGGGTTGTTACATTTACCCCGTGCATGGGGGGCATGTGTGTCAGGGGTCAGGGGTCAGCGGGCGGCTAGTAGGGGAGGCTGCTCGCAACTCGCAGCACTCACCCTCAGTCCATCACCGCCCGCGGTCTCCCCTCCTCCTACCTGTCGGCGAGCGGCGTCTCCTCTCCGCCGCTCGACGCTCGCATCCGTCACGCCTCCCAGCGGCAGCATGTATAACGCTGCACGCTGGAAGGTCGTTGATTTATGCAAACGCCGGGGTCACGTGAGTGACCCGGCGTTAAAGCAACAGTACCACAATCACAGTGGGAGGCTTAGATATCTCCCACGTGTGATTGTTAATTCTGATTGGAAGTTATCCAATCAGAATTTAACCTAGGGTATTTATACTCACCTTTCCTGTTCCTCCCTGCTCTGTTGTGGTCTTTGCTGTATAGTATTGATTCTGAACTTGTGATTTCTGGTTACGTACTCTCTGGCTTGTTAAACTGACTTTGTGACTTTCTCCTACCCTTTGACCTCGGCTTGTTTCTCGTTATTCTGTTTTCTGGTTCCCCTGACTTGGCTTGTCTCCTGACTATTCTGTGTGTGCTTAGCCCGGCCACTCTAAGGTCCGGTACGGCACTTTTTCTGTGTGTGTGTGTGTGTGTCTGTTAGCGTGTTAGGTTCCCGGAATCGTGACAAATCCGGGGTGTGTTCCACAGTCAAAAAGCGGTGTGCGTGTCTACGTTTCAAGTATGTACCCTTTTGTGGCGATATATAAAACTGGGGTATGTGATAAGCCCCAAGCTAAAGATAGGCCTATCAGAAGACATACTCTCAATTTCAACTCAAATGGCAAGTCATACAATTGTAACCGTACCTTCCCCAAATCCTGGCAGACCTATGCATGGGGGGGCATGGGTGTCCTTAGGAGGCCTCGCAGAAAACAACCCGGGGTGTGTTCTTGCAATAACCAACAGCGGGCTCTCCTAAATCACAGTCAAAAAGCGGTGTGCGTGTGTAAAATTGAGGATTGAACAGTTACCTCCACACACGTTCTTCAACTACTGTGGGGTGTAAACTTTTCAAATATATGCACGCTCATGGCAAGAAAATACATTGGGATATCTGATAAGGCCCTCAAAAGCAAGATAGGCAAACAAGATATATAAAATTTGAAAAACGCATATCAGACATTTCGCTTTGCACCCCCCCAGTGAACCCGACAAACGTATGCATGAGTGTTATCGCTGTACTCGGGAGATGATGCCAAGTACATATTGTGGTGTCCTTTGGCAGTAACACCTAACAGGAGCTTAGAATCTATGCACAAAGTAGAATGTGTGAGTGAAAAATAACACCACAAAAACGTTTGACAGAGACTGGTGGTAGAATTAGTGCATGTAAAGTGTTCAAATGCCACCATGTGAAATGCCCTAGGGTGTGTACTTTTCAAAAACATACAGACGGAGGTGAATTACATTGGTCGGCTTCAGACATGTTCCAACTGGGACATGGGTGCATGATGGCCAGCTGTGTTTTTTTTTTGTTTGTTTTTTTATCATATTTTACTTTTTTTATTCTAGTAAATTATATGATATGATGAAAATGATGGTATCTTTAGAATGAACATTTAATAGCGAGAAAAATTGTATATAATATGTATGGGTACAGTAAATGTGTAAGAGGCAAATTACATCTAAACACAACCACTGCAGAAATGTAAAAAGAGCCCTGGTCCTTAACGGTAATACAATTGAAAAATGGCCTGGTCACTAAGGGGTTAAACTCCCTCACTGTTTTAACCTCTACCACTTCAGTTAGAAGGCTATTCAATGCATCTACTATCCTCTCCATGAAGTAATACTTCCTGATACTAATTTTTAAACATTTGCCCCTCTAATTTAATACTAAGTCCTCTTGTTGTGGTAGTACTTCTATAAATATACTTTTAAATATACTCTTCTCCTTTACTGTGTTGACTCCTTTTATGTATTTAAATGTTTCTATCATATCCCCCCATCTCATCCAAGCTATATTATTATTATTTTATTATTTATATAGCGCCAGCAAATTCCGTAGTGCTGTACACATGTTAACCCCTTAAGGACGGGGGCGTGCTATGCCGTCCTTAGGGAACCGGCTCTAAACGCCGGCGGGCGGCATAGCATGTCCAGGGAGTCCCCCTCCTTCCTCTTTGGCTCCCCTGGGCCATGTGATCGCGAGGTCTTTGCGAGGACCTCACGATCACATGGACGGAATAGCCGTCCACGGCATTGCCGCATTGCCAGCAGGGGTAGTGCCTGTAATGACAGGTACTCTCCCTGCTGCCTGAAAAACTAATTAGAATGGTTTAAAACAGTGTAAATGTAATTTTATATATATATATATGATCTAAGTATATATATATATATATATATATATATATATATATATATACACACACACATACACATACATATACATACACTGTCTACGTATATTTTAATATTAATATATATATATATATATATATATATATATATATATATATAGTTATATGTATATATTAATATCAAAATACATGTAGAATGATATTTATTAAATATATATAATATTAACGTATGGTAGTCCACAAATGAAAATTACCCCCAAATGGCATACCATTTGCAATAGTAGACAACCCAAGGTATTGCAAATGGGGTATGTCAAGTCTTTTTTAGTAGCCACTTAGTCACAAACACTAGCCAAAATTGGCAATCAAATTTGTTTTTTGCATTTTTCACACACAAACAAATATTAACACTAACTTTGGCCGGTGTTTGTGACCAAGTGGACTGTACATACCCCATTTGCAATACCTTGGGTTGTCTACTTTTGCAAATGGTATGCCATCATGGGGGTAATTCTAATACCTGGGCTACCATACAGTCTCAAATACAACGTAACCAATCTGGCGAATTTCAATGTGAAAAAAATGAAAAATGTAACATGCTATATTTGACCCTATAACTTCCCAAAACACCATAAAACATGTACATAGGGGGTACTGTTTTACACGTGAGACATCGCTGAATACAAATATGTGTTTTTATTGCAGTAAAAGCAAACAGTATTATGACTTTCACAGTTAGAATGTTACGTAGAAGTAAATCTTTTTTTAAAATTCTTATTTTCTCACATTTTTTTATATTTTAATCATATTAAATTATGTTTCATACCTAAATATTTGATGTTAAATGAAATCCCTGTTTCTCCTGAATAAAATTATATATAAGAAGTGTGGGTGTGTGGTGGAATCTCGGTAAAAATAAATTTAGTAGGCCGAGATTACCACGTGGCATGTGTACGTGCATATGCTGACGTATCGATCAGTTGGTTGCACGAGGCAAGATACGATCAGTAGTGTACGGAGCATGTGCAAGAATACAGGATGTAGTATTCCCCTCCTCCATTGTGCTGGACAAGCCATGCGGTCAAGCAGGAAGTTAATTCTTATTTGTATTGATTGGTCAAGAGAATGTGCGGGTGGAGCTTAATATGGGAGGAGTTATGTGCCTATATAAGGAGCCTGCACTATTGTCCGGGGCTCAGAACTTGTGGTATTTTGGTGACGCTAGTCCCTCTGAGTCCCGATCGGTGATCCAATAAAGAATCTCTTCCTTCCTGAAGAAACCTGTGTCCATCTCTCTGTGCTTCGCTTCCGTCAGTTTCTCCGGTATCATTTGGTGCATTGGCCGGGAAGCTCATCGTTCAACGGTAGCTGAGAGGCAGAGGCGTGAGACGGTCTATCTTTGCCCACGTTCTCTACGGCTGCACCCCTGAACTTCTGCGTGGACCTCCCTTCGTCTCGGCGCCACTGGTCTGTTGTCCAGGAGATCATCGGCCTCTACGTGAGAAGTGCTGGGGTGTCCCCGTCGATGAGTGTGAACTCAGGTTCAGGAACGAGGAGGTAAGACAACTGCTGTTTTAGACGGCAGACCCACTAGGGGTATACCGATTGTGCGGTAGGCCCATAAGGGGTTATTTGTGTATGGAATCTGCCCCCTCTGTCGGAGGGAAGGAGCGAAGGCGCACCGCTCAATCGAACGCTCTTTAGTCAGACCGTTTGATTTGGTTAGTCAGGCGGGGTCCTGTGTAAATAGCCCTAGCCGGACACCGGTGTCTTGTCTAGACTAGCGTTCTAGGGTGTATATTACGTTCGCTAGGTCGGAGGGACCGGGAGACTAAGCGGCGCCTGTGTAAATTCGGTTCGCTAGCTCTCAACCTATCTTGGCTAAGTGGGAAGGCGTGTAAATTTGGAACCCACTAGATTTTTGATAGTAATCGACTAAGAGGCGCCTGTGTAAATTCGGTCCTCTAGCTCGCTATATGTGGTGCTTGGGCAGTGTGGCTAACCAAAACGGGTGTATATAGTTTTAGGTAGTCCATCAAGGTACTGGCCAATAGTTTAGTTGGGAATTGTAAATGTGATAAAGATTACTTAGTAAAGTGTATATCTTGTTAGATAGCGTGAGCTCTGCTGTCTAGCGAGAGTGTTAATAGTGTGTTGCTGTATTATAGTGCACGGTACCATAACCCTGTATATTTACTGACACTGTATATAAGTACTAATCATTATCGTCCATTGCATGTTTAACACCATAACCACTAATAATTGTATTGTGACCTTAACTTGTGCTTTGACCTATGCTAACCGTACTGTAACCGCTATTTGTAAAAGACGATGTTACTGGGGTGTGTTATAGACGGGTAATTCGTATATAGAGAATTATAGCGTGGGTGACTGTATAGTTTCGCCAAAGGGCATAATATTGATTATCTAGTGACTGGTGTAACAGCTGTGTGTGTACGGGAATTCCCTGAGTGTTTATTGTGTTATTGTATACGTTTCACTTGGTAACTGTACCACGTGGTGCTGTTGCCAGAGGAAACGGGTGTGACTGTTGAATAGTACGCGTGCATAGTATTCGTTGTCAACGACGTTCCATTGATAAGTATGGGCGCGTCGCAGTCAACGATTCCGGATCCCTTAGGTTGTATGGTGAAGAATTTTAAAAAGGGATTCAAAACTTGTGATTTTGGGGTTAAAATGTCTCCTGTACGTTTGGTCACTTTGTGTACTAGGGAGTGGCCTACTTTGGTTGCGGCATGGCCGCCACGTGGCAGTTTGGATCCAACTCTGGTACAGCGCTTACACGTGGCTGTATCAGGTAGGCCTGAACTTTACGGCCAGTTTCCTTATATTGATTGTTGGAGACAGGCCGTAAATGACTCGCCAAAATGGCTCCAGACAGCAATGTCGCCTCATGGTAGCTAGGACTTGTTTGTCCACTAGGACTGGTGTTAGGCCCATTTTGGACACGCCCCCTGAGTCCGAGATCCCTTTGCCGCCCCCTTACTTTCCGTTAAGAGGAAGTGACGCAAATGCAGGAAGTCCTGCAACCCTTCCCTCATTGCCCTCATCCACTTCCGCTTCCTCCTCCAGTACAGAATCCACCCCCTCTCGTACTAAATCTCCCCTTCCGGAATCAGAGCCAACCCCCATTAAATCCGAATATCCTGATTTGGCGCCACTTCAGACTTCCGGTCAAGCTTCATCTAGCTCGACTCGAAGTGTTTTATTTACAACCTTTTCCCAAAACCAAGCTCCCACATCCCCATACCCTATTTCTCCCCGACTGGAACCTATGACTGACGCCCCTCCACGTAGCCCCATACAGACCCGACAACTGACCGGCGCCCAACAATTAAAACACTATCAGATGCCTCTTCGTCTGAATCCTGGGTCAGCCTATATCGATGCCGCAGGCCAAATGGCACATGCTGACCCAGTCTTCGTATATGTCCCGTTCACGACAACCGATCTCTTAAATTGGAAGACCCACAATTCCTCGTATACTGAGAAACCACAAGCTATGACTGATCTGTTCACCTCAATAGTACAGACACATAACCCGACATGGGCTGATTGCCAGCAGTTATTAATGACTTTATTCAACAATGAGGAAAGGACAAGAATTAATCAAGCGGCCATTAAAGCACTAGAGGATAAAGCCCGTACTTTAAACCAAGCCAATCCATCAGCATGGGCCGCAACACATTATCCCAACACCGATCCCGATTGGAATGTAAATGGTGCTGATATGGTTCAACGCAGAGCCTATAGAGACGCTATAATTGCTGGCATGAAAGCCGGAGGAAAGAAAGCCATTAATATGTCGAAGACAGTTGAGGTGATTCAGAAAAGTGATGAAGCGCCCAGTGTCTTTTATGACCGATTATTGGAGGCATACCGCTTGTATACCCCCTTTAATCCGGAAGACGCAGATAATTCCCGAATGGTGAACTCCGCCTTTGTCAGCCAAGCTTACGGAGATATTAAGCGCAAGCTACAGAAGTTAGAAGGGTTTGCGAGTATGTCCATCACCCAACTAATGGAGGTAGCGAATAAGGTATATATGAATAGGGAAACAGAAAGTAAGAAAGAGGAAGAGCGCAAGATGCGTAGAAAGGCAGACATGCTAGCGGTAGCGATCGCAGGCGTAGATAGACGGGGCCCAGATAGAGGCGATAGTAGATGGAATAGGGAGCCTTTGAGTAGGAATCAGTGCGCGTATTGCAAGGAAGAAGGGCATTGGAGGAACGAATGTCCACAAAGAGAGCAGTACGAGAGAGACCAACCCAGGGCAGGTTACGGAAACTTTAGAGGCAGAGCGAGAGGTAGAGGAGGCCCCGGAGGGAGTAATGGTAATAGAGGGAGCAATGGGAACAGAGGAAGTGTTAGGGAAGATAGGTATATCCCAGCAGCGCAAAGGTCCCGCGATAGAGAAGGCAGGGACTTTGTAGGATTGGCTGACACGGTCATGGAGGACTATTGATACCGACCGGGCTCCATCCCCCTTGGTCGAGCGGAGCCTATGGTCGATGTATCAATAGGGGGAAAAAGGAGTGCGTTCATGATCGACACTGGTGCTGAACATTCAGTGGTGACTAATCTAGTTGCTCCTCCATCTGGAAGGACTATTACTGTAATAGGAGCAACCGGAAGAAGTGCTGAAAAACCGGTTCTTAAAAGTCGACTCTGTACATTGGGAGGCCACGTAGTAAAACATCAATTCCTTTATATGCCTGAATGTCCAGTCCAATTGCTGGGACGTGATATGCTATCAAAATTACAAGCACAGATTACGTTCCTACCAAATGGAACAACATCCTTAAGGTTTAATGGACCTTCAGGTATTATGACATTATCTGTACCAAAGGAAGAAGAGTGGCGACTTTATACAGCGTTGACTAGCCAAAACCCTAGGAGTGATGAGTCCTTATTCAACATACCAGGAGTTTGGGCAGAGAACAACCCACCAGGACTGGCCCGCAATATTCCACCTATTAAAATTGAACTAAAACTTGGGGTTTATCCAGTGAGCTTAAGACAATATCACATCCCGCAGAAGGCTAAGAAGAACATCCAATCTTATCTGGATACGTTCATACGGTATGGTATCCTAAAATTCTGTACTTCCCCCTGGAACACCCCATTGCTGCCTGTTCAAAAGCCCAGTACAGATGAGTATCGACCTGTGCAGGACTTGAGAGCAGTCAATGATGCGGTTGTTAGTATACATCCAGTTGTACCCAATCCATATAACCTGCTTGCTTTAATTCCGGGCGGGGCTACTTACTTTACAGTCTTAGACCTCAAAGATGCCTTCTTTTGCCTCCGAATTGCCACAGAAAGTCAATGTATTTTCGCTTTCCAATGGGAGAACGCTGTAACGGGCTCAAAACGCCAAATGACCTGGACAAGACTGCCCCAAGGGTTTAAAAATTCACCTACCCTATTTGGTTCAGCTCTAAGTCAAGATCTACTGGATTTCGAGTCCATCCCAGGAGAGTGTGTATTGTTACAGTATGTAGATGACTTGTTGATAGCAGCAGTTACAAAAGAAATCTGTCAGCAAGCAACGCACGATCTACTACACATTCTCTGGAAGGCAGGATACAAGGTGTCTAGAAAGAAGGCTCAGTTGTGTTTGCCAACTGTCAAATATCTGGGATTCCATATCTCTGAAGGTCAAAGAATTATGGGGCCAGAGAGAAAAGAAGCTGTGTGCCAAATACCGATACCCAAGAATAGAAGACAAGTGCGAGAATTCTTGGGGGCAGCAGGCTTCTGTAGGATATGGATTCCCAGCTACGCGATACTGGCAAAACCTCTGTACGCAGCTATCAAAGGTACAGAGCACGACCCCTTCTTGTGGACCCAAGAACAGCAAACGGCATTTGAAGATGTGAAGAAGGCTTTGATGAGTGCCCCAGCATTAGGTCTACCTGATCACACACGACCATTCTACCTGTATGTACATGAGCAAAGAAGAATGGCTGTGGGAGTATTGACACAGTACTTGGGATCATGGCAAAGACCTGTTGCCTACATGTCTAAGCAATTGGATGCAGTGGCCAGCGGACTTCCACCTTGTCTAAGAGCCGTAGCTGCAGCCGCCCTGCTAGTAGCTGAAGCTGATAAACTCACTCTGGGTCAAGAACTTTATGTACGAGTCCCACATGCAGTACAGACGTTGTTGGATTACAAAGGAAATCATTGGTTTAGTAACAGCCGTATGACCAAGTATCAAGCAATGTTGTGTGAAAACCCAAGAGTGCATTTAGAGACTGTAAACACCTTAAATCCAGCTACCCTTTTGCCACAACCTACTGAAAGTCAGCATGATTGTTTGGAAGTAATGGATGAAGTATTCTCAAGTAGACCAGATCTTCGTGATTTTCCCATCCAGAACCCCGATGTTCAATATTATACCGACGGCAGTAGTTATGTGAAAGAAGGGATCCGCTATGCAGGATATGCAGTGACAACAATAGACAAGGTGATAGAAGCTCGGCCACTGGCGAAAGGAACATCAGCACAAAAGGCAGAATTGATAGCACTGACACGAGCGTTACAATTGGCTGAAGGTTTAAAAGTGAACATCTACACGGACTCCAAATATGCGTTTTTAACCACTCATGCCCACGGAGCTTTGTATAAAGAAAGAGGACTACTGAATTCAGAAGGCAAAGAAATCAAATACGCAGCTGAAATCCTACAACTATTGGAAGCAGTGTGGGAGCCGAAAGAAGTCGGTATCATACATTGTCGAGCGCATCTGAGAGGAGATGGTGATGTAACCAAAGGAAATCGGATGGCAGATAGTGCAGCTAAGCGTGCTGCTGAATCAGGAAGACAGGAATATGTGGGGCATATAGCTGCTCTTATACCAACTCCACTGTCCCAATGGACTCCAGTTTATACAGCTCAAGAAGAGGAGTGGTTAAAGACTGAACCAGGAAAGTATTTGGAGAACAAGTGGTATCAGCTAGAAGATGGAAGAATAGTCATACCAGCATCACTAGCGGTAGAAATTGTCCAAAATTATCACAACGGGACACATTCTGGGAGAGACAGCACAGAAGAATCTCTCAGAAAACATTTCTACATACCAAGATTGTCCAACTTGACTCAGGCCATTGTACGAAGATGTGTAACGTGTGCTAAAAATAATGCAAGACAAGGACCACTAAAGCCACCAGGAGTCCAGTTTATGGGGGGACTCCCCATGTCCGATTTACAAATTGACTTTACAGTGATGCCTAAATCGGGTGGACATCGTTACCTGCTGGTAATTGTGTGCACCTATTCAGGCTGGGTAGAAGCATGTCCTACTCGTACAGAGAAAGCAGGAGAAGTTGTGAGATTCCTGCTACGAGAAATAATACCCCGATATGGACTACCCTGTTCTATAGGATCGGACAATGGTCCAGCTTTTGTTCATCAGTGCCTACAACAACTGACTCATATGCTTGGTATAAAGTGGAGGCTTCATACAGCATATAGACCCCAGAGTTCTGGTAAGGTAGAGAGAATGAATAGAACTATTAAGAATCAGTTGGCTAAAATGTGTCAGGAAACCCAACTTAAGTGGAACGTTCTCTTACCCATAGCTTTATTGCGAATCCGCAGTACCCCTACCAGAAGGATGGGTCTCTCTCCTTTTGAAATCATGTATGGGCGACCACCTCCCGTACTTGGTAACTTAAGGGGGGACTTGAGTCAGTTGGGAGAAGGAATTACCCGGCAGCAGGTTGTAGAGTTGGGTAAGACTATGGAGGAGGTACAGAAATGGGTACAAGATAGATTACCTGTGAATATTTATCCCCCTGTTCATAGTTACCATCCAGGAGACCAAGTGTGGATTAAAGAGTGGAATAATGTACCGTTAGGGCCCAAGTGGAGAGGTCCTTATGTTGTTCTTTTGTCTACCCCTACAGCAATAAAAGTAGCCGAAGTGACTCCGTGGATACATCACTCCAGGGTTAAACCAGCAGCAGTCGATTCTTGGCAAGTTACAGCAGATCCAGAGAATCCCTGCAAGATCCGGTTAAAACGCACGACTCAGTCGGAGTAACGAGGAACTATTGTGGATTACAAATTTTATTATTTTTGTGATTTGGTGCGTGAGTGAGAAGGCCATAATAAAGCCTGTCCGCCCACCGACGTATAGTTTATAAGCCAGGGAAAGTCTCGAAGGGACTCCTGTGAAGACGAGCAGATCTCCATTCCCTGCAGCCCTTACATCCTGGAAGCTGAGGTGCCTTCGCACGGACGAAGACTGAGGATGACGGCGAAAGATGTGTTGATGATAATGTTTATTTATGTGTATTTTTATATTCAGGAAGGTAGAGGTACCGACACTCCTAGCTGTGAGGTATGCATTAAGACTACAAGAACAGGTAACCATATTTCCCAAACCCTAATTTGGCATTCGCAATACGAGTGTAAAGGAGATGTATCGAGATGTAGATACCTAAATATAGACTATAGTGTGTGCCATTTAGGAGTAGGAGAACCTAAGTGCTTCAGTCCAGAGTATCAACCCCGTACAATTTGGTTGACTCTCAGGAATGGAGATCCTCAGGGGACCCTAATTAATAAGACAGTATTAGAATCCGTACATTCTTCGGGTGTTCATCAAATTCTGCTATTTGATGCGTGTAAGGCGATATCAAGTGGTAGAAAGCCGTGGAATGTATGTGGGGATCTTAGATGGGAGAGGACGTATGGGTCTAATGATAAATATATTTGTCCCAGTAGTAAAAATAAATATGTGAGTCCTAGATGCCCAAATAAAGACTATAACTTTTGCCCATATTGGTCTTGTGTGGGGTGGGCAACTTGGGGACAGACAGTAGACAAAGACATGATAGTGACTAAGTTGCCTACCAGCCCATATTGTAAGTCTATGGAATGCAACCCAGTCCATATACTTATAAATAACCCCGATAAGTTCTTAGACAAATATGGCAATTTATTTGGGTTTCAGATATACGGGACGGGTTTAGATCCTGGGACAGTATTGTTTATAGGGATAGAGACTGATACGGTATCCTCCCAAACTCATCAAGTATACCATTCCTTTTATGAAGAGATGAGTATAGATAATAAGATCCCCCATAATGCTAAAAACCTGTTCATTGACTTAGCTGAAAGTATTGCCGGTAGTCTTAATGTTACCAACTGCTATGTGTGTGGAGGTACTAATATGGGAGACCAATGGCCTTGGGAAGCAAAGGAGGTAATGTCCGGTTCTGAGGCAGTTGACCAACTAATATCTACACAAGCCGATTATCATATGAGTGTTAGAGGTAAATCTGAGTGGAGATTAAAGACCTCCATCATAGGTTATGTTTGCATAGCAAGGAAAGGAATAATGTATAATACTTCTGTAGGAGAATTAACTTGTCTAGGGCAAAAAGCTTATGATGATGATACAAAGAATACAACTTGGTGGTCGGCTTCAAATGTCTCAGAACCATCTAACCCGTTTGCTAGATACGCCAATTTAAAGGATGTGTGGTTTGATTTATCCATCACATCTACCTGGAGAGCCCCAGCAAATTTGTACTGGATCTGTGGTAAGAAAGCCTATTCGGAGTTGCCACAGGACTGGGAAGGGGCATGTGTGTTGGGTATGCTCAAACCATCCTTCTTCTTGTTACCGATTGAAACAGGTGAGACTTTAGGTGTTAAAGTGTATGATGTGAATCATAGGAAGAAAAGGGGACCCATAGAGATAGGCGCCTGGGAAGATGATGAATGGCCTCCCCAGCGTATCATAGATTATAATGGGCCAGCCACGTGGGCAGAGGATGGTACCTTTGGTTATAGAACCCCTATTTATATGCTCAACCGTATTATAAGATTACAGGCGGTGGTTGAGATTATTACTAACGAAACATCACAAGCGCTCAATCTTCTAGCGAAGCATAATACCAGGATGAGAACAGCAGTCTACCAAAATAGATTAGCCTTGGATTACCTTTTAGCAGTAGAGGGAGGTGTATGTGGGAAGTTTAACCTGAGCAATTGCTGTCTTCAAATAGATGACGAAGGGCAAGCAATAGCTAAGCTTACTAGCCATATGGTTAAACTAGCGCATGTGCCTACTCAGGTATGGAAAGGGTATAATCCAAGTAGTTGGTTTGGTAGCTGGTATGAGTGGTTTGGAGGGCTTAAGGCAGTGGTAGGTGGAGTCCTACTAATTTTAATGTTGTGTCTACTCCTGCCGTGTCTTATACCCTTAGTAGTTAGGTCTGTGCAAAGCCTGATAGAAAATATAGCAGAAACGAAGGCTGCTGCACAGATAATGGCAATTTATAAGTATAAGGCTCTAGATCAGGGAGAACCAATGCAGGAAGATGAGTGTTGAAGATTCACATCATAAGATAAGTCTGGTCTGGTTCAAGGTAACTTGCGGTGTATGCAAACTAAGGTTAAGTGATGCCTCAAGTAATTGTGAAATATCAAGAGGCATCAAAGGGGGGAATGTGGTGGAATCTCGGTAAAAAAAAATTTAGTAGGCCGAGATTACCACGTGGCATGTGTACGTGCATATGCTGACGTATCGATCAGTTGGTTGCACGAGGCAAGATACGATCAGTAGTGTACGGAGCATGTGCAAGAATACAGGATGTAGTATTCCCCTCCTCCGTTGTGCTGGACAAGCCATGCGGTCAAGCAGGAAGTTAATTCTTATTTGTATTGATTGGTCAAGAGAATGTGCGGGTGGAGCTTAATATGGGAGGAGTTATGTGCCTATATAAGGAGCCTGCACTATTGTCCGGGGCTCAGAACTTGTGGTATTTTGGTGACGCTAGTCCCTCTGAGTCCCGATCGGTGATCCAATAAAGAATCTCTTCCTTCCTGAAGAAACCTGTGTCCATCTCTCTGTGCTTCGCTTCCGTCAGTTTCTCCGGTATCAGGTGCACATAATATGAAAGAGGCAAATTACGCCTGAACAGACATATAGTCAAATTCCAGGTTTTGTTTACGTTTTGTTTTGATCACAACGTGCACATTTGGCTCAGTCCTTACGGGGTTAAGATTATATTGTGACCTTACTGAAAACCCATGCAAATATCAGTGCCAGTCTACAGGATGTACATAAGAAATCTATTTTGCTACTTCGGTTTGTAGGCAGCTAGTTCTGTTGTGAAGCAGAGATGTGCTCAAACAATAGGTCAATGTGTACAGCCCAAGATGTTGAAAGCATAGAATATGAACGGACGTTACAACATTTTCTCTTTCTGTGTTTGGCCTTGATGAGTGTTTAGTCCTTTGACGTGAGGAGGGTCAGCTATGCACAGCTTATGCTACAAAGATATCAATAAGTCACTTTAATCTTTTCTATAGCATAATTCAAAGTATTCACTGGTAATCAACATGTTAAGGCAGTTTTTCTTCACAGTACACAGTTTGGTTTATATACACTGCCGCTTGCTTTGTACAATAGTTAGCTCTTAGCATTATGAATTGTTTTCTCTTTTTACCTGCAGGGAAAATGCCTTTGTCAGAGCACAGTGAATTCTACCTCTGCAGTAGCACTAGGGAGCTAGGGTCTGTCTATAAATTCGGCTATGATGCCCCAAAATACATAAATCTCGTATTGCACAGGCAGTCTGTGGAGGCTTCTCCATTTGTATTATTTATCAGCAGCAAGACGACTGCCAAACTGATAAATTTCCCAGGATCCAGCAGCACCACTGCAAAATATGTGCCAGACCACTTGGCACATCTGATTGCTTTGCCTGAGGTTCTACTTCACGACAAACAGGAAATGAATTGCATTTCATTTTCCTGTCACCATGCTCCATTTCACACAGCCGTTGCCCAAATCTGCAGCATTGTCCAGATTTATACAGAATAGTTTCAATGATGCATTCAGGAGAATCACACGTTTCCAAAACCTCTCCCATAACTTTTTTTTTGTTATAAAGTCATTAAATGATCTGTGTGCCAACCTTAAAATACAGGAGTCCGATAGTAAAGCAGTACCATCTGTCTATCTTTTAAATGTGTTAATTGTGTTGCATTCTATATATTGTATTAATTTATCTATCCCAGTAGTACCCATTGATCTGTGCATTTTTGCTTCATTTTTGTTCGACACGTTATGATATGGGCACTTCCTAAGTATGATATGCAGGCTTGTTGTGGCAAGGAGTTTTGTAGACATGTATCAGTTCATAGTTACCAAAAAAGCACGCTAAACTGATCTGTAAATATAGAATGACAAAGAATAGTGCAGACCATCTAAACCAAATCAAAATATGTATAGGGGGATATGGGGAAAAAAACTCACATTTACCAGAGCCCTATCACCCCAGGCTCTGGGTTTGAGATGCTCCACTTGAGAGGGAAGATTCCCACACTGATAGAACTCCAAGTGGTATGTTCACTGGAAACTGATAAGGCTGTGCAATATAGGAAAGAGAGAGGCAGGACCTCCAATTGAACAGTATCAAAGACAATTTATTAAAAAACAACGGTTAAAAACTCTTACTTTGCAAATGGTGGGTTATGCTGGCATAGCTACCCACATAAAAGCATGTAAACAGCAAATACAAAGTTACTTCCTGGTTTTGTCCGTCCCGATCACGTGATCACTTCCGGGTCCACCTCTCTTGTGACGTATGCATGACGCCTTTCGCCCACCTCCACAAGCTTCCTCTGACAACGTCATGGACATCCAGCCCTTTCTTTTAAGTGTCTTACTCCTCCCCCTCTGTTATTGCATTGGTCCAGGGGCGTGGTTTCCTTGGAAAGGCTGGTTTTCTTCATCTAGTAAAATCTAAATCTAATGTCCCGCCTACCTATGCATATATACGTTTTAATCAGGAAACCAATGTTTAAGGGCTAGTGTTCAACCTACTATTGCACATAATTACTAAACTAAACATACACAGTGTCATATATAAATTTGCCTTTATATTAAGACTATATTGATCCAGAAATAATAAAAAATTATATCATAAAATACAGGATAAATTAAGCATGCTGGCAGAGACTTCACTTAGAGATCTAAATGTAGACAGCTACATATTAATCATCAGAGATATTCCTCCATCACAATCAATGAACAAGCATTGCTGAATTGCAAAATTTAAAGGGATATTCACCTCCATACTATATCGCAATCAATAAACAAGCATTGCTGAATTGCAAAATTTAAAGGGATATTCACGTCCAAACTATTTGCAAAATTCAAAGGGATATTCACCTCCATACTATTTGCAAAATTTAAAGGGATATTCACCTCCATACTATATTGCAAAATTTAAAGGGATATTCACCTCCATACTATATTGAAAAATTTAAAGGGAAATTCACCTCCATACTATTTGAAAAATTGAAAGGGATATCTTGGTAGAATTTCGGTAATGAAAACCAGATTTAGGAAACAAATCAGATGAACGAAAAGGAAGCGAAAATGGGCCAATCAGTGTACTGCAACCTATATATACACTGATCAGCCACAACATTAAAATAACCTGCCTAATATTGTGTAGGTGCTCCTCATCACCAAAACAGCTCTTATGCGTTAAAGACTCCACAAGACTCTGAACGTGTTCTGTGGTATCTAGCACCACAACATGAGCAGCAGATCCTTTAAGTCTTGCAATTTGTGAGTTGAACTTCCATGGATCGAATTTGTTGGTCTAGCACATCCCACAAATGCTCAATTGGATTGAGATCTAAGGAATTAGAAGACCAAGGAAACACCTTGAACTCTTTGTTATGATCCTCAAACCATTCTGCACAATTTGCACAGTGTGGCAGGGTGCATTAGCTGCTGAAAAAAGACCACTGCCATCACAGAACACCATTGACCTGATCGAAAAGAAAACAAGGCAACCTTCTTCCATTGCTCCATGCTCAAGTTCTGATGCTTACATCCCCATTGAAGGCACTTTTGACAGTGGACAGAAGTCATCATGGGCACTCTGACCGGTCTGCAGCTATGCAGCCCCATGCAGCAAACTGCGATGCACTGTGTGTTCTAACACATTTCTATTATGGCGAGCATTAGGCTTTTCAGCAATTTGAGCTACAGTAGCTCTTCTGTGTGATCAGACCAGACGAGCTAACCTTTGCTCCCCACATGCATTAATGAGCCAATCACCGTATACCCAGGGGCGTATTAGCAGCGAGGCAAACAAGGCATTTGCCTTGGGCGGCATTTTCCAGGGGGCGGCAAAAAAAGCCGCCCCCAAATGCCCAAGGCAAATGTCTTGTTAGCCTTGCGGCTAACAGACATGCCGGCGGGCTGCTAGGCGATCGGGCGGCAATGCCGGGCGGGCGGCCGGCCGGCGAGGGAGCACTTCCCCTGAGCTGTCTGCTCAGCTCCCTCGCCAGCCGCAGAGTGAAGCTGGGAGGCGGAGCCGGAATATGACGTCATATTCCGGCTCCCAGCCTCACTCTGAGGCTGGCGAGGGAGCTGAGCAGACAGCTCAGGGGAAGTGCTCCCTCGCCGGCCGGCCGCCCGCCCGGCAGTGCCGCCCGATCGCCCAGCAGCCACTATACCACCAGGGAGGAAGAGACACCCCCCTCCCCAGCATGTTAAAAATAAATTTTAAAAAAATGTGTTAAAAAAAATAAAAAAAAATGTGTTAAAAATAAATTTTAAAAAAATGTGTTAATGTGGGTGGGTGAGTGTGTGTCTGTTAGTGTGTGTGTCTGTTAGTGTGTGTGTCTGTTAGTGTGTGTCTGTGTCTGTTAGTGTGTGTGTCTGTTAGTGTGTGTGTGTTAGTGTGTGTGTCTGTTAGTGTGTGTGTCTGTTAGTGTGTGTCTGTGTCTGTTAGTGTGTGTGTGTCTGTGTCTGTTAGTGTGTGTGTGTGTCAGTGTGTGTGTGTCAGTGTTTGTGTCTGTTAGTGTGTGTGTGTGTGTCTGTTAGTGTGTGTGTGTGTGTCTGTTAGTGTTTGTGTCTGTTAGTGTGTGTGTGTGTGTCTGTTAGTGTGTGTGTCTGTGTCTGTTAGTGTGTGTGTCTGTTAGTGTGTGTGTGTGTCTGTTAGTGTGTGTCAGTGTGTGTGTCTGTTAGTGTGTGTCAGTGTGTGTGTCTGTTAGTGTGTCAGTGTGTGTGTCTGTTAGTGTGTGTGTGTGTGTCTGTTAGTGTGTGTGTGTGTGTGTGTCTGTTAGTGTGTGTGTGTGTGTCTGTTAGTGTGTGTGTGTGTTAGTGTGTGTGTGTTAGTGTGTGTGTGTGTGTGTGTCTGTGTCTGTTAGTGTGTGTGTGTCTGTGTCTGTTAGTGTGTGTGTGTCTGTTAGTGTGTGTTTGCCTGTGAGTGTATGTGTCTGCTAGTTTGTGTCTGCTAGTGAGTGAGTGTGTGTCTGTTAGTGAGTGTGTTTGTCTGTTAGTGTGTGTGTGTTTCTGTTAGCGAGTGTGTGTGTGTGTGTGTATTTAGAATGCGGGGCGGGGGGAAAGGTTGGGTGGGGGTGGCGCGGGGGGAGGGGGGAGCGCCTGAGTTTTGTCCTGCCTAGGGCAGCACAAAACCAGGATACACCACTGTGTATACCAGTTGTCCTTCTTTGCACCACTTTTGCTAGGTATTAATCACTGCATACTGGGAAAACCCCACAACCCCACAAGACCATCACTATTTTGCTCTTGTCAAAGACATTGAAATATTTTTTGTTTGCCCATTTTTCCTGCTTCCAACACATGAAATCCAAGAACTGATTGTTCACTTGCTGCCTAATATATCATACATCTTGACAGGTGCCATTGTAACATTATAATCAGTGTTATTTACTTCACCCTTCAGTGGTTTAATGTGGGGGCTGACCAGGGTATATATAGTATAAACCTTGCATACGAGATCCAGCACACACACTCATTAACTAAATAGCAATTTCAAAGCTCACAGAACGTAATAGTTTTAAAAAAAATAAACACCTTACCTAGGCAGAAAGTTTAGTTACAGTATATGATCATATATTGCATACACCTGCCACCATGTACCCCATTCTTGGCAGCTCCAATCCTAACAAACTATTTCCTGCACTTATGAGATTAATCCGCTTTGAATATCCTTCCTCCCGGGCTCCCGGGACTTTCTGCAGTGCTAGGTTAAATAGGGTCCTGGAATGAGGCACCTACATGTGTTTGGGGTGCAAAATTAAGGAGTTGGCCTGGCCACCGAAATATATATATATATATATATAGTAGCCAGATGCAAGATGTTAGCAGGGACAGCATACATGGAGACCCAACCAAGTTGCTGGGTTGCTGGGATTTAGTACTGAAACATCTGCACAGAATATGGACTGGATATGCCTAAATCCAGATGGGAGATACCATAAAGGGTAGTTGAGAATGACAGGGCTAATATCCTGTGGGACTCCAAGATCCAAACAGAAAAGCAAGTGCTGGCGAACCAACCGAACATTGTGGTGGTAGACAAGGAATGAAAGACTGCAGTCATGGTGGATGTGGAAATACCCAGTGACATCAGGAAGAAGGAACATAAGAAGGTGGAGAAATACCAAGGACTGAAAGAAGAACTAGAAAGGATGTGGAAAGTAAAGGCAGTAGTAGTCCCAGTTGGGATAGGAGCACTCGGGACTGTGACTCCCAAGTTGGGGGAGTGGCTTCAACAGATTCCAGGTGGGACATCTGAGATTGCTGTCCAGAAGATACTGTGCAGAACCCTGAAACACCCAGGCCTCTGTTAGAGGACCCGAGAATGAGGAATAAACATACTACCCAGGAGGGGTGAGAAAAGGGCTGCACTCACCTGAACATGCACACATTATAAGGGTGCTGCTGGAGCCAATTCATACAACGTACAATATCCAGCACACTCGCTTATTCACTAAACAGCAATTCCAAATGTCATAGAAAGTAATAGATTTGTTTTTAAAATATAAAATATTATGTATGTATTCTTCTCCATCTTGCAGTAGTCAAATATACAATGTAAAGTGCTGCGGAATAAGCTGGCGCTATATAAATACCAATAATAATAATATGATGCTGGAAGCTTCATTAGTGTGTATTATTGTCTCACACCATCTCTCCATGGAAGGCTGTTGCTTCTGACATAGGCCTGTGAAAGCACTGCAGGCTATGCTTGTTTTTTCTAGCTTTGCTTGGAAACAAAGAAATCATCAGCAAATGAATAATCAGTAAATTAGTGAAAAATCAGTTTTAAAAATGTTTGATTATTTACTAAAAATGAAAAGAACAAAGTTTAATAGACTTTCTTTCTTGGTGATTAAATATTTAAGAAAGAAGTTAACTCACTTAAAGTGATGTCCCGAACGGTTCGCAGGCGAATAGTTCCTGGCGAACATAGCGTGTTTGCGTTTGCCGCGGACTGCGAACATATGCGATGTTCGGTCCGCCCCCTATTTTTTTTTTTGTGGTCTTTCAGCCAAATTTACTAATACTAAGTAAAAATTACTTAGTATTAGTAAATTGTGCCCCTACTCGCAATACCGCGAGTAGGGGCATGTCTATTAAACAGTGAGCAGCCTTTGGCTGCTCACTGTTGAAAAAAAAAAAAAAAAAGGGTCCCCCCTCCCTGAGCGGGTGGGGGCCCTAAAGTAAAAAAAAGGGGGAGGACTTATTGTCCTCCCCCTGGCCCCCACCCCTGAGCGGTGGGTGGGGGCCCTAAATACCAATAGGGGGGACCTATTGTCCTCCCCCCCGGCCCCCACCCCTGAGCGGCGGTAGGGCCCTAAATACAAATAGGGGGGACGACCTATTGTCGTCCCCCCCGGCCCCCACCCATGAGTGGCGGGTGGGGGCCCTAAATACCAATAAGGGGGGGACCTATTGTCCTCCCCCCTGGCCCCCATCCCTGAGCGGCGGGTGGGGCCCTAAATACCAATAGGGGGGACCTATTGTCCTCCTCCCCCGGCCACCACCCCTGAGCGGCGGGTGGGGGCCCTAAATACCAATAGGGGGGACCTATTGTCCTCCCCCCGGCCCCCACCCCTGAGCGGCGGGTGGGAGCCTTCAATACCGATGGGGGGACCTATTGTCCTCCCCCCCCCCTGCCCCCACCCCTGAGTGGCGTGTCGGGGCCCTAAATACCAATAGGGGGGGACCTATTGTCCTCCCCCCCGGCCCCCACCCCTGAGCGGCGGGTGGGGGCCCTAAAAAAATCAGAGTGCTCTGTGTCATTTTACACAGCGTGGGAAAGTTCTGTGGAATTTTCCCACGCTGTGTAATTTGACTCATAACTCTAATTTTTTTTTTTTTTCAAAGTGCGACGGTTATATTGGCTTTTTATTTGGCCTTTTTGGGGGCTGAAGAAAGAAGATTTTAGAAAAAGAAGACATCTAATGGTAAGTTTATTTTTATTTATTTACAGGTTTTTAGCTTTATTGACTCCCCCCTCATTATTTTTAGGGTGAGGGGGGTAGGTAGGGGGACCATTTTTTTGGGGGGGGAGGGGGTGACTAGGGGTTTGGGGACCCCTAGTCACCTGGGGGGACATTTTTTTTAGTGTGTGTGTGTGTGTCTGTTAGTGTGTGTGTGTGTGTGTCTGTGTCTGTTAGTGTGTGTGTGTCTGTGTCTGTTAGTGTGTGTGTGTGTGTCTGTTAGTGTGTGTTTGCCTGTGAGTGTCTGCTAGTTTGTGTCTGCTAGTGAGTGAGTGTGTGTCTGTTAGTGTGTGTGTGTTTCTGTTAGCGAGTGTGTGTGTGTGTGTATTTAGAATGCGGGGCGGGGGGAAAGGTTGGGTGGGGGTGGCGCGGGGGGAGGGGGTAGCGCCTGAGTTTTGTCCTGCCTAGGGCAGCACAAAACCAGGATACACCACTGCGTATACCAGTTGTCCTTCTTTGCACCACTTTTGCTAGGTATTAATCACTGCATACTGGGAAAACCCCACAACCCCACAAGACCATCACTATTTTGCTCTTGTCAAAGACATTGAAATATTTTTTGTTTGCCCATTTTTCCTGCTTCCAACACATGAAATCCAAGAACTGATTGTTCACTTGCTGCCTAATATATCATACATCTTGACAGGTGCCATTGTAACATTATAATCAGTGTTATTTACTTCACCCTTCAGTGGTTTAATGTGGGGGCTGACCAGGGTATATATAGTATAAACCTTGCATACGAGATCCAGCACACACACTCATTAACTAAATAGCAATTTCAAAGCTCACAGAACGTAATAGTTTAAAAAAAAATAAACACCTAACCTAGGCAGAAAGTTTAGTTACAGTATATGATCATATATTGCATACACCTGCCACCATGTACCCCATTCTTGGCAGCTCCAATCCTAATAAACTATTTCCTGCACTTATGAGATTAATCCGCTTTGAATATCCTTCCTCCCGGGCTCCCGGGACTTTCTACAGTGCTAGGTTAAATAGGGTCCTGGAATGAGGCACCTACATGTGTTTGGGGTGCAAAATTCTCAGATTTTACTATTAACATGACGTAAAGTCATGATTTTATTAAAGACACGGAGGCGAGTATTATGCATATCTCTTTCTTTATTACTCTCAGCAGCAAAGATAGAGAAATATAAATATATCAAAATGAAAGAAAAAACTGCATAGGCACACAGGCAACCAATCACAAAACAGAGGAAGTGACTATAAAAGGCCTGTGTCACCCAAAATCCCCCTCTTTCTTGCGAACCGAAGACCAGGAAACATGAACCGACATCACACACCGGTAAGAACAGGAACGGCAACAAACCGAACTCCAAGCTACAAAAGAAAGAGAAATATGGTAAAATCTAAACTCCAAACTGAAACTCACCAAATAAATTCGTCAGGAGCAGTCTAGGA
This sequence comes from Pelobates fuscus, assembly GCF_036172605.1. Lineage (NCBI taxonomy): Eukaryota > Metazoa > Chordata > Amphibia > Anura > Pelobatidae > Pelobates > Pelobates fuscus. Next base: position 281,464,270 of record NC_086319.1, on the reverse strand, counting down.
AACCAAACCTATAGTAGGAAAAATTACCATTAGATCCAAACCATGGAAAATTGAAACTTCTTTAGTAAATATACACAATAAATACATACAACAAACAGACTGGATTGCCACATACCTGTAAGTCCAACAGCATCTCATCCCAAACCCAACACCGGGAGGGTGGGCGGGAATAATACTCGCCTCCGTGTCTTTAATAAAATCATGACTTTACGTCATGTTAATAGTAAAATCTGAGAATTTTATTAAAGACACGGAGGCTCCTATTATGCAAGTTCAAAGCTGAGCCACCATATGAGATGCAATGTGATCAATCGGTCTGGAATATAGAGTCACGAAACTCAACACTCGCCACTGGAGAACAGCCCGTAGTGTATCCTCCAAACGACAACCGCCCTCCAAGGCCCCGTATGTCATACCCTCGTGTACCAAGTGGGATGCATCAGACGACATGTCGATACCAGCCAACATAGTAGTCAGGAAACCTATCTTGACAATGTAAGAGTGGACACCAGTAGGTGGGGAGCGTTGAAAGGAAAGAACAAAGTGCACGATCCGGAAAACGTAGTGGCTGTGTAACCTCCAGGTAAGTTCCCAGACACCCCACCGGCCATAGCGTCAAAAAAACGTCCTGAACGTATGGTAAAAATGTATGCTCCAGTTGACTTAGTAAGGTGAATCCTCTACATAGATGATCTACGAAGGTTGTTGACCGACCAGGAAAAATCCCAAATCCAGGGATAGATACGGAAAAACCAGTGGTAGTCCCACGCATCAACCGGACCACACTTGTCATGATGACCTAAGGCCGGTCGATCACCCGGGATCCATGTTTCACAGAGGAGACGGGGAGTTGATCGCAGAATGGCCAAGATAATCCAAACGTCCCGAAAGGAGTCACATCATCTAATGTAGAAGGTCTTGATCCACGAAGTGTAGTCCCATTCGGTCTAGAAGGGTTCCGAATGCTTGGAATCAAACCTGGCAAATCATCACCATTCTCAGCAATCGAGGGAACCATGGATGCGACCTTCACAGAGCAGCAATCAATACCAACGCCACCTAGTGCTGGGCCAAGTGCAAGAGCCCGCAAGCAGCCAAATCGAACGGAGGGAATGCATACATCCAAATATCCGATCAGTCCAGAACGAACACGCCAATCGTGACAGTTGCTGGGTATCGCCTTCCATACGTAAAAACCTCGGTAACGAGGTGTAAAGACAAGATGCCAATAGATCCACCTCGAACTGCTTCCACAACCGTTACAAACCGAGAAAAAACGCCATAAACTCTTGAATAAACGTGAAGTCCAAGCGGACCTAGAAGTGTCCAGGTGGAACGTGTTCAGCCGTCACCGAGACCCTGAAGGCAAAAAAGCACCAGAATCAGTACGCTACGATTAGCCACTTAGCTAACTTAGCCCTTAGCTGGTCAATGGAACCCATCGCCGACATATAGCCCACTCAAAACATAACGTAGTCGTATGCGCGACCGGGGCAAAACCGCGAAAACAAAATGTTCCCGCCAAGATTTACAATAGTCAGAGTGCAACATCTTCTCGATTTTGGACCACTTGTCCCTGGGAGAAAAGATTCACGGCTCACAGAGGGTCCCGCTGATCCAGGTCTACTTATGAGCCAAGCCTTGAATCAGATAGATCCTGGAACCGTCGTCCAACTCCCGCCTTGCCTCATAACAGTGACCCGGACAGAGATAGGAATCCTACTGACTTGAAGGGGTAGAAAGTGAGGTGGTCCTGGAGACATAGCCTGGATGGAAGCCATTGGCAGGTCTGGCACCCGCACTAAATGCCCGACCACCAGGACCACTGTACTAAAAGTCTACATGACAAACTTCATAATGGATTAGATCTCGGAGCCAGGAAGGAACAATCTGATAGAGTTCCACCGTTAAACCTAAGAAAAAACTCCATCGACCGTAAGGACTACATAAAACTGGCTCCTAACCGCTCATTAATAAATGGAAAACCCGAAGCCTCGTGATCGGACAGTTGACACGCAACCGTAACTGGTACCTGGACAGGGATATGACCAGGACGTCGTCCAGGTAGACATTCAGATGGGTACCCCTAGCACCTCCTGGTGGGACATCCAGAAGCCGATGAGAGACTTAACAGTAGCCCTAGCAAAAAAACAATCTTGAATGTTTCCTTCGCCAGGCAAAACGGGGAAAAACCCCCCGTATTCCGTGTTCATAGTAACAATAACAAGATAGTCTGTCAATTCCAGATGGGCCAACCAAACCTACTCCTAGAAATGATCCCGGAGGCAATGGATGCCCATCAGTTGAAATGGTGGTACCAAAGGGAAAACAAAGAGGACGGGGAAGTAGAATGGGGCGAACCCCTCCCCACCGTTTAGGTACCAAGACTATACTGATCTGAAGATTGGTAACCCCAGGGTAACCCTCAAATCTTCCCTAAGGCGAGCAGGTCGTGGATCCCCGTGGAGAATCACGATACCTGTCCCCCTGACAGGCAAGTGCAATGGGGCCAAAATGCCAACAGGTCAAGACAGAAAAAACACTAGACGGTAGCTCCGTACCGCTCAGAAAAACTACTAAGGCAGCATCTTTAGCAGAAACTGGACCAAACCTGTCCGCCACCCGTCCATAAGGAGGAGGGGAACATAGGGTATCCACCAGAAGGGAGTAACCACGGGGTGGCAGGGGCTTAATATATTCTCCCCCTGGATGGGGAGGAGTGGAGTCTAGAGCTTGTGGAAATCCCGCATAGGGAGTAAGGAGCTTGGCATTCTCGGAACGAGTCCCGTAAATCACGGCCAGACGGGCGGCTCCCGTCACGCCCGGCCCCACCAAAACCATTTCTAATTACTTGGGGCTTAGCAATCAACGTGAACGTCTTCACTTATAGAACCCCGGTTCCATGACAAAAAGTCTGCATCTGAACAGCCTCCCTTCAGCTTAGGGCCGGTGCGGAGATGGCCATATTTGCCAATCAGGGTGAACCTTCAAAGAATCGCCTTCTGGCGTCCGGTCGTGACGACCATAGAAAACTTGCCAATAGTGCCAACAGGTGATGCACCCGGGCGTTCATATTCACCGCCGTAGCGGAATCAAGTAGGACATACATTTGTACAGAAAAAAGGGGAAGGGGGGCCCATCGCTCTCATAAGTAAATTCTGAAATTCTCCAGGGAGGAGCCCAGAGGTATCAAAGTATCAGCCCGATTCGTTAAAGAAAACGGGGCGTACCCAGAGGACCCAAAAGGGGTCGTACCCCTAATACCCGCCCGAGCGGGAGCACCTGATAGGGTAGTAGCCCCAGTAGGGGTCGCCATAGGAAGGCACCTACCATAACCACATAATTCTTCTCCTCACTCCGGTCGGTAACCGACCTCTCAGTACGGTGTCTAGCCCGTATCCACATTGGTCTTTTTAGCCCGACCAGGGGCTCTTATGCGCGGTGGGAGCGCGCCATCTTTGACCGCCTCAGCGAGTCCGTCATATCAGGCAGGATCTGCGTCAATGAGTGGGAGTTATGAGGTTATAATCCTCCGCCGTAGCCATATGGGCCCCGGCGAGGCAGGGCAGCGGGGGGGGGGGAGGGTCCCATACCCAGTAGAGCAGAGGTAGCCGCAGGGGGCATTAAGGGAGTTGCGTCAGAAATACTGGGAAAGCGAAGACGACTCCGCACCCAGGATAAAGATAAAAATTCATGGCATGGGATACGACATATAGGAGACTATTAATGTCTGACAGTCAGCTCTGCTGCCCCTGATGAAAAATCATGAAAAACGGCTCTCAGGCTCATCACCCTCAGCCATCATAGGGAGAGGGTTGTTATGTAAAACGAAAATGTATTGTCCATTAGATAAAAACAGATTTGAGAAACTGCAATAATATAGAAAGGGAATACATAATCTTTAAAATAAATAAAATAAATAGTCAGAAAGATCAGGTCCCTCTGGGACGTAAAACAACTAGTAGAGTAAAGGCCCATGTGATCTGGACACATTCATGCAATTCCCATCATTAAATATGGCAAAATACAAAGGCATAACAGGGAGGTAGTATGAGAAAACTGTAAAAACACATTAAGAAAACCAAAAGCATAAACCTAGCAGGACAGGGTTGAGTAACCCATAGGAGAAAAGAAACGGTTAATTAGGCATAATAATAACATTAAACATAACATTAAACAGAGTACCTGAATGGTGGATTGCCCAGGAAAAGAAGAAGCCTCAGAGGCCGACAGAGCAAGGGGAGAACGGCTGGGCAGGAGGAGAGGGAACCCAGGAAGCCTGCAGGAAGATCGCGGTAAAACCGCGATCCAAGATGGCCGCCGCACGAGGTACAGGCACCTCGGGAGAAGCAGAAAGTGCAGGGGAGGGACGCGTGTATGGTACACATGCGGTCCGGTCCGACCCGACTGCACCCAGGGAGCCACCGTCGCGAGGAGCGGAGGCACGCAAACACCTCTCCAACCGCAGCACCCATGGCCACCCACCAGGAGGCCACCCAACGAGAAGAGGAGAGGGTAGGAGAGGGTGAGGACGGCGGGGAAAAACCGACCGGCCGGCAGGGGAGAAAAATTAAGCAGGGCACACCACGCAGGCACAGGAAGGGGCAAAGGTAAGCAGAAGCCCCAGAAAAAATATAAACACATAATAAACAACCAAAGAAATTCCATAAATAACACATTAGACAGAGAGTGAACAGAGAGTACTTATCTGGTCTGAGAGCAGCAAAGAAAGAGGGGGATTGTGGGTGACACAGGCCTTTTATAGTCACTTCCTCTGTTTTGTGATTGGTTGCCTGTGTGCCTATGCAGTTTTTTCTTTCATTTTGATATATTTATATTTCTCTATCTTTGCTGCTGAGAGTAATAAAGAAAGAGATATGCATAATAGGAGCCTCCGTGTCTTTAATAAAATTAAGGAGTTGGCCTGGCCACCGAAATATATATATATATATATATATATATATAGTAGCCAGATGCAAGATGTTAGCAGGAACAGCATACATGGAGAGACCCAACCAAGTTGCTGGGTTGCTGGGATTTAGTACTGAAACATCTGCACAGAATATGGACTGGATATGCCTAAATCCAGATGGGAGATACCATAAAGGGTAGTTGAGAATGACAGGGCTAATATCCTGTGGGACTCCAAGATCCAAACAGAAAAGCAAGTGCTGGCGAACCAACCGAACATTGTGGTGGTAGACAAGGAATGAAAGACTGCAGTCATGGTGGATGTGGAAATACCCAGTGACATCAGGAAGAAGGAACATAAGAAGGTGGAGAAATACCAAGGACTGAAAGAAGAACTAGAAAGGATGTGGAAAGTAAAGGCAGTAGTAGTCCCAGTTGGGATAGGAGCACTCGGGACTGTGACTCCCAAGTTGGGGGAGTGGCTTCAACAGATTCCAGGTGGGACATCTGAGATTGCTGTCCAGAAGATACTGTGCAGAACCCTGAAACACCCAGGCCTCTGTTAGAGGACCCGAGAATGAGGAATAAACATACTACCCAGGAGGGGTGAGAAAAGGGCTGCACTCACCTGAACATGCATACATTATAGGGTGCTGCTGGGGCCAATATATACAACATATAAAATACACAATCCAGCACACTCGCTTATTCACTAAACAATGATTTAAAATCTCACAGATTGTAATATTTTTATTTAAAAACACCTCACCTAGGCAAAAAATAAAGGGGGTTTAGTTTCATTATATGCTCATATATTGCATAATCCTGCCACAACATCAATGTAGGTATATATAAAAATATATATATAAAGCCAAGAAGGCTGCACTCACCTGAACATGCACACATTATAAGGGTGCTGCTGGAGCCAATTCATACAACGTACAATATCCAGCACACTCGCTTATTTACTAAACAGCAATTTCAAATGTCATAGAAAGTAATAGATTTGTTTTTAAAATATAAAATATTATGTATGTATTCTTCTCCATCTTGCAGTAGTCAAATATACAATGTAAAGTGCTGCGGAATAAGCTGGCGCTATATAAATACCAATAATAATAATATGATGCTGGAAGCTTCATTAGTGTGTATTATTGTCTCACACCATCTCTCCATGGAAGGCTGTTGCTTCTGACATAGGCCTGTGAAAGCACTGCAGGCTATGCTTGTTTTTTCTAGCTTTGCTTGGAAACAAAGAAATCATCAGCAAATGAATAATCAGTAAATTAGTGAAAAATCAGTTTTAAAAATGTTTGATTATTTACTAAAAATGAAAAGAACAAAGTTTAATAGACTTTCTTTCTTGGTGATTAAATATTTAAGAAAGAAGTTAACTCACTTAAAGTGATGTCCCGAACGGTTCGCAGGCGAATAGTTCCTGGCGAACATAGCGTGTTTGCATTTGCCGCGGACTGCGAACATATGCGATGTTCGGTCCGCCCCCTATTTTTTTTATTTGTGGTCTTTCAGCCAAATTTACTAATACTAAGTAAAAATTACTTAGTATTAGTAAATTTTGCCCCTACTCGCAATACCGCGAGTAGGGGCATGTCTATTAAACAGTGAGCAGCCTTTGGCTGCTCACTGTTGAAAAAAGAAAAAAAAAAAAGGGTCCCCCCTCCCTGAGCGGGTGGGGGCCCTAAAGTAAAAAAAAGGGGGAGGACTTATTGTCCTCCCCCTGGCCCCCACCCCTGAGCGGTGGGTGGGGGCCCTAAATACCAATAAGGGGGACCTATTGTCCTCCCCCCCGGCCCCCACCCCTGAGCGACGGTAGGGCCCTAAATACCAATAGGGGGGACGACCTATTGTCGCCCCCCCCGGCCCCCACCCATGAGTGGCGGGTGGGGGCCCTAAATACCAATAAGGGGGGGACCTATTGTCCTCCCCCCTGGCCCCCATCCCTGAGCGGCGGGTGGGGCCCTAAATACCAATAGGGGGGACCTATTGTCCTCCTCCCCCGGCCACCACCCCCTGAGCGGCGGGTGGGGGCCCTAAATACCAATAGGGGGGACCTATTGTCCTCCCCCCCGGCCCCCACCCCTGAGCGGCAGGTGGGAGCCTTCAATACCGATGGGGGGACCTATTGTCCTCCCCCCCCCTGCCCCCACCCCTGAGTGGCGTGTCGGGGCCCTAAATACCAAATGGGGGGGCCCTATTGTCCTCCCCCCCGGCCCCCACCCCTGAGCGGCGGGTGGGGGCCCTAAAAAAATCAGAGTGCTCTGTGTCATTTTACACAGCGTGGGAAAGTTCTGTGGAATTTTCCCACGCTGTGTAATTTGACTCATAACTCAAATTTTTTTTTTTCAAAGTGCGACGGTTATATTGGCTTTTTATTTGGCCTTTTTGGGGGATTTTAGAAAAAGAAGACATCTAATGGTAAGTTTATTTTTATTTATTTACAGGTTTTTAGCTTTATTGACTCCCCCCTCATTATTTTTAGGGTGAGGGGGATAGGTAGGGGGACCATTTTTTTGGGGGGGGAGGGGGTGACTAGGGGTTTGGGGACCCCTAGTCACCTGGGGGGACATTTTTTTTAGGGCCCCCACCAGCTGCTCAGGGGTGGGGGCCGGGGGGAGGACATTAGGTCCCCCCCATTGGTATTTAGGGCCCCCACCCGCCGCTCATGGGTGGGGGCCGGGGGGGAGGACATTAGGTCCCCCCTATTGGTATTTAGGGCCCCCACCCGCTGCTCAGGGGTGGGGGCCGGGTGGGAGGACAATAGGTCCCCCCCTATTGGTATTTAGGGCCCCCACCCGCCGCTCAGGGGTGAGGGCCAGGGGGGAGGACATTAGGTCCCCCCTACTGGTATTTAGGGCCCCCACTTGCCGCTCAGGGGTGGGGGCCAGGGGGGAGGACATTAGGTCCCCCCTATTGGTATTTAGGGCCCCCACCCACTGCTCAGGGGTGGGGGCCGGGGGGAGGACAATAGATCCACCCCTATTGGTATTTAGGGCCCCCACCCGCCGCTCAGGGGTGGGGGCCGGGGGGGAGGACATTAGGTCCCCCCCTATTGGTATTTAGGGCCCCCACCCACCACTCAGGGGTGGGGGCCAGGGGGGAGGACATTAGGTCCCCCCCAATTTGTGTTTAGGGCCCCCACCGCTCAGGGGTGGGGGCCAGGGGGGAGGACATTAGGCCCCCCCCATATTCTTGTTTAGGGCCCCCACCCATCACTATTGTGGCCAGAAAGAGTCCCTGTGGGCTTTAAAATTCGCCTGCCTATTGAAGTCTATGGCGGTTCGCCAGGTTCGCCCGTTCGCGAACATTTGCGGAAGTTCGCGTTCGCCATTCGCGAACGGCAAATTTCATGTTCGCGACATCACTACTCACTGATAATTCTTCCATACATCTTTATTTGATAAAATTAACATTCTAATGAGGTAAACATGAGAACAATAATAATTTAAGTGCAACAATGTGTTGCATGTCATATTGATGCATGATCTGGGTGACTGGCCAGTATAAAGCTGTAGCCATTTTTGCTGATACCACCACAGGTCCCTTTAGTACTGTCACAGTTTACCAGGGAGTTGGAACCCAGGTGCAGGAGATGGCACAAGGAGGAGGCAAAAATCAAAGCGCAGTACAGATGAAGGGGTAAACCAAAGGCAAAGGGTCCAGTACAGATGAAGGGGTAAACCAAAGGGTCAGGTGAGAAGCAGAAGTCAGGGCTGGCAGCGGAGTATCGTAATCGGTAAGGCAGGCGGAGCTCAGAGTCCAGGAAATCAGTCAGCAAAGGAACAAAGATCCAGCAGAAAAAAACAAACAAAACAACTAGATCCCAGGCTTCAGGCAGAGATGGCTTTTACAGCCTGCTGATTAGGAGCAGTGACCATAATTGGTAAGGGGCTGCAGGTGGATCAGCACTGCTCCATCCAGCCAAAAGAGTCATGTAGCAGAATAATGCAAACAGCTACTGAAGCACCCTGGTGGACAGCATGGTAGAGAACATGACTGGGTTGCTGTAGGTTTGAGTTCAAATCCAGCCAGGTCTTTTAAAGGTGCTGCATGCACAGTGACATGTACATATTAAAGGGACACTATAGTGACCTGAACAACTTCAGCTTAATGAGGTTGTTCAGGCGAGTGCTACAGCTCCCTGCAGCCTTTTTCTTGTAAGCACTATATTTTCTGAGATGCAGTGTTTACATTGGAAGCTTGGAACACCTCTTGTTGCAGTCAATCAGATGGCCACCAGAGGGACTTCCGAGTTCAGAGGCCCTAAAAAGGCCTCACGTCTGACATATTGACGCATGGGTGAATACTTCAGACGGGCTATCAGCACACAAAGCACTGTGAACGCGCTTTGTGTGCTGAGGCTGTCAGCACTGCTGTGGGAGTGGCTTCAGCTGCCAACTGAAGCCCGAACCCACAGGGACTCTTTCTGGCCACAATAGTGGTTGAAGGGGGGGGGGGAGACCTACTCTCCTTACCCCCCCCGGCCCCCACCCCTGTGCGGTGGGTGGGGGCCCTAAAATTTAAAATAAGGGGGGGACCTACTGTCCCCTGGCCCCCACCGCTGTGCGGCAGGTGGGGGCCCTAAATTTAAAAATAAGGGGGGGACCTACTGCCCCCCCGGCCCCCACCCCTGTGCGGCGGGTGGGGACCCTAAAATTGACAATAAGGGGGACCTACTGTCCTCCCCCGGCCCCCACCCCTGTGCGGCGGGTGGGGGCCCTAAATTTAAAAATAAGGAGGGTACGTTATTTTCCCACGCTGTGTAAAATGTGTCAAATGACACAGAGCACTGTGATTGGATGGCTTGAAATCCATCCAATCACAGTGCTCTGTGTCATTTTGCACGGCGTGGGAAAATTCCAAAGAACTTTCCCACGCTGTGTAAAATGACACAGAGCACTGTGATTGGATGGATTTCAAGCCATCCAATCACAGTGCTCTGTGTCATTTTACAAGCGTGGGAAAATTCCAAAGAACTTTCCCACGCTGTGTAAAATGGCACAGAGCACTGTGATTGGATGGATTTCAGGCCATACAATCACAGTGCTCTGTGTCATTTTACAAGCGTGGGAAAATTCCAAAGAACTTTCCCACGCTTGTAAAATGACACAGAGCACTGTGATTGGATGGCTTGAAATCCATCCAATCACAGTGCTCTGTGTCATTTTACAAGCGTGGGAAAATTCCAAAGAACGTTCCCACGCTTGTAAAATGACACAGAGCACTGTGATTGGATGGCTTGAAATCCATCCAATCACAGTGCTCTGTGTCATTTTGCACGGCGTGGGAAAATTCAAAAGAACTTTCCCACGCTGTGTAAAATGACACAGAGCACTGTGATTGGATGGATTTCAAGCCATCCAATCACAAAGCTCTGTGTCATTTTACAAGCGTGGGAAAATTCCAAAGAACTTTCCCACGCTTGTAAAATGACACAGAGCACTGTGATTGGATGGCTTGAAATCCATCCAATCACAGTGCTCTGTGTCATTTTGCACGGTGTGGGAAAATTCCAAAGAACTGTCATTTTACAAGTGTGTGAAAGTTCCAAAGAACTTTCCCACGCTTGTAAAATGACACAGTACTGTGATTGGATGGCTTGAAATCCATCCAATCACAGTGCTCTGTGTCATTTTACACAGCGTGGGGAAATTCCAAAGAACTTTCCCACGCTGTGTAAAATGACACAGAGCACTGTGATTGGATGGATTTCAAGCCATCCAATCACAGTGCTCTGTGTCAAATACAAGCATGGGAAAATTCCAAAGAACTTTCCCACGCTGTGTAAAATGACACAGAGCACTGTGATTGGATGGATTTCAAGCCATCCAATCACAGTGCTCTGTGTCATTTTACAAGCGTGGGATAGTTCCAAAGAACTTAGTCATCAACATAAAGGTTCTGTAAATTACCACTATACTCTAAGTTCCACATGTCTTTCTGAAAACATGGATGCGATTGTAACGAACGCCGATATTTCGTATGCCCGTTCGTTTGTTTCCTCCCGAACTGCTAGGTAGTAATTATAGCTCGCAGTTCGGGCGCTGATTTGTACGTTCCCCAAGAACCCAGGTGCAGCATACAAGTAAATCCCGCTGTTTCAGCAATCACATCCCCAAACATTAGTCTAGACTAGATGAAGGGTACAACAACACTTTATTATGCCACACACAGCTTTCATGCATAACCCCGTGCAAGGGGGCTTCCACTCAACCGACCAGGTGCTGTGAGCCCGCATGTGGGAAAGGAGACCTAGTCTCTTTGTCTCCCAGGTACAGAAAGCCCAACCCACATAAAAAGGGGGTCTCCCACACCCAACGACAGGGAGTTTTGATCCCAGGATCCTTCATGCCTGGGAGGACGGGCGAGGGAAAAGAGACCCTGTCTCTTTGTCCCCCAGGTGCAGAAAGCCAGCCAAACTGGCCAGTGCCCCAAAAGTGTCCCCACCAACCTCTAGAACCCCCACACACACATACATTTATCGACCGGTCTCCATTTGTGAGGCTCCTGTTTGAGCCCCGGGCAAGGGAAACATCTCCTTTTGGAATACGAAAGCGGTGGCATTCGTCGATATGGAATGGTGGCCACCCAGAGGATCACTCATCAATTATTTCCCTTGCGGTTTCGCACTTATGTTGCAGGTGCGAATTTTCTGATCAATGGGTGTGAACATTCTAATGGTGCACTGGGGTGGTCCCCGTTCGGGAGACGAAGGAGTTCCGTTCGTATGAACGCTCCCGAACAGGGAACAGGGCATAATATGTGAAAATCTTGGGGAAACACAATAATACAAAGGAGAAAACACACGAATGAATGAAGAGGGGTTCTGCCACCGGCACCAGGGATGCAGTTTTAATCACAGCCATGTTAAGCAATTTCCATGTTAGAAACTTTCTTTTTTTATTGAGGTATCAAAAAGAAATCAACCAAGGTTTGCAGATGGTTTGCAGAGGGTGGATCTTATCTGCTGGACGTACTTCAACCTCAGATATTGTATAGACAAATTTAGCTCATTTAATTGCAGATACTTCAATAAAAGTGAATATATTAACATGTGATTGTTTACAGGAATATTAAAAAGCTATGAAGAAATATAAGCTCTAAATTAGACCAAGTAGGGGGACAGAGAGACTCTGAAATGGACTGGATGGGATGTTGATAAATGATTAGAGAATGGAAATAGATAAACCCATAGGAATCCTATATACCAGCTACATTTAGACTATAACAGGATGATATACATTCCTATAAACTGTGGGTAAACTGTGCCAAGTACAGTATATAGATGAAACAGTGTAATATCCTAAACAGCTACATAAAGAAGCAATTATCCCGCACTAAAACTAACTACCTAAAAACACCATAGTGAATCAAAACGTGCTGTCCTAAATAAAAGCAAAGTAAAGTGAAACGAAGCGCATTTTGGTGCTACTAGAGCGCCTTTGTCCGGGGTATTAATGGGGAGCCGCTTACCATGTCTCTTCATATAGGACCAGAATCATAGGTCACATGACCGCCATGGCCAATTACATCTCAGAGGGGCGGGTGTTGAGGATGTCACGTCATCCTGCTTAATCCTCTTCCTGTAGTACCGCCTCATTGAATGTGCTACCGCCCTCCTCAGTATTGCATTCGCATAAAGGAGAGAGTGGAAGAAAAACCCCAAGTGGCAATTATACACCAGGGGAGGGGAGACAAATACAAAAGATCGAACATTTTAGACATTGGAGGAACGTAAAAAAAGGGGGAGAATCAACCATTTTACAAATTTACATATAATAATAACATGTTCGATCAATCATAAACACGCCCCACATTGATCACAACTGTCAGCAGTGGAGCAAACCATATTACTCATAACATTGTGTATCCCCACATAATTGTGAAGGTTTAGATGAAATAGAAGTACAGGGCCCATATTAGTAAGAGGCAAATTGAGCTTGCGCTAAACAGTCCAAGTTACATGTATTCACAATATCAGGGGGCTCTGAATATTAATTATGTATACATATTTGTTTATTATATTGGTCCTTGAATATATGGACCTTGACTATAACTACGTATAGTGTGGTAAGTACATCATATGCTATATGTATATTTAATACTCTATTAATACCCCCCCCCCCCCCTTCCTACCTAGACATACTCTTTCTATGCCTGAAAATGTCATACCCTTTGGAGAGTCTCTATGGTACTCCCGCACATGTCTCACCACAGGGGTATCTTTGAGGGAGGTAACAGAATGGACATGTTACATAATCCTTCTTTTAAATAGGCGTATGGTCTTTCATACAAGGCTTAAAACTCAGCAGTGGTCCAGGTTGCTTCATAAAATTATTTCTGTCTATGAATGTTCTTCTTTAGCATAACACCTCTGTGGAAACCTGCTGACACTAAATGAGTAGGGGATTTTACCGTTGAATGATGTCTTAAGGTACAATTTTACCATTGTTATAATGAATATAAACAGAGTCATACATTCTATAATTTTTCTCTTGAAAATGTGTATTCCAAGTAGATGTAGCACTAAATATTTATGGGGGAGGGGGGTTTTAATCCCAAAAGTGGGTTCCTATAGCTCTGGATCTTTTTATCCCTATTTTCAGGTCAGGTGGTACTACCTTAAAATGCATTCTGCCTTTAAAAAAAATAAAATAATAATATGTATGTATATGTGTGTATCCTGACGAAAGTCCTGACACAGGACTGAAACGTTGATTTTTTTATGGCAGTTGCCGAATAAAGTTAAGTTAGTTATTTTCAACATTGAAAGAAGTCCTTGGAGTGCTTTTCCTACATTTGATTTCTATTAATTCTGCTGACAAGCACCGGGCTATATCTACAATTCTACAGGAGTGCAAACATTGGACAATATTATATATAAATATATATATACATACACACACACACACACACACACAAATACACACACACTACACTATACAACCTCTACCCCTACATACATATACCACATTCATGTACATATGAAACTAAATTGAAACCTCCTCCACACACACTACAGTCCCTATCACAAAATACATCTACTACATATATTTACCATGGCACACACTACATCACTCATTACAGGTACACACAAACACTTACAGGTATACACATGCCTGTGTATACCTGTAAGTGCTTGTGTGTACCCGTAAGTGACTGTGTTTACCTGTTGTTGTCTGTGTGTGCCTATTTGTCTATGTGTTAGGCCAGTCTATGTATGTGTCTTTGACTTAGTATGAATGTGCATGTCTGTGTGTGTTTGTTTCTGCCCTTCTCTGTCTATCTACTTATGTGTATCTGTGTGTGTCTGTAGGTAACTGTAAGTGTGCCAAGAAGTATTGGAAGGGGCAGGGATTGGGTTTGAGGTGTGTTCAGGCATAAAGCTTTAGCAAGCGGTCACTACGTTAGTGTAAGAATTAAAGATGATCTATGCCATCATAACAGTCTGTTTTAAATGATCATATTCCAAAGTAGGGTGATCATATTCCAAAGTAGAGCTGCCAAAACGTAAAAAAAAAACAAAAAAACAGGGATGAGATTGTGATGGCAGCATAGCACTTAGTCCTTAAGGCATTAAAAAAATGAAAATGGAAACAAATTGTTTAGTAGAATTTTAACCAATCTTTTGCAGTACAAAAATAACATATAACAGTCGTCAATTAATGAGTTTGTCCTAAGTGCAGAATTCAGAGATCAAGACAGTCCCTTTGTCCAGTAACCTCCAGCAGCCCTGGAGTGGGAATGGGAATTCTAGAAAGTCTTAGACATGAGGATGAAGCTCAACATGCAGGAGTACACTAAACTTACCCATCTAATCTCCTATCCAGGTGACAATGGAAAGTTATTCACTAAGGTAGCTCACAATGGTCTACTACAAAGTTTAGAAAATGGCACTTTGTCCTTTATTAACCTCTCCCACTTTACCATTGTTGGTCTGGCGAGTTGAGTGACTACATCCGGTTGCCATTTATTTTGCTGTCTCCTGCAGTTCCTTGTGTCCTGATTTTTTGCTCCTGTTTCATTTAAATTCTGCATATCTGACAGCTTGCCAAACTTTATAGTACCACTGCCCCCCTGGATGACTCGGGGACTGTTCTCAGAACTGCTCGTTTTCTACCGTAAGTCAGACGCACACCGTCATGCCACAGACGCACTTGTGTAGCGTCATCAAGGTGTGGGTCTCGGTTTTCCCTCTCTCTCCCTTACCATTTCGTATTAAATATGTATTCGGCACTATCTCATACACGCACGTACACATATGCTGTAGTCCTGTTGTAAATACTTTTCACTTTCTGTTAACCGCACTGTCGGGACTCCCCCCGCCCTCCGTTCGGCTCTTTCTACGTTCATAGACACTTATTTTTATTCATATGAATTCATATGAATCGTGTGATGTATTGCGGTAGAAATGGGCGAACAACTGTTTAAGCACAGGCTGTTCGCATGATTCTTCTAGATTGCCTGTCTCCAGCATTTTGCGGTTAAACGTTTGTATGTTACTTCGAGACCGGTTCCCCTTACTGGTTAAGATAGATATTACCATTAGATTATAATTAACTCATGGTTATTCCTATTCATATAAATAATAATTTTACTTCAGGTATATCAAACCTTCTATTTGGCTGACATCTAATGTCTTTTTGATGTTCTACCCGCAGGTGCATTACAGAACTATTAGTCAGAGGAATTGTTCCTGTTTCTGTCAACTTCCCTGTACAGTCATTTTAGGTTGGTAAATTGGTATAAACCTGGCTTATTTACATAATCCCTCTTGGTTTTTCGTTAATATCTTCATATTTCTGTAGGTGTCAATTTAGACCAGACTGTTTTCATTACACAAGGTTCTTCCATTCGTGGCAGCATTCGCCAAATTCTCTCCTCGCTTCTAGCATTGGGGTAGTATATGCAATATTACTCGGGTCACGATCTGGCCCATATATATATATATATATATCTATATACACATCTCACATACTCAGATACTGTATTGCGTTTCATTTTTAGGTTTACTTACGTATCCACTCCTATCCTCCTTCCCCTAATTTCTACTAAGAATCATCATTTCTGATTCTAACTATCACAGATATGACAATTACAATCCTTTTTTTTAGCCCCTATTAGCAGGCAGTACTGACTATCAGGGATTAGGTTGTCCAAATAGGTTATGTTTCTGGCCTCCTGCCATAGGCTAGTGGCCCTGCGAGGCCGACACCCATCCTAATACGTGGAGGTTTTCGCCAATCGGTCCAAAAACATAGCTATTCGCCTTGCATGGTTTCATAGAGAGGGCCTCACCTGTCACTCCCATACTATCTTCTGCTTTAATTATCACCGAGAGGCCAACACCCCTCCACAACGTTTCGGTGGCCTCAAATCCCCTTGGGCCAACACATAGCTAGAGCCTCTCAAGCCACTTGGCACTTAGCAGGGCCTCACCTGTCACGTTTGTGTTAGTATAATATTTTGCCACTTGGCATTAGCTAGCCAGCCAGTACATGGTTATGACGTATTACTGATGGTGATTATATATATATGTATATATATATATATATGTATATTTTAATATGTATATTTCAGTATGTCTCAAGTTCCGGATACACCAGAAGAACTATTTCTTCCTTGCACCCCAGCTAGGTCTGATACCCCTGCCCATGGTACTGATACGGTTAGTCCATCTGCCATGCTGGGTAACTCTCTTGTCCCATCTCAAATCCCAGAGAATCCCCTAGGGCATCCCATTATTTGTATGTCCAATTACAATAATTTTTAGCCCAACACTATCATGTGGAGATAGCGTTCCAAATAAACTGTACCATACAAACTGACAAGGGAATTGTATGTCAAAATGGAGCGAGAGATATGAAAGGGACAGTCATACCTCCTATGGGTCTGTGTTAAGTATAAGATAAGATAAGCCTGTATATAATGTGAGACAAATTGTGAAAGCTGATGACGACACAATGTCCTTATGTGCACGACACATATGCTATATCTGTATCCATTGCCTGTTATGTTCGAGCCTAAATTTTGTACTGATGGAATCAATTCCCCCTTCCCTTTTCCTCCTTTTTATTGTGTACCCCTACATTATGCAAAACAATAACAATTGTCAAACTGAAAAGAAAAAAAAAATGCTTCAAATAGCTGAGTGAGCCAATAGTTTTGAATTATTAGACCACTTCACTTTTGCTTTATGCATTCTGTTGACATGCAGAATATTAAGAATGTTGTGCCTCAAAAAAGCCAGAGTAGAAACACTGTCTCTTTCCTAACAGTCGAGGGTCCTACAATTGAATTTTTCTGCAGCTGCTGTCTACACAGGAGGGAATGAAGTAGGATTATTTTCAGACAAGTGACACTGATTGATCCTTTCTTAACACATGAAAATATGATTGCAGGGTAAAAAAGTATTTGTTTTTAAGAGACTAATTTACAAACCCCTGCCAGCCAACTCTAGTACATTATTGTTCTGTTCTAGGTCAGCCAACAATCATACCAGAGAGAGGAACGCATGCTTTTTATGTCATGCAGACCAGAAAACCTTGAGCAATAATGTCATTATTTTTGTAAACTGGAGTATTTACACACTTGTAGATAGCAGTATATATAGTATTTAATGATACTGAAATTACTAAAATGAAAGTTTTGTTTGTCATTGATTGAAGATCATTAATTATTTCTATTAAAGAAACATTAAAAAAAAAATTTGTATTTAAAGACAAACTTTCATCCCATAATAACTTACGTTCTGGAAAGTGAGGATGCACCCTTACCTTCACGGGTTAAATGGTTGTCAGTGTCTAGCACTTCTGTCTCTTGTCTTCCATTTCTCTTTATAGCGCTGAATTAGAAAGTATTAACCAGTAAGACACTGATAGGTGCATACTTTCTCTGTCAATGTGCACCTACAGATAGGTTGAAAGCATCAGCTGACAATCTAAGCCTATCAGCAGCCACCAGACTAACACTTCCTAATACTGTACTGCAGAGAGCATAGGTCGGCTTTCTAACTTTTTAGGTGGTCGTCTAAGGCCTTGCACTTAATAGTGCTTCTCGACCACCTAACTCGCCTAAATGGAGAGCTGGACCTGTAGCATGTGCAAGGCGGCGGAAGGCTGCCCAATATTAGGAGGTGCAAGGAGTGACAGCAGCCAGATGCTCATTGCACTCCTGCAGATTAGGGGGAGGAAAATGGTGCACCAGTATAAGTGCCAACCATCAGATAATATTGCAGGCAGTCCCCAAGTTTTAGGGACTGGTCCAAACTAATTGTTGAAAGCCTTGATGAAGGTTGCAACTGTAAAATAGCTGATCTGTACTTGCTTGCCTGCACTGGCCAGCTCTTTCACACTGCAATACATTGTGGAAGCTTACTGAGGGAGAGAGCGGGAAATTACATTTTAAACCCCTCCCTTCATCACACTACATGGGAGCTGCTCTCTTCCAGTAGTCAGTAGCACTGGTCCACCAGGGTAAGTGTCATAACAATTTATCGTGCTGCGTGGAATGGAGTTTGGGGTGATGAGACAATGGAGCTGGGGGAAAGGAATGGAGCTGGCTGGAAGGTGAGGGGATGGAGCTGGGTGGAGAGAGAAGGAGATGCTGCCTGTAAGCAAAGGCTACCAGGGTAGCTAGGCCAACATCAGGAGTGTAAAGCCCGTAATCTGTTAAGGGGACTGGCCATACTTTGGGGTCCGTAAGAGGCTTTGTAATGCTATGTGGTCCAGTTGAGCACCAGACCACATTGCAGAATCTGGTGATTTCACTGTTCTTTACACACTTGGAGAAAGTGATGTCCGATCTATTCATCCTATTTTTGGATACATTGTTTGGATTTAATACTTACAGTTGTATCTACTAAAGAATGCATCCTTTCATTGATACATTTGGTATAATTAGTTCTTGTCTATGCAAAATTGTTGTGATGATGTTATAACTGCCCACACCTACCAAATCATATGGGAAGACAGAAACTGCCTGTCACAGCCTGCAGATGCCCACAGGACCACAGTAAAGCCACCCTCATGGCAAAAGAAAAGCAAAGAATAGGGTTAAAACATCTTAAATGTCATTATGTGCATTTGTGTATTTCTGTCAGTGCTTGTATGTGTGTGTCAGCCTGTGTTAGTAGGTGTATGTGTGAGGCAGGCTGTTAGTGTTTGTGTGGCTGGCAATGGGTCTATGTTTTAGGTTTGCCTGTGCATGGCTGTGGGACGTGTGTATGTTTGTCATTGTGTCTGTCATTGAGAATCAATGCCTGTTTGGCTGTTTGTATCTGGCTATGTGTGTGTATCCCTATGAGTGTGTCTCGATTGTATAGGTGTGTGTGTGAGTTTGTATCTATGTGTCTTGAAGCATGTGTGATAGTATGAGTGGGCTGGTGAGGGTTCAGTGCCTGTTTGTAAGAGGCCAAGTGTTATGACGACAGTCCTGCAGGGTGGACTGAGAGTCGAGGCAGTTAGTGCGGAGCACATGCTGGCTAAAAACTGGCCCCACTACTAGACACCTGGGAGCATGTCCAGTTAATTTTATTATTGCTTGGGGGAGAGGGAAAGGCACAGACAATAATACATTCAACATGACCTGCACCAATAATGGGCACAGGGTGACCAAAACACAAAAGGAATCTGGGTACCCACACATAGTGTATTTCTTCCACCCACAGTTACGGTGACTACCGTCACACTTAAAAAAAAAATGTAATTATGAATGTTAGTGGAAGCCTCATGTTCAAAATGTACCTAAGACCTCGCAAAGTCTGGAGTCACCTCTGGAAGCCAGTGGTCAGATGTGCCAGAGTCCCAACTTCAAGGATTAAACCTTTGTCAAATGTAGGACACTCATGTTCCAATAACAACTCTATCACTCTAGCTATCACTCAGGCAGCAAATACGTTTTTTTTTTCTGCTTCTGCTCATTGGGAAGCATAGGAAAGCCATGAATGTGTGCATTCATGCTTGTGGCTCTAGCACAGAGTCTTCTCAATGAGAAGCCTCTGACTGATGCATGCCCAGCACAGACTGAAAGCCTGCGTAAAGGGAAGAGGGAAGAGGTGTACAAAGGCTACAAATAGAAGATCTGCAGCGTTTGCCAGCTGTTTTATTATACGTCACCAAAGAAAATATTCAGAAAAAATATATGCATGTTTTCTCTGGAAGTATATTTAATTGTTCAAAGAAAGTAAGTGGAATGTTTCTTTAAGTTGTTATGGGGTTGGGATTGTTCTGTTTGGACACTTAACGGTCTGAGTGTTCCTCTACTACTGTAGATGCCCAGCACCATCAATAAATTAATACACTTAAAGTTCACTTACCTTTTTGTCCCTTCGCTGCACCCCTCTGCCCTCATGGATGACAATCTTCCATATTCTCCAGTTGAAATTGGTGCATACGATCACCTAATGGAATGCTTTCCATAGGGAAGCATTATACTATTGCATCTCAATAAAAGGACTCATTTATTCTTGAATGATTGTCAGATGGAGTGAATCAGGAAGCCATCTTAGCTGTCAACGTGACAGACACAGAGTGTTCCTAAAGTTAAAGTGCAGATTACTCTTGAAATAGGCACTTTTATGAATTGTGACAAAGGGGACCTTCTGCTAAGCCCTAAATCACTTTATTAATCTGAAGTGTCCCTTTGGGGTCGCAGAGGAAGATACTCTACATAAAAAGGTGTTGCTAGGTGGTAAAAAGATCAGGCCCAAGGGCAAATGTTATGATTTCAGCCCAAGTATAAATGTCAGTGCTGCTACCACATATATTGTCTGAAGATCCTCCTAAAACCATCTATACCACACCCTAAGTCCAACCATAAATCCTAATATGTTTAATAAATCATATTGTGACACCATGTCTTTGAATTAATTAAGAGTATTATATAAACCTATATTTATAAACTCCACACATGCTCTATTAACCACACTGTATTAAATGACCTTGCACCCCACTGCATTATCATACGACACCTATAGCAATACCACACTGTGCTGTATAATTTACTTAAATAAGGTCCATTAAAGCAGCACTGTTACAAATAATGTGATTAGAGATGTTATTTCCATCTCCCTACTGGTACTCAGGTTAAGAATGAAATGAGGTCAAAATTAGATCAGTGATGTTTCAGTGCGCCATTCGGGACATCAGCCCCTTGCAGCCCCACTGTAGGAATGTCTTGATCAACATACTAGCTATATATATTTTTTGTAAATATGTTTTCCCTTGCCAAAAGAGTGTTCATGTGCCAATAAAGCAGAGTGTGAGAGAATAGAATTATTTATTAAACAATTAACTGTAGAGAATGAAAGGGAATTACTCATTTTAGGTGAAATGCCTAGATCTTGTTTTGGCCTAAAGGTTTAGTTTTTTAGTTTAGTGAATAAGCTTATCAGTAAATTGTGTTTCAATTTCCATATCTCAGTCACAAATACATTTTTTACCATGCTAAATGCAACCTCAAACCCCCCAAAGTCAATATTATTATTAGTTCCCCAAGTAACTGGCATATCTGAAAAAGTTAGTTTAACAATGATGATATTTTAGGGGGGAAGGGAGGGTGGTAAAATGCATCTTCGCCTATGTACCCAAAAATCCTTGCACCGACCCTGATGTTGCCATATGTATGTAACTACTTGGGAGAATCAGAGTATGGATAGGGTTAGTTGGGCTCCAGGACATAAATTCATATACTTGGAAAAAAATCTCTCACCACAAGGCCCCTAACCAATATGTTTCACCATTCTTTATGCCAAACATAGTAAGACAATTATATACATCATTTAGGAGACACGGGGCAATTTGTTCTTCAGAAGCAGCAAAAAATTGCAGTTCTGAAGAATTAAACTTCAAAGGTAAAACGATCAATATAAATCTACAGTTTCAACAAGTATATTATACAAAATAATTTAAATAAATAATAAAAATCTACATGTAAAGAGCAAGTTAAAGTAGGCATCTAGTCACTGCCCATCCATAAACATCCAAAGGGAAAGGCAGATAGTGCAAAGTAAGCTCCTGAAATGGGCTGAAAATCACTGCACACAGTTGGAATGAGAAATGAAATGGAGAAGTTGCTTATTACTAAAATATATTTTGGGACCACTTGCAATTTTTATGTACGTAAAAATCAAATTAGCTCTTAGGCCAGTGCAGATTGGAATTAATGCATGTGTGTACATTGTACACAAGCTTGTCAATTATTTGTATTTATATTTTGATATAGATAATTGTATAGAATATTTAATGTGAACACTTCAAATAGGTTCATTTTAAATGGAATCCCCTGAAGTCAATTAACACATAATTAATCATCAAAATAAATCATTTTCAATGTAAAGCTATTATATTGTTAACCATATTTACCTTTGCTAATGTGTGCAAGCACTGTCGTTATTGTGCTGAGAGCAGGAGAACAACTGGTAGGGGGGGTTCTTCTTCTCTTTCTCTTAGTAGTTCTTTAGAATAAAAGTCTATGCTGTAAAAGTTATATCCTCCTGAGACGCAGCCCATTAACTTGTGTCCTCTGTACTGTACATTTCATTCACATGCATCTCCTTTTATTCTTTTGAGCTGCTCTATCAATCCCTGCTGTATTGTAAAGAGTACATGCGGGGCTTTCCAGCAGGGCCGGACTGGGGAAAAAATTTAGGCCTGGGCATTTTTCAATCAGAGCTGCCCCCTAAGAAGGGCATGGCCAGAGAGGGTTTGTTTTGTCATCACTAATGACAAGCACGCCCCCTCAAAGTGAGCATGTTAGTTCAATGCGCAGAGCCCCGCTGAAGAGCTCTAGAAAAAGGCCCTGAATTTGTTCTGCGCAGCGCAAGCAAATTTAATAACATGCTTGCGCTGTGTTTGCTTTTAAATTGTCTCTGGTGTCTCCACAAGTGGGATACCAGAGGACAAAAGGGCCAGGAAAGTGTATGGTGCATGTGTATGGAGCCTGCTTGTGGGATTGCGTGTGTGTAGAGTGTGGTGTGGTATTGTGTAAATAGGTCAATTTAATTTGTGTTTGTGGTGTAATATGTGTGGCTAGGGGCTGTAGAGTGTGTGTGTATAGGGGTCATAGTGTTATAGGGGATGTAGCGAGTGTGTGCATACGGGCTGTAGTGTGTGTGTATAGATGTGTAGGGGTTGTAGAGAGGGTGTGTTTAGATAATGTTGTATCTGTTTGCTGACAAGGAATGTAGTGTGTGTGTAGGTGGTGCAGTGTGTGTGTGTAGGAGATCTAGTGTGTAAAGGACCCAGAGTGTGTATAGGAGATTGTGTGTGTAGAGGATTAAGAGTGCATATAGGGTAAGGGATCTAGCATGTATCTGGAGCGTAATGTGTGTAGTGGTGCAGTGTGAAGGGTGCTGTAGTGTGTGTGTGTGTGTGTGTGTATATATATATTGTGACCGAAAGCAAAGAATTGTGCTGGAGGGAATCTATATACCTCCCCAGATTTTGCAAGGATCCTACTTTGTGTAATTAGCCCCAGGGAAATGTGTTATGTTATAATGAATGTTGCACTTTAAATATGTGTATATTTGGGCCCTGGGGTGGAGTACTTGGAGAGTAGGGTGGGCCAGTGCTCCACTCCACATTCTGGAAGTTGCTTGTAACCTACAGGTGAGAAGTCCAGTTCCAGAGTTTGAATCCTAATTTAACTCACCTGAAAAGGATTGTCAATTACCAGTGGAAACAGAGAGCTGAAAACCCTAAAACAGTAAGGTTGTTTATGTTTATGTTTATGTTGGGAAATGGACAAGCCATCCAAACCCAGTTAGCTAATTATTTTGTTTAGTTAGTGCTCAGAAGAGCAAGGCTTTTGTTTTATACATTTTTGTTACCTTTATACCTTACTGTGCATTTATTTTGGAACCACAATAAAAGAGCAAGTCCTTTTACCTCATCCAGCGTGTGAAGTGTCTCTAAAGCCTGAAAAGACTGTGTGTAACACCCCAATCCCAGGACAAAGGAGTACTTTTGTCACAATATTTGGACGTATTGTATGTGTGAGGGGTGCAGTGTGTGTGTATGAAAGAGGGATGCTGTGTGTGAGGGTATTTTTATCTGCCGTCACATTCTAGGTTTCTAATTTTCTTTGTCTGTTAACTCACTGAGGGTTATTTTAGATATTATATGTGTGTGTCTGGGGGTGCGCTGTGTGTGTTTTGGGGGTGCCCTGTGTGTGTTTCGGGGTGGTGTGTTTTGGGGTGCTGTGTTTCGGGGTGCTGTTTTGGGGTGCTGTGTGTGTCTGGGTGTGTTTCGGGGTGCTTTGTTTGTCTGGGGGTGCTGTGTGTTTTGGGGTGCTGTGTGTTTCGGGGTGCTGTGTGTTTCGGGGTGCTATGTTTGTCTGGGGGTGCTATGTTTGTCTGGGGGTGCTGTGTGTGTCTGGGGGTGCTGTGTGTGTCTGGGGGTGCTGAGTTTGTCTGGGGGTGCTGAGTTTGTCTGGGGTGCTGAGTTTGTCTGGGGGTGCTGTGTGTTTTGGGGTGCTGTGTGTGTCTGGGGGTGCTGTGTGTTTCGGGGTGCTATGTTTGTCTGGGGGTACTGCGTGTTTCGGGGTGCTGTGTGTGTCTGGGGGTGCTGTGTGTGTCTGGGGGTGCTGTGTGTGTCTGGGGGTGATGTGTGTGAGAGGGGGCTGTTAGTGAGTGATTTTTTTTATTTAAATTTAAATATTATTTTTATTAATAATAATAATAAAAAAAGGTTATATCACCCCCCTCCCTTCTTACCTTTAGCCTGGGAGGGGTGGGGGAGCCAGGTATCCATTAAGGAGGGTGCCGTGCAGTGGGGAGCCATGCTTCCTTCCCTGGTGGTCCAGTGGTGAGAGTGAACTCTAGCCTGCAGGCTAGAGTTCACTCTCGCGAGATATGAGCGTTGTCGCGGTAACCGCGGCAACGCTCAGAATCCCGCGAGAGGACCGGCGGAGCTGCTGGCTAGAGCTCCGCCAGTCCTCTCTCCTGCCTCCCTCTTCTGCCGGCGGCCGCATCTCAGTGTCTCTGGGTCGGTGAGGGAGATCTTTGATGGAGACACACAGCAGGGCCGGCGCTCGGATAGTGCTGGCCCTGCAGGGGCTGGCAGGGGAGATCCTGTGATCTCCCCTGCTGGCCTCGGCCCCACGGCCATCGTGGCCCACCGGGCATTTGCCGGGTATGCCCGATGTCCAGTCCGGGCCTGCTTTCCATTGATATGTCTTGTGATAGGCTGAGATGCTGGGAAGGTTCTCTTACTTTTAATCAAAAATGGGTGGCATATTGGAAGGCAGTTTTTTCCTCGGTTCCCAGGAGGGTATTCCAAAGAACTGAGATGGGAGAAGTGTGTCAGACGCCTCATAAAAATATGAGAGTGAGTGACAAACAGAGGTCAGTTTGGTGGTTCCAGTTCCACCGTACAGGGCTTGTACCCGAATTAAAGTATTAGACAGAAATTAAATAAGTATATTAGAGACTCACAAAAGTGGGTCTCATAAGCTGGTTTTGATACAATAGATAGTGAACAACTTGATACATATAATAATGACTAAACCAAATGCACTGAATACTTATGAAGTATCAAAAATATTCTAATAGGTATCTCCAAGTATAAGGTATTGGGTTATAATCAAGATACTTTATTATGTTCAAACAGAACAGAAATCAAAAGAACACAAAAATACCGTCAGAGGAGTACCAAAGAAGAAAGATACAGTATAGAAAGAAGGTAGAAGTATTAGTGGTAGATTCTCTAAACAGTGGAAAAATAGAGAGTCCACCAGTATATAAGTGATACACTTAAGGAAATAATACAATATAGAGCATAGACCCTAGATCTCCTAAATAAAACACCTTCAAGGGTGTATTAGGCTGTCCCTAATAGGTCAAAGGGAATCTATAGGTAAAGCCACAGTAAGGAAAGAGTCAAAAGAACAAATATGTATCCCTACAACTCCCGAGGGTGTTCTATACTGTCCCTAGGAGCAAAGAGGAGAAAAGTATTATACTACTCAAACTGCCTATAGTAGTTTCCTTCTAAATA
Source organism: Pelobates fuscus (assembly GCF_036172605.1). Lineage (NCBI taxonomy): Eukaryota > Metazoa > Chordata > Amphibia > Anura > Pelobatidae > Pelobates > Pelobates fuscus. The sequence goes on along the minus strand of NC_086319.1, from coordinate 281,438,345 downwards.
GCATCAGTCAGTGCTGTCTGGACAAAAACATAGGTGAACCAAAAATTAAACACCTAGTGTTCCCATAGTGTTACGTGAATAAAAATAAATAATGAAATAACCCGACGCGCGTTTTGGTGCGTTCTAATGCACCTTCGTCAGGGGCTAACAGTACCTCGTCTATGAAGTGGCTTTTAAACCCTCTTTTGCCGCCAAAAAGGTAATAACCCCAGAATTACCAGGTCCGTCGGCAGGTGTGTCTAGGGGCGTAACGTAGGCGGGAGAAGCAGTGTGAGCATCCACCAATCCTCTCTAGACGTTCATGTGACGTCTATACATGTGTCCGGCCCCACGTGGGTATAAGGGGGCGGGGTCCGAAGACGGAGAGAGGAGGAGGAGGATCACAAAGGGGAAACTCCTCCTCTTTGATTCTCCATCTATTCGGGGTGTGTAAGAACGCATTGTGGGCGGAGCTATAAGCCGTGAGTGATGGCTGAAATGACTCCTCAAGACTGACTTCAACATAATCTGTCACATATCAATAGTGTAGGGATAATAATGTCCATTTAGTAAGTTATGAGGATTAATAAATGATATGTGGTAGACAAATAAATGTTGAATAAGTCTCAGGTAGGGTATATATGTTATGATACCTTCCAAAGCATAAAGTTGTATTATATTATAGCTTGATATAAAAAGGGGGGGGGGGGGAAGGTATAGTGAGAGATCCATTAGATCAATAGGCACCTTTAGATTTCAGATCCTAATGGTGCCATTTCTTTCCATTCATCTTCCAGGGAGAATTATCTTAGTGTATTACATATTATTGGTAAGGTAGGAATGTCACACTTAAATCCCAATTAGAAAAATAAAGCTATATATATATATATATATATATATATATATATATGTCTCATATGTCTCAATAATTATTGAATATTCATTCTTTTGCCAAGGAAATATGATAAAAACAGAAATGTTTCTCTGGCTAGAGAATGTCAGGGTGGAAATGACTATAAATAACATGGAGTTAAAGAACTCAAAATACAATGCCCAGATAGAGGTGTCAATCCGTCTTTGGAAATATGAGAGGTCTGTAAACAAACATAAATATTAAATAGAATTGTGAACATAAAGGAAAAAACAAGAAAGTCATCATCATAAGAATTGTAAATAAATTCTCAGTGGAAGTCATATATATTGTTTAGATGGTATTATTAGTCAGAGATCACTGATGAAGGGAGAATAGGAAAATCCTTAATTTAGCCCGCTCGGTGATAGAGTGCTCAGGCGATAAATCCAAAAGCACTCTCTTCTCCTGAGCAGCTTATCGAGGTTTCCCCTCCTTTGATCAAGTTTAACCAATTCAATTCCAAGGAATTGGAGTACTTTGTAGTCACCTTGGTGAAAATTCTTCACATGTCTAGAGACTGTGGTTTCAATGTGTCTCTTAGTTTTAATGGAATTAATATGTTCCAAAATCCTTCTTTTAAAAGGCCTAAAGGTCTTTCCAACATATAGTTTATTACATTGACATTTTATCAGGTAGACTAGTCCTTTAGAGTTACAGTTAAAGAAGGAATTTGGATAGAAAGTTTCCAACTGACTACTGTTATGGAAACTTTTGGAATCCTTGCAAATAAAATTGCAGGCCTTGCATCGGCCGCATTTGTAGGTCCCCAGGAGTTTGTTAGAAAAACCAGTGGGTAGTGGTCTTTTTTACCTGTTTGAAATGACTATGTACGAGGGTATCTCTGATATTCTTGCCCCTACGTGCTATAAGAGAGGCATTTGGGGGGGGAGGATTTCTTTAAGATGATCATCTTGTTTAAGCAGAGGCCAATATCTGTTTAGAATAGTTTTCACTTGTTCCCAGCCCGCGTCGTAAGTGGCAATAACTCTTAGATGTTTAGAGTTTAGAGTGTTTATATTTTTATTTTTATTTTGAAGAGGTAATGCATCTTTTATCAAATCTTCTCGATCAGTTAGAAGGGCCCTGTGGGAGGCCCTTTTCAAACACTTGTTAGGGTATCCCTTAGCTCTAAACATTGATCGTAGTTCTCTGGCCCTTATTTTGAAGTCTTGTACATCAGAACAATTGCGCCTTAGGCGCAAATATTGTCCTGTAGGTATGCCTCTTTTAAGGGGGGTTGGATGGAAACTTCCCCAGTTCAACAGACTGTTTGTTGCCGTGCTTTTTCTGAATAGGTCGGTTTTTATACCACCCATTGTGTTGGGAATGATTGTTAGATCTAAAAAATTGAGACTGGGAGTACCTATTTCTGATGTAAATTTCAAATTTAGAGTGTTGTCATTGAGTGTCTGTCCAAAGAGATTGAAATCTTCTGTGGTGCCTCTCCATACGATCATTATGTCATCGATATATCTCTTCCAAGAGAGAATATATCTAGTGAATGTGCTCAGATTGGTTGCAAATACCACATTCTCTTCCCACCATCCCAGGTGCAGGTTGGCGTATGAGGGCGCACAAGACGTCCCCATCGCCGTACCCTGCACCTGGTGATAGTAGATATCATTGAATAGAAAAATATTATGGGTTAATACGAATTGTAATAGTTCAATGACAAATTCACTATGGTCGTACAGGTGTTGCCCTCTCTGTATTAAAAAGTACTGGGGGCGGGGCCGGACCGCCAAGCAGAGTGGATGCATGGCACTATAGCTCCCGTAATTTTCAGGCAATATGGCCCCAAAATGCATTTTCTGGCACTGAGTCATGGCAGGCAACTGCACTATGAGGTGCTTGGACCGGAGATCAGACAGCGACCCGCCTCTGTGACCGTGTTTGGAGTGAAAACGGAGCTTCGAGACCGAGGCCTAGTCAACCCTATCCAGGTGGTGAATAGGGCGGACGGCCGCCGCCCTGCTATCCTGCCTGGCTGCAACACGGAGGTCCCCTAATGCAGTGGGGTGATGGCCCTGCTTCCCCCCCTCTGGGCCGGTGGGGGTCATCCCGGCCTACCCTGGGGTTCCACCCCGAGCGGGGACTTTGTTTTTCATCTAAGATGGCGGCTGAGCCTGAACGGCTAGCTGTGGAGAGGGCAGCCCCTCCTCGGGGCTCTTGGCGCTCACAACGGGCAACTCAGGGAGAAATCTTTAGAGCAACCTACCTATCCTGTGTCCCGGCCTGAGGTGCTCCAATCGACACCGAGGACCTTGAGCGGAGACCATCTGACTGGCAAGCGGCTCCAAGGGTACTCAGACTGTAAGCCGGCACGTTGCTGTACAAGCGAGCTACGCGCACGACAGTTGAGGATCAGTGTGAAGACCTCACACATACCCAGCTCCCACCAGCAACCGTGTGAAACTACTTGACAAGCCACACCACAACATCTTTACTCGGACAGAGCTGAAAAGCAAAGAACTGTGACCTGCCAGTGATGGGAGTTGGCTGCTCTCTGCATGAGGACTGGGGCTGCCTACTCTCTACCTCCAGAATAACTTCAATCAAGATCAAGTCCCCCTCTCCTCTGGGAGAGGAGTCTCTGTTCGGAACCCAGGGTTATTTGTTACTCACGGTGGCATAATTTTTCTTTTTATATTTTAAGCAAACGCCAACCGTGCCACATTGCCTAGCATATTTGTCTTCCTCACCTACTCTACTATAACCAAGCTTTAAGTTTTTGCCTTTGTTCCATCTCTCAAGCCTGTTATCAGGCAGCGAAGCGCTGATCTAATATAAGTAACCTAGCAGCTAAGCGAGAATAGCTTATTGATAGATTATATGTTATTCACAGATTGCAATGCAAATATGATTAAACTGCATGTATACATTCAGGTAGCTCGTTACACAGCATGCCAATTCTAAGTTTAGATAGAATAGCGATTTTACCACATGTACCAAGCAAGCCTCAGATATTTTCAGCTAGCATGTTATTCCCTAGGCTGTAAGATTAATCAGTATACTGCATTACTAAACTCTGAGACAGGCAGATTTTTTTGTGTAACTATGATCCAGCGTTTAACTTTTAACTCGTCTCCTATCTTGAATATAAAAAAAAAAACTGTGCTATGTATTTCAATGCCATACCTATGTTAATGTATGTTTTCAAACCTGCTTGCACCTGCTATTGTGGCGGTACAAACATGATTGTTTAAGCCATGCACAAATAAAATAAAGAATTAAAAAAAAAAAAAAGTACTGTACATGTTTGAGCCCTATCTCATGAGGGATGGAACTATAGAGTGCCTCCACGTCGAGGCTACAGAGTTTTGAGTCCTGAGGCACATTCAAAGTATTGAGATGTGCTAGTGTCTGTTTAGTATCCCTTAAATAGGAAGGGAGTTTGGCTACTATAGGACGTAGAATATGGTCTAAATATATACTCACATTCTGTGTCAGGTTATTATTTCCTGACACTATAGGTCTACCCGTCAAGTCTTGATGTTTTTTATGTATTTTGGGTAGACTATAGAATGTGGGTGTACGTGGGTTAGTATTTAACATGAAATCATGTTCTTTTTTAGAGAGCAAGTTCTCCTCCATACCTCTTTGCAAAATCTTTTTTAATTTGCATAGGAAAGGTTTTGTTGGATCTGTACTTAGTACTTTGTATGTTAATTCATCAGAGAGGATTTTTTTAGTGATAGCGACGTAGTGAGATGTATCTAAAACAACTATATTTCCCCCTTTATCGGAGGGTTTAATAGTTATTTCCTCTTTTGCTTGAAGGTTTTTTAGCGCTTTTAGTTCCTCCTGAGAGAGGTTTGAATTTGGTTTAAAAGGAAATTTTGAGGGGGACAGGGAATCAATTTCCTTACAGACTAATTCCAAAAATGTCTCTATATATTTCGAGTCTCCTAGCCTAGGGCAGAATTCACTTTTACGACAAAGGTCTGTGAAGGGGACTGGGTTCCTTTCAAGGGGATCACTCTCTTCTAGGAGTTCTGTTAGGAGTAGAGTGAGTTGGTAGTCTTTAACATTAAGGCCCAATGCATTGGCCTTTTTCTCTTCATTTAAGGCAAAAGTTTTGTGAAGTAGCAGTTTTCGAACAAATAGGTGAATGTCTTTCACCCAGACAAATTTGTCAAATCTAGGGACTGGGACGAAGGATAAACCTCTTTCCAGTACCCTAAATTCTGTCTGAGTTAAAGTATACTTAGATAGATTCACCACTTGGTCTCTTTCTAAAATCGGTTTCTCCGATACGATTGTCTCCTTGGTCTTGGTCTCAAAAACGGGCGTTCTTCGCCCATGGTCTTTTCTAAAAAAGTAACCCCTTTTTTAAGGATACTTTTATTTTGATCATTTGAGGTAGAGGGAGTGGATTGTGAGTCAGTGTCTGAACCACTTGTCTCATATTCTGAGGTGGAGACTTGATCTCTATCAACCTTCTTCCTTCGTTGGAATTTTTTATACACATTACCAGTTTTAAAGTCCCTATGATCTCTGAGGAATTTTTGGTGTTTCCTCTGTTTTATAGTTTGCTGATATCTCTCTAAATTAGACTGCAGTTTAGTTTCATTAGGGGCAAAGGCGGGATCTGTTTTAAACTGATCAATTTTATCGATCTCATTATCCACCTTTGTCCCTATGTCTTGCAGTTTTTTCTTTTCATATTTACATATGATTTCCATAAAGCGGGTTGAGCATTGACCTCCTGCTTCCTCCCACTCCTTAATGAAATCATCTTCCTCAATATGGTTAGAGGGAGTTGTTGGAACCCTCAGGCCTCTTGGTATGAGGCCCTGTTTGAGATAATTCTCAAGTGAGGAGATTTCCCAGCTAGTTCTTATCTGCTGTTTGTAGAGATTAGAGAGAGTATTAAAGCCGGTAGTTAAGGTATAATTAGGTTGTGTGGTATCTAGGTGGGATTCGGAGAACACCTGATCTGCATCGAGACACCAAGTGGAGAAATCCTTTTTATTTGACAGAAAACCAGTCATGACTAAAATGGAAGGTTATAATTAGTGATCTCTGAAGAAACACTGACCTGTAGATAGTGGGTCTTGAACCCTTTTAAAATTAAATGAGATGGGAGAAGTGTGTCAGACACCTCATAAAAATATGAGAGTGAGTGACAAACAGAGGTCAGTTTGGTGGTTCCAGTTCCACCGTACAGGGCTTGTACCCGAATTAAAGTATTAGACAGAAATTAAATAAGTATATTAGAGACTCACACAAGTGGGGCTCTTAAGCTGGTTTTGATACAATAGATAGTGAACAACTTGATACATATAATAATGACTAAACCAAACGCACTGAATACTTATGAAGTATCAAAAATATTCTAATAGGTATCTCCAAGTATAAGGTATTGGGTTATAATCAAGATACTTTATTATGTTCAAACAGAACAGAAATCAAAAGAACACAAAAATACCGTCAGAGGAGTACCAAAGAAGAAAGATACAGTATAGAAAGAAGGTAGAAGTATTAGTGGTAGATTCTCTAAACAGTGGAAAAATAGAGAGTCCACCAGTATATAAGTGATACACTTAAGGAAATAATACAATATAGAGCATAGACCCTAGATCTCCTAAATAAAACACCTTCAAGGGTGTATTAGGCTGTCCCTAATAGGTCAAAGGGAATCTATAGGTAAAGCCACAGTAAGGAAAGAGTCAAAAGAACAAATATGTATCCCTACAACTCCTAAGAAACACCTTCGAGGGTGTTCTATACTGTCCCTAGGAGCAAAGAGGAGAAAAGTATTATACTACTCAAACTGCCTATAGTAGTTTCCTTCTAAATAGCATCAGTCAGTGCTGTCTGGACAAAAACATAGGTGAACCAAAAATTAAACACCTAGTGTTCCCATAGTGTTCCCATAGGATTTCTTTAAGATGATCATCTTGTTTAAGCAGAGGCCAATATCTGTTTAGAATAGTTTTCACTTGTTCCCAGCCCGCGTCGTAAGTGGCAATAACTCTTAGATGTTTAGAGTTTAGAGGGTTTATATTTTTATTTTTATTTTGCAGAGGTAATGCATCTTTTATCAAATCTTCTCGATCAGTTAGAAGGGCCCTGTGGGAGGCCCTTTTCAAACACTTGTTAGGGTATCCCTTAGCTCTAAACATTGATCGTAGTTCTCTGGCCCTTATTTTGAAGTCTTGTACATCAGAACAATTGCGCCTTAGGCGCAAATATTGTCCTGTAGGTATGCCTCTTTTAAGGGGGGTTGGATGGAAACTTCCCCAGTTCAACAGACTGTTTGTTGCCGTGCTTTTTCTGAATAGGTCGGTTTTTATACCACCCATTGTGTTGGGAATGATTGTTAGATCTAAAAAATTGAGACTGGGAGTACCTATTTCTGATGTAAATTTCAAATTTAGAGTGTTGTCATTGAGTGTCTGTCCAAAGAGATTGAAATCTTCTGTGGTGCCTCTCCATACGATCATTATGTCGTCGATATATCTCTTCCAAGAGAGAATATATCTAGTGAATGTGCTCAGATTGGTTGCAAATACCACATTCTCTTCCCACCATCCCAGGTGCAGGTTGGCGTATGAGGGCGCACAAGACGTCCCCATCGCCGTACCCTGCACCTGGTGATAGTAGATGTCACTGAATAGAAAAAAATTATGGGTTAATACGAATTGTAATAGTTCAATGACAAATTCACTATGGTGGTACAGGTGTTGCCCTCTCTGTATTAAAAAGTACTGTACATGTTTGAGCCCTATCTCATGAGGGATGGAACTATAGAGTGCCTCCACGTCGAGGCTACAGAGTATTGAGTCCTGAGGCACATTCAAAGTATTGAGATGTGCTAGTGTCTGTTTTCGCTAACAGGATTATTTAATAAAGTGAGAACTGACAGGAATTCAAAGTCTGTTCAAAGTGAATTTCAAATGTAAGGCCAAAATAGCTCAATTGGAAACATTCTACAAGTTAGCTACGCTTCCAGTTAGGCTCTTTGGGGTGTAAATTTGAAACTCACTTTTAATTTGCTTTAAATTCATGTCAATTCAATCTTTAGTGAAAACCACTGTAAAGTATGACATTTGCAGAAGGATTTCAAAGTAAATTTTAAAATTTTAGGCCAATATAGCCAAACTGCAAACCAAAAATATCTATAGAAAAAGAAAAGTATAGACAAAACAATCATAGAATAAAATTGCAGACACATCGTAAAATTAAAGGTTTTACTAATTCACTCACAAACAGGAATTTGATTGAAGCCACATCACATAAACCTTTAGACCAAACGTATCTTTAAACCGGACTTCACCCCTTTGGGACTCCTGGCTTAAATTGATGTGTCTGACTGTTGTCCTTTATCCTGTAAGTGAAAACAGTATTAAAGTTTGATATTGAATTTGAAACTCTGCACCATGATTTTTATCTCTCTCTTTTTTCTAGATATCTTATTACTGTATTGAAGATACACAAAGGTTTATGTAATTTGCCTTCAATCAAATGCTTGTTCGTGAGTGCCTTAGTAAAACCCTTAATTTTATGGTGTGCCTACAATATTATACTATGATTGTTTTATCTCTATTGTATTTTTTCTGTAAATATTTTGATGTGCTATTCTGTTTTGAAGACTAAGAGGAGTCCTATTATCTACAGTCTTTTTGAGTAGTGGGGTGATTTTTATTCTTATATATATACCCCCTCATCGTCCACTTTCTACTATTAATAGATGGTGTTTTACCTGTTTATTTTGCTATTAGATAACTTTTTTTAATTCAGACTTGAAAATTTGCTTATTTTTTTTAAATTCACACTTTAGTGAAAAAAACTTAAACAATGCTTGACTCTCGGTATTTATATGATGACTTTTTCATCTTATTCCTTGCGTTTTACATGTCCATATGAATGACATAATTACGTTAACATTCATAGATCCCTTAGGTTAGCTGAGGTTTCCGAAGATACCCACATATGCCCTCTGATAGCAAGCTCTCGTATCCACGTTTTGTATTTACTGTTCACATTTTTTTTATCAATTTGAAGTCTCATTCACATAATTTCCAAGTATTTTAATGTTCAATAAATAAGCACACAAATCATATTCAGAGAAAGCTTTGTATCTTAATGGCATGTGTCTGTTTACACATCCGTTCATCCTGTATATAGAAATAGCTTTTGATACAGATTAACAACTTCGTTCTTGATAAATTACTTCAGTTGAATCTTTTCTGTTGGGAAATATATATCAGCTGTTGACTGGTCTGCCTGCTTGGGGATTGCACCAATCTGTGAGCAATCTTCTTTGATAAATGAGGAAAATGAAATATTCACAAAACAATGCATTACAGGAATCTACAAATACAGAAGTGGGGGGGGGGGGGGAGGGGGGCATAAACATATTCAGGTAAGGAATAATAGTAATGCATATTAAAACAGAAAAGCCCTGTGTTTATGCAGTTATCATTTTCAAAACGCTGTGTAGATCTTCTTAAAATATACACATGTACACACACGAGCAATCACATGCATATGAATTTGATCACATACATACCCACAAGCAATCACCAACATTGCATTTGCTGTCAACATTCGTCCTTGACCTTGCTCTCTATTGCATAAAAAATGAATTGTTTCCATGTTCATCCAATAAATAGTGACATTCTATGACAGCTCAGAGCATGCACAGCACCCTCCTGCTTTCTTCAGATTTATTTCTTAAATTTCTGGCATAATAAATGACAAGAACTCATCTCAGAGAATCTAAGATTGAGCATGTTCATATATGTAGACTGCCAAGATTTTGGGGGAAGGGATAGAAATGTGACTTTGTCAAATTACATTTTCATTAATTTGTGGAGGGTCAATTTAATTAGGTAAATAAAGCTCTGTGCACTTAGTATCATAGTTTGGTTTATTAATTATTCTATAATTAATGTTTGTATTATTGCAGTGAATAATGCCAAACATTATTTGGTTTTTGTAACATGTTTTGATTACTTCCTCTATTTTCTATAGACCAATTTTAACACTGCTCTTTTAAAGCCTGCAAAGAATACTGCTGGTTAATTCTCTAAGCTGAGATCCATGACAAAATGACTAAGGAACTGCAAGAAATATTTAAGTATCTTGTTTTGTGAATGCAGTTCAATCTGCCTGACATTGTGTTTGCTGTTGAGATCCAGATATCAGTTTTACTGATTTCTTATTAACTACCCGCACATAATTTATATTTTGGTTTTGTGTCAACTTTTTTATTATACAATAATACAACAAAAAACACTTTTCTTTTGTAATATGTTTTACATTATTATTAATATGCTACTACAGCCTGAAGATACTATATTTATGTATCTCATCCCCTGGAAAATATGGAATGCTAAATTTATTTTGTATAATAAATCAAGATGGGCTTAGCCTTCTGTTCTTTATTTTGTTATAATAGTATTCCATATTAAACTGGTTCACAGCAAAAAAAAAAAACCTGCCAAATTTCAACACACAAAAAAGATATAAAAAACAAATCAAGACAAACCCAAAGGTTCATCTGATTCATTGCAGAGTGGCATTTTCCCCACCATTTGGTTTTCAGATCAAATGAGAAAAAGTAATCAGAAAATATTTTTTTATATATTCAGGGATTGAAATTTCAAGTTTCACACTTCTAGCATTGCCTTAACAGTTACTTGCAACAGCAAGCCTGGTGGTTTATGGTATACTCAATAAGGGGGGATTTTTATTCACAGATCTAAATTTTCACTTGCCATTGGCTAGTGGTGAGTAAAAATTTTGAGTCCTGATAAGTATTATATATTATAATATATATATATATTTACTATAATACTAAATAGCATATACATATAGATTTGCCTACTGTTCCTCCTTTTTCCCTCTATTGTTCACTTCTCACTTAATCTGTGAACAAAATCAACATTTAGTGGCTGTCTTCTAACCATCATTCATCTCTTTTTTTGGCACCTCGGGCGCTATTCAGAATCACAAGTTAAAAAGAACATGCTCATCCATTAAGCGTTTTGTTTATGTGACAGAATTCACACAAAACTGCATTTCAAAACAAAAAGAATCTCCAAATCTATAAGACATGGATTTCCTGTAAATTCTTGAGGATGTATATTAACCCCTTAAGGACCGAGGACGGTTCAGGACCGTCATCGACATTTTTGCATTGCCAACCGGTGACGATCCTGAACCATCCTAACGTTAAGATGTACTTACCTGATCGCCGTCGTTCCCCCGGTGGCGATCGACGGTGCTCCCGGTGTGGGGAGACTGCCTGCAGCCCAGACAGTCTCCCCGTGGCAGATTAGGACCCCTGTGGCCATGTGATCGCTCAACACAGCGATCACATGGTCACAGTAGGTGTCCATGTGTCTGCCTGCAGGGGCATTTGTCATAACAAATGTATTTTATGATTAATATGTATTTTTAGATTAATATGTACTTATATTAATATAAAAATACACTTATAATTAAATTACACACGTATATATATAATATATATACTAACTATATATATTGTATATATATATATATATTATTATAAAATACTAATAATAAGTAAATTAAATTAAATACATTTTTTTAAATAATAATAAAAAATAAAAAAAAATTATATCTATATGAAATTTTATTCTAACTGTATTTTGATATTAAAATATATATATTTATATCAAAATACACGTAGAATGAAATTGTATATTTTTCTATGTATATATAAATAAATAAAAATAATACGAAATATACATTTGTCCATATACAAAATTACATAAATAATTATATAAATATACACGTAGACTTCAAATATATAAATATGCATATATATTTAAATTCTATGTGCGTATTTATGTAATATATTTACATAATTAAGTAATTTTATTAATTGCAATTTGAGGGACCTGCCTGCCAACCCAGGCCGTAATTGCAGAGAATTTAATTTGCTAGCACTGTATTTTACCCTGTAACTTTCCATGACACCCTAAAACCTGTACATGGGGGGTACCGTTTTACTCGGGAGACTTCGCTGAACACAAATACTAGTGATTCAAAACAGTAAAACCTATCACAGCGATGATATTGTCAGTGAAAGTGACTTTTTCAAATTTTTCACACACAAACAGCACTTTTACTGATGATATAATTGTTGTGATACATTTTCCTGTTTTGAAACACTAATATTTGTGTTCAGCAAAGTCTCCCGAGTTTAACAGTACCCCCCATGTACAGATTCTATAGCGTTTTTGAAAGTTACAGGGTCAAATATATGGGTCAAATATTTTTACATTGAAAATGGCCAGGCTGGTTACGTTGCCTTTGAGAGCGTATGGTAGCCCAGGAATGAGAATTACCCCCATGATGGCATACCATTTGCAAAAGAAGACAACCCAAGGTATTGCAAATGGTGTATGTCCAGTCTTTTTTAGTAGCCAATTAGTCACAAACGCTGGCCAGAATTTGCGTTCAATTTAGTTTTTTACTTTTTTCACACACAAACAAATATGAACGCTAACTTTGGCCAGTGCTCGCGACTAGGTAGCTACTAAAAAAGACTGGACATACCCCATACTGAATACCCTGGGTTGTCTACTTTAAAAAAAAATATGTACATGTGGGGTTTTATTCAGAGATTTTTGACAAATAATAGTGTTACAATGTCACTATTGATAAATTTGAAAAAATTTATGTTTTGAAACCGCAATATCCTACTTGTACCTATAGCCCTATAACTTGCAAAAAAAAAAGCAAAAAAGCATGTAAACACTGGGTATTTTAAAACCTATTTTTTTTAATCTATTTAGCAGTTTATTTTTTTCGCTTTTGTAGATGAGTAAAAGATTTTTCAAATAAAAGTAAAAAAAAAACATTTTTTCATTTTTTCATTTTTTTCATCATATTTTCATTTTTTTCATCATATTTTTTTTTTTTCAATTAAATTACATGAGATTATATAAATAATGGTATGTAAAGAAATCCTTTTTTGTCCTGAAAAAAAAACATATAATTTGTATAGGAACAGTAAATGAGAGAGGGGGAAATTACAGCTTAACACAAACAACACAAAAGTGTAAAAAGAGGCCTGGTCGCAAATGTACAACATCGCAAAAACAGTCCAGTCCTTAACCCTTTAAGACCGGAGGGCGTACAATTACACCCTATTTTAAGCGGCTCTAAACGCCGCCGGGTGTAATTGTACGCTCTCCGTTTTTTTCTTACTTACAAGGTCGCCGGCGATCGCGGTTGGGGGGACACCAGGGAGCCCCCTGCGGCACGTCCACCCTCCAGCAGCCCCCCGTCCATGTGAGAGTGAGGTCCTTGCGAGGACCTCACAATCACATGGCCGGGATAGCTGCCTGCTGCATTGCCAGAAGGGGGACTGCCTGTAATGACAGGTAGTCCCCCAAGGGGATTACACCTGGAATGTGGCATGCCGGAGGGGGATCCATGGCAAAACTATATATATATATATATATACACATACACTGTCTAGGTGTATTTTACTATTAATATATATATAATGTATATATATATATATATATATATATATATATTAATATCAAATTACACGTAGACTGATACTGATTAAATATATATATAATTATTGTTATATATATATATATATATATATATATATATATATATATATATATATATATATATATATATTTATATATAATATACAAAAAATGTAAATACGTAAAAAAATAATTAAAAATAAATAATTAAAAAATATATAGATGTGTGTTATTTCGTTCTAACTGTATTGTTATATTAATATATATATATATATATATATATATATATTTATATCAAAATACATGAAGAACGAAATAATATATATATATATATACATAAATATATACGTATATATCACTATATATATACCTATATATAAATAAAAATATTTAAAAAAAAAAAAATATATATATATATATATATATATATATACATATCTATACATGTATGTATGTATATATCTATATATATCTATATATCTATATATCTATATATATATATATATATATACCTATATTAATTCTACACATATATTTATGTAATATTTTTACATAATTAGGTATCCTAATTAATTACAATTAGCGGGACCTGCCTGACAACCCATGCCGAAAGTATAGGGAATTTAATTTGCTAGCACTATATTTAACCCTATAACTTTCCAAGACACCATAAAACCTGTACATGGGAGGTACTGTTTTACTCGGGAGACTTCGCTGAACACAAATATTAGTGCTTCAAAACAGTATAATTTATTACAACGATGATATGGTCAGTGAAAGTGACGTTTGTTGCATTTTTCATACTCAAACCGCATTTACACTGACGATATTATTGCTGTGATACTTTTTACTGTTTTGAAACACAAATATTTGTGTTCAGTGAAGTCTCCCGAGTACAACAGTACCCCTTATGTACAGGTTTTATGGTGTTTTCAAAAGTTACAGCGTCAAATATAAGGCTTGTGTTTCATTTTTTTCACATTAAAATTCACCAGATTGCTTACGTTGCCTTTGTGACCCTATGGTAGCCCAAGAATGAAAATTACCCCTATGATGGCATACCATTTGCAATAGTAGACAACCCAAGGTATTGCAAATGGGGTATGTGCAGTAATTTTTAGTAGCCACTTAGTCACAAACACTGGCCAAAATGTGTGTTTTTTTGCATTTTTCACACACAAACAAATACTAACACTAACTTTGGCCAGTGTTTGTGACCAAATGGCTACTAAAAAAGACTGGACATACCCCATTTGCAATACCTTGGGTTGTCTACTATTGCAAATGGTATGCCATTATGGGTGTAAATTTATTTCCTGGGCTACTATACAGTCTCAAAGGCAACGTAACCAATCTGGTGAATTTCAATTTCAAATGCAACACACTATATTTGACCCTGTAACTTACCAAAACACCATAAAACCTGTACATATGGGGTACTGTTTTACACATAAGACTTTGCTGAATACAAATATGTGTATTTTATTGCAGTAAAAGCAAACAGTATTATAACATTGACAGTTAAAATGTCATGTAGAACAAGAAAAATAACAAAATTTCTAATTTTCTCCCATTTTTTTCATATTAAATTATGTTTCATAGCTAAATATTTGATATTAAATGAAAGCCCTGTTTCTAGTGATGTCGCGAACATAACATTTTCCGTTCGTGAATGGCGAACGCGAACTTCCGCAAATGTTCGCGAACGGGCGAACCTGGCGAACCGCCATAGACTTCAATAGGCAGGTGAATTTTAAAACCCACAGGGACTCTTTATGACCACAATAGTGATGGAAAAGTTGTTTCAAGGGGATTAACACCTGGACTGTGGCATGCCGGAGGGGGATCCATGGCAAAACTCCCATGGAAAATTACATAGTTGATGCAGAGTCTGGTTTTAATCCATAAAGGGCATAAATCACCTAACATTCCTAAATTGTTTGGAATAACGTACTTTAAAACATCAGGTATGATGTTGTATCGATCAGGTATTGTAATGGTTACGCCCGCTTCACAGTGACAGACCAAACTCCCCGTTTAATGCACTGCAAACAACCGCAAACAGTCCATTTGCACAACCGCAAACTCCCCATTTGCACAAGGTTGGATACCAAGCTAGCAATGTCCCGTTCCTTGTCCTCACTGATGTCATTAAAGGTCTCTTCCTCCACCCAGCCACGTAAAACACCAAGGGTCCCCGAAAGGTGACAACTAGCCCCCTGTATTTTTTTTTTTTTAAATGTACACTACTGTTACACCAGATATGAGTTGCACTGGTGTGACACTGTGCCCTGGTAGGCCCTGAAATGCACACGTGTGAAGGAAACTGACTGCTATTATTTCACAGTCAAATTTCTAGGTTTTTTTTTTATGTACACTACTGTTACACCAAATATGAGTTGCACTGGTGTGACACTGTGCCCTGGCAGGCCCTGAAATGCACACGTGTGAAGGAAACTGACTGTTATTATATTACAGTCAAAAATGTTTTTGTTTTTTTAAATGCAAGCTATTGTGCCCCCAAAACGTTCGTATGTAGGGGTGCTGGAATGACGTGGGCCAATGGGAGCCTGAATCAACTTTTGGCTCCCACTGCCCCTTTAAGAGAGAGCTCGTGACTCGAGCCGTGCTCCTAGTGCCAGGCGGGCCACGTGACCGATCACTGCATTCAGTGCACACGGCTAAGTCAGAAGAGGAGATCAAGCCGCATGCGGCTCGTGTGGAGGCAGGAGTGATCTAGCCACGCGCGGCTCAAGCTTAGGAGCCAGGTTGGTCCCAGGATAAGGTAAATACAGCCACAACCACTTATCCCAATCACACACCTTTCCTAACGTCCTATCCCATTAAAAGCATTCTACCACGTATTTAATAAAACAGATAGACCCCCATTCTTCATCCAGGTTACCGATCGATGGTTCGATATTCTGAGCCCTCTCTGATTAACTGTACACAACTATTCGATATTCCGACAAATTTTATACAGCATTTTATGTTTGTTTGAGACCACCTTAAAAATATTGGATATCGCTAAAAATCATGATCACTCTATACTTTCTCTACAAACCTCTAAAACGAACCAAACTACTCATCCATCCGCTATACCACTTTATCCCACCTAGAACTAGTGCCCAGTTAAAATACTTGACTCTTACTTACCCACACTCAGTCATACCACACACATTTCACCACTACTCTCACTGAATCCCTCTGACTACAGCTAAATTCATCTTCTACATCAGAATACTACTCCTAAGATTGGGTTGTATCCATGTCTCGGGTCTTTCAATTAGAATAGGGGCAGCTTTGGTCTCCTTCAACATTGACACTCCAGTGCATATTATTAAAAGATTGGGCAGATGGAAATCCTCAGTCTACAACCGATATATTCCTCATCCCGAGAAAGAAATGAGGAAAGCTTTTAAAAGTTTGGCTTTGTAAATTTGATGCAATAAGTGTGTTTTTCTTTAATACCTTTTCACCCTCTTTGCATGAACCCAATTTACATATATTACTAATATGTTTCTGAGCATATATATTATATTATTCACTCACTCACTCTCTGGGCCGGCCTAAGACATCATGCTGCCTAGGTCCAACGATAAATGACTATGGGGGATAATGTATAATAAACACAGGTTACTGGCTATGGGGGGGATAATGTATAATAAACACATGTTACTGGCTATGGGAGGGATAATGTATAATAAACAAAGGTTACTAGCTATGGGGGGATAATGTATAATAAACACAGGTTACTGGCTATGGGGGCATAATGTATAATAAACACAGGTTACTGGCTATGGAGGGATAATGTATAATAAACACAGGTTACTGGCTGTGGGAGGATAATGTATAATAAACACAGGTTACTGGCTATGGGAGGATAATGTATAATAAACACAGGTTACTGGCTATGGGGGATAATGTATAATAAACACAGGTTACTGGCTATGGGGAGGATAATGTATAATAAACACAGGTTACTGGCTATGGGGGGATAATGTATAATAAACACAGGTTACTGGTTGTGGGGGATAATGTATAATAAACACAGGTTACTGGTTGTAGGAGGATAATGTATAATAAACACAAGTTACAGGCTATGGGGGATAATGTATAATAAGCACAGGTTACTGGCTGGGGGGGATAATGTATAATAAACACACGTTACTGGCTATGGGGGATAATGTATAATAAACACAGGTTACTGGCTATGGGGGGATAATGTATAATAAACACGTTACTGGCTATGGGGGAGATAATGTATAATAAGCACAGGTTACTAGCTAGGCCGGGATAATGTATAATAAACACAGGTTACTGGCTATGGGGGGATAATGTATAATAAACACAGGTTACTTGCTATGGGGGATAATGTATAATAAACACAGGTTACTGGCTATGGAGGATAATGTATAATAAACACAAACACAAAAAAAGATTGCAGGTTCAGAATTAATCTAAATTGTATGCTGTGTAGGAGGTGGGAGGTTCTGGGAGGGAGGGTCTGCTGCTGATTGGCTGGAATGTGTCTGCTGACTGTGAGGTACAGGGTCAAAGTTTACTCAATGATGACGAATAGGGGGCGGACCGAACATCGCATATGTTTGCCATCTGTGGCGAACGCGAACAAGCTATGTTCGCCAGGAACTATTCACCTGCGAACCGTTCGGGACATCACTACCTGTTTCCCCTAAATAAAATGATATATAATAAGGGGGGGGGTGCATTTAATATGAACGAGGTGAATTACAGTTGGACAGACATATAGCGCAAATGCCAGGTTTTGTTTACGTTTTGTTCTGTTCACAACGTGTACATTTGGCTCAGTCCTTAAGGGGTTAAGGGGTCAACCTCTTAAGGACTGAGCCAAATGGACACGTTGTGATCAAAAGAAAACATAAACAAAAACTTGAATTTGCTCTATATGTCTGTTCAGGCGTAATTCGCCTCTTTCATATTATATGCACCCACACTTATTATATATCATTTTATTCAGGGCTTTCATTTAACATCAAATATTTAGGTATGAAACATAATTTAATATGAATACAATATCAAAACAATGGGAGAAAATAAGTATTTTTAAAATGTCTTTAGTTCTATGTGACATTCTAACTGTGAGTGTCATAATACTGTTTGCTTTTACTGCAATAATATTTTTTAAGCATAATAAATTTACTGTTTGCTTTTACTGCTGTGGGATCACAGCTGACTGAGGAATCTCACAGACAAGTGAAACACATTTTGGCTGATTTGGACTTTTATTTGGACTTTTATTTACTATTTTTATACTCCAGATTTCTGGTTTTATATTTACTTTTTATTTGGAATCAATACATTTTCTTTATCCATTGAAGTCCTTGGAGCCTCTGGGAATATTTACAGGGAAGTGCCATCCCTTCATACTGGCACATTGCTGACCACCCTCAGAGCCAGGATTGTAAGGCTCTCAACTAGGTGAGCATACCATTTACCACCTATGTATTATCTGCCTGTTTGCACATATACCACCCATTGGGTCTCTTTCTCCTTTTGTTTCCTTGTCATTGTGGAGGTACATCTCAGAGGAAGGGGTGTGTTGCTGTCCAAAGAGCACATAGGCTTACGTACAGAGCCAATATTATATAGGCTCCAGACCATGTGAGTGGTTTCAGTTTTTTACTTTCCTCTTTCATTTTCACCAAAACCATCTACACTATATGTTTTTTTATTCCCTTCATTGTATGTTTAAAAGCATATTCCTGCATTTAAGACAGCACAAAATTGTTGCGGTATTTGAACCCCTCTATCACTTATATTTGTATTTGTGCTCCACTAGGTGGTGTATTTTACACTACATTTCTATATATTGTTAATTTATTGTGTAAATAAGGGTATTCCACTTTATGTGTTTGAGCTGCTTTGTATTTTAGGCACTGAATAGTTTCACCCATCACCTCTGTAAAGAGGGTTTTTTGTTTAAGAGCAGCACAATTCCAAAATACACCACTGCGTAGAAATATTATATATATATATATATACTATATAGTTCCCCACACTCAATGTAACCGGTCTTGGTTTTTTTGCCTCGGTGCAAAGCTCCAGCCACTCTATATAATCCACAAAGAGTGCACTCAAAGGACTTATATTCAATTCAAATAAGTGATTTATTTGGCAAATAAATTACTTATTTGAATTGAATATAAGTCCTTTGAGTGCACTCATTGTGGATTATATATATATATATATATATTTGTGCTCGGAATTTAAATACGTAATGGATAGTAACTGTGAGCAAAGTTGGTTGTGGTGTGCCGAAACCAACGTACGAGTGGGCCTGTAAATAAAAGAGGGCCCACCAAGGAGAATGTAATTATAACAGGGTGTAGGTGGGTGGGAACAATCAGCTGAAAGGCAGAGGTGAGTAGGGGCTGGGAGTTTAAGTAGGGGACTTACTCCTCCCACAAATTCAGGCCTCCACAAGTTCAGGCCTTTTAACTTGTGCTCGGAATTTAAATACGTAATGGATAGTAACTGTGAGCAAAGTTGGTTGTGGTGTGCCGAAACCAACGTACGAGTGGGCCTGTAAATAAAAGAGGGCAAAAAGATAAATTCGAGAAATACACACTTAATTGCATTTTTTACAAAACCAAGTTGCTGAAAGCTTGGCGAAGCTCTTTCTCCGGCTGTGGAATATATGCAGTATATATGGAGGATTTCCACCGCCCCAGTCTCTTGATGATATGGACCGGTGTCCATACGGAAGGAGTGCCTAGAGAATGCAATCGGGTTGTGTCCGAGCTTAGATAACAGAATTCTGATATGAACCATCAATTTTGCTGTGGTTAACGGGTGCCCTTGTAGTGTTAAGAGCGGAGAGTCCAGTAGGTGACCGTGCAGAGTTGACCGTAGGTGGTCTAGTACTTTTACCGGACACCAGGCATTATCAGTAGGGAAGAGAGGAATTATAGTAGGGTGTAGTGACCGGTTGGTTTTAGTTGTAGGGATCGAAAGTTGGTAGTGATCCTGTATTTTAGTGAGGTGTGATATTTTAAGTCTTAGCTTCGTATCTCCTTGAAAAATTACGGTGAACTCTCTAGGTCTGAGAAAACCGTAGAAAGCGAGATATAAAGCAGATTTGATCACCGTATTTGTGCCGATGTCGAATGGGGCTGTGTCAAGGAGATTGCTAAGTGACCTGAAGATAGGCCCATCTATAGGTAATCTAATGGTAGAGAGTGGAGGTGAAACCTTTGATATTCCTTTCAAAACCTTTTTGACGGGGTATGAAGACAGGAAAGGTGTGTTAGGAAAAAAAAGGTGAGGCTGTGGTGCTGGACCCCCGTGAGATATAGTTTAATGGTGTTGTGAGATAGTTTAAGGTGTAGGTGGAAAAAAGAGGCAAAAGCCACCATGGTTTGAATAGAGAAGTCACCTTGTAAACCGAACTCTGCTGTGAATTTATTAAATATATTAAGAGCCCTATTGTAAGTGATAGCCGTGTTTGGTGATAATGCTTGGTGAGTGAGTGCTCTAGCGTGGTTCAAGAGTGTGCTTAATCCAGGATTAGATCGTGGAACCGTGGTGTCCTGGATGGTTGTAGGTGAGCCGTTGGGAGTGCCTGAGAAAATGCCTGAAATTGAGAACGAGAAAGAGCGTCAGCGGCCGTGTTGTGAATACCCGGGATGTGAAAACAAACTAAGTGAAACTGGCCGGATGCTGCCAACCAGGTCAGCTTGCGAATCAGCCGCATGATGGTCAGGGAAGATGATCGCCCTTTGTTCACGATTTCGCAAGCTGCCGAGTTATCAGAGTAGCATCTGACTGCCTTGCCAGACCAGAGATGACCCCAGGTGTGTGCGGCCGCCACAATGGGATAAATTTCAAATAGTGCTGAGGTCTCTCTGAATCCTGGCAAGGCATACGTATCAGTGGGCCAATGGCCCCTGAACCAGTGGTTCCCAAAAATGGCTGCAAAACCGGTATTGGCTGCTGCGTCTGTGTGGATGATGGGTGAAGAGGTGGAGAGAGGGGGAATAAACATGGAGATTCCATTCCAGTCCTTCAAAAACTTCCCCCACATAGCTAAGTCAGCCTTGGCGTGGGGGTCCAAAGAAACTGTGCCAGAGTCCGGAACTCCGTGCAGCAGGCAAAGGAGTCTGGATATGAAAGACCTTCCCTACGGAATGATGCGCATCGCAAAGTTCAGGGATCCGAGAAGGGACTGAAGTTCTTTTCTAGTGCAAACATCATTCCGCAGGAACAAGTCATCTCCCCTCTCAAACGTGACAGTTTGTCGTGGGGGAGGCTAGCTCTGAGGTTAACCGAGTCCAGTTCTATCCCCAGAAAGGTCAATTTAGTTGTGGGGCCTATAGTTTTGGCTGTGGACAAAGGGACTCCAAGTGTGGAAAATAGTGCAGTAGTGCTTCTGATTGCTGTGGGTGAAGGTGACCCTGGCTCTATTAGTAAAAAGTCGTCGAGGTAGTGGATAACGGAGTGACACCTGGTGACGTTCAGAAGCAGCCAGCATAGTGACTCTGCGAAAATGTCGAACAGTTTGGGGCTGCTTCGAGAACCGAAAGTGAGTCGTGTAGAGAAGTAATATTTCCCTCGCCATTTAACACCGTGTAAGTGCCAGAGTGAGGGGTGCATGGGTAGTAATTTAAACGCGTTTGTGATGTCCGTTTTGCTAAGCCAGGGTCGATTACCAGATGATATGATGGACTGTATGGCGTCGTCGATGGTTACGTACTGAAGTGAGAATTTGTCTGCTGGAATGAGTGCGTTTATGCTTGGAACAAAAGAGGAGTGCGGTGCCGATAAATCAATAATTAGACTTTTTTTTTTTTATTAGAATATTTGTGAATAGCAATACCAATGGGGTTAGTGTGCCAGGAGGAGAATGGTGAAGAGGTGAAGGGGCCGATCATGAAACCGTTGGTGATTTCAGAGGCAATGAGAGTGTCTATGGAGACTGGGTCTAAACGTGCTGACTGGAGATTAGGGCATTCTAGTGTACCTGGGGGAATGGCTACAATACCCGTGAGAAACCCTTTAGTGAACCCTGTGGTGAGATAATCCACCAGATGATTAAGCCTGGGATCCCTTGTCTTGAGCACCACAGAGATATCACCATAATTGAATGCCTTGTTCTCAAGTACATCCTGTGAGGCTATGAGCAAGGACACCAGACACACATCCTTCCCGTCTAGGATATCTTTCCTGATAGAGTCAGGGACGGAGTGTGCTGGTGACTCAAATGGTGTAATGGCTGTGCCCGGTGCTGGAGGGGGGAGTATAGGAGGGCATGTTGGTATAGTAGGTACAGCCGTGAAAGCGACTGGGACTACCGTGGTAGTACCTGGGGAGGAGATGGCGCTTTCCACCTTAGATAGCCTGCTATTGAGGGTCTGTAGATTGGCCAAGATCTCTGCCAGGGTATCCTGGGTGGCCGTGCTGTTGCTTGGTGGTTGTCCTTGAGAGCTAGTCCCTGGCCTGGGCTCGGGGGCTTGGTGAGTAAGTAGCCTATAAAGTTCAGCCTTCCTAGCTGTGGCCGGAAAGGGGATTCCCCTGAGCCTAAGCTCGGCCGTAATTTTGGGACTAGTCCATGCTCTCAAGGACGTGGGGGTTGAAAGAGTGAGTGATTCGCCTGGAGACCCGGGTCTGGTAGGCGTGAATGGAGTTTCTTCTGTCAATTCTTTGGTTGGAATAGGTTCTTGGGACATTCTAAAAGGAATGATTATGTGAAAGATATATTAGAAGGGGCGTAAGGTAAGTAGGCGGGGTATGTGGGGTGGTGTATATGGAAGAACTGGACTGTAATGCTAGATGCCAAAGCGAAAAACTTAACTGTTGAATGTTTGGATAGGTGAGGCCCTGCTAATGCCAAGTGGCGGTGAGAGGCTCTACCTATGATTTGGCTTATGACGTAGTTGCCACAGACGTGGTGGCGGGATGTTGGCCTCTCGGTGACAGTAGAGAGAAATCAAAACGTGTGGCCGTGACAGGTGAGGCCCTGACTAGCGCCCTGTAGTAGGGCATGCGAGGCTTGTAACTATGATTTGGGCGTGGGGCCGTACCTCTGTGTTGAGGTGGGGGGGGATGGAAGGCCTCGCTGGGACGAGTTTTCTGATAGGGTGCTCTAAGGCATTAGCCTAGACCCTGTAGCCAGTTCGATTGTATATTTAAGGATAAGGTGAGAGGACTGGAATGTTGTGTAGATACTAACCTTGACTTCTTGCGAATGGTATCTGGAACCTTCTGGTGGTAATAAGTGTGGTAAGTCTCGTCTTATGCGGTCCTTGAGGAAGAGTCCTGAGGCTTTAAGACAGATGTTGACGTATTTATGCGTATCGTGGTGGCGTATGATTTGAATTGGGAGTAGGTTGTTTGTTAGGGGCGCAACGTGAGATCCTGCATTGAGGGATCTGGAAGGTTTAAGTGTGTGACTGGGCTGAAATAGATATTTGTGAGAAGGCTGGATGAGGCCTTGGGGTGACGATTGGACGTATTTGGGTATAGACGTAAGTACCTGAAGGTATGGCTGAGTACCGGGTCAGGTTTTGTTGTTTTCCGGAGCCTGATGGCTGTATGACCGTATGTCTGAGTAGAAATAATAGTAAAGAATTAACGTACCGTGGGCGTAAGCCTGTGGAAAAGTAGTAATGAACTTGAGACCGTGATAGGTTTTATATGAGGTGTAGTAACAAACGAGTTGTGAACTATACCTTGGTTTGACATAAAGAAATTACGTTATGCGAAATGGTTTAACTGTGTAGAACCGGGGGAAGCCTAGAATAATACTGGAGCTAAGGGTTAACCGAAGAAAAATTCCGTAGTTAACGACAGGTGTGGAGGTAAGTAATAAAACCCAATATGTAAACATTTTAGGCCTATGGCTTTATAATGCAAAGTGATAAAATACAATACCTGTTCCTGTAATAAAAGACCTTGAAATAAACAACTTTAGCGCAGAAAAAGCGAGAAACCGATGCAGTCTGTAAAGCCAAAAATATGTGACAGCGTGATTATATGGAAAATGAATAGTACAGACGTTTATGTGCCGGATATTGTGTTTATAAACAGTATTTATTAGTATATGTGACAAAATGAAGTGTTTAATAGGTAAATATGTGTTGTGGCAAGGTCATAGAGGCTTTCTATGTTAGTAATAGATTGGAGTGCTCTATTCCCAGCATGTTGGGGTTAATTGGTGGGAGTCACCCCTTGAATGTTATATACCAGGTGAATGTAATTAACCAGCACTAGGGTTTTAAAAGGTTAGCCTCTGAAGATATCAGAGAGTCTAACAGCTGGGAGAGAGGAGGCAGTTAAGCCTGAGACAAAGGTACTGTGTGAAACCTGCTTAAAGTGCTGTATTTCATTTTGTTTAAAACTGGGAACTAGATTAGCTGGCCAGTTGGATAGTTAGTAACACTGTTGTTTAGTAAGTCTCCAAGTTGGAGTAGGATTTATTTTCTTTTTGTTTTATTTTGTGGGAGAGCACAACCTTGTATATATTGTGGAAAGTGACAATAAACTGCAGTACTATTTTATCCTGACTGTTGCATTTGAAGTTTGTGACGAGCCTGGCCATCCTGCCACAGTGTATAGAAACCGTACGTTTATGATAGACGTGGATATTTTAAAAAGTAGTAAAACAAATTAACTGGTTAACATAGAAAGAAAATCACAAGGCAGATTTTTAAACAAGCTAATTATATCCCCAAACTGACAAAAAAGGTATCAGTAGCAATATGACCGAACAGGGAATATACGTAAAGAAAAGTAGTATTCGTGAAATAGAACTTAGTGCATACTGTAGCCTATTTGAATAAGAACCAGCCGAATATGGATTTAGAGCAAGGTGTTTTTGTGTTTTAATCGTACGAAATAGATTGGTCCTGGGTGACCAAACGGAAATAAGAGAATGCCCGTAATAATATTACTGTGTATATAAATAATAGATTCGGTAGTTTCCGTACGAATATGTAAAAGCAGTGATAAAGTGCCGAGCGTTCGTCTGTTTTGGCGTGAACACTGAAATCGGTTAAAAAAGCGTGTATTTGTACGAATATGATAGAGGGAGCCTACCCCTACGTTTTTAGGCCCGAACGGCGGGAAATAGCAGGGCGCTATTTCCTACGACTAACTTACGTGAACGTGCCGGTCTCGTGACTGGAAACCGGGTACCTTGACCGGGAACCGAGTGGAAGGCCTCAAACGGACGGAGGACTGGTCAGGACGTCTGACTGCTGGAAACAGGAAAAAATTCTGGAGGGAAGCTGGACAGGAAGTGCTGGTTGCTATGGGGACAAAACAATCAGCTGAAAGGCAGAGGTGAGTAGGGGCTGGGAGTTTAAGTAGGGGACTTACTCCTCCCACAAATTCAGGCCTCCACAAGTTCAGGCCTTTTAACATATATATATATATATATATATATGTAGATTATTTTTTTAATTATTTTTATTTATATATAGCTATATATATATATATATATAGTGATATATATGTATATACTTAGCATATATATATATATATATATATATATATTATTTCGTTCTACATGTATATTGATATCAATATATATATATTAATTTTAAAATACGGTTAGAATGAATTTACACACATATATATATATATATATATATATATATATATATATATTTTACGTATTTACATATTTATTTATGTTATATTATATATAAATATATATAATGAAAATTATATATATATTTAATCAATATCTTTGTACGTGTATTTTGATATTAATATATACAGGGAGTGCAGAATTATTAGGCAAGTTGTATTTTTTAGGATTAATTTTATTATTGAACAACAACCATGTTCTCAATGAACCCAAAAAACTCATTAATATCAAAGCTGAATATTTTTGGAAGTAGTTTTTAGTTTGTTTTTAGTTATAGCTATTTTAGGGGGATATCTGTGTGTGCAGGTGACTATTACTGTGCATAATTATTAGGCAATTTAACAAAAAACAAATATATACCCATTTCAATTATTTATTTTTACCAGTGAAACCAATATAACATCTCAACATTCACAAATATACATTTCTGACATTCAAAAACAAAACAAAAACAAATCAGTGACCAATATAGCCACCTTTATTTGCAAGGACACTCAAAAGCCTGCCATCCATGGATTCTGTCAGTGTTTTGATCTGTTCACCATCAACATTGCGTGCAGCAGCAACCACATCCTCCCAGACACTGTTCAGAGAGGTGTACTGTTTTCCCTCCTTGTAAATCTCACATTTGATGATGGACCACAGGTTCTCAATGGGGTTCAGATCAGGTGAAGAAGGAGGCCATGTCATTAGATTTTCTTCTTTTATACCCTTTCTTGCCAGCCACGCTGTGGAGTACTTGGACGCGTGTGATGGAGCATTGTCCTGCATGAAAATCATGTTTTTCTTGAAGGATGCAGACTTCTTCCTGTACCACTGCTTGAAGAAGGTGTCTTCCAGAAACTGGCAGTAGGACTGGGAGTTGAGCTTGACTCCATCCTCAACCCGAAAAGGCCCCACAAGCTAATCTTTGATGATACCAGCCCAAACCAGTACTCCACCTCCACCTTGCTGGCGTCTGAGTCGGACTGGAGCTCTCTGCCCTTTACCAATCCATCCATCTGGCCCATCAAGACTCACTCTCATTTCATCAGTCCATAAAACCTTAGAAAAATCAGTCTTGAGATATTTCTTGGCCCAGTCTTGACGTTTCAGCTTGTGTGTCTTGTTCAGTGGTGGTCGTCTTTCAGCCTTTCTTACCTTGGCCATGTCTCTGAGTATTGCACACCTTGTGCTTTTGGGCACTCCAATGATGTTGCAGCTCTGAAATATGGCCAAACTGGTGGCAAGTGGCATCTTGGCAGCTGCACGCTTGACTTTTCTCAGTTCATGGGCAGTTATTTTGCGCCTTGGTTTCTCCACACGCTTCTTGCGACCCTGTTGACTATTTTGAATGAAACGCTTGATTGTTCGATGATCACGCTTCAGAAGCTTTGCAATTTTAAGAGTGCTGCATCCCTCTGCAAGATATCTCACTATTTTTGACTTTTCTGAGCCTGTCAAGTCCTTCTTTTTACCCATTTTGCCAAAGGAAAGGAAGTTGCCTAATAATTATGCACACCTGATATAGGGTGTTGATGTCATTAGACCACACCCCTTCTCATTACAGATATGCGCATCACCTAATATGCTTAATTGGTAGTAGGCTTTCGAGCCTATACAGCTTGGAGTAAGACAACATGCATAAAGAGGATGATGTGGTCAAAATACTCATTTGCCTAATAATTCTGCACTGACTGTATATACAATTATATATATATATATATATATTAATATTCAAATACACTTAGTGTATGTGTATGTATGTATATGTGTATATATATATATATACTTAGATTATATATATACCGTATATACTCGAGTATAAGCCGAGTTTTTTAGCACATTTTTTGTGCTAAAAACCCCAACTCGGCTTATACTCGAGTCAATAGTCTGTATTATGGCAATTTGCATTGCCATAATACAGACCGGGGGAGAGGGGGCTGCAGAGATCTTACTTACCTCTCCTGCAGCTCCTGTCAGCTCTCTCCTCCTCCGCGCCGTCCGTTCAGCACCTCGGTCAGCTCCCAGTGTAAATCTCGCGAGAGCCGCGGCTCTCGCGAGACTTACACTGGGAGCTGACAGAGGGAGCTGCACGGACGGCGCGGAGGAGGAGAGAGCTGACAGGAGCTGCAGGACAGGTAAGTTACAGCTCTGCCAGCCCCCCCTTCTCCCCACTGAACTGCCAATGCCACTGGACCACCAGGGAAGGAGAGCCCCCCTCCCTGGCCATCTAGCCAGCAGGGAGGGGGGACGAAAAAAAAATAATTAGTAATAATAAAAAAAATTATAATTAAATAATAAATAATACAAACATAATAATAATTAAATTAAATAAATTAAAATAATAATATATAATAATAATAAAAAAAAAAATTCCCCCCCCACCAAGGCTCTGCAACACACACACACACACA
Source organism: Pelobates fuscus (assembly GCF_036172605.1). NCBI lineage: Eukaryota > Metazoa > Chordata > Amphibia > Anura > Pelobatidae > Pelobates > Pelobates fuscus. Next base: position 281,409,932 of record NC_086319.1, on the reverse strand, counting down.
CACCACTCATACACACACACACACACACACACACACTGCACTCATACACACACACACTGCACTCATACACACACGCTGCACTCACACACACACACCCACTGCACTCACACACACACACACACTGCACTCATACACACACACACTGCACTCATACACACACACACTGCACTCATACACACACACACTGCACTCATACACACACACTGCACTCATACACACCCTGCATTCATACACACGCTGCATTCATACACACGCTGCACTCATACACACGCTGCACTCATACACACACTGCATTCATACTCACACAGCATTCATACACACACTGCACTCATACACACACTGCACTCATACACACCCTGCACTCATACACACACTGCACTCATACACTCACACTGCACTCATACACTCACACTGCACTCATACACTCACACTGCACTCATGCACTCACACTGCATTCATACACACACACTGCATTCATACACACACACACTGCATTCATTATACACACACTGTAAATAAATATTCAATTAATATATTTTTTCTAGGATCTAATTTTATTTAGAAATGTACCAGTAGCTGCTGCATTTCTCACCCTAGTCTTATACTCGAGTCAATAAGTTTTCCCAGTTTTTTGGGGTAAAATTAGGGGCCTCGGCTTATATTCGGGTCGGCTTATACTCGAGTATATACGGTATATAATAAATATATAATATAATATAATAAATATATAAATGATCTAAGTATATATTTAATTTTAAACTGTAACTTTAACATGCATTTTACTTTTTTCAGGCTGCAGTGGAGTACCTGTCATTATAGGCACTCCCCCTGCTGGCATTGACATGGACCTCATGATCACATGGCCCAGGGGGAAGGAGGGGGACTCCCTGGGCTACCAGGTGAGTCCCCACACCGCGATCGCCGTCGTGGGATCGCCGGCAGCAGGGTAAGTACATAGGACGGCTTGGGCCCACCATCCTTAAGGGGTTAAACACATGTCCTGCAAAGTAGAGTCAACTGACACCTTGAGGCATAGCTGGTTCACCAATTAGGTGGCCTTAGGTGGATGTCTAGGGCTCAAGGCGCAGCCAGAAGCCCCGCTATAGCTTTCTCGCTTAATTACCTGATATGGCTAGGCCTTTTTCATCATTTGCAACCCTCTGTCAACAGGGAGCATGTAATCTGTGTCATCACCACATGTGTACATGGTTATTTGTGGCAGGTGCAAACCATTTTAAACTCTCCCACAAATACCCATGTACCCATGTGGTGATGTCTAGGACTTCCTCTGACTGACCTCTATTTTGTTCCTCTTTCTCTTAAATCTGCCAAAGAAACATTTCAGTGCTTAACAAATAATAGCTTCTGTCCTTGTAATAAAACACTCTTGATCCAGCTGCCGGGCAGATGTGCAGTAATACTGTTGTAGATTGACTTGTAAACTGGAATTAGGGAATAAAGCCAGTAGTCTGATCCACTGCTTATAGTCTCAAACCTTTCCTAGGTATATATGACATAATTTGAACAGGCAAATGGATTTCAAAAAACAAAAAAACATACAAACCCTTTACACACTCGTGTAATTCCAGTGACAAGGTGCCTCAGCACTGGCTCTGCCTCCACCTACTCCGAGGTCAGCACCTAGGGGGAAACCTAATTCACATGCACAGTGAGACCCCGCACGCATTCGACTTTCCCTATAGGAAAGCATTGAATTCATGTTTTCCTATGGGGGATTTGAAGATTTTTTAATGTCCTCATGCACAGCGTGAGGACGTCCAGTGTACTTTCACAGAGTAAAACCCCATGAAATAGCAGGAAGCACCTCCAGTGGCTGTCTGGTAGTCAGTTTCTCTGAAACTGCAATGTTTTAGATTGCAGGGTTAAGAGGACAGGGACAGTGCACCCAGACCACTTCAATGAGATGTAGTGATCTGGGGGCCTATAGTGTCACGTTAAGGTTAGAGTTTACTACTAGGGTTAATGTTTGAAGATAATCTTTATCTTTAATTAAGGTTAAATGTCAAGAATTGGCATTATGATTTGGATTAGGTTTAAGGGTCAACAATTAGAGTTTGGATTAGAACACATCTTTTACACCATGTGCTCTTATGTAGATTAACCCTATTTTAAACTGTAATCTCAGCCTTCACAAGTAATCACACATTTTAATTGCCAGACTTCTTTAATTATCCCGGGTGTCTTTTTGCGCCATAGATCTTTCTTATCTGTTTCTATATTCTCCTACAGGGCGCCGCAATTGTGGAACTACCTCCCGCACACTTTAAAATCTTCCCCAAGCCTAAAGTTCTTTAAAGCGGCACTGTCATGCCGAACTTACCTTTTCTCAATCTCTTCATCTTCTCCCCCTCTCTCGGGATCTGTTATTCTTTTCTTCCTGTCTTCTTTAATTTTCTTTAAAATCATAAGACAAAGTAGGGACTCTTTGCCTTATGGATGATTCTTCCGCTTGACCAGCTCTGACTAGCGGAGGAGCAAAGTGTGCTTCATTTCCGCTGGTCAGAGCAATTTTCCCATGATCCCTAGCTTTCCTCCCTGTTCCCACAATGCTTCCTGTCAGTATTGCCGAACGTCCTGCCACTTAGACAGAACGCCGGCAAAACTGCCGAATTGCATCCTAACAGAATGAGAAGAGTTTCTCCATTGGTGTTAGCATGCAATTCGGTACTTTGTTCGTATCGGAATTTCATTCTAATGAATGAAACTCCGATCCTATTCATTGCCGCGGCTGCATCTTGCAGCCGCTTAGTAGATAACTCCGTAATACCCACGGTATCAGGGAGCTATCTACTAAAAGGCTGAAAGACCTAAATTGGTCCAAAGAACCAAAATTCCAAAGAACTTTCCCACGCTGTGTAAAATGACACGGAGCACTGTGATTGGATGGATTTCAAGCCATCCAATCACAGTGCTCTGTGTCATTTTACAAGCGTGGGAAAATTCCAAAGAACTTTCCCACGCTGTGTAAAATGACACAGAGCACTGTGATTGGATGGATTTCAGGCCATACAATCACAGTGCTCTGTGTCATTTTACAAGCGTGGGAAAATTCCAAAGAACTTTCCCACGCTTGTAAAATGACACAGAGCACTGTGATTGGATGGCTTGAAATCCATCCAATCACAGTGCTCTGTGTCATTTTACACAGCGTGGGAAAATTCCAAAGAACTTTCCCACGCTGTGTAAAATGACACAGAACACTGTGATTGGATGGCTTTCAAGCCATCCAATCACAGTGCTCTGTGTCATTTTACAAGCGTGGGAAAATTCCAAATAACTTTCCCACGCTGTGTAAAATGACACAGAGCACTGTGATTGGATGGATTTCAAGCCATCCAATCACAGTGCTCTGTGTCATTTTACAAGCGTGGGGAAATTCCAAAGAACTTTCCCACGCTGTGTAAAATGACACAGAGCACTGTGATTGGATGGATTTCAAGCCATCCAAACACAGTGCTCTGTGTCATTTTACAAGCGTGGGAAAATTCCAAAGAACTTTCCCACGCTGTGTAAAATGACACAGAGCACTGTGATTGGATGGATTTCAAGCCATCCAAACACAGTGCTCTGTGTCATTTTACACAGCTTGGGAAAGTTATTTGGAATTTTTCCACGCTGTGTAAAATGACACAGAGCACTCTGATTGGCTTAAACCCACCAATCAGAGTGTTCTTAGCCTAATTGCAGGGCTGGGCAAGGCTTTATAAGCCTTCCCCCTCCCTGCGGAGCTCAGTCTGCGCGGAGCCCTCCATGAGTGAAGATGGATTATTATTTTTGCGCTCGGGTTTTTTCTTTTTCGTCAGGTTTTTTTTTGCGCTCGGGTTTTTTATTTTATTTTTAGTTCGACGGGTATGATGGATTTTTATTTGGCCTTTTTGGGGGCTGAAGAAAGAAATTCCCGTTCGCATGTCCAGGTGTTTCACTGGGCATGTGCGGGAATCTCACAGTCTGTCTAGTGTGGGCAGATGACGTGTTCCTCAGGGACTTCACCTACCCACACAAAGATGTTGGCGCCCTGAATATAGATCGGGGCAGAAAATAAAGAATAAAAAATAGGTAATATGGGGGGCTTAGGGGCATTTGGCAGTGACTAGGGGGTCAATTGGATGTAGTGGAGGCGGGAGGGGGGTTAAAAAAAAACAAAAAAAAACGGGATTCGGCATGACAGTGCCGCTTTAAGAGATCCCTCTCTACATATCTCAAAACAGAATGCACGTGTCATGGTTGATTATATATTTCCTACCTGTTCTGTGTTACATTTTGTATATATTGTGTATTAATATTGTTCTTGTATTTTATTGTACCCTATTGTAACAATGCAATGTTTTGTGGACCCAGGACATACTTGAAAACGAGAGAAATATCAATGTATCTTTCCTGGTAAAATGTTTTATAAATAAAGAAATAATATTCAGTGTTTCAGTGGTTTAATACATTCTACTTAGAATAAGGCATCAATAGCACTGTATAAATGTGTGAAAGAGGCATAGCCAAAATTATGCATTTTAAAGAACAGAAAGAGGGATCCTTGAGTGGCTCCACGGTCAGTTTATAGTGCCCTTAAACTATAACAATAAAAGAAGGTAATAAAATTGAGCAACATGTATATAAAATTACTGGAACGCAGCCCCCCTCCCATGTCCCTTCCCCTAGAGAAGGATAAATCATTCATTTCGGTGCGTTGGAGTGACCGCTTGACTTGCTCGTGGCTTTAATTCACTCTGCAAGCTGTTAGGGATAAATCATGCTTAATACTCCTGGGAGAGATATTGTCTGTATACATATCTATATCTGTCAAAATAAGGTGTCTAGGTGACTGCATATGGGGAGTGTGAGACATGAGTTATAGGTGTCGGGCTGGATGACTGTGACCTAGGGCAATTCTGTCTGTTTCCAGTAATGCCAGCTTGCTATTATTATACTTTTTATTTTTTGTTCAGAGCGAAAGCTCTGCTTGATATCCGAAATATGCTTCAATCAGTAAGTGAAATACAATAGGAATATTATAAGTGCAGCTTCGATGAAAAACTGTAGACTATAACTTATTTTACTGGCAAGAGAGAAACAGAGAAAAGTGAAGCAACTGAAAACTAAATGGTTTATAAATGTTTTCAAAACCACAAAATGGCTTTATTTTCCCCTAATAACTTCAGTATTAAGTATCTTTATAGTGCATGATTTTTCAAAATTCTGTTTCTACAGCGGAGGAACTACTGCTGGTGCAGTCAGTGTGGCTACAATTGGGCCATCACACTAAGGGGGCCCATCAGGTGGTCCATGCAAATAGGGCCACCCAATGGGCACGAGAGCTGGAAGGAAGAGCTGGGAAGAGGTGAGAGACAGTCACTTCCTCCCAGATAACATTAATCGGAAAAGGGAAAAGGACAGAGCAGAGGAGAAGGCAGAGAGGAGGGGGGAGTGTTTTTGGAGAGCCAGCTTCAAATTCCCAACAGCCTCAGCTAGCAGAAGCCACCTTCCTGCACCCTAAAATTAGGAACCAGCAGGGTGTCTAAAATATTTTGACTTGCATGTGAGTCTGTATGTATGTCTGTGTATCTGTCTCTGAATATGTATGTGTCTCAGTTTTTGTGTCTGCATGTGTGCTAGTGTTCGTATCTGTGTGTCTGTGTACCTCGGTGATTTGGGCTTGTGTGTCTCTATATATGTATGTGTGTCAATGACAGATCCGGATATACCTTTTGGCCATCTTTGCCATGAGGTGGTCCCAGAACATTCTTGCACCAGAGCCCATTTACGTTAGTTCCACCACTGTATTTCAGACTTGGGTTTCAGTTAAAGGGATGCTCTATGCACCATAACAACTTTATCTTCATGATGCAGTATCTTATGTTCTTAAAGTCTCACTGCTTATTTTCTGCAATTTAAACATTAAATTACTTTGGTAATTTAACACAAACACACAATGGAATAAGGGAAGTTGAAAATTGTTGACTCTTTTTCAAGAATGTTGTAAGGAGAACTTTCTAAGTCACAGGTAGGGGAGGTGTGTCTATGCTGCATGAACAAAGCAATTTAATGCCTTAATGGCAGAGAACAAATATGTTAATTTGTTACTTAGAGTATTATTGTAACTCTATGGCTAAGGTTAGGGCTTTGAATGGGGTCAGGGCTAGCATTATGATTATCACTAGGGTTAGGATTAGGGTTAGTATACAAACAGTACTAACCATACAGGCCAGATTAAAAGAAAGTTTATTTATTGTCACGTAAACAATATTTTGATTTACCAGGGAGCCTTTATCAAGCTCCTCAATGAACAGGAACATTGCCTATGTGACAATAAATTGTTCTTTTAATCTGCCTATGTGTCTGGTCTTGTCTGAATACCATCGATTATGAACTTGCCTATTTCCAGACTGTGTAGCACTTAAAATGTTTGTATTGGATTAGAATTAAAACTATGGTTTCTGTGATCTTATAGCGGCGTGTAGACAGACATGTCCCTTTCTGAGATTAGCAGGAAACTCTTTGCATGAATCCAGTATTTCACTTTACTGCCCCATATGCATTGCTAACATTTTTGAAAAAATAGGACAGGAATCAGTAGTTATTATAAATGGGACCTTTAATAAAAGAGACGTTAATATTATATATAAATGGTCATGACTTATATTACAGAATGCACTCATCTTTAAAGTGTTAAAATATAAGACTGTTCTTTGCAGAGAGGTGTTGATTAAAATAAGGAACATTGGGGAACAAAAATTATAGATTCATTTAAGATATAATAAATGCAAATGTATGTATTTATTATAATGGTGTATAATGTAATTGTGTTGCGGTGCTAAAAATATTTGTTATATGACCCGTACACTAATTTGCAGGCTTCCGTCCGCGCTTTGTTTTTTCTTTATTACTGCCATAGCAGCAGAGTCTCCAAGGGGTGGGGGAAATTAATCCAGATGATTTATAGAAAGTTATTTTTAAGTATCAAACTTTATGTTAACTTTGACTTTAAAATCATCTTCTATTTGACAATATTTTACTGGACCATCATAGAGTTTTATCTGGTTGTTCCAAGAAGATCTTGCAAACGAGTATGATGAGCTCCTGATATTGATAGTTTAGTTCAAGTGTTTGAGTTCAGGATGTATAATAATTCAAGGAAATTGGGGTACAAATCCCCTTAAATCCTAGGGAGTGCTTTACAGCATCAGCCTTTAAAGGGAAACTCCACACACCTAAAGTACTCCTCCTTGCTGCATGTCATCCTTGTCCCAATCCATACAAGTAAAAATGTTAAGAGATTTTACTACTCATATGAACAAATGTAGTAATGTCCCATGGCCATCAAACTGACAGACAGGATGACCTCTTGATTCACAATAATTATATATATAATTTGGACGTGGAGGTCTGGGGGGATAGGGTTATCATTCGGCTTTGTAGTTAAAAAATGGATATTTTCAGTAAGGGTTGTTTGGTTAAGCAGTATTATCTACCTGGGTCAAGTGTTTGCCCTAAGAGTTGTGCATCTCGTTATTTGGCTGCTCGTTTAAATGCTAGTGGTTGCTTTTTCATCCATGAAGACGGTTCCTCTCTGTCTAAATATCAGTTTTCACGTGTTTTTCCATTAAATTTGGGGTGCCTGGGTTTGAATTTGGCGCACTTTGGCACGCATTTGTTTCGTATTGGGGCAGCGACTGAAGCAGCTCAGCTGGGTTTAGATGATAAACTACTTCAAAAGATTGGATGGTGGGAATCGGTAAGGTTCCGGTCTTAGTTAAAACCTGACTGGCTAGTATGAATCAGGTATAAGGGTTTGTACTATCTGCTTCTTTTCTCTTTTAGGATGAATCACCTGGATAGTAGGCCATTCCTTCATCTACTGGGCAGAACGGAGAGCCGCAGTTCGACCTCAAGTAATGCAGCTGAGTTTTCCTCAGGATTTAGTTAATTTGTCTTGGTTTGGTTATCTGGGGTTTTGTTGGGGTGATGTCTGCTCTGAGTTGTTTAGGAAGGTAGGGGAATGGTTGGTTCCCAATTTCATTCTGCTTCACGCCGGGGGTAATAACTTGGGACTTGTGCCCCAAAGGGAATTAGTGCAGTGCATGAAGAGGGACATGGATAGGGTGAGGGGCTTGGTCCCAGGCAGGGCCGCCATCAGGGAGTGACAACCATGACAGTTGTCACGGGTCCGGCGGCCCTGGGGGGCCCGGCCGCCCCGGCCCCACGTGGAGCGGCGAAACTGCCGCAGGTGCATCTGCACTGGGGCCCATCAGGTGGCCCAAGCATTTAGGGCCACCCGATGGGCCCTATATCTTCAGGGGCCCGGTCAGCGCTGCGGCCGGGTAATTGCGCGATCACCGGCCGGTCACTTCCTCCCAGCTAACTCCGCGCGGGGGGAGAGGCAGAGCAGAGCAGAGCACTGGAGAGGAGATGAGAGGAGATGAGATGAGAGGAGATGAGATGAGAGGAGATGAGATGAGATGAGATGAGAGGAGATGAGAGGAGATGAGATGAGAGGAGATGAGAGGACACCAGAGGCATCCACTCCCATCATCCCCAGCCACCCTACTGCAACTTAAAGGTAAGATGAGGGTGGCTGATAAATGAGGTGTGTGTGTGTATATGTATGTGTCTGCATGTATGTATGTATGTCAGTATGTATGTCAGTGTGTGTATATGTCAGTATGTATATAAGGACCTAACTAATCCTGTATTGTTTATGCAAGCAGGACATAGGTTGTTCATGATACATAATAAGAGACTCTTAACACTGTTGGGACTGAAATATTTACTCAAGTGATTATCTTATGGACTTTTATATTTATATGGTTTGAGAGACTGAGAAGCAATTTATCTGCTGTTCCCTATATGTCTTTAAATAACGATTTGCATACTTTGGTATAGGAAAAGTATAATTCATATCTGCACTTTATATTCCTATTTATTTTTATTCATTGTTATTTAACTTTTTAAGTTCCTGGATACCCACATTTACTGTGTACTGTTTGCAAGTTTTTATAGGATTTGGTGAACTCTTATTCTTCCAGTTTTAGAGCTTAAATACTGTCCCTCTGTCTTATTCCCTCTTTTCCACTTCCTGCTACACTCACTCTGTAAATATCAGGATTATATATCCAGTATGTGTATATATATATGTCTAAATGTATGTCTGTTTGTCAGTATGTATGTATGTCTGTGTGTGTATGTCAGTATGTATGTATGTATGTCTGTGTGTGTATGTCAGTATGCATGTATGTCTGTGTGTGTATGTCAGTATGTATATGTCTGTATGTCTGTATGTGTGTCTGTGTGATGTATGTCTGTGTGATGTATGTCTGTGTGATGTATGTCTGTGTGATGTATATGTGTGTGTCTATCTGTATGTGTGCGTGTATGTAAGTATGTATATATGTCTATATGTATGTCTGTGTGTGTGTATGTCAGTATGTATGTGTGTGTGTGTCTATCTGTATGTGTGTGTATGTCAGTATGTATGTATGTGTGTGTGTGTGTCTATCTGTATGTGTGTGTATGTCAGTATGTATGTATGTCTGTGTGTGTGTGTGTATGTCAGTATCTATGTATATATCTATCTATTAGTATGAATGTCAGTACGCATGCATCTCTGTGTGTGTGTGTGTATGTCAGTATGTATCTGTGTATGTATATATCTATCTCTGTGTGTGTATGTATGTATATCTGTATGTATGTATGTATGTCAATATGTATGTACGTTTTTGTATGTATATATGTATGTTTGTATGTCAGTTTGTATATATATATGTTTTTTAGTATGTATGTATGTGTGTCAGTATGTGAGTATGTATGTACGTCAGTGTGTGTGTCTGTATGTCAGTATGTGTGTGTATCTGTGTATGTGTCTAAACGTGTGCATGTCTGTTTCAGTATTTGTGTCTGTTAGTATGTGTGTATCTTTCTGTGTGTGTGTCTGTGTCCTTTTGTATCTGTGTGTGTGTATTCCTGTGGGCGGGATTTGGAGGCGGGGCTTGGAGGCAGGCACCGGGGGCCCAGACCTTGAGCTGTGTTAGGGGCCCCACAATTTCTGATGGCGGCCCTGGTCCCAGGTGTGATTGTCATTTGGTGTGAAATGGTGCCTGTGTTTAATTGGCGGTTGGGGTTAATTCATGAATATGCCTAGTGGACAACTATGCGCATGTCATGAAGCCCAGGTAAGAGCAAAGCTAAGTGGAGGGGGCCTTGACTTAGCTAGGAGGCAGGCATATGGCTAAGGGGATTTGGATTGGTGATATTATGTTAAGGGCCTAGGTCCATATAAATAGCGGCCATTTTATGCAGAAGCCATTTGTATTCAAATTCTCACCTACTTGTTGCTGTCCCACCCTCCCCTCCTGATGCATTGAGGTTAAGTAAGTGTTTCTATCCCTTGTTTGATCATGGCAGCGGGGGATGGATAGGAAAATTGGGGGGTAGGTTGGCTTGGGGTTAGTTCATAAATATGCATAGGGGACGACTATGCGCATGTCAAGTACCCAGCAGGGATAAAAACCTGGCCAAGAGATGAGCTGGACATCATGGATATTAATACCAGGAAAAGCAGCATAAGGCCACTGTTCTGCATAAAACTCAGAGCATTCACAAGTACATCATGAATATAACTGAAAAAGATGAACTGCTAAGGGAATATTTAAGACAACAACTCATCAAAGAATCTAATAATGCTCCATAGCATGTACTATCACAGATAGTAGATGTGACTCACGTATCAAAATTCTCCAGTGGTTGGTAAAAGCAGGACTGAAAGACAGCACCGAGGAACTAATCCTAGCAGCACAGGAAGAGGCACTTAACACCAGATCAATAGAAGTGGGAGTCTACCATACTAGAGCGGACTCAAGGTGCAGACTTGCAAAGAGGCATCAGAGACAATCCAGCACATAGTAGCTGGGTATAAGATGTTAGCAGGGACAGTGTACACTGAGAGACACAACTCTGGCAATCTAATGTCTGCTCTTACGAATTAACCTACTTTCTTGGGGAAATAAACTTCCATCTGGGGCTCTCTGTAGTACAATGTTTAACATGGCCCAGGAATGATGCACCTGTGACAGGTAGAGGTGCAAAACCAGGGATTTGGCTAGACTGACTCTCAAATATATTAAAAAACCAGGGGGCTGAACTCACCTAGACATGCATAAAAGGATGCTGCTGGGGCCAATTCATACAATACACAAGATCCAGCACACTCACTCATCCATTACCAGCAACTTCAAAGCTTGCATTAGTTTTTTTAAAAGCACCTAATCTAGGCAAAAATAATAGTGCAAAATTAACATAATTTAGGTTGTGCTGCCAAAACAGCTCTGATGGAGTGCACAAGTCCTCTAAACATGTACTGTGATATCTGCGACCAAGACATTAGCGGCAGATGCTTTAAATCCTGAAAGTTGTGAAGTGGAGCCTCCATGGATATGACGTGTTGTTCCAGCACATCCCACAGATGCTCAATTGGATTGAGATCTGGGGAATTTGGATACCAATGCAAACCGCAACTCTTTGTCATGTCCCTCAAACTATTCATGCACAATTTATGCAGTGTAGCAGGGTGAATTATCCAGCTGAAAGAGACCACTGCCATCAGGAGACACAATTAAAATGAATTTGATCTTCAACAATCTCTAGGTAAGTGGTATGTGTCAAAGGAACATCCAAATTAATACCAGGACCCAAGGTTTCCCAGCAAAACAATGCCCAAAGCATAACACTGCCTCTGCCGGCCTACCTTCTTCCCACAGTACATCCTGTTGTAATCTTTTCCCCAGGTAAATTATGCACACACTTGACCCTCCATCTGATCTAAAAAAAAATATTATTCATCATACCAGGTAACCTTCTTTCATTGCTCCATGATCTAGTTCTGAAGCTCACATGCCTCTTCAATGCACTTTTGACAATTGACATCATGGGCACTCTGGCTGAACATTTCAGCAAATTGATTGGACTAGACAGGCTAGCCTTCACTCTATACATGTTTCACTGAGTCCCAGAAACCATGACCCTTATGCCAGTTTACCAGTTGTCCTTCCTTGCACCACTTTGTAGGTACTAACCACTGCATACTGGAAACACCCCAAAAGACTTGCCATTTTGGAAATGCTCTAACCCAGTCATCAAGCCATCACTGTCTGACCCTTGTCAAAGTCACTCAAAGCTTGTTTCTTGCTTCCAACACATGGAAGAACCAACTGTTCACTTACTGCTTCATATATCCAACCCCTGGAGAAGTGCAGTTGTAAGGATATAATCAACGTCATATGTAATATATATTCGAAAGATGATAGAATAAAATGAGTACTTACCATCACCACAGCGTGCGTACCTGGAGTTAGGCATGAGTGAGCAGAGGGCCTCCGCCAATAGTATCCACTGGCTTGTGTTCTATTAGGTAACCATACTTACCAAGCACGTATTCCCTCCATGCAGAGTGAGCATGCTCGGTACATTGCAGGAAATGCCTCCTGCTACACAGCAGTGAGGTGCCCTTTGCTCAGACAAGTAGCTGCTGGAATGCAGCCACAAGTTAGAAGGAAGACATCAGAAGTAGACACTAAAAACTAAGATAACGTGCATAGTGAATAATGAAAAAAACTTCATGTAAAGTTAACAAATCAAAGCAAAAGCAAAAGTACATGTCAGGCATGAAATATGATGGGTTCACATCAAATGCATCGTATTAAGCAAGTACACTCTCCTGAATTGCCTTATAAACATAGAGGTTAAGGTAAAGGCATGTCACTGAGAATCATCTATTAAGTAGCCATTATGTGACAATACAGCAAGAAGGTGAATAAAAATTAACAGAGCTATTTTTGTATCATATACATAACGTGTAAAAATGGGGCACTTCCTCTAAGGGATGGAGTAACTCCTATAGACAAAAATATTTCTAAAAAGCAAATAAATTGTAATATTATAACCAAGTCATCCTTACAACAATATATATTAAATGGTGATGACAGAAAGGATATATACATCCTACATGTTCAAACTAGTAGGGAAAGGTATCCTAAAGAATGACAGTTAGGAAAACAAGGCGACATAAAACTAAAGTACAAGAACGTATTGAAAATAGAAACAAAACTAAACAAAACAATAAGACAATATATTTAACCAAGAACATCATCAAATACTAAAACAGATCAAAAAGTAAAAAATAAATTAAAATAAAGAATCAAAAAATATTTGAGAACAGATATAATAGAATACCGATAGAGAATATTTCTCGTTGAGTCCTTTTGGCCAGAATGTATGCAACATATGTATCCAAAATAATTTCTGTTGTAAGAAAAGTTTTTTGTAATCACCTTCTCGACCATGGGGAGGGATTACATAGTTGCATAGCTGAACAGAGACTTGCGTCCATCAAGTTCAGCCTTTCTTACATATATTTTTGCTGATGATCCAAAAGAAGGCAAAAAACCCAGTCTGAAGCTCTTCCAATTTTGCTACAAACTAGGAAACTAAATCCTTCTTCTTGATCCAAGGAGATATCTGACTGCCAGTCAGATATCTCCTTGGATCAAGCAGCCATTACCCCACTAATTAGAAATGATATCCCTGTATGTTATGTTTTTGGAAGTATTTATCCAATTGCTGTTTAAACATCTGTATGGACTCTTACAAAACCACCTCTTCAGGCAGAGAATTCCATATCCTTATAGTTATTACTGTAAAAAAACATTTTCTTTGCTTTAGATTAAATCTCTTTTCTACCAGCCTAAATGCGTGACCTCGTGTTCTATGTATAACTCTGTTTATCAATAGATTTCCAGATAATGGTTTGTACTGGACCGGAATATATTTGTGTAATGTTATTATATCCCCTCTGATTCTACGTTTTTCCAAAGTAAAGAGATTTAAATGTTTTAACCTTTCTTTGTAACTAAAATGCTCCATTCCTTTTATCAATTTTGTAGCTGGTCTTTGCACTTTTTCTAGTGCCATGATATCCTTCTTTAGAACAGGTGCCCAAAATTGCACAGCATATTCAAAGTGTGTTCTTACCAGCGATTTATAAAGAGGCAAAATTATATTTTCATCCTGAGAATTTATGCCCCTATTTATACATGACAAAACCTTACTGGCCTTGGCAACTGCAGTTTGGCATTGCATATTGCTGCCTAATTTGTTGTCTATAACAATTCCCAAATCCTTCTTGTGTATGGTTATCCTAATTCACTACAATTTAGGGTGTAATTGCTTGTGCATTCTTGACCCCGAAGTGCATAACTTTGCATTTCTCTACATTAAATTTCATCTGCCATTTTAGTGCCCAGTCCCCCGATTTATCTAAATCCCTCTGCAGAAAAGCAATATCCAGCTCACATTTTATTACCTTACAAAGTTTTGTGTCATCTGCAAACACCAAGACATGGCTTTCAATGCCAATCCAAGTAGATCACATCCACTGCAACAACCTGATCTATACTTCTAATTACTTTGTCGTAGAATGCAATTAGGTTAGTTTGACATGACCTATGTTTCATAAAACCATGCTGATTATTGCTACTAACAAAGTTCTTCCCAATGAATTCCTGGATATTATCCCTTAATAGCCCTTCAAATATTTTCCCAGTCACAGAAGTTAAGCTCACGGGTCTATCATTTCCAGTCAAGGATATTAAACCCTTTTAAAATATAGGAACGACAACTGCCTTCTTCCAATCCTCCGGCACAATACCTGAAACAAAAGAATCTTTAAAGATTAAATACAGATGTTCATTTCTTTCCCCACTTAGCACCTTAAGTACTTGTGGGTGAATACAGTCAGGCCCGGAGCTTTATTTACATAAATTTTCTTTAACTGCTGTAGCACCCTGTTTCGAGTTATCCAATCACAAGTTATCTGCAAGTTTTTGCAGCAATCATTTGCATATCTCTTGCCATAGGATCCTCATATATATTGAATACAAATAGTTATTTTAAATGTCTGCCTTTTCCTGGTCTTCATTAACTAACAGACCCATCTCTGTTTCCAGTGTACCTACACTTTCATTGTTTTTATTTTTTTTTAAATTGATGTACTTGAAAAAAATTTTGGGGTTGGATTCTTTGGCTATCAATTTCTCATGTTCTAGTTTAGCCACTTTAATAGCTTTTTTTGCAAGTATTGTTGGCTTCTTTATATCTTAAATACGATGCCTCTGATTTGTCAGATTTAAATGCCCTTTTCTTATTTTTAATTGCTTGTTTTACTTCTCTACTAAGCCACATTGGTTTCAATTTGTTTCTTTTATGTGTATTACCCAATGGTACATACTGAGAAATGTACCCTTCTAATATTTGTTTGAAGAGTTTAAATTTATCCTCAGTGTTTTTTTTTTTTTTTACTAAGGAGTTTATGCCAGTTGATATGTTGTAAACCTGCCCTAACCTTATTGAAGCATAGTGCAACTCCGTATGATACTTTTATAATAATGATATGTGCCAATGGGTCACTCACACTTTGACTGTTAAAACAGGGCGTCTCAAAAATCAATGTAGCTCTCAGGCAGTGCTCTGCTTCCAATGTCTGACCTTCCAGATGTCAGTTATATGGAAAATAAAATGCATCCAGAATGAAATATAGAAATATGTGTACAAAATCTAAAGTATTTATTACTTACACATAGGTAAGGATCAATCAGCATAAAAATAAATTAAAACTGTCCACAATCTGTCCAACGCGTTTCCTCCCACTACAGGGACTTCCTCAGGGACTTTGCAGCAGTGTGACAGGTACAACAACATTGTCCACAATCTGTCCAACGCGTGACTCATTGGCACATATCATTATTATAAGAGTATCATACAGAGTTGCACTATGTTATTTTTTATTCCCCTATAGTTGGATTGACCCAATATTTGTATCTATGTATTTGTAGAAGATTTGAGGAGATCTTCGGGTTTAAATCTACAACTTAGAGTGACGTTTTTTGACATATATTTTTCTATCTACTAGAACACTTGTTATAGGTGTTATATTATATGCTATAATAGTAATATTGGTGTAAATTATAATACCACAAAGTGATATAGTGAAAGAGTTTGCACTTTTCTCTACTCTTATTGAAATTGGCTTTTTTAATTAATTATACATTTAGTATAACCCACGTGCTTTTGCTTTTTGAGTTTATTTAAAAAATTACCATATTGTGATAATTATTTCCCAAATGCTCCCCTACTTAAATGTTGGTCAAAAGAGCAACATTGTTTGTTATAACGTAATCCAGACAAGCATCTGTAGCGGATTACGTTTGGCTGTCCATAATTTTTCCTATTGCAACATTATTTCCTATGGATTTGTTACTTGTATGTACTGTATTTCGGTAGAAAGATGCCCACGAACAAGGGGATTCATACGAATCCAGGAAAAGTCTATTCTGTTCAGTGTTTTCGTGTCTTTTACCCCACGAACAGAGACCAACCGCAAGGCCAGATTAAATTAACTAACCAGTCATGTGTCGCACCCCACCATAGACCATATGGTCTATTGCCATAAGTTTTAGTAAGGGAAGTGGATGTCCTAAGGCCAAAAAGTGATTGGCAACAGGAAGTTAAGCCTTCTGGTCTCGAAATGCAGTGCATATACTTGATCTATGGTTACAAAGCCTCTCTCTTTGTAGATCCGTCTTACCGATGTACGTTAATCTACATGGGCTTTTGGATATAAACTGGAGTTTGCATATGATGTGGTCAGTGATACATGTTAGTCTGTGTCACATATAATACTTTGCCAGTGTGGGGATTCATGAAAGTCTTTCCAGGTACCATATGGTTGCACGTCACGCAGCCCAAACATCTGTAACATCTCGTGTTCTGGAGGATTTTGTTTGATGTATAGCAATGTACTTGGTCCGTTTTGACCAACAAGTTGTTTTAAATGAGTACATAAATTAATTTTCATACATGGCTGACATGACTGTTCCCATTTATGTACCCACGATCTATTGGTACCAATCAAGCTCAAATCGGAAATAGTTTTGTGTGAAAACAAGTTACAAGGGCTCCAAGACATATTCATTCTGGCGACCATTATAGACCTTCTATTTTCCTAGGACCATCCGCATTGTATTAATGCACTCATAGTGTTGAATGACTGAATAAATCACAAGTTAGTAAAAGTACTGATGTTGAAGGTATAGAGATTTCATTTAGGTCAGGGGTGTACTTGATGCAGGTTGGTAGTTTCTCAACTGTTCCCCTAAAGAGGTAGTCCAGCCACTTCACGATGGATTCAATCACACCACTAACTGCCAAGACTATTGGTCTCCTTGGTGGATGTTTGTCATCTTTGTGTACCTTTGGTAAGGTGTAAATGTTGTCTGTTGTAGTCAAAATTCCTTTAAATTCATTGACACATAATTGGCTTCCATACCTCTTTGAACAATTTCATGGACTTTGTTCATAATCTGCTGGGTAGGGTCTGATAGAAGTTTCCAATACGTATTAGAGTCCCCTAACTGTACAGTAATTCTTGCCTATAATAAGAGTAATTCATTGTTATCATTACTCCTGCCTTTATCCATTGGTCAGATGACCAGGCTCTTGTCATGGCAAGCGATTGAATGATTTCTTTCTCTCTTTTAGTAATATTGGAGTGGTGATAATGTTTTGTCCTAATGATTGAATTAGACTCATGTTGTACTGAGCATAGGAATGTTTTAATAGACAATTGACTCGAAGGGGGAATCAAATGTACATATATATATATATATATATAGTTCTAATATCAGTCAGCACTCCAAGGATTTTCTACAAAATCTTTATTAATTATCCCCCAAAAATTATTTACATGGAAAGGTTGACGTTTCAGTTCTCAAAGAAAACAAAGTTCTCTTTGAAAACTGAAACAAATATTAGTTAACGTCCTTGCACTCTTGCTATATATGCCTTTTAATATGCCTCGTGCATAAACCAGACACATGAAATGGAGATTGTTAGCACTCACTGTCTTTTAAAGATAAAAATTCTTTACTTGATTATTCTACTTTAAACTTCACATTACAGTGTGGTGAAATTGATCAACGTTTTAGTCCCGGCTTGAGACTTTCCTCAGACACCAAGCAGGGACTGAAATTTGACAGATTTCACCACAATGTAATGTGAAGTTTAAGATTTAATAATAAAGTCAAGTGTTTTTATCTTCAAAAGACCGTGAGTACTACTAATCTCCACTTAATTTGTATATATATATATATATAGCTATTTATGTCAAACACTGATGGTGAATTCATTTTCTACACTCTGTCACTTTATTGAAACTTGATTAAACAGCGATGACAAAAGATCTAAGAAATAACAATCAACAATTGCTAAAAATAAACAGGATCTGCGTAGAAGACTTTGTGTCTCGTTCATGTCAATAACATCTGACATTTGTAGTAGAAAATATCTGAGGCTGGTTTAGTGGGTGATGATCAGAGCATTTCAAGGGAATGATTTACGTTAATATACTTTTCTCTGGTGTGCATATGAAGACAATTGAAGTGGCATGGTGTGTTTATTATGAGTATTTATTAAGGAAATTGGCAATAATGTGCTAAATGTCTAATTGAAATACACTAATTCCAATATACCTCATTATAATGGTACATTGCTGTCTGATTGAAACAGAAGATTCTTTAGAACTGCATAATTTAAGATATATCCAATTAAATAAATGGCATCCGCTTCCTGTGTCTGCTGCAGTTTGATACAATTACTGACAATACATCAGAGTTTGCAGGAATCTATGATCTGCAAACTTTCTTTGTCTTAGGGATGAGCATAACCACCTAGCAAAGCTAGTGGGTATGCGGCAGCCTCCCGGAGTCAAATGCCAGAGCTGAAAAGGCTCGCGCTGTGCATCTGCACAGCAACAGCCTTTCAGCCAATCAGGTAATCAGGAGAGCCGTGCTGAGCGCGGGATTCCTGATTACCTCAGATTTTTAAAATTGGGAAACTGCGGATGGTTAGCACATCCCACGAAGTACTAAGGATAAATATTTCCGACAGTGTACGGGAATATATTTAAACGTCTAAACACAAATAAAACAGTTCAAGATGCCAATAGTACAGGGGAACAAGAAAATATTTAATAAATCATGAAGACATACAAGATAGACTTGAAACTTTGTATAAAACAGCTGAACTGAAAAACAAGGCAACAATGTATGCCAAAGGAGAGTAACAAATGAATAGTGGAAACATTCAACAAATTGCAACGAAATAAGTTCAATAAAAGAGAAGAGAAATGTTGAAACAAGTCTCAGCAAACATATTCTTTATGCAGGGAGTCCATGCGAATATTGAACCGACGAGACTACTTGCATCCACTTCTCCTATTTAGGTGGATCTTTGGTTTGTTGGTCCGGTCTTGGAGTACGGCTATAGTCTGTAAAAAACAAAACAGAGAACGGTTATCAAATGTTGAATAAGCACCAGATAACCTTATGTTTTAGAAAGCAAACTACCACCAGCAGGCAAAAATCTTAACTTGGAGGAGGGTGGGACGGGCGCTATTGCTAGGTGGTTATGCTCATCCCTAAGACAAAGAAAGTTTGCAGATCATAGATTCCTGCAAACTCTGATTTGTCCTCCGGGAGGCATAACCACCTAGCAAAGCTAGTGGGTAGAATAGCACACACCTGGTGGTGGTCCTAAGAAACTGAAGGCGTTCAACTTCTGATGGCCTCCAGTAAAATCTAACAAAGGTTTTACTGGACAACCATCTTGCAGCTTTTAAGATAGTAGGGAGAGGAAGGCCCTTTCCTGCTGCTTTAGTAGCCGAGGCTCCCCTAATTGAATGGCTTTTGAACACTGAAACATCAATTCCAGCCGTAGACATGGCGGAAAGTATCCAGCCTCTAATTGTATTAACCTTGGCTGGACGAAAGGGATTCCTTGATGTAATGAATAATTGACTGATATCATTTCTAAATACAGCAGAAAGTTGAAGGTACGATTGTAACAAACTGACTAAACATAAGCCTGGATCGGAAGAATCTTGGACCAAGTCCAGTTCTACCGGACCAGGAGAAAAATGGGATGTTTTTTGTCTGCCTTTTAGTATAATATGGAAACCTCCCGGGGTCCTGGACAACCAAGGTTCTGAAATATGGATTTGAGTTAACTCTGCTCCTCTAGCTGCCAGGGCCAAGGACAGCAGAGAAGCCAACTTAATAGCAGTCCATCTTAAATCAATTTTAGCATTATCCAAAGACTTAAGGAAATTTAATAAGACATCTACATCCCAAGTAGATGTGTAGCGTGGGGTATATGGGCGGCAGACAGCTAACCCTTTTAGTAATCTCAAATACAGGGCATCCTGAGTAAGGTTGGGGATCAGGAAGTTTAAGGCAGATCCGTAGGTCTTGATTGAACTGACAGATAAACCAGAATGGAACTTAAGGGTAAGAAATTCTAACGCCAAAGGAATGGTATCAGATCCTTGTGTGTTAGACAGAAAAGAAACCTCCCATTCTTTGAATTCCTCGATCATCTTTCTATATCTTACCCTAGTTCTACGTCTTAAAGATGAGTTAATAATATCCAAGACCTGATCCGATAAAAGGGGATGTGTTAACAGCCTACCAGGGCTGCGATCCACATTAGCTGCGGGAGCTTGAGCAGAAGATCGCTGGTTCCCTGAAAGCAGTCCACTGTCATGCCTAATGGGATCTTGGTTCCCTTGACTAACTGATGGATCAAGGGATACCAGGGTCTGGAGCTCCATACTGGATAAACGAGAACTAAGCTCTGTACCCTGTCCCTGCGGATCTTCTCCAGCACTTTCATCAGTAAAGATGGAGGGGGGAAAGCATAAGGGGCTGGAACATCCGTCCATTGGAAAGACATTGCGTCCATTTTCCAAGCTCCCTTTGTCCAGGTTCGGGAGACGAACCTGGGGGTTTGAGCAGATGTTTGGGATGCAAACAGATCTACCTGTCTCTGCCCAAAATTGCTTTCTATCCGTTGGAAAAGAGCAATCTTTAATTGAATCGTTGCCAGGGACAGACTTTGGCGAGAGAGAGAGTCTGCAAGCTTGTTCGCCTCTCCCGGAACATATTCTGCGAAGACCTGAACGTTGTTTGCTAAGGCCCAGGACCAAAGATCTAGAGCCTCTAAGCAAAGACCCCTTGATCTTGTACCCCCTCTGTGGTTTATATAAGCCACCGCTGTCCTGTTGTCCGAATGGACTTTTACCAACATCGGTGACTGGTTTAGAGGAACTAGGCCCTTGAGAGCTAATTTTATAGCTCGTAACTCCAAAATGTTTATATGGAGGTGACTCTCTTGGTCTGACCAGATTCCCCTTATGGCGTTCTGGGATGTAAACGCACCCCAACCGTGACTTGAGGCATCTGACGTCAGAGTGACTGTCGCAGGCTGCTCTAACAGTGGACGAGGAAGTGGAATTTCTAACTCCAGAATGGACTTCAGTTCTTCTCTGACCTTCTTGGGGAGAACAAATTTTGATTCCCAATGGCCACCCTGTCTTAGTCGGTTCCCTAAAAACAGCTGACTTCTTCTGCAAAGTAAGGGGGAATTGTTGTATGCTGGTGTTAAAGCTATTAATTTCCCGATAATCTTTGCTAGGTCTCTCAAGGACCAACTCTGGTGCCTGAGAGATGAGTTGAGATGTACCAGTAGTTTGTCCCATTTGTCTTGAGGGATTCCAAGAGACATAGTCCTGGTGTTCAGTATGAAACCCAGAAAGAGGATGCTTTGAGTGGGAATTAGGACTGATTTCTGTAGGTTTACTACAAATCCTAGGTCTTGTAAAAGGGAAGCAAGGTAATCCCTTTGAGAAGCAAGGGCTTCCCCATCTGGATGCATGAGCAGGATGTCGTCTAGATAGTATAGACACATGAAACCTTTTAGTCTGACATGAGCTATCACTGATTTCATAATTCTGGAGAATGTGTATGGTGCGTTGGATAGGCCAAACACCAAAACGGTCCACTGCCACACTTTCCCTTTCCACTGAAACCTGAGAAAACGCCTGTGTTTCTTGGCTATGGGGACTGAATGGAAGGCATCTTTTAGGTCTAACTTTATGCAGAAAAAGGCTTTCTGTACTAAGCCTGGAAGATCTGATAAACCCTCCATCCTGAACCTTTTCCTTTTGATGAAAGCATTCAGAGGCCTCACGTTTAGGACCGGTCTCCAGGAACCGTCTGACTTTGGTATTGGGAACAATGGGCTGACCCATCCTGTAATAGACGTGTCTGCCAACTCTATTTTCCCTTGACTTAAAGCTAAGGAAAGGGAGGCATCTAGCACTGGGTTCACCTCGCTGAGGGGTGCAAACTTCTGGACTGGGAACCTTAAAAGGGGGAGTTGTAAACCCCTTTGAAAAATCTTTAGGACCCATTTGTCTGAGGAAATATCCTTCCAATTTAGTGGCATATGAGGAGGCACACTTACTTGAATGCATGGGTTTTCTTTGGGAAGCTGAACCGCCTCTGGAATGCGCTCCTCTGCCACCGCCTGGGAGCTTATGTCTTCCACTGTAGTGGCGGTACTGGGCCTGGTGAGAGGCTTCTCGGGACGCTCCTGCAGCCCTATAGGGGCGACCCTCTGTCCGAAAGGGCTTTTTGTAGCCAGGGACAGTCTTCTTGAGCTCTGAAAAGGATCTCCTTGCCTTGTAACGGCCTTTAACCTCCTGAATGAACGAGGGACCGAATAGGTGAGAATCCTCCAAATTTGGGAACTCATGCGATTTGGGGGCTAGGTCGGACAGACCAGCTGCATGGAGCCAGCGTGATCTGCGGATGTTCGATATATAATTAAAGACTTGGCCGATAATTAGCACTGCCCTGCCAGACGCTTTTAAAAGGGCCATCTTAGATGCTAACAGAGATGAAGTGGAAGGTTTCTGGACATTGCCTTCCTTTTCTGCCTTATCCAGCATCAGTAATAGTGGGCCCACAGCATCAGCAATTTTAAACTGTATATTGCGAAAAGTCTGGTCTGTGGGATCAGAGGATACGCTGCTCCCTTGATGGATTACAGCGCAGGGTCTACCTCTGGGGCCATTAAAGCCTGAATGTCCGGGATACCGATGTGGTTCCTGAGGAGAAGGTCATCTTCCTTAACCAAGGGGGATCTGAATAATATAACAATAATTGATACCGCACTCTATAATAAGAATAAGAATGAGTAATGTAAGGCAGATACTAGCAAATATTAATTTATTGAATTTGTGGAGATAGTAAATATCTCAAAAAATAGTATCCTATAGTGAATGAAGTATATCAAATCTCACCATGAGTACCTTAAAATGAATATACTAAACAATACCAAAAAAAACCCCAATACAATCCGTCAGTTGAAAGCGTGCCACAAGGCACTGTATGGTAGAGAGCCCTCTACCTGCTGTACACAATATATACAAAAGTCCATCAGCAAAATAATGTTGAAAAATGTGTATATTAGAAAAAAATAGATATGTTCAAAAATATAAAAAAGGCAAAAAAAGAATAAAAAAAGAAAAAGAGAAAAAGAAAAAAGAAAAAAGAAAAAATGTATTTACAGTCCAAGTGTGTACACACTGATGATAGTATATAGGTGTCTCTTCAATGCTTTATGATTTATGGTTAGATCTCACCAAATCTTGAATGCAGAAATCCTGTCTTTGACGATTGGAAAAACCCAAAGGTAAGCGTTTTTTCTTTTTAGTTTGCAGCAATTGAAGAAACCTCCAGACAGTCCTCTTGTGCTGTTGGATGAGGCAGGGGGTCTCACTACGTCGTCGGTGGGGTGCTGGGCTGCGCGCTCGGGATCCTACGTTCCCTTCAATGGCCCTGTAGGGAGAAGGTGTGAGGTGCCTTTTAAATCCATAAAGTGCGCCCGTCTTCTCTCGCGGGTCGCACTAATATGACGTCACAACTGGCTCGGCATGAATGTGCTGCATTGCACAAAGTCCTTGAAACAACTTTATTGATACAATTGTGAGCCTACACTTCATCCCAACTTTATTGACACAGACATAACGAACTTTAAAAACATTAGTGGAAAAATAAAAACAAGGATTATGATGAATAGTATGTTTAGTGTGTAGTTAGTTATTGGAAGGGAATATATATCCATATAGCGATCAGGTAATAAAACCATTGTCCGCTGTATCTAAAGAGACAGTCCCTTAGATAAATCTAATTTCTATGTACTACCTATGTACTACCTCTCTGACTGAGTGTGGTAGTAACCCAGTATGTAATGTTTTAATTTAAGGAATCTAATACCTTGTAAGTGCAATAGTAGATAATTGTTGAGATTCTCATGTAAGGAAAATGCTTCCCTGGGTTACACAGAGGGAAATATATACATCATAGGGCAAAGAATATACAAGTACAATGGTATTTAATTTTAAAGACACTGATGCCTGGTAGTATGTCTCAAAGAGATACTTCAATTATGCTTTTTGTGAGACGAGATTATTATTATATGGAAGTACCTAGATTAGAATACCAGCATGTGTTCCTTTATTTTGTAATGTACTGCACCACTGTAACAGTCCCTCAGAGATGAACTGTCCGCCACTTCTTAAACAAAGAGACATACTCACCAGTGGTGTAACTCATGAAATATATCCGCGGTTATTCTGAATGTGGACCCCTTGTTTTTCTGATCGGGTTGCGGACCAACATTGGTCAATAATGTCAGAGCCATAAAGAGAATCAGGGAGCCAGGCGGACCAGTCCTGGTTATAGTCTGATATGAAGAAATATAAAAAATAAAAATGTTATAACGGATAATCCATGCTCCACGAAGAGCATATTGATTCAACGATTATTATAGGAAATGTTTAAGATCATAGTCCTCATTTAAGCCTTGTGGATGTAATGTTTCCAAGATACTGATCCACTTGGTCTCTTTACACAAGAGTGCCTTTTGTCTATCACCTCCCCTACGTAAGGGTTTGACGGTATCGATCACTTGAAAGCGTAATTGATTAACGCTGTGACCGTGTTGTATAAAATGTCTCGGCACCGGTTTAACACATGTACCCTTTTGTATGGCAGCTCTAATGTCTCTCTTATGTTCTCCAATGCGCTCCTTGACTGGTCTTATAGTTTCTCCAACATAAAGAAAACCACAGGGACACTTCAATATGTACACCACATAATCTGAGTTACATGTAAAGTAATCTGAAATTTTAAATTGTTTACCCGATAGAGGGTGGGCAAAGTATTCACCCCTGATGATACTATTACAATGTCTGCAGTTTAAACATGGGAAGGTGCCTTTTTTTGGTTCGGAGAAAAATCTCCGTTGTTTTTTACTACTTCCAATGTCCGAATGAACTAGTTTGTCCTTCAAATTCTGTGCCCTACGATAGGAGAACAGTGGAGGATTTGCAAACTCAATGGGAAGATTAATGTCTCCTTCAAAGATATTCCAGTGTTTTAGAATAATATTTTTAATGTCCCTACTATAGGGTGTGTACGGGGATATGAAGGGTATTCTCTCAATTTTCTTTACGGTTCTAGTGGGGTTAAGTATTTCATTCCTATTCATGAGTTGAACCTTTTCTTTGTGCTTGTTAACTAAATCTGGTGGATAACCTCTATTCACAAATTTTTTACAGATCACATCTAGTCCTGGTTCAACTTGACTCTCTTGTGAAATTATTCTCCTAACCCTTAAGAGTTGACTGTACGGTAAACCGTTTTTAAGGTGTTGGGGATGGTAACTCGAATATTCGAGAAGATTGTTCCTATCCGTGTGTTTGGTATAAATGTTGGTATATAGTTTGTTATCCAGTAAATGTACCCGGGTATCGAGGAATGGTACGGATCCTGTATCACAGGTTATTGTAAATTTAATGTTGGGGTCTAACACGTTTAAAGTGTCAAAAAATGTATCTAGTTGTGTCTTTGTCCCGCCCCAACAAACAAACACGTCATCTATAAATCTCTTCCATGTAATGCACTTTTTGAATAGTGGAGTAGTATATATGCACAATTCCTCCAGCCTATTCATATACATATTCGCATAGGTAGGGGCTACATTCGAGCCCATGGCGGTCCCTTTTATTTGTCTATAAAACTTATCCTCGAATAGGAAGTAATTTTCAGTAAGGACAAATTGTAATAATTCCAAGATGTATCTCTTTGTATCAGAGTGTATTGTTAATGTATCATCTTGGTCTAGTGTCCACTCCACTGCCCTTATGCCATCGGCATGAGTAATTGAAGTATATAGCGACTGGACATCTAGTGTGACTAGCCAGACCTCTGTATGTTCCTCCAGTATGAGATTATCTATCAATTTCAGAAATTCGTTCGTATCTTTAATATACGACTTCTGTTGAGGTACATATTTGATCAGATATTTATCAAGGATTACCGCTGGCGGTTGTAAGACTGAATTTGTTCCACTGACTATGGGTCTTCCTGGCGGGGCTTCTAAGTTTTTATGGATTTTCGGTAGAGTATAAAAGACTGGAATAGTAGGGTATTTCTTGTTCATATACCTAAACTCTCCCTCAGAAATAATGCCTCTCTCCAGGGCATCCTTGTTAAGTACACTTAGAGTGGTCTGTAAGCGGTGAATGGGATTTCCATCTATTTGTTGATAACTCGTTATATCATGTAATTGTGATCTAATTTCTTTGATATAGTAATCCCTATCCATGATTACCAATGCCCCACCCTTATCGGCGGGCTTAATAACTATTGAGTTATCATCCTTTAGGGTATTAAGTGTTTGCCACTCTTTCCTTGTGAAATTTGGTTTCTGTTGGTAAAATCTACCCTTCCTCTGCCTCTTTTTCCTTAGGTTTCTAATGTCTTTCTTTACTAAATTAGAAAATATGTCAATTGACTGATTAAATATGTGTGGAGTATAAGTACTCTTAGGTTTCAAACCTGTGTCCAGTGGGATAGATTGATCTGTGGTCAAAAGCGACAGTTGTGATGTCTCCATTAGTGTGTCTCTATTCCCAATCTGGCTCTGTGAGTCTCTTTCACCATCTGTGATAAAAAAATGTGCTTTTAGTTTAAGTTGTCTCAAGAATTTATAAATGGCAACATCGTACTCATACCAATATGGAGATGGGGTAGGAACAAAAGTTAAACCTTTATTTAATACTTTTTCTTCCGGTGGTGATAATGGCCTCAAACAAAAAAATACATACAATGTAGGAGATGATTCACACTTCTAGACTGGTTCTGTAATATAAAAAGCAATATAGTGTATTATGCTAGTACAATTGTATCAATTGAGATGAGCGTCAGGTACTCACAAGCCTAGAGCCAAATTTCTGCATATGGCTCTCATGGATAGCGCTGTGGGACTTTTCAGGATGTCCCTCTCCTATTCCCAGATCACTTATATGATGCTCCGGTTGGGTAATAATCCAGGTTCCACAACTTGACTTGACTTTTTTCAAGAGAAAACTTTATTGCTCCCAAATGTGGAATAAAACATGGATCAAATTAAAATTTCGATAAAATAAATAAAAAATAGAGTAACTGTATACAGTCCTGCCAATTGGCAAAAGTCCAAGTGTCCGAAACGCGTTTCGCCCCGTACCAGGGGCTTTTTCAATCGGTGTATGGGCTTCTTTCTCTGTTTGGCGTCTTCTTAATCCCCTTGTGTCTTTTCACTTCCGGGTTCCGGCTATCGCACGTATGGAACGCAACGTGCGTTCCACCGCTGACGGCATGCGTTCCACTTTCAGATGGCGCCGTCGCTATCTGCTGACGTCACTGGAACGCATGTCGAGCGTGTTGTGCGTTCCATTTCGGAATTAATAGAAATTTAGATAATTTAATGGCATAACATAAAAGAGTTAAATAGATATAAATTTGTATAGCATTAGTGGCTTAGTGTTAAAGTGCTGGTGGAATTTAAATAGCATTAATAGCTTAACATTAAAGTGCATTAATTCAGCAATAAAGTGCTGATGGCTGTGCAAAAAGTGATATTGCCTTTAACTTAAATAGTATTATTCACATTGAAAAGCATCATATGCTGACATCTTATATTAAAGTGCTGGTGTTGTGCCGATGGTGATAATCATTCTTAATCTTAATACTGTTATATATAAAGTGATTATAGTTGTAGGGTATTATTCACTATCCATTATAATATTAAATATTAATCACACAGGTGTCTCTAGGTGGATAACAAAGTGCTTTCCGTTTTAGAGGATTGCAAATATATCTAATACTTTTAAAAGCATGCTCTATGTAGTAGGAGGTGACAGCATTTTCCTGATATTATTCCATTTTATTCTAGCATAAAGATGTATCTAACAAATAGGCTTTTAGAAGAAATGACAGACCTCGAAGTCTGAATTTAATCCGTGGGGTATTAGAGTGTTAAAATTATAGATGAATTTCATTTCTTCTATTCCGACTTTTTTGTTAAAGTCACCTCCCCTCCAATCTTTTTCTACCAGTTTAAGTGGGCAAAAAAATAGGTTCTCAGGTTCCTGGTTATGGTGGGTTTTAAAGTGCTTTGATAAACTGTGTGTCTCTAGACCTTTTCTTATGTTGCGCACGTGTTCCGAAATTCTTATGTGCAGGCATCTTATGGTTCTGCCTATGTATAATAGGCCACAGGGGCATTTTATCACATAAATGACTCCTTTAGAGAAGCATGTAAGTTGTTCCTTAATGGTGAATTCCTTATTGATGAGATCTTTAATATCGGTCAGGTGTCTCTTTTTGCTTTTGGTGGTCCTGCACGCCAGGCAGGTCCCACAACCATAGAAACCTTTATTATAGTTTAGAAAATGTTTTATTTTGGCTGGGCCTTCACTACTTCGAACTAGGGTTTTTTTCATATTAGTGGCACCTCTATAAATTATACGTGGTTGGGTCGGTAACATAGTTTTTAAAACAGGATCTTCTTGTAAGATATACCAGTATTTCCTGATGGCTCTATTTATTTGTTTATGGTTACCGTTAAAATTGCAAATAAAAGGAATATTCTGGGTATACGTAGATTGTGTGTTTTTGGGTTTGTAGGTTAGTAAATCCTTCCTTGATGTGTTCATTACTTCCTCCATAGCTATGTTCAATTCAGTTTCTTCGTATCCTTTTTCTTTAAATTGTTCTCTTATTCTCCCTGCTTGTGTCTTAAAGTCTTCGTCATTAGTGCAGTTTCGCCTTATCCTCAAAAATTGTCCTTTGGGTGCGTTCTTAAGCCATGGTCTATGGTGGCAGCTTGATTTCTCGATGTACCCGTTTGCGTCTACTGTTTTGAAGAAATTTTTTGTTTTAATTTGCTCATTTTGTACAAAGATGTGGAGATCTAAAAAATGGATTTCCTTCTGACTTTGAGAGGTGGTGAGGATAATCCCCCAGTCATTGTCGTTTAAAAAGTGTTTGAACATCTCTAAAAGGTCTGTCGTGCCTTCCCAGATTAAAAAGATGTCGTCTATATATCGGTGATAGGACACCAAATTCGACACCCAGGGATGGATTGAATAGATGAAATGTTCCTCCCAATACGCCATAAAAAGGTTTGCGTAACTGGGTGCGAATTTGGTGCCCATCGCCGTCCCTCTAATTTGTAGATAAAATGTGTCGTGATACCAAAAAAAGTTGTTTGTTAAAATGAGATGGATCCCTTCTAAAATGAACTCTATTTGTTCATCTTTAAAATTCGCTTTAACTAAAAAATATTTCACCGCTCTTATTCCTATTTCGTGTGGGATAATGCTGTACAAGGATGTAACATCACTTGTGACCAAATGATAACTGTGTTTCCACTGGATAGAATCTAGAACTTGTAAGATATGGATTGTATCTTTCAAGTGTGACAATGTCTTAGCAACTATAGGCTGTAGTAGTATGTCGATGTACTCTGAAATTCTGGAGGAAATGGAGTCTATTCCTGATATAATTGGGCGTCCGGGTGGGTTTAGTGGGTTCTTATGGACTTTAGGTAAATAATAAAAAACCGGTAATTTCGGGTGTGCTGTCTGTAAATATTTACCTTCTTTTTCTGTAAGTATTTCTTTTTCCAATCCCTTCTTAATATATTCTTCAAAGAGTTCCTTCACTTTGTTAGTGGGATTTGAATTAAGTTTTTGATAAGTGCTGGAGTCTGAAAGGATTCTTTCAGATTCTTCCATATATTTCTGCTTCGATAATACCACTATCCCCCCCCCTTTGTCGGCTGGTTTTATAATCAGGTCTTTGTTTTTTTGTAATTTTGTTAAAGTATTCTTTTCTTTTTTAGACATGTTTTGTTGAAATTTATTTAGTTTTTTAATTTTGTTTATTTCCCCCATCACCATGGTCTCAAATGTTTTCATTCCATCAGAGATCATGTGTCTGGGAAAAAAAGTTGATTTCTCTTTCAATTGTGTTTGAACAAAATTTTGTTCGCTTTCCGAGGGTTCATTCGTCGGGCAATCTTTATCATTAAAAAACTTTTTTAAGCATAGGTTTCTCATGAATTTATTCATGTCAATAAAAAAGTTGAATTTATCTATTTCGGCTGTAGGGGCAAACTTGAGGCCTTTTTTCAGGACTTGTATTTCTCCATCAGTAAGTGGGCAATCAGTGAGGTTAAAGATTCCATTGGAATCTATAACCTTCCCTTCTTTTCTTTGTTTCCCCTTTCTTCCTCTTCTGATTCTTGTTCTCTGGATCTCTGGCGTTTGCCCGGGGATTCCCATGATGTCGGTTTCTCTTGCCATTTGAGCTTCCCTGTTGTGGGTTCCCTCCGAAAATCCACAGGAGTATCTCGATATTTTTCTGTGTATGGTGGTTCTAGATTCAAAGTTTTTCTCTCTTCATATCTTTCTTGAGACTTGATGTCTCTTCTGGATTCCTTTTGTTGTCTTAAGGGATCTCTTTCTCTCGCATCTTCTGGTCTGAGAGCTTTCCGGCTATTCCTTCCATATTCTCTTGGCGTAATTTCTCTTCTTCTGTTTGGATCTGGCGAGGGGTTCCTCTTTTCTCCATATCTTTGGGTATTCTTTCTATATTGTGGGGACTCTCTCCTTATGCCTTCTTTTACGACATCTCTATAGCTCCTATTTGGGTCCCTATAGTTCCTATTGGGATGTTGGTATACTGAAGTTGATGCCTTTGGTGACCAATTGGTTTTTGAGGGATTGTGGTCAAGTACTTTTTTAGATTGCCTATTCCCTCTCTGATCTTGTCTTATTCTCTGGGGGGAATTTTTGAGATATAACTCTTTATTGTTCCAATTATTTGTTCTATGGATTGGGGAGTGACAGTCTCTGTGATTTCTATACTTTTCAAACTCGTTTTGTGATCTATACCTTTCAATCTGATTTCTCTGATTTTGTTTTCTTATTCTTTTTGGATACCTGATGTTACCTGTTTTATAATCGTTAGTGTCTCTCAGGTATTTCTTTTTTTTAATTGCAATAGTTTCTTTTTCTATTTTTTCTACTTTTATTCTGACCTCTTTTATTATTTGATTAAATATTTCTGGGCTGGAGGTGTCGCTGAGTTTTTGTTTCCATTTATTTATCTCTTCGTCTATTTGTATTAGGGTTTCTTCCCTTCTAGATACTATGTACCCAATCACGCTAAAAGAGAAACCTTCAAGTAGCTTATTCCACCCTAACATAAAGCTGGGGTCTTCTCTATCAAAGGTAGGATCTTTTTCAAATCTGAGACCTCTCGGTGTTATTTGTTCTTTAACGTATTTTTTTAGGGTAGCTACTTCCCATTTTATTTTCATTTCACGGGTCAGTGCTTTTTCCAAATTATTTTTACATTTGTCAGTGTTGGTGTATTCTATATTGTTTGTTGAATCTTCAATTTCTACAAACATATGGTCAATATCTTTGACCGTGTAATTTCTGTCTTCTAAATAAGACATATTAGTTATCCCAACGTTGTATATAAAAGGGGAATTAAAACAATAGTAAGTGAAACACAGAAAATATACAAACAAAGTGGGATTAAGTGTGGTGGCAATAAATGCCACAGATCACCTGAGTGGGAACCCCTTACACCACTCTATAAAATACAAACAAAAAAATACATACAATGTAGGAGATGATTCACACTTCTAGACTGGTTCTGTAATATAAAAAGCAATATAGTGTATTATGCTAGTACAATTGTATCAATTGAGATGAGCGTCAGGTACTCACAAGCCTAGAGCCAAATTTCTGCATATGGCTCTCATGGATAGCGCTGTGGGACTTTTCAGGATGTCCCTCTCCTATTCCCAGATCACTTATATGATGCTCCGGTTGGGTAATAATCCAGGTTCCACAACTTGACTTGACTTTTTTCAAGAGAAAACTTTATTGCTCCCAAATGTGGAATAAAACATGGATCAAATTAAAATTTCGATAAAATAAATAAAAAATAGAGTAACTGTATACAGTCCTGCCAATTGGCAAAAGTCCAAGTGTCCGAAACGCGTTTCGCCCCGTACCAGGGGCTTTTTCAATCGGTGTATGGGCTTCTTTCTCTGTTTGGCGTCTTCTTAATCCCCTTGTGTCTTTTCACTTCCGGGTTCCGGCTATCGCACGTATGGAACGCAACGTGCGTTCCACCGCTGACGGCATGCGTTCCACTTTCAGATGGCGCCGTCGCTATCTGCTGACGTCACTGGAACGCATGTCGAGCGTGTTGTGCGTTCCATTTCGGAATTAATAGAAATTTAGATAATTTAATGGCATAACATAAAAGAGTTAAATAGATATAAATTTGTATAGCATTAGTGGCTTAGTGTTAAAGTGCTGGTGGAATTTAAATAGCATTAATAGCTTAACATTAAAGTGCATTAATTCAGCAATAAAGTGCTGATGGCTGTGCAAAAAGTGATATTGCCTTTAACTTAAATAGTATTATTCACATTGAAAAGCATCATATGCTGACATCTTATATTAAAGTGCTGGTGTTGTGCCGATGGTGATAATCATTCTTAATCTTAATACTGTTATATATAAAGTGATTATAGTTGTAGGGTATTATTCACTATCCATTATAATATTAAATATTAATCACACAGGTGTCTCTAGGTGGATAACAAAGTGCTTTCCGTTTTAGAGGATTGCAAATATATCTAATACTTTTAAAAGCCTGCTCTATGTAGTAGGAGGTGACAGCATTTTCCTGATATTATTCCATTTTATTCTAGCATAAAGATGTATCTAACAAATAGGCTTTTAGAAGAAATGACAGACCTCGAAGTCTGAATTTAATCCGTGGGGTATTAGAGTGTATAAATTATAGATGAATTTCATTTCTTCTATTCCGACTTTTTTGTTAAAGTCACCTCCCCTCCAATCTTTTTCTACCAGTTTAAGTGGGCAAAAAAATAGGTTCTCAGGTTCCTGGTTATGGTGGGTTTTAAAGTGCTTTGATAAACTGTGTGTCTCTAGACCTTTTCTTATGTTGCGCACGTGTTCCGAAATTCTTATGTGCAGGCATCTTATGGTTCTGCCTATGTATAATAGGCCACAGGGGCATTTTATCACATAAATGACTCCTTTAGAGAAGCATGTAAGCTGTTCCTTAATGGTGAATTCCTTATTGATGAGATCTTTAATATCGGTCAGGTGTCTCTTTTTGCTTTTGGTGGTCCTGCACGCCAGGCAGGTCCCACAACCATAGAAACCTTTATTATAGTTTAGAAAATGTTTTGGCCTACCTGAGAGGTTATATATCAATTTCTCCTCCAAGGGGGATCTGAAGGCTAGTTTAGCAAAATCTCTAACCTCAGAGTCGTGCTCCAAAGCCCATCTGGAGTGAAATAATTTTGATGGGAGAGTCTTTCCTAGGAGACTTACTCTGGCCATCTGAACGTTGCTTAGCTTCCCTCTCTCAGTGGAAGCCTCTGAACGAACAACTTCCTCGGATTCCCAGTCTATTTCTGGAGAGCCGTATCTGGAACTGGGACGGCTTTGGGAGGAAGAGTGAGCGAACGCTCTAGAAGAGGAAGGAGAGGGACTATCTAACCTCCAACGAGATTTGCCCTTTTCCTCTGGAAGGTGTTTCTGGTGCTCAAACGAGGGAAACACACTATTCCTTTTTTGGGGTCCTGTCCCCTTAAATTTTCTTTTACTCAAACGAGTATGAGGGGAAGGAGAAGCGGAGAAGTTTTCCTCAGACGAGGAACTGGCGGAAGAGACCAGCTGTCTTCCTTTATGTTTTTTATTTAAAACTGGGACCAAATCCTCCTCAGATGATGAAGAGGAAAGTTCCCTGGCAAGGAAAGCTCTTTTATGGAGCTTTCTAACATTGATGGGGCTGCCTTTAAGAGAGGCATCCACTAAATCTGTGGCAGACACAGAAATAGAGTCCTCCATCAATGATGCCATTTTAAAAATCTGAGGTAATCAGGAATCCCGCGCTCAGCACGGCTCTCCTGATTACCTGATTGGCTGAAAGGCTGTTGCTGTGCAGATGCACAGCGCGAGCCTTTTCAGCTCTGGCATTTGACTCCGGGAGGCTGCCGCATACCCACTAGCTTTGCTAGGTGGTTATGCCTCCCGGAGGACAAAAATAGATTGTGGGTGTCCATTGCTGGTCCTTCAGCAGTTGATGACCTTCAATTCTTATAATTATCTGTCACCCAACAACTGTCAGAGAAATATGTGAGTTGAAGTCCAAGCAGTACTGAACGGCCAAATTTGGGCAGCACTAGTTTAGCTAATGGTGCAGATGAGAATCATTGCCGAATACAGCCTGTGATACAGTATTATGGAACTGAGAATTTCAGTTTAATTACTATTTAGGGTTCAGTTACAGATCAACCATACATTGTTGGAATGCGGGTGTTCCTTGTTTCTTTGTTATTACACCTTCAGCAGGAAGGAGGGGTGACACTAAATTTGTGTTGACAACACCTTATGGGTAAATGAAGGAATGGGGCTTGGTTAGTTAATAAATATTAAATGTATGAGGTATATAGAACCCCTAAAACAGGAAACTGCAAGGTTTCTAAAAAGTTTAAATGATAACTTTGTGCTGGCAAGAGATATAAGCAGGGTAAAAGTAAATCAGAAAGGCAGTAGAGAAAAGATGAGTGGAAAGTTTGACCTCTCTTGCTCGGTTCCTACTTTCCCTTCATGTAGGCTCTCTAACCTTGCATATGAGATCTATGATTGTGTGTGGCCTCTGCCCATAAAGATTAAACATGGTAAATCATGGTGCTTTTTCAAGAATCAAACAAATTTTCGAACAAAAGTGCTACATCACAGACAATGCTGATAACTGAGATTAAATACTCACTTGTAGCCTAATAGAAGTAAAGGAAACTTCTGAAGAACATAGATTAGCCAGTTAGTAGTAGAAAATAGACTTGTGCACACAGTTTTAAAAAAATTGCAATGAATCCACATTTTAGTCGAGTTTGTCTGAATTCTGTAACTGTCAAGTGCCATATGCACAACAGACAAGGAGTATTATTTGTTTCATAATTCTGAGTTCCATTCCTGGAACCAAAACAGGGTGACAGAATCAATGTCACCCAATGTCACCATCAAAGTCACTTTTTTTTTTCTTGGGGGGGGGGGGGGGGGAGGGAGTAAGGTGGGGATATCTGCAGCTGTGTTTGCCATGATGTACAAGAGGTCTGCCTAGTGATGTGGACAGTGCCTCCTATTTAATCAAGAGTCGGAATAAAAATGATTGCTAGTTAGTGTGCAGCCACTAAATAGTAATTTCATTCACAGATCAAGTGTAGTGATCAAAAAAAGAAAAAACAATAAAACACCTATGTTTCCAAGCAGAATTATTTTTGACACTAGCAGGGTTATTTACTAAAGTTTGAATGATTCTGTACTGAACCTGTTCCCAACCAAGACTTTCTATGGCTGTCAAATACCAGCTTTTTCTATTCAACTCAATAGAAAGTCTTTGCAACTCTGAGCAATTGCTCTAGTGAGCTAAACTATCACCCTGTAACAGGGCCGGTTGCCTGATTGGCAACCATTGTCTGAATGGGATGTTACAATTTTAATTTGTAAAAGTGCCAATTTGTATTGAAATCTGCACTTTTTGCTAAATTAAAAAAGTGTTCACACTTAAATGTTTGAAGTGTTTCTTCACGTTTCTCTTTTAAAAATGATATATAATATGTGTTGGAGCAATAAATAAGAAAGATGGAAATTGCAATTGGACATGCATATAACAAAAATTACAATATTGCTTGTGTCCTTAAGTACAAAACAAGCTAACAGAAGCTTTGCCACCTAAGGTGTTAAACATGAAGATGGTAAGTAACAAAACACACCAGGGGCGCCACCAGAAATTTTGGGGCCACTAACTCAGCTCAGGGTCTGGGCCCCCTGGGGCCTACCTCCAAATACCGCCCCCAGGGTCCGCCTCCAAATACCACCCACAGGAATACACACACAGACACACACACACACACTGATACAAAAGGACACAGATACATACTAACAGACACACATACTGAAACAGACATACACGCATACAGATATACATACTGACACACACATACTGAGACATACACATATACAGACACACATGCATACATAGTGACAGACAGACACATACTAACATACATACAGACACACATGCATAAGGACATAAAGACACATACATACACACATACAGACACTGACATCCATACACACATACATTAATAATGGCAGACATACATACATATATATATATATATATATATATATATATATATATATACAGACAGACATACTGACAGACATACATACATACTGACATACATGCATAGACATCCATACACACATACACACAGACATACGTTCATAATGATATGCAGACATACATTCATACTGACATACATAATGACATACATTGATACTGGCATACATACATACATACATACATACATTCATATATACATACATGCATACATATATCCATGCATACTGACAGACATACATTGATACTGGTATACATACATACAGACATATAGACATACAGACATACATTGATACTGGCATACATACATACAGACAGAGAGACATACAGACATATATACATACATACTGACATACATATATACATATATACTGACAGACATACATAATGACATACATTGATACATGCATACATACAGACATACATTCATAATGACATCCATAATATCATACATACTGACAGACAGACATACAGACAGACAGAGAGACATACATGCATACATACAGACATACATAGACATACATACATACATACATAGACAGACATACATGCATACATGCATACATACATACATAGACATACATTATTATTATTATCATCGCCATTTATATAGCGCAAACAGATTCCGTAGCGCTTTACAATATTATGAGAGGGGGGATTTAACTATAAATAGGACAATTACAAGAAAACTTACAGGAACGATAGGTTGGAGAGGACCCTGCTCAAACGAGCGTACAGTCTATAGTTGACAGGTAACAGGTTAAATTACTCTGAAAAATTATGTTATCTTTATAACCTTTATCTATATGATTCCTATTAATGTTCTCCCCCTTAACTGTGTAATGTTTACCTATAGTCTGAGTCTGGCTGGCCAGTAAATTGGCTTTTCTTTTCCTCCTCTCAGTAAGATGGGTAGACCAACATTCAGTGTTGGTAAACATTTCCACAATGCAATTTCTGCTGAGAACAATGCTGTAATTTGCAAATACTATGACAAGAAATATTATTTCCCAAATGCTCCAAGGATGACAAAACACACCCTTGCATGCCAGAAGTGTCCTAAAGACATTAAGAAATACTTTATGGAATTAAACGATGAGGGCCATAGCAATGAAAGTGCAAGTAGCCTTTTCCTCCAAAGTTCTTATGCCAGTTAAAGGACAACTCCAATGTTAAACCTTCAATATAAAGATTGAATATTGAGGTGGTCTTTCCACCTCCACAATGCCATGTGGCCACATCCTACCGGCACAAATAATGCCAGTTACTTACCTTTTTATTTGCAATTTGTGCCAACGTGCAAATCTGATTGGGTATTTGTGATCACTCACCCAGTGAAAGCTTTTGAGGAGGAATAGATAAGATTTTTTTTTTTTTTTATGTTGATGGTTTTATTTTTGTTTGTTTTTTTGCAGCCTTTGAGGGAAAGGGATGAGTTACCTGTTCTCATGTATAGTTGAAATGTTCTTAACATTTACAGACCTTGTTCCGTTTGTAACAAAAAAAATGAAGTTTAAAAAAAAAAAAAAAAGCAAATTTAGTTTATTATTTACTGATTATGCTGTACATTTATTTCAAGCATAATACTTTGATATACACAGCATTTCATGTTCCCAGTGTAACAAAATTATTTTCAGTTTGTAAAACTACTCCAGTATGCATATTTTAAAAATTTCATTTTTTTTCGGAAAAAGAAGAGACTTCCTAATTTCTGGAAATTTTAAATCTCTAAATACAACCCTATTTACACCTTGTGTTCGTGAGATCAAATAAATATGTATACTAAGTTATATACGTACCTTGTGGTTTTGTCCCAGCTGGTTGCCTAGTACAATATGTATTATTTTTGTTTTCTTTATTATTAGACTGTAAATTATGAATCACATATCGCTCAAGTGCTTATAACACTCCATGTCTTCCTCATAGTGAGTGCCACACTTAAATTTATGTCACTGAACGTCTAAGGACTCAATTCTCCACAGAAACATAAAATGCTTTTTCACAAACTAGATAGACAACGAGTGGATATCACTTTCCTACAGGAAACCCACTTTAGAGGCAATTTTACACTGAAGATGAAGCCAAAAAACATTGATCAAACATTTTTTTTGTAATAATTATGGAGGTAATTTTGGTGGAGTAGCCATCTTACTCTCCCCTCAGGTAGCATTTATGGTGAAGGACATTAAGGAAGATAAAGGAAGGTATATGTTTATTAAGGGATGTGTGAATGATATTATCACTTATTTTAGCTAATATACAAGCTTTTGTGTGCTAGGCCCCTGTCGGTGTGTGCCGCCCTGGACCTTCCGGTTTCCGTGCCTGCATTATTGCAGAGTGAGTGCTATGAGACATCTTTGGTCAGTGTTGGGCTCTTGGGGGGATATCGTGCATGGGTTAGTGTTTAGGTCAAGATATACTAAAGGGACGTGTCACATTTCTTTGTTTCTATGCCCCGACTTGCTCAGTCCCTTGGTAAACGGCTAGTAGGTTGCTGCGTCTGTGTGGTCCATTTCAGGACCTCAGGGGGTGAATCATTACCTTCAGGCTTTTTGCTGTAAACAATGTGTATACCAAATAGTGAGATTATATTAACCAACAATATAACACGTGTATATACTTGCAATTCCGTAAGTATACACTGGTGGTATCTGCAAATAGGAGACAAAAAGAAACACAGAAAGTACTTCTAGTACAATAAAGTTACAAAATAAAACAAATATGTATAAAACCTGTGTAGGTATTGAACTCACAAGTTGAGCGTGGTAATAGCCCCAATAAAAGCTATAACGCCCAGGGAGCATCAGTCCCTAGAGTGAAGTCCTTCACTACCAGAGGGCTGGTGAGCAGCTGCTTATTTTGCTGCTATATATGTTTTTAAGGCTTGAAATAAAGGAGTTTTTTTTTACCTGTAACCTGGGTCACCAGAGCATCTGTTGGACCCCACATACTCTAGGGACTGATCCTCCCTGGGCGTTATAGTTTTGAATAGCCCTATTACCATTATATATATTATTGTGATTGGATCAGGCTACCACTTCTGCTGATGTCAGCAGGCAGTGGGCAGGTCTAAAGAAAAACAGTGACAAAGCAAGCAGCTCCAGACTTGAATACAAGTAAGATTGTACAATATTTAGGGAGGCATAAGGGGACCAGGATGGCTAGATGGTGGTTTTAGCCCTGTAGGGTCAGGAATACATGTTTGTGTTCCTGACCCTATAGTGCTCCTTTAATATCATCTCACTATTTGGTATTAGCAAGCACTTTTGCGACCTAGTATCACTAGGGTTTTCTTATAGATGTTGCGCACCAGCACTTTTGTTGATCTCTTCTGAGCCATCAAGTGAGAGTGGCACATAATCCACTCAATGTTTGTGAGTTTGCAACTAGATATGTTTTACATTCCATAATATTAATATAATCAGCACCACTTACTGTCGAACATAAAGTGTGCCATAAACTGTGAGAGAGGACAACAATGCCATAAATGACGTAAAAAGCTAGTCCAGTACCATAATAGTACATCAAGAAAAAGAAGAGTTATCTACCCCAAAATGCAGAAAATCCAATTTAGATGAAAAGTCCTTTAAAAAGACTGAAGTCCTTTAACCAAAGTAACCGATACTAGTGATGTCGCGAACATAACATTTTCCGTTCGTACACGCGAACTTCCGCAAATGTTCGCGAAATGGCGAACCGCCATAGACTTCAATAGGCAGGCGAATTTTAAAACCCACAGGGACTCTTTCTGGCCACAATAGTGATGGAAAAGTTGTTTCAAGGGGACTAACATCTGGACTGTGGCATGCTGGAGGGGGATCCATGGCAAAACTCCCATGGAAAATTACATAGTTGATGCAGAGTCTGGTTTTAATCCATAAAGGGCATAAATCACCTAACATTCCTAAATTGTTTGGAATAACGTGCTTTAAAACATTAGGTATGATGTTGTATCGATCAGGTAGTGTAAGGGTTACGCCCGCTTCACAGTGACAGACCAAACTCCCCGTTTAACGCACCGCAAACAGTCCATTTGCACAACCGCAAACTCCCCATTTGCACAAGGTTGGATACCAAGCTAGCCATGTCCCGTTCCTTGTCCTCACTGATGACAACATCATCATCATCACACCGTACGCCCATGTGTGTAATGCTGCCTGACTGAGATATATCCCTGTTATCTACATCCTCTGGCAATAATGGTTGTGCATCACTAATTTCTTCCAACTGATGTGTAAATAACTCCTCTGACAGATCAAGTGAAGCGGCTATGGTGCTAGTGTTGGTGGTGGTGGCAGGCGGGCGAGTGGTAACTTGAGAGGTGCCCGAAGCTAAGCTGGAGGAGGATGGTGCGTCAAGGTTCCGAGCGGAAGCTGTAGAAGATTGGGTGTCCTGTGTTAGCCAGTCATCTATGTCCTCAGAACTTTTCGAGTTCAGGGTACGTGGCCTCTGAACACTGGGCATTATTCTAGGGCCAAAGGGAATCACAGCACCACGACCACGACGGCCCCTGCGGGGTGGCCTGCCTCTGCCTGTAATTTGTTTTCGACTAGTGGTACTATGCGTGCAAGCTACTGTGACAACAGATATGAGTGGCACTGTGCACTGGCAGAAGTTGGCAGAGTAGACGCTGCAGGCCTGACACACACTTGCAGACAACTAACTGCTATTCAGTCAAATTGTTTTTATTTTTTTTAAATGTACACTACTGTTACACCAGATATGAGTTGCACTGGTGTGACACTGTGCCCTGGCAGGCCCTGAAACGCACACGTGTGAAGGAAACTGACTGCAATTATATTACAGTCAAAAAAGTTTTTTTTTTTTTTTTTTTAAATGCAAGCTATTGTGACACCAGATATGAGTGGTGGAACTGGGCAAGTAGGCACAGTATACGCTGTGAGCCTGACACACACGCTGGCAGGCAGGCAACTGCAATTAGATAACACACAAAAAAAAAAAAGCAGACTGATATTCTAGCCCTAAAAAGGGCTTTTTGGGGTGCTGTCCTTACAGCAGAGATCAGATGAGTCCTTCAGGACTGTAGTGGACACTGAATACACTAGCCTAGCTATAAATTTCCCTATTAAATCAGCACCAGCTACACTGTCCCACTCCCTCCTCTCACTAAGAATGCAGCTTCCGGGGGGCAGGGCCTAGCTGTCATGGAGGAAAGACGCACTTCGTGTGAGCTCCCTCAATATCTCACTTTAAGCAGCTATCAACAAGCGAATTTCACCCCAGAAGGGGATGACCCAGCAATGTTGCTCCTACCTGAACGACCCGACATGCTTAATAGCGGTCAGCAACTTGACAGAGTCTTACTTACCTCCACGTGGCAAGTGTGGCCTGGTGCTCACGGGGCGGGAGAGGCGGCCGATCTCCCGATCCTGGGATGCCCAGGAGCAGCTACTTCCTGGCAGGAGCTCCTTTATCCCCCCCCCCCTCGGGCGGGTGGGGGTTATCCCAGTCCACCCCTGAGAGGCTGTCTGGAGCTAATGGACGCACAGAGCACAGCCACCCAGGCTGACATACTCATCTGTGACTCTCCCAATATGGCGGCAGCCGCGTGTCCTCCTGGTACCGGCAAAGCATGGCAGGATATTGAGTCTAAGCTGGACAGACTCTTTAATCAATTTTGGAAGCAAATAACAAGCAGGAAGCCCCAACAAGCTCCACCACAGCCCCAACAAGCTCCACCACAGCTAAGCGAAGCAGTCCTCATTAAAATCCACAAACACAAAAGGCGTTGAAGACGGGACAAACAGAAATGCAGAGCCTGCCCCAAGTCAAGCACTCGCCTCCACCTTAAGCCACCACAATCCCGTACCGGACGTGAAGCACCACCGGGACAGATCCGACCACCCGACAAAACAAGCTCCCACCACCTCAAGCCGCGAACCCGGCACTCAGCCAGAGACTTGCCTTTGTTGTTCCAGGTGTCAGGGACTCCCAGGGTCTGCACCTGGCGCCCAGAAGGGATCGGATGAGCACAAGCAGTAAATAGCAGCCTGCCAAGCATGTCCCACTATAGCCGATCCTCCACACCATGCCTTTGATCACATGAACTGCTCTTTG
Source organism: Pelobates fuscus (assembly GCF_036172605.1). Classification (NCBI taxonomy): domain Eukaryota; kingdom Metazoa; phylum Chordata; class Amphibia; order Anura; family Pelobatidae; genus Pelobates; species Pelobates fuscus. Next base: position 281,367,252 of record NC_086319.1, on the reverse strand, counting down.
CACATTAACTAATCATAAAGTAGCAAGCGTTTAAACATGTCATTATTTCACCTCCTAAAGAGTTTATTGTCGTATTTCCTTACATGCCTTTAACTTAAAGGACCACTATAGTGCCAGGAAAACATACTTGTTTTCCTGGCACTATAGTGCCCTGAGGGTGCCCCCACCCTCAGGGACCCCCTCCCGCCGGGCTCTGGGATGAGGAAAGGGTTAAAACTTACCTTTATTCCAGCGCCGGGCGGGGAGCTCTCCTCCTCCTCTCCGCCTCCAATCCTCCCTTTCGGCTGAATGCGCATGCGCGGCAAGAGCTGCGCGCGCATTCAGCCGGTCTCATAGGAAAGCATTTACAATGCTTTCCTATGGACGCTTGCGTGCTCTCACTGGGATTTTCACAGTAAGAATCACGCAAGCGCCTCTAGCGGCTGTCAGTGAGACAGCCACTAGAGGATTTGGAGGCTGGATTAACCCTATTATAAACATAGCAGTTTCTCTGAAACTGCTATGTTTATTAAAAAAAAAGGGTTAATCCTAGAGGTACCTCGCACCCAAACCACTTCATTAAGCTGAAGTGGTCTGGGTGCCTAGAGTGGTCCTTTATGTATTATGTTATTCACTAGTCTCATCTCATGGGGCGACTCACACTTGATTTATAACTAGTGGTGGGGCTGCTGATATAAATACACAGTTGATAACGTGCAAGCTACACCCTAAACACGACAGCCATCTTTCACAACAATGTACTGCTATATACTCATACCCTCAGTGCAACTAGCCGTGATATACGCACGTTCAGCCTAGCATGCTCAAATATAACACACTTCTGTCTAAAAAAAAAAAAATACAAAAAAAAAAAAAAGAATGCATCTTCCGAATTAATCTAAAATGGATGCTGTCCAGGAGGTGGGAGGGTCTGGAAGGGAGGGTCTGCTGCTGATTGGCTGGAATGTGTCTGCTGACTGTGAGGTACAGGGTCAAAGTTTACTCAATGATGACGAATAGGGGGCGGACCGAACATCGCATATGTTCGCCATCCGTGGCGAACGCGAACAAGCTATGTTCGCCAGGAACTAGTCGCCAGCGAACCGTTCGGGACATCACTATCCGATACGTCACTTCCGGTATTAGCGAGAACTGAAGTCCTATATTGGACTTTCAGATTACCTCACATCTGGTTTAATGGAGGAACTAGAAAAAAGAAAAACTTATGTATTCCTCTTACAGGACTTTGAATGTTAATAACATTGTCCTTATAAAGCATTTTTATTAAGAGCCTTTAAGAAGCATGCTTGATGGCACCTTCTCAAATTAAATGTCACCCTGGAAGGGAAGGCTGCTCAGTTTATTTTTAGAGAATAGACCAGCACAGGAAACAGGTCAATTAAGGGCTTATTTAAAGTTTTATTCACTGCGTTTAATCTATGTGCATATAATAGGCACTTAAATAAATTAAGGAAAAGTAAATATTATATACATATATAATAGAATAAAATCTAATGGCGTAGTATGTACAACAAATGTGGGTGGTAGAAAGTAAAAATGGACAAACTCACAACAATATGGCCAAATATGGGAATAGCACAGATCACAATCACTTTGGCGTATTAAGGTGACACCTTACCTCTTCTTAATTCTTCTTGTTGAGTTTAAAGTAAAACACAAAGAGAACAATCCCTAGTGCAATATATACAGAACCCAATGATCTTATAAATAGGATGAATTTTGCTCACCTTAGAAAGAGCCAATGGGAAATCCTGGCTCTAGGTGTCAAAAGCTGTTAACCCTCTAAAGGGGGATAACCCTTCTCTATAGGAGGCAAATGGTAGTAAATAGCCACCTGCTATTGGATCATTGGATTCTGTATACATTCAGCTTAGGATTGTTCTCTTTGTGTTTTTCTTTGAGCTCAACAAGAAGAATTAAGAAGAGGAACGGTGTCACCTTAATACACCAAAGTGTATTTGGCTCTATTTACATAGTGAAGTCAACGTTTAAGTTGTAAACAAACTTTTATCAGGACATGTTTCAAATAAACTATCATACTAGTGCTATATAAAGAAAATAAATAATTTACTCACCATCCACATGTGAACTTGTCGGCGTGTTCCAGCATCCAGGGTGCATGTGTACGAAGCAGAATGAACTTCTCAACTAATTCAGCTGTCCAGGATCTGGTCTGATCCAATCAGCTGTGGGCTGGTGCCCCCCTCCAGTTGATATTGATAAATGAGCCCAGAGCACATGTGTCACTTGCACCAAGCTTTCATCCGTGCCAAGGGCGAATATGGCATTGTGCGGGACAGAAGGGGAAGGAGTCTGCATTCCAAGGTGAATGCATGCTGCTATCGCAAGACATCTATTCTTCAATCAAATCAGCTATTTAAGGGAAACTTATTTTGGCCAATCAAAATTGTAAAGGGCTTATTTAAACACAATTTTACTTTTCCTCATTGCCATGTCCTGGTTGTCCTTCGTGGTTGTCTGAGAGTATGTTCCTGAACGTTTATTTCTGGTATTTGACTTTGGCTTTGTTTGACTTCACTGTTTTCTGGTATCCCTGACTTTTGGCTTTCCCTTATCGTTGCGTCCCATTCTGTATTCCTGACCTCGGCAAGTATACTGACTATTATTTGGTACGTTAAGTCCAGCAATTCTAAGGCCCGATAAGATGTTACCTTTTAGTCCTAGGTGTGATACAATTCTACGTGCTTGATCAATCAGTAATCCTGACAACAGCTAGATTTGTCATAGTTGCTCTGGATAAAAAGCCCTAACATCAAGCTATAATAACATTAGGAACAGACTCGTTCTTAGACATGATCAGAATGTTATTGAGGGAAATTCACATTATATAAAGATCTGATAACCAACATACAATTAACAGATATCCTGTGATCCCATTGAGTTAAACATGATGCATGTACTTACATGTACTACACACTAGCATTCAGTTAGAAAGATGTTAGACTAGTCACTGGAAAAGATGGGAAAAACAACAAACATTGATTCATTGTGTGTTCTGTGCAATGTGAATGGTTGTCAGTTTACTATATGAAAAGGTTTGTTACAGCAGCTGAAATGAACACTGTGGGAAAGACACATTTTATGCATTGTATAGTTTTTGGACAATTATTTTAAACAATATAACAGATAATAATAAATCATCTTTTTTTTTTGCATGCTCAGTTTTATACATTGTGTATGTTTAATCAACATCCCCTATTTTATCTCCTCCACCTGAAAAAGCTTCTTTTGGGCTGGTTACTGTAGTAGCCTAGGTGATATCACACCACTTTTTCACATCCCTCCTAACTTCCATTGTTTCTACAATAAAACATTTTCATCAAGAAATGCAACACAGGTTTATGAGGCTTAAGTCAGTTAAGAATATCATAAGTAGAAAGCTGACAACGGAACTATAAACCCCAAGATCCCCTGCTCTGAATTGAATTGGAGCTTGGTATAGAGAATTTTGAAAGGTTCTCTATCAGGTGCTCACCTCAGAAACACGCATTTTGGGATTCATGGGCGAGAACAAGTTAACTCTGTATGTAGGCTAGTGATTGTCACATCCAATTGTCATATCCAATTGTTCAGACTCTAGAGAATAAAAAGCTCCTGACTGGCCAAGTAGGTTCCTGGTGTGAACATAACTAAGTTGATGATGCAATGCCTATGGATTTGCACTCAAATAAGAAACTAAAAAAATTAATTTTATCTTAAAACATTGTATCAATTCTTTAAAAAAAAAGGAAAAAATATTAGTATGTATTTTACTGAGTATTCTATATCATGCATTCCATAGTACACACGTATAAACTTTACTGTGCAGTTTTCTGGTAAGACTTCCAAGTTACTCCAAGCTACCCTGTCCAGTCAGTTAGCAATAATAGTATATAGTAAGTAAATAATACTAATTGTTTCATATAACAGTCTTTATTTTCATATTTTCAGATACATTATTTGTCTTTTTGTTGCTCTGCAAACAACACTCAATATGTCAGGAGGGCTATATTTTTGCTGTAACCCCAGCCCTTATTGATCTGCTACTGTAAGCTCTTTCTTTTTAAGTAGCTGCTGGATTCCTGCTAATAAGATATTTTTGAATATTTTCCCATACCTGAAGCTTGGTCACTTAGCATTATAATTGCATTGTCTGTATGATGAAAGTTAGCTATCTTGGGCTCACAGTGCAAACTAAGTGGCAATGAATCAAGGGAGATTGAAGTTAACCTTCACGGATCTTCGAAAAGCTTGGGTTTACATAGATGAATCTGCTAATCTTTAAGAATTATAGCAGTTTTAGCTATTTAAGATGGGAGAAAGGCAGAATTAACACACTGAATATACGAAGCATAAAGCATCTGTTTATTAACATTGCAAAACAGAAAGAAAACTGGGGGCTTGATCTATCTATCCTTCTATTCTATCTCAGTCTACTGGTTTTCTGGATTTCCATCCATCTGTCTTTCTATCTTTACTATTAAAAATTTAATCTTTAAGCTGCATTATTAAGCACTTCTTGAAAACACTCTCAAGTGTATGCATATCCATTACTTAATGTAATTTAGTTTAATCTGTGATTGCAGTCCTTTTTTTTTTTTTATATATATAATTCATTAATGTTATGTTTACTTAAGTTTCCTGCACTAACAGCACTCCAGATGCTGCTTGTTTAATCAATGCCTTGTTTTATAATGGTGGTTCCTCACATTAGTTTACAAAAGCTGAAAGGTAGTTGAACATGCATACTTGTGGCTTTTGATACAGCTGAATTTAAACTATTTGCTGTCATTCATTTGGATATTTAAATTTTGAGCTACTGAGGAATAACTTCCTTTTTGTGGTTCCTGTTGGTCCATGAGATCTTTCTTGGATTTCATGATTTTGAGTACGCTTGAAGGCTTGAAATTGAGGAATAGTCTTGGAAAAGGTTGTATTCCCCATCCACAATCAGCAGTAGTGCCATGGCTTCTGAGGGTCTAAACACCTTTTTCTCAACAATGAGGACTGCTTACAATCCATCCCCTGCAGTCTCCACCACCACCATTAGTAGTATTTAGCCTCAGGACAGTGTATTTAACAGCTTGTCTATTAAGTCTGATGTAATTTGATTCTTCTCAGTCTTTTTGTAGCAAGCGCTTCCATGTTACGAACTCCTGGAGGAGCATGAAGGCTAGCCTTCTGCCTAAACACTATGGGCCTCACCCAGAGGCCCCTTTCTATCCTGAAGTACACTGGCATCCTTGCCGGTCATCTTGACTGACTCTACTGCAAACCCAGGTCCGCCTGTCCACAGCTTTGCACCCACAGCTGAATGGTCAAACAGAAAGAACAAACCAGACTCTAGAGCAATATATCAGATGTTATACCACTCACCTACAAAATGACTGGTATGACTTACTTCTCGAATTTACATAGTTCTCATTCTATGTCTCCTTTTTATGGCTTTGATCCAGCAATGCTCCCTGACCAACTCATCATGTGTTGTTTGCCTGTTGTTGAGCAACTTACCCGTGACCTCCAAATAGGGTTCCAACATGCCCGAACTATCCTGCAAGAAACCCAACAGAAATACAAAGCCCTATGCTGACAAGAAGCACAGACCTGCTCCTGCTTATCAAGTAGGACAGAAAGTGTGGTTGTTAACAAAGCACCTAAAATTGTCTTGTCATAGTAAGAAACTAGTTCCAAAATACCTAGATCCTTATCGTATAGAAACTGTCCTCTCTCCTGTAACTGTATGGCTCCTGTTTCCTTCTTCTCTATGCAGAAAGGTCTTCGGAGCCATTCACCCATGTCTATGCACTCCGCCTTGTTCAATCCTTTTAATGCAGGGATCCTGGGCATTCTTTTACGCTACACCTCCGGAGGATGTGTATTAGGAATGGTATTTTCAGGATTTACCTCCACTCTATCATTGCTCCAGCAGCACTCCTGAGTTGCTGCCACTGGAACGAGCGTATGTGTGAACACCAGGGGCCGGCCACCACCTCTGACCTCCAGTTGCGTTACATCTCCCAGGCAACGACAGATGCCTGGGAGACATGCCCAATTGTTTCCATGCAGCAAGGGTAGCACTAGGGGGCATGGCTGGAAGGAATCAGGATGGATTATCTCCAATGGCAACCCTGATTGACAGACAGCCCCATACACCAATAGGGTGCTATTGGAGCAGGTCTGAGTAGGTGTGTGTTATACTTAGCACCCTATTTAAACTTTGAACAGCTAAGCTGTCATTGCTCAGTTGTTCTGTGCTCCATCCCTTCTATACCTGTGATTCTTCCTTTCCTGAAGTTTATCTAACCTCTGGTCTGTCTTACTGTTGCTGAACTTTTGTTGCCTGGATATTGACTACTGGACTACCTGATCTCGCTCTTGCCTTGCCCTTGCCCTTGCCCTTGCTGATTCACCTGTTGTCCTTACTGGCACCACCTTTGGTAGGTACTAACCACTGCATACCAGGAACACTCCATAAGACTTGACATTTTGGAGATGATGTGACCCATTAGCCTAGCCATCACTAATTGGCCTTTGTCAAAGTCATTCTTTTCGCTTGCCCTTTTACCTGTTTCCAGCACATGGAATTCCAGAACTGACTCTTCACATGCTGCCTAATATATTCCACCCCTTGTAATGATATAGTCATTTACCATTGTAATGATATAATCAATGTTATTTACTTCCCCTGTCAGTGATTTTAATGTTGTGGCTGATCAGTGTATGTGTGTGTATATATATATATATATATATATATATATATATATTTGTGTTAAGGGCTCATGATAGTACAGAAGATACAAACACTGTTAGGTGTGGGATGGTATTAAAAGAGCAAGTCAGTTGTGGTGTGCCGAAACCGACGATGAGGTAGGCCTGTAAATAAAGAGGGCCCACCAAGAAGAAATGTGAGAAGGAGTTAATAATGAGGAGTGGGTGGGAGGGTGATGCAGCGCTGACCTCGAACGGTATGGAGCCAGGTAAGGGGTGTCCCTTAAGTAGGGAGAAGGTGAGTCATACGCCCCTCCCACAATTACAGGCCAAAAGGCCTTAATACATATGTATATATATATATATCTTCTTTCTCTAGTTCTGAAGCAACTGATATTCACTGCAAGCTGTGCAAAGTAATAATTTGTACTTATCTTTTGAGCACTCCTCCTGAGGGTTTTTTAAATTTGGCATCTGTTTTAATACACTGGCGTTAAATTTGGAGTGAACAGGAGCTTATCTTGCATGAGAAGATGAGCTGTTTACATTATGGAACAAATTTTCACATGATTAATTCCCAGTCGTGCTTAGAAATATGTATAACAGCAGGTAATTTAAAGCACACCTCGGAAAGTATGAGAGTAAAGTCATGCTGTATCCATAGGTGCTGATCAGTCTATTAAAGTATTACATGTGCATGTCACAGAAAAGAACATAAAATGAATGCCATGAAGTACTTTTAAAACAAAGACTCATCTTCAACACAGCTGGTTACATAGGAGATTTGTGTGATGGCCTAGATGTGTTACCTGAGGGCGGCAGGCATTATCACTACCTGTGAGGAGTCAGAGTAAAACCCACAGTGACTATATAGGCTTCCTTTGTATTATGTAGTAAATATGTCTCCAATACGTTTTATAGATATGTATTTTTTTCATAGAATAGTTAGAGACAGTCAACTCACTAGCAGAGAAGCACTGCTCAGTGCTTAATACATCAATAAAGAGCAATCTAATGGGAATTTGTTCACCATTTAGTGCCTGTAGTGTTTTTGTACATTTCCTCATCTTTATTTGGTGATAATTTAAAGAATTGGAAAACAGTGAACTGAAGGTAAATTCGTTTTTTTTTTTTTTTTTTTTTTTTTACTCTTCTTTGTTTCAAGCTATGTATATCTCATTAAATAAAGGTAAGATTGTTAGGGCGCTAGTCAGTGCTTTTTTTTTCCCCCACAGCTTTTTTTATCACAAAGACAAGGAGACGTTGATAGACGATAGGTCATTCTGGCGTTCTAAATCCAATACAAAGTCTGCCTTAGGTGAAATGCAAAAAACATTAAGACTGAACAGAGAGACCGCTCATTGAAATGGACTGTGAATCGAATCATAAGCATTTTACTGTCTCCATCAACAAAAAAAGACACGGAAATGTCTGGATTAAAAGTGTGTAAATTAGGAAGTGAAGGTTTGGACATCAAAAGTTGACAGGATGTGTGACGGTTGAATACTTGACTTTAAAATATCCTGATAACTTAAGGGAATAGTAACAAGTAAGCAAGAGAATTAGAGAACAGATAAATTGTCATAACAGACAATTTGCACATCTGATTTCACAACTAACCAATGGAAAACGAGAGCAAATGCACATCAGAATAGTGGGCAAAATAGGCAGCGGTTCCTCATAGAGCAGTGGCACTAAATTGGAGATGTTCAATCCTTATTATTTTATCTTTACTCTGCAATAAATTAATGTCCCTCGGTGTGTAACCATATGTTCCAGAAAATTCCACATGGTTTAAATTAACCATATTTCTTTTGCATAGGTGACATGAAGAATAGAACATGTAATAATCTATTTCGTAATTTCTCGATTTTTAGGCTTTACGGAACATTCCAGTTGGAGTAGAATTATATTTTGGCATCCTCCACCCCAACAGCAATAAAATTAAAGGCACTCCACCCATTATATCTTTCAGCAGTTCCTAAATCCTTGTCTTTGCTGTCTCCTTACCTCATTTTATGTCTCTTCTTACCCGCTAGTTCCTTTTTGTGTCTCTAGTTACTCACTTACCCTCTTGTATGCCTTAATTTATAATCTCACCCACTTTTGTGTATTTTCTTCCATCAGTTACAGTATTGTAGGTCTTGTGTGTCTCTCTTTCAAATGTTTATTATTAAAGTAATAATAATAAAAATTATAAATTTGTTGTCAACGTTTCATCAATCATTAATGTATAGACAGCATGATATATGGAAATTGACTTTATAAAAAAGAGCTTTGCTATAGATACATAATCAATAGTATAGGTAACAATATTAAGATCATAACGGAAAAAGTGGAAAAACCTGGGAAAAAATTATAAATTTCACATCCATAGTACGATATGAAATAATTAAATTAGAAAAAATGTGCATGAAGAAATAAAATTTTTATGTGATATGTTTGCATAAGTGTCATATATTAAATGGCAAGCATGGTAAATAATGAGTCAAACATAAGTGGTAAAATTATTTTCGGTCAGGTGGAAACAGTATCAATCTTGTATTTACTCCTCATAGCTTTCTCCCATTCATATGCTATATCTGAGAAGTACATCAGTGGCAAAAGGTACACGAAGAGTAAGTTCACATTGCTTATTTTCAAATAAGAAGATAACATCTTTGCCAGAAGGAATGGTAGCAGATTTCCAATATATTGGAATGACTGATGTAGCTGAGATAAGGAGGTGGCCTAACATTACTCTTGTGTGCTGTTAAATCTTCTAGGAAATGATTAAGTAGGCACAAGCTACAGGAAATTAAGTAATAGATAGGATCAATCCAAAGATTTTTTGTCAATGGTTGGATAATTTTGGGCATGACCAGAAAATGTGATAGAGCGTACCTGTCTGTCCACATCCTCTCCAAACATAAATTAGATGTGTAGTCGAAACATTTTGAATAAAGAAAAGTACCATTGATAAATTAATTTTATATGGGTTTCTAAAGGATTTATACAATGCATAATACCTTTCAATACGAGTAATGAAGTGTGACATTCTTCCACTGTGAATACCTCACCCAGATCACTCTCCCACTTAGTCATACATGGCAATTTCTAGCATACCTCACCTGCAAAAAAATTACATAACACATGGAAATGGTTAGTTTTTATGGCCAGGATCTGAGATGTAAACCTTTCCTAAGTTTGACAATTCCAATTTTCTAGAACTCCCAAAATGTTCACAAATTTTTCGATCCAATCTCCCATGTGCGGGGTGTCAAAAATACTCAGCTGAAATTTTGTTTAAAAAGTAGAGGATAAAAATAAGTCATTAATGCAATGAATAGAATGAGAAAACCAATATTCTACATCGAATTTGGGTATAGCTAGTTTTAATACAGGTAGAGGAGTGGCTTTAGACCACACAGTAGAAGAACAGATTTTTTAAAAACAGTATATTCCAGGCTTTAATAGTATTTTAGTCGTAAGAAACATGTCCGCCAACCTTGTGCGCTAAGATGGAAGTAACCATAAAATATATTTAATTAAATGTGGTGAAGGTTTACTAGCCTCCATTTGAAGCCAAACAGGACAGTCCTGTTCTAGTTTAATTTCATTGCCATCGCTGCATTGGTTGCATAATAATAATGAATAATGTCCGGCAAGCCTAAACCCCCAGAGTTTTTGGAGTATGGATAATTTAATCCTAGTTGGTTTTATTTTCCAGATAAGAGAGCAGAATGTACCTTTTAAAAAAATAAAAAGATAAAGGAAACGGAAGGGGGATGGCTCTAACAAAATGTAACATTTTGGGAAGCATAGTCATTTTCATCAAATTAACCATACCTAACCATACATAACCATACCAACCACCTCTCAAGATCATTCCTAAAATTGGACCAGACCGTACCCAGGTTATAAGAATGCATCTTGGACAGGTTCTTGCATAGGTTAATGCCCAGATAAGAGATATAAGAGCTCTCTCCAATCAAAGTCAAACTGACCTTTCAAAGTATCTAAATCATACCAGGGTATGAAAAAAGAGAGAGCTGGAGTTTTGGCAGTGTCTAATTTATAAAATGAAATTTGCCAAGTTCCTGCAGAATCAAAGTCATTTAATGGGATTATCAGTGATAACATGATGTTGTCTGCAAAACGGCCTATTTTATGTTCCTTTCCCCCTACTACAATATCTTCGATATCTGCGCTGCAATGTATCATCACCAGCCAGGGGTTCCATTGCCAGCACAAACAGGAGTGGAGACAATGGGCACCCGTGTCTGGTCCCATTAGATAATGAAAAGTTTTCAAAAGCAAAACCAGCTGCTGATACTCTAGCAGTTGTTTGACAGTATAGTGAAAACACAGCCCTGATTAAGGGGTCTGGGATGTTAAAGCGCAACAGAACTTCCCTCAGATAATCCCAGTGGATCCTATAGAATGCCTTCTCCGCGTCCAAAGAGAGGAGCAGAGAAGGCTTGCGAGTAAGTTTGAGATGATAATTCAAATTACTAAAACGCCTGGTGCAATCTGGAGCCTGTCTTTGTCATTTAGAGAGAGCAGAAGTTGATTAAGTTGATTAAGATTATTGGCCAAAATGTTTGAGTAAATCTTTGTATCAATATTAATTTACGAAATAGGGGTAACATTTGAACAGACATTAGGTGTCCTACCAGGTTTAGGTAGTGTGACTATTTGTGCACACAGACTTGTGTGTCTCTCCTTACCACTTCAGACATTTTTGCACAAACACAGCAGAGCTTCTGAATGTTCTTCTGCCTGGCAAGTCAGTGCAGTTCCCGGCTCCTGAGTTAGCAGCCTTCAAGGAGAATAGGAAGGTGGTAGGCTGTAACATTTAATTCTATCTATGTTCCCTCTCTTCTCCCAAACTGCTCCTAGGACACTGGACCTGCACTCACAGACATGCACAGGAATATACAGAGCCTCTTTCCCAGTGTTACTTGCATGCACTACAAAAAGTGACAGTGCAAAAAGTATATGACACACTCTTACCCTAAGCGTTCTGACCCATACCCCACAAAAGATTGCTACAAGAGACAGTGTCTAGTAGACAGTGTATGTATAATTGACATATATGTATTTGGCCAAACACATATGTATGTATAATTGACATATATGTATTTGGCCAAATACATATGCAATTGGTTATGCTCTAAAGTTATTTAGCAGTATGTACACAGCAATCCCTGCATCAAATAAAGATTTAATGGAAAAAAATAATAATGTTGTGTTACAAATCAATACTAAAACCATTGTGGAAACATCAAATCTGATTAAACAAGTTGCCTTAGGTTATAGTCAGCAAATATATTTTAAAGGACATGCATTATATAAAAATATTATTTTTAATGTCTCAGCTATAAAATAATAATGCTTGAGTTTAGAAATGAGCTAAAAATGTAACAAAATTGAAAGAACCTTTTCTCTGTTTTATCAACTGCTATATTCCATGCACTTACTTTTCACCCAATTGACAAGAGCATTCACCCATTATCAATTATTGAATTGTTGCAGTAATGCATGGCCAAGAAGCACATAAGAGACTGGACACAGGTTCTCTCAGGAAACAAACAATCATTTATTTTGTAACCGCTTACTGTTTCAGCCATACTCATATCTGCAAAGCGCTGAACTCTCAATAACAAGTTAACAACACTTATATATCATAGATGATGCAGTTCATACGTAAGCGAGATATGCAAGGGTTACTCCCATACTGTGGCAATTAATAACCAATTAGCAAGCGTTTAACTATTACTTTATTCATATTCTACTTTACTGCGTATGAACATTCTTAGCATTCCTGTAAATGGATCCTGGCCCTGATCATGTACAGCTCTTGTCCCATATATTGTCACATGGCTCTGAGGCATTTCCAAGATCGCCTACCACATTCCCCCCTCTGATGCTTCAGAACCTGGATACAGGTGACTGACAAACATCATAACACAATATATAGCATGCTACTCCAGCTGTCTGAGATTCTTACTTAGTTACCTCTCCATTCCCTTTACATTTTGCCAATAGCTGCTTCTCTCTGTTAACTCTTTTAGCCATCACCTCCAAATTTCTCTTGCTACCTCTTGTCTCAAATCCCCACTGTATCCTTTAGATTGTAAGCTCAAGGGCTATCTAACTAAGCACTTTGTATAAAAGAGCTTAAATGGTTAGATATCAGCTTACAGGTAGGGCCCTCTCTACCTTTTATATTTGTCTGTGTATGTTGTATGTCCTCCACTAATTGCACAGCTCTGAGGAATCTGTTGGCGCTTTACAGATACCAGTTATAAATAAATAAATTAGTCCTGTAGGGCTCATACCAGGCTAGAACAGATGGGGCTGTATAGTGTCTTTCCATTGACCTATCATTAGTGCCCTTCATTTCCTTAGGAACTGTTCATATACAGAGGGTCCTAGTTTCTCGCCCTCCCTGAGGGGGATTAGTAAAAGGGAGGTTTCAGAGTTCCCAGTACACAGGCTCCCACCCAATCCCTGGGGAGTTCAGAGTAGGCCTTAAGGACACAGATCCAATACATATTATCGGGTGCTTTCCAGGTGGACCCTGCAGACAGATTCATACATACATCCTTTATCCTTCAAATGGGAGTAGTTTCCGTAGGAGCTGGGGATTGGTTCAGGAAAATTGGCTGCGGATCACCAAGAGGTGGTCCCTTCGAAGGAATTGTATGCTTGCTGCCCTAAACATGTGAGAGTACCTACAAAGGTTTTAAAATCTGGAACAGATCTGCCTATGCACACATTCCCGATTATGGAGGTTTTTATCAAACATTCAGATTTGGGACGGGTTAATAAACCTTCCTCCTCACCACACTGTAGTACCTGCAGGTCTAGAAGGATTGAAAAACCTGGTGGGTCTCACTATTTACGACTTCAGTTCAATATTCAAATACAGTATGGTTCCCTGGTTGGTACCAGAAGCATATATCTGCAGACCATGGAAGGTGCCCCATTTGTGCAGGAATATCAGGTTCAAGGGGTTACAGTTCCCGGGACCCCAGCTAGATGTGGCGGGCATTTTCTGCAGACTCGTAATTAGGGTATCTGATTTATAGGTGGCCCAACCCACACAACTCCAGTAGGAGTTGTAGTTGTACCCACCATCTATTCCCTTTGGGCACATGTACTTATAAGTTCTTTCCCATGCCACCTCAGTACAGATGGACTCAAGTTATTTATTCAATAGTAATATCACCATAAACGTATGATGAGCAGATGATCCTGAAGAAGCTTTGACCGTGCGTTGGGACCTCAGCTTCCGGATGTGAGGGCTGCAGGGTAAGGAGTACTTTTGATTCTGTTCGGCTTCACGAGGCCTCCATTGGGAACCTCGGCTTTCCATCGATGGCAGGTGGTCAGGCATTATTATGGCCATCAAACCACCTACTTGTTGGAATTTCCTCCAGCCGTTACTTTCACTCTCTTAAAGCCGAGTTGTCAGGGTCAGCAGAAGTTCCTATGGAGCAGAGGCAGGCTTGATTCTGGAGTAGTTGATCCACAGGGTGATCTCAGCAACTTTTACGGCCATTGGCCTATTTTCACCATCGTCTTGCCCAACTGTATTACTTGTTGACGTGTACTCTCTCCTCCTATTTGGTGGATGTCTCCTTTAAGGCCTAGGACAATTATTGGTGGTCGGCCATACATGATTTCAAAAGGGGAGAGGCAGGTGAGTTTTATGGGTGTGCTCCTGATCTGGAACAAGGCCACAGGGAGCAAGGCATCCCACTTCAGGTTGGTTTCTGTAACGAGAATATACCCCTACACGCAGGATCCAGCCAAACAGAAGACAGCACAGAGGAGAGATACGTCTACCGGACCTTAGAGTGGCCGGACTCGACGTAATAGGAGAAGTACAGAGTCAGGAACAATCCGAGGTCAAGGGCACAAAGAGACAGCGTAAACGAGAACTAGCCGGGGTCTGGTACACAGGAATCAGCAAGCTGGCAAACAGAACAGACAAGGATAAAGCGAAAACGAAGTCAGAATACAAAGCCAAGGTCAAATACGGAGAAACACAACTGAACACAACAAGCACTAAAGGGAACTGTAGCAGAAATCACGATAGGGCAAGGAACTAAGGGAAAAGGGTAAGTATAAGTAGCCTTCAAACTAATGTGATTGGCTCCTGTCACTTCCACACCCCCAAAAGGTAAGTGTATGGGGTGATTGGCATGACAGGAGCCAATGGGAGCCTTTTTGCAATTTAGGCTCCCACTGTCTGTTTAAGAGCGCGCCCGAGACTCGCGGCGCGCTCTTAGCTGCAGACGGGACACGTGACCGCATCTCGCGGTCACTGCCCGTCTTCCTGTTAGGAGAGTCGGATGAGCCGCGCGTGGCTCGTGCAGCCGCAGGACCGCCGCGCGCGGCTTGAAGAGAGGACCGCGGCCGGCCCCCGGATAAGGTAAGTATCGCTACAGTACCCCCCCCTGAGGACACGCCCTCCGGGCGGGCAGGACCAGGCCTGGCAGGAAAACGCGAATGGAAAGAACGTACAAGGCGGGGAGCATGAACAGCATCCGCAGAAATCCAACTGCGCTCCTCAGGCCCTTCCAATGTACCAAGTACTGAAGCCGACCCCTAAGGAAACGAGAGTCAAGAACAGCAGACACTTCGAACTCCTCATGACCCTCCACAGAGACAGGAGGGGGAGGGGGAGTATGCCGGATATAGCGGTTGCGTACGTAAGGCTTCAACAACGAGGTGTGAAAGACATTAGGTATACGCAGATTCTTAGGCAGACCCAAGGCATAAAAAACGGGATTAACCTTATGTATAATGCGATAAGGACCAATGAAGCGGGGAGCCAATTTCATAGAAGGCACCCGGAGGCGAATATTCCGTGTGGAAAGCAAAACCCTGTCCCCCACAACATAGGAAGGAGCCGCTCTGCGATGCTTGTCAGCCTGAGCCTTCTGGCGGGCAGCAGAGTCCACCAAAGAACGCTGAACCTGCTCCCAAGTATTATGCAAACCAGCCAAATGCTCATCCAGAACTGGCATGCCCTGTGAGGAGAATGCAGCCGGAAGAACAACGGGATGCTGGCCATAGACAACGTAAAAAGGGCTTTTGCCAGAAGAATCATGAGTGGCGTTATTCCGAGCAAATTCAGCCCAAGGAAGCAGGTCAGACCAATTGTCCTGATGGTGAGACACAAAACAACGGAGGTACTGCTCCAGAGACTGGTTGGCACGTTCAGCAGCTCCATTAGACTGGGGATGGTAAGCGGAAGAAAATGAGAGAGAAATACCCATCTCCGAACAAAAGGCTTTCCAGAACCTGGAAATAAATTGGCTACCCCTATCGGATACAACAGATAAGGGAATACCATGTAAACGAAACACTTCTCTAGCGAAGATAAGAGCCAGTTCCTTGGAAGTGGGCAACTTGCGAAGAGACACAAAGTGAGCCATTTTGGAAAACCGATCTACTATCATTAGGATGACTGTGTTACCATTCGAAGGGGGTAATTCAACAATAAAATCCATTGATAGATTAGACCAAGGTCTCTCGGGAACGGGTAACGGATGCAACAGCCCACAAGGAACTCTACGAGAGGATTTCATACATGCACAAGTAGTACAAGCACTTATATAGTCAGTGACATCCTTACGTAAGGTATCCCACCAAAAATACCGAGAAACAGCTGACACCGTTTTGGAAATACCAGGATGTCCAGCAGTCTTAGTATCATGATACAGTGACAGAATATCCCGTCTCTCGGGAACGTCAACGAACAATTTATCATTAGGCCTCTCGCTAGGTGCCATGCTTTGTTTCGCTTGTATGGCCTGCAAGAGGGACGAGGAAATAGACAATATAGTAGTTGCTATTATCCTGTCTGGGGGAATGACAGGAGTAACATCAATCTCCTGTTTGTCAATGGTTTCGAACTGTCTGGACAGAGCGTCCGCTTTAGTGTTCCGATCACCTGGCCTATAGGTGATTATATAATTAAAATGAGACAAGAACAGTGACCACCTAGCCTGCCTGGAAGACAATCTTTTAGCTTCGCTAAGGTAGGATAGGTTCTTATGATCCGTAAATATGAGGATAGGATCCTTAGTGCCTTCTAACAAATGTCTCCATTCTTTGAGTGCTAAAATGATAGCAAGGAGTTCGCGATTACCCACATCATAATTATTTTCTGCTTTGGACATTTGTTTAGAAAAGAAGCCACAAGGATGCAATGGCTTGTCAGGAGACTCTCTTTGGGATAAGACAGCACCTACCCCTATATCGGAAGCATCAACCTCAAGTATATAGGGCAAAGAGGGGACAGGATGCTGTAAAATAGGTGCAGAGGCGAACGTAGTCTTAAGAAAGTCAAAAGCCTGAAGTGCCTCGGTAGACCAGGCATGTGTATTGCTATCCTTTTTAGTCATACGAGTAATAGGTGCTACGATAGATGAAAAACCTTTGATAAAACGTCTATAATAAGTAGAGAAACCCAGAAAACGCTGGATGGCTTTCAGACCTTGCGGCAGAGGCCATTCTATGACCGCAGCGAGCTTCCGGGGATCCATCCGAAAACCCTTAGCGGAAATCAAATACCCCAAAAACTGGACTTCGGATTGGTCGAATAGACATTTTTCTAGTTTGCAATAAAGACCATTAGCAAGAAGGGTCTTCAGAACTGTCGTAACATGTCTGTGATGAGTGTGTAAGTCTGTAGAATATATTAAAATGTCATCCAAGTACACAATAACAAATGAGTGAATAAAGTCCCTTAAGACATCATTAATAAATTCTTGGAATACTGCTGGGGCATTGCAAAGCCCAAATGGCATGACGGTATACTCATAATGACCTGACCTAGTGTTAAAGGCTGTCTTCCATTCGTGGTCCTTTTTTATACGTATCAAATTGTATGCTCCTCTAAGATCTAATTTGGTGAATACCGTAGCATGTTTGAGCCTGTCAAACAATTCTGTTATTAATGGTATAGGGTAAGCATTTTTGATGGTGATTTTATTAAGACCTCTATAATCAATGCAAGGTCTTAAATCACCTTCTTTTTTTGATACAAAGAAGAACCCCGCTCCAGCCGGAGAAGAGGATCTCCTAATAAATCCCTTGTCTAATGATTATTTAATGTATTCCTCCATGACACGGTTTTCTTGAACCGATAGAGGGTACACCCTGCCCTTTGGAGGTATAGTGCCAGGCAACAAGTCAATAGCACAATCGTAGGGTCTGTGAGGCGGTAATTTGTCAGCCTCTCTTTTATCAAAGACAGTCTTTAAAGATAAATACTGAGAGGGTATAGCCGTAGACATAGGAGGAATGGTAGGAACATTAATAGAATTCACAGGCGTGACTTCAATAGTACATGACTCATGGCAGGCTTCACTCCATGATTTTATCTGCCCTGTCTCCCAGTCAAAAATGGGATTGTGGGCACGTAACCATGGATACCCTAACACTAACTGTGAAGAGGGAGAGGTGATGACCTGGAACCGAATGGTTTCATAGTGTAAAACCCCTGTGTACATGTGTAATGGTGCAGTCTCGTGAGTAACAACTGGAGATATCAATGGTCTACCATCTATGGCCTCAACGGCCAAGGGTATCTCCTTCTCCCTGATGGGAATGTTGTTTTTCTTTACAAAACCAAAGTCTATAAAATTCTCAGCTGCCCCAGAGTCAACCAGAGCATATATATTTTCAACTATACAACTCTCTCCCATATGTAAAGAAACAGGGAGAAGCAGTCGGTTAGGAGGCAATGTAGGAGACTTAGAAATCACACCCAAGGCCAGTCCCCTATAAGGTCTTAGGTGCGAGAGTTTTCCGGGAGCAAAGGACATTCCTTTACCATATGGTCTCTCCTACCACAATATAGGCAGAGTCCCTCCCTTCTCCTATGTAATTTTTCATTATTAGAGAGTTTGACAACCCCTAATTGCATAGGTTCCTCTTCAGATACTTTTACACTCTCCGGTGTATTAACTCTGGGGTGAATAGGTGTAACAAAACGTCTATTTCTGTTCTTGGTATAGAGCCTGTCACGAATCCTATTATCTATATCAATGAGGTAGTCAATAAGGTCCTCTAAGGCAACAGGAAGCTCCTTAGCTGCTACCTCATACAATATAGAGTCTGATAAGCCTTCCATGAAGGCAGTAGTTAACCCATTGTTGGTCCAATCTACCTGTGAGGCAAGGGTACGAAACTGAATAGCGAAATCAGCCACAGACCTAGAACCCTGTTTAACTCTCATTAATGCTCTTGCGGCATTCTTAGACCTTTTCATAGTGTCAAAAGTTCTGCGAAAAGCTGTAAGAAAACTGTGAAAGTCATGCACCATAGGTCCATTAGCTTCCCAAATAGGATTTGCCCATTCAAGGGCTTTGTCGGTAAGTTGGTGCATAAAGAACCCAACTTTAGACCTCTCTGTGGGAAACGAACGTGGATACATCTCAAAATGAAACTCTATTTGGTTAATGAACCCTCTGCATGTCTTAGAATCCCCTCCATACCTAGGAGGAGGTGTTAAATGGGCCGAAGTAGTAGGCAAAGTGGATACTTCAGGAAGCAGGGGTGTAGGAGGTTTAGGTGTGGTTGCTGGAATGGTTCTAGCTAAGAGCGTCTGGAGCGCCTGAGCTATCTGATCCATACGGTGATCCTGCTCTACAAATCTAGCCTCATGGGACGCCATCTGTTGAGCTAAATCTGCGGGGTCCATGGCCCTATCGTAATGTAACGAGAATATACCCCTACACGCAGGATCCAGCCAAACAGAAGACAGCACAGAGGAGAGATACGTCTACCGGACCTTAGAGTGGCCGGACTCGACGTAATAGGAGAAGTACAGAGTCAGGAACGATCCGAGGTCAAGGGCACAAAGAGACAGCGTAAACGAGAACTAGCCGGGGTCTGGTACACAGGAATCAGCAAGCTGGCAAACAGAACAGACAAGGATAAAGCGAAAACGAAGTCAGAATACAAAGCCAAGGTCAAATACAGATAAACACAACTGAACACAACAAGCACTAAAGGGAACTGTAGCAGAAACCACGATAGGGCAAGGAACTAAGGGAAAAGGGTAAGTATAAGTAGCCTTCAAACTAATGTGATTGGCTCCTGTCACTTCCACACCCCCCAAAAGGTAAGTGTATGGGGTGATTGGCATGACAGGAGCCAATGGGAGCCTTTTTGCAATTTAGGCTCCCACTGTCTCTTTAAGAGCGCGCCCGAGACTTGCGGCGCGCTCTTAGCTGCAGACGGGACACGTGACCGCATCTCGCGGTCACTGCCCGTCTTCCTGTTAGGAGAGTCGGATGAGCCGCGCGCGGCTCGTGCAGCCGCAGGACCGCGCGCGGCTTGAAGAGAGGACCGCGGCCGGCCCCCGGATAAGGTAAGTAACGCTACAGTTTCCTGGCACATTTTAGCCAGGTGTAGCTTCAGTGTTCAGTTCATTCGCTCAACTGTCCCTGAATTTTAAGACTGAGGCTTGTGGCTACCTCTTGCCGGCACTTATTCACAAAGGCCTGGCCGTTGTCAGATCCCACTGATGTTGGTATCCCGCACTTTGGGATGATTTCAGAGAGCAAGAATCGGACCACTTCTTGTTTTTTTTCTCTTCTGGTAGGCCGTGCTTCCTACCAGCCACAATAACAAGAACGTAGTGAAATCCACCTGATTTCAGCATGTCAGTAAAATCAATGAGTAGATCAGACATATGTAGTGTTCCAACAGTTTAAATTCCCGGTGGCTGACCTGGTCCTTGTCGGGGGTTATTTTTGGCACATTCCATGCACCCTCTGTCTACTGCCTGTGTTACAGTAGACAGCCCTGGTAGGTAGAAGAAACGGTTAAATTTAGCTTTCATGAATCATTTTCCTGCATGGGTGGACTCATGGAGAGCCCTTACAATGTTCATGGCCAGTGACGTGGGTACAGCTATTCTCCCATCTTCTCATTGTGTTTTTTTTTTTATAATCATTTTTTATTATCAACAGAATAAAGCAAGTTTAGGGCTCGCAGCTCCTTTCCAACCACATAATGCAAGATTACAAAGAAGGAGCATTATATAAAGACAATATGGTTAGATACAGATTCAAGTGCACTTCCAGAGCCAGTTTATAACAGATAACATTGTACATTTATATTTACGTCTCATATTGGGAGTTGCATTGTGTTGTTGTGTTGATACTTCATGGAGCTGGATGCGTCTGGTTAGAGCTAGAGCGATGTGGACATAGTAACGTCCATAGATGTCCTGAGGTTGCAGTTCTGCAAGCGGTAAGTATCTACAATATTCGTCGATGAGTGTGAGATTGTAATGTGTTGTGTTGGGTAGTGGCCTAACAGGGGGCCGTGTATGTGTAATGGTACAGTGTCAGCATGACACAAAGCATTTAATGTAGGGGTGAGGAAAACAATGGGGTATGATCCGTAAGTACCCAAGCCATAGCGCAGTCAGTATCCCCCCCCTATGGTCTGATCTACAGGGAACGGTAACCCCGTCTCATTTGCAGTCGGTTTTGCTCGTCGTGACTCCTCTACTGAGGTTTACTTGTCTAGTGTGCGGGTTCCCTTTTGGTTTGGGTGGTTTAGCTAGTGTCCAGTCCGTTTCCCTGGCTAGATAGTATGTTGCCAGGGTGCGGTGTGACAGGGACGATGGGTGCGGATGGCTGCTAGGTGCGTTGCCTGAGTCAGTGGGAGTGCGGATTGCGCGTGTTCCAGGTTTCCTTGGAAGGGGGGTAAAGTGTTGTTGAGTGTGCATGGGGTGTGGTGTCTTGGGGCTGCCATACACGTTCGTAGCCCGGTCCATTAGCGTCCTCTCATATTTGTGTTGTGTGTTTCATGTCGATGTGTACCAAACATTCCCCCTGTTGTGACCTCTGGGGGAGTGTGAGCCCTGTTCTGTTATGTCCCCCCGTACCTGTGGAATTATTGAAACTTGTGACTCGCTTTTGTAGTGTGTGGGGGTCTCGCGTTCCGTCTCTTTGTCGCGTGTCCGTGTATAGGCCTTTTTTGATTTCGTGTCAGTTGTTCCTCTGTGTATCTCTCTCGCGTGCGTCTATTTGTTCATCTATTTTGTGTTTGTCCCCTAGTCGTCGCATGTGTTGTGAGGGGTATTGCCTGTATCTGCTAGCACCAGAGGGCTGGTATGGAGCGCAACTTATTTTACAGGTATGTTGTGAGGTTCGCATCATCTCCCGGCCCCGGTCTCCCATCGGCCCCCCCCCACGGCCTCGCGCGGAAGGTAAACCATGGGGCCCAGGCCTCAGCGCACTTTGCTCCTCTGCCCGTCATTTCCACCTGCAGTGCTTCAGCTGCCCTGATGTCCTCGACTCGATGGATCCATTCCTGTCCGTTTTCTTCCAGTACACCAGTATGAGCGATTTCGCAGTGTTTAATAAGTGACGCATGATAGATTTTTTTGTATGTGGACAACGGTTGTGCGGATATGTGTAATAAGGCTAGTTCTTCTGACCATTCAATATCATCTCCCAAGATTATTTGAACGTCAGATTTGGTTCGGTCCCAGTATGGGACAATGTGTTTGCATTCCCACCAGATGTGTAGTAGAGTCCCTCTGTCTTCCTGGCATCTCCAACACGTTGGTGGTGTAGTGGGAAAAATCTTGTGTAGCAGTACTGGTGTTCTATACCACATGGAGAGTAGTTTATAGTTCACCTCTTGATAGTGGGAGCTAGAGGAGCTTTTATGTTGCCATATCAAGGCTTTGTCCCATTGTGCCGATGTAAATGTTTTATCCATGGCCCATTCCCAGTATCGTTGGAAGGTGTTGTTTTCTGAGGCGGGACTGGTCAGTAAGTATTGGTAGATATTCGAGATAGATTTTCCTAATGATGTGCCGCGGGAGCAGATGTCTTCGAACCACGTTAGTTCTCTTCGTAGTTTTTCCCCGTGCGGGAGTGAATTATAATAATGTTGCAATTGCATGTATCGAAAAAGACCGTGGGCGTGTCTCCAGTAGTGCGTCCAGAGTCTTCAGGTCACCGTCCTGGGTAACTTTATGTATTGGGATGTAGTCTGTTTCACCTAGGAATGTCCAGGCATCTGGTGGTAAGCTGCCTCCTATGTTGGGGTTGTGTGCGATCGGTAGCAATGGGCAGGGGGTCGGAGAAACTTGTGGTGTTTCCCTGAGGTTTTCCTATGTGAGAAGTGTTTGTGTTACTGGTCTCTTCTCCTGTTGCCTCTTGTTGCTCGTCTTCTCCATACTGCCGCCTTCAGTTTTGCAGCATCCCCCTCCCGATCTAGAATCACCCATTGTTGGTCGTTTCCAGCTCGTGCCACTCCATAATTCGTTGCAGCGTTGTTGCTTGGTGATATTTTTTAAAATCGGGCAAAGCTAAGCCCCCCCTATGTCTGGTCATGCATAGTATTTCATGACGTATCCTGGATCTTTCCCCCCTCCATACATATTTGATGACCGCCGATTTCAGGGTCGAGAAGAATATTGCCGGTAGGGCTACCGGTATGGTCTGAAATAGGTAGAGAGCCCTTGGGAGTACGTTCATTTTAAGAACCGCTATGCAGCCGTGCCAGGTGATATGTGGGTAGGCCCATCTTTTCAAATCTAATTCGATGCTTTGCAGTAGTGTCGCGAAGTTACACCGATATATTTATTGGGGGTTCATGGTGATCCAGATGCCGAGATATTTCATTGCTCCTGTACACCAACGAAACGGAAAGAGTGGGCCAAGGGATTCGTAGTCTGCCGTGGGTGTAGTGATGTTCAGTGCTTCACATTTTGCTAGGTTGAGTTTAAACCCTGATATTCGGCCGAACTTGTCCATCTCTGATAGTATGCAAGGTAGTGTGATCCGAGGCTGGGAAACAAAGAACAGGAGGTCGTCCGCGTATGGATGTCCGCCATGGATGTCTCGACGGTCTCGGATTGCCTGTAGGAGCGGCTCCCAAGAGAGTGCAAACAGGAGAGATGACATGGGCATCCCTGTCTGGTTCCATTTGCGATTCCAAAGCTTGTAGTCAGTGCTCCATTAACGCGTACCGCCGCTCTTGGTGCACTGTAGAGGGCAGTGATCCACGCCATGGTTCTCTGCCCAATGCCCATAAACCGGAGTGTTTGGAACATGTACTCCCAATTGACCCGGTCAAATGCCTTCTCTGCATCTGTGGATAATAGTAGGAGGTGTTTCTGGTATTTCCGATGATGTTGTATAGAGAATAGGCGTAACGTGCTGTCTCGTGCTTCTCGGCCTGGGATAAACCCCATCTGGTCCACGTAAACAAGGCTCGGTAGTATCCGTTGAAGTCTAGTCACCAACACTTTTGTCAGGAGCTTTGTGTCCACATTCAGCAGAGAGATCGGGTGGTAGCTGCTGCATTGTTCCGGGTCTTTTCCAGGTTTGAGCAAGACCGTTATAGTTGCCGTCAGGGATTCCATGCCAAAGTGTCCTCCCTCTGTGACTTTGTTGACAGACTTTGTTAGCCATGTGTCAGGATCGGGACAGGGATCCAACACGCAGAGTACAAACAGTAGCCAGATACGTATACCGGACCTTAGAATGGCCGGACTAACGTAAGTAGTACCGTATAGAATGGTCAAAGACAAGCCGAGGTCGAGTGTAACAGAAGACAGGTAAGCGAGAGACAAGCCGAATCAAGGGTAACAGAGATAAGCAGAGTAAGGTAAACAAGCCAGGTCAAAACCAAAAGGGATAATAGAATACACAAGCACTGAGTGACTAGAACAAGCTAGAACCATGACAGGGCAATGAGCTAATGAAGGAAGCTCTGTTAAATACCCTGCAGCAATTGACTGACAGGTCGATCCGGGGGAGTGTCCTGATGATGACTTCCTGCCTAGATGGTGTAAAAGGCAGTCACTCCCTCGCGGGCGGCCTTGCATGACCGGATAGACCGCGGGGAAGGGAGTCATCAGACCGTCTGAATGGTGGAACAGCTAAGTCTCTACCTCTTTTGGAGGTAGAGACCACAGGTACCCTGACACCATGGTATTAGAATCACAGCGAAGTGTTTGTAGTACCCCGTGGAAAACCCATCCGGTCCCGGAGCTCGTCCCGTTTTCGTGCCTTTTAGTGCCCCGGCCAGGTCCTCCGCGTCAATCGGTTCATCAAGCATAGATGCTGCTTCAGGGTTCACCCATTTACGCACATTATCTTGTAGGTATGTCCGTATATGTAATGATGAATATCGTCTTTGTACTGGATTGTCTGGAGGGTAAAGGTTATAGAGGGAATTGTTGTATTCCCGGAATTCTCCTGCTATTTCTTCTGGGTATGGAGATATTCTGCCCAATGATAGGCGTAGTTTTCTTACTTGCGTGCGTGGCGTATCCCCTTTTAAGAGGCGGGCGAGGAACTTCCCTCCTTTGTTCGCATGGGTGTAGAATTTTTTTTTCGATCTTTGGAGCGAGCGATGGTATCTTTGTGTGAGGAGGGTCTTCAAAGTTTGCCTGGCTTCCATCAGTTCACCATAGGTCTATGCTAGTTGAGCTAGCTGGATTTCGAGGCGTTTAATGGTGTTGTATACGTCTGTTATCGCGCGGGTTGATTCCTTCCTTTTGCGGGTTGCGATACTAATAAGGGTGCCGCGTATAACACTCTTGTGTGCTTCCCACACTGACACCGGAGACATCTCTTCCGTTCCGTTTTCATCAAAGTAGGTTTCCAGTGCTTGGAGACCTCCCCTCTCACCACAGGGTCCTGGAGCAGGGATTCGTTCAGGCGCCATGTCCAAGTTGCTGGTTTAAACAACAGGGATTCCAGTTCAACCTGGACCAAGCCGTGGTCCGACCATGTGGCCGGTTCTATAGAAGCCGTCCGCAAGCGGGATAGTCCATCTTACTTGATGAGCATGTAGTCTATTCGGGAGTAGCGATTGTGTATTACCGAGTAGTGTGTGTAATCCCTGCTGGAGGAATGAATCGTCCTCCAGCAGTCATTTAACGCCATTTACCCCAGCAATTTGCGGATGGATCTGATGCGAGATTGCGAGAGGCAGCTGTGGCCAGTGGACGAGTCCATAAGAGGATCTAAAGGGGCGTTGAAGTCTCCTCTCACGATCAGTGCACCAACCGAGAATCCATGCAGTTTGTTCAGCGTCCCCCGTAGAAATTGTGCTTGTTTTGAGTTGGGAACATATATGGTCGCAAGAGTGTACACCCTGTCAGCTATTACTCCTTTTAGGAAGAAGAAACGTCCCTGGTCGTCAGCCATTCTATCCAGTTCCTGGAAAGTCAGCGGCAAGCAATAGTGTGACTCTCGCTCGGCGGGCCGTCGGGTGGTTGTTGCAGTAGCTTACTGGGTAGTGAGTGCTTCGGAGTTTGGGGGCCGCATCTTCCTTGAAGTGGGTCTCTTGTAGCATCGCTATTGATGTGTTTCTGTCGCAGGACTCTCAATAGGTGAGAGCGACGTTCTGGTATATTCAAGCCTCTGCAGTTGAGGGTCATGACGGACAGGGGAGCGTGGTTGTATGCCATAGTCCCTCCTGTGGCCATGCGCGCTTATCCGCAGGGGATGCGTCCGGCCGGAGCAATGAGCCGGGCTGACGGCGCAAACAAGTGGGGTTGTACGCGCTACTATGAGGTATAATATCCCGTGCGTCCCGCTCAGTTCTAGGTATGGTTAGGTATCTGAGTGTCCCGTAGGGCACCGACTACGTTCGGCCTACCGTGGGGGCGTCGTCCCTCGTTATCTGTGTCAAGCCTGAACGTGTACTGCAGCCGTGAGGAATGGTGTATGTGTGAGTGAATGCGTGTGTGTGTACGTAGGTAAGGTATGTGTATGGAGTCGGTACTGTAATTATGTCTATTACGGTAGATAAAATAAGGGTGGGCCTCCCCTCTGTGGATCGTCCCCAGCGGGGTGAAAGGAGGTTATCACCCCGGGGTCTCCTGAAGAAGGAGGGTCACTTGCGTCACAGCAGGAGTGGCCAGGTGTCACCCCGAGAACCAGACTGGTGAGTGAATGAGCCTGTGGCTCCGCTGAGAGTCTTGCGCAAGTGAAAGTATAGAGCTGTGGTCGGGGTCTAAGCCAGGATTGGTATGGCCTACGTGTCATGGATAAGTCAGGTGTCGGTCTGTCCCGCTCCAACCAGTTCCTAGCCCAAGTGTGTTTAGTCATGGGAGGAACAAGCATGCATGAGGTTAAACATTATCATAACAAACTGTAAGTTGTGGGCATGTGTAACGAGTATATACCCCTACACGCAGGATCCAGCAAAACAGAAGACAGCACAGAGGAGAGATACGTCTACCGGACCTTAGAGTGGCCGGACTCGACGTAAAGGAGAAGTACAGAGTCAGGAGCGATCCGAGGTCAAGGGCACAAAGAGACAGCGTAAACGAGAACTAGCCGGGGTCTGGTACACAGGAATCAGCAAGCCGGCAAACAGTACAGACAAGGATAAAGCGAAAACGAAGTCAGAATACAAAGCCAAGGTCAAGTACGGAGAAACACAACTGAATACAACAAGCACTAAAGGGAACTGTAGCAGAAACCACGATAGGGCAAGGAACTAAGGGAAAAGGGTAAGTATAAGTAGCCTTCAAACTAACGTGATTGGCTCCTGTCACTTCCACTCCCCCAACAGGTAAGTGTATGGGGTGATTGGCGTGACAGGAGCCAATGGGAGCCTTTTTGCAATTTAGGCTCCCACTGTCTCTTTAAGAGCGCGCCCGAGATTCGCGGCGCGCTCTTAGCTGCAGGCGGGACACGTGACCGCTTCTCGCGGTCACTGCCCGCCTTCCTGTTTGAGCAGTCGGATGAGCCGCGCGCGGCTCGTGCAGCCGCAGGACCGCGCGCGGCTTGAAGAGAGGACCGCGGCCGGCCCCCGGATAAGGTAAGTACCGCTACAGTACCCCCCCCTGAGGACACGCCCTCCGGGCGGGCAGGACCAGGTCTGGCAGGAAAACGCGAATGGAAAGAACGTACAAGGCGGGGAGCATGAACAGCATCCGCAGAAATCCAACTGCGCTCCTCAGGCCCATAACCCTTCCAATGTACCAAGTACTGAAGCCGACCCCTGAGGAAACGAGAGTCAATAACAGCAGACACTTCGAACTCCTCATGACCCTCCACAGAGACAGGAGGGGGAGGGGGTGTACTCCGGGTATAGCGGTTGCGTACGTAAGGCTTCAACAACGAGGTGTGAAATACATTGGGTATACGCAGATTTTTAGGCAGACCCAAGGCATAAGAAACGGGATTAACCTTATGTATAATGCGATAAGGACCAATGAAGCGGGGAGCCAATTTCATAGAAGGCACCCGGAGGCGAATATTCCGTGTGGAAAGCAAAACCCTGTCCCCCACAACATAGGAAGGAGCCGCTCTGCGATGCTTGTCAGCCTGAGCCTTCTGGCGGGCAGCAGAGTCCACCAAAGAACGCTGAACCTGCTCCCAAGTATTACGCAAACCAGCCAAATGCTCATCCAGAACTGGCATGCCCTGTGAGGAGAATGCAGCCGGAAGAACAACGGGATGCTGGCCATAGACAACGTAAAAAGGGCTTTTGCCGGAAGAATCATGAGTGGCGTTATTCCGAGCAAATTCAGCCCAAGGAAGCAGGTCAGACCAATTGTCCTGATGGTGAGACACAAAACAACGGAGGTACTGCTCCAGAGACTGGTTGGCACGTTCAGCAGCTCCATTAGACTGGGGATGGTAAGCGGAAGAAAATGAGAGGGAAATACCCATCTCCGAACAAAAGGCTTTCCAGAACCTGGAAATAAATTGGCTACCCCTATCGGATACAATAGATAAGGGAATACCATGTAATCGAAACACTTCTTTAGCGAAGATAAGAGCCAGTTCCTTGGAAGTGGGCAACTTGCGAAGAGACACAAAGTGAGCCATTTTGGAAAACCGATCTACTATCATTAGGATGACTGTGTTACCATTCGAAGGGGGTAATTCAACAATAAAATCCATTGATAGATTAGACCAAGGTCTCTCGGGAACGGGTAACGGATGCAACAGCCCACAAGGAACTCTACGAGAGGTTTTCATACATGCACAAGTAGAACAAGCACTTATATAGTCAGTAACATCCTTACGTAAGGTATCCCACCAGAAATACCGAGAAACGGCTGACACTGTTTTGGAAATACCAGGATGTCCAGCAGTCTTAGTATCGTGATACAGTGACAGAATATCCCGTCTCTCGGGAACGTCAACGAACAATTTATCATTAGGCCTCTCGCCAGGTGCCATGCTCTGTTTCGCTTGTATGGCCTGCAAGAGGGACGAGGAAATAGACAATATAGTAGTTGCTATTATCCTGTCTGGGGGAATGACAGGAGTGACATCAATCTCCTGTTTGTCAATAGTCTCGAATTGTGTGGACAGAGCGTCCGCTTTAGTGTTCCGGTCGCCTGGCCTATAGGTTATTATATAATTAAAATGAGACAAGAACAGTGACCACCTAGCCTGCCTGGAAGACAATCTTTTAGCTTCGCTAAGGTAGGACAGGTTCTTATGATCCGTAAATATGAGGATGGGATCCTTAGTGCCTTCTAACAAATGTCTCCATTCTTTGAGTGCTAAAATGATAGCAAGGAGTTCGCGATTACCCACATCATAATTCCTTTCTGCTTTGGACATTTGTTTAGAAAAGAAGCCACAAGGATGCAATGGCTTGTCAGGAGACTCTCTTTGGGATAAGACAGCACCTACCCCTATATCGGAAGCATCAACCTCAAGTATATATGGCAATGAGGGGACAGGATGCTGTAAAATAGGGGCAGAGGCGAACGTAGTCTTAAGAAAGTCAAAAGCCTGAAGTGCCTCAGTAGACCAGACACGTGTATTGCCATCCTTTTTAGTCATACGAGTAATAGGCGCTACTATAGACGAAAAACCTTTGATAAAACGTCTATAATAATTAGAGAAACCCAGAAAACGCTGGATGGCTTTCAGACCTTGCGGCAGAGGCCATTCTATGACCGCAGCGAGCTTCTGGGGATCCATCCGAAAACCCTCAGCGGAAATCAAATACCCTAAAAACTGGACCTCGGATTGGTCGAATAGACATTTTTCTAATTTGCAATAAAGACCATTAGCAAGAAGGGTCTTCAGAACTGTCGTAACATGTCTGTGATGAGTGTGAATGTCTGTAGAATATATTAAAATGTCATCCAAGTACACAATAACAAATGAGTGAATAAAGTCCCTTAAGACATCATTAATAAATTCTTGGAACACTGCTGGGGCATTGCAAAGCCCAAATGGCATGACGGTATACTCATAATGACCTGACCGAGTGTTAAATACTGTCTTCCATTCGTGGTCCTTTTTTATACGTATCAAATTGTATGCTCCTCTAAGATCTAATTTGGTGAATACCGTAGCATGTTTGAGCCTGTCAAACAATTCTGTTATTAACGGTATAGGGTAAGCATTTTTGATGGTGATTTTATTAAGACCTCTATAATCAATGCAAGGTCTTAAATCACCTTCTTTCTTCGATACAAAGAAGAACCCCGCTCCAGCCGGAGAAGAGGATCTCCTAATAAATCCCTTTTCTAATGATTCTTTAATGTACTCCTCCATGACACGGTTTTCTTGAACCGATAGGGGGTACACCCTGCCCTTGGGAGGTATAGTACCAGGCAACAAATCAATAGCACAATCATAGGGTCTGTGAGGCGGTAATTTGTCAGCCTCTCTTTTATCAAAGACAGTCTTTAAAGTTAAATACTGAGAGGGTATAGCCGTAGATAAAGGAGGAACAGTAGGAACGTTAATAGAATTCACAGGCGTGACTTCAATAGTACATGACTCATGGCAGGCTTCACTCCATGATTTTATCTGCCCTGTCTCCCAGTCAAAAATGGGATTGTGGGCACGTAACCATGGATACCCTAATACCAACTGTGAAGAGGGAGAGGTGATGACCTGGAACCGAATGGTTTCATAGTGTAGAACCCCTGTGTACATGTGTAGCGGTGCAGTCTCGTGAGTAACAACTGGAGATATCAATGGTCTACCATCTATGGCCTCAACGGCCAAGGGTATCTCCTTCTCCCTGATGGGAATATTGTTTTTCTTTACAAAACCAGAGTCTATAAAATTCTCAGCTGCCCCAGAGTCAACCAGGGCGTATATGTTTTCAACTATACAACTCTCTCCCATATGTAAAGAAACAGGGAGAAGCAGTCGGTTAGGAGGCAATGTAGGAGACTTAGAAATCACACCCAAGGCCAGTCCCCTATAAGGTCTTAGGTGCGAGAGTTTTCCGGGAGCAGAGGACACTCCTTTACCATATGTTCTCTCCTACCACAATATAGGCAGAGTCCCTCTCTTCTCCTATGTAATTTTTCATTATCAGAGAGTTTGGCAACCCCTAATTGCATTGGCTCCTCTTCAGATACTTTTACACTCTCCGGTGGATTAACTCTGGGGTGAATAGGCGTAACAAAACTTCTATTCCTGTTCTTGGTATAGAGCCTGTCCCGAATCCTATTATCTATATCGATGAGGTAGTCAATAAGGTCCTCTAAGGCAACAGGAAGTTCCTTAGCCGCTACCTCATCCAATATAGAATCTGATAAGCCTTCCATGAAGGCAGTAGTTAACCCATTATTGGTCCAATCGACCTGTGAGGCAAGGGTACGAAACTGTATAGCGTAATCAGCCACAGACCTAGAACCCTGTTTAACCCTCATTAATGCTCTAGCGGCATTCTTAGACCTTTTCATAGTGTCAAAAGTTCTGCGAAAAGCTGTTAGGAAACTGTGAAAGTTATGCACCATAGGTCCATTAGCCTCCCAAATAGGGTTTGCCCATTCAAGTGCTTTGTCGGTAAGTTGGTGCATAAAGAACCCAACTTTGGACCTCTCTGTGGGAAATGAACGTGGATACATTTCAAAATGAAACTCTATTTGGTTAATGAACCCTCTGCATGTCTTAGAATCCCCTCCATACCTAGGAGGAGGCGTTAAATGTGCTGTAGCATTAGGCATAGTCGATACTTCAGGAAGCAGGGGTGCAGGAGGGTTAGGTGCGGTTGCTGGAATGGTTCTAGCTAAGAGCGTCTGGAGAGCCTGAGCTATTTGATCCATACGGTGATCCTGCTCTACAAATCTAGCCTCATGGGTCGCCATCTGTTGAGCTAAATCTGCGGGGTCCATGGCCCTATCGTAATGTAACGAGTATATACCCCTACACGCAGGATCCAGCAAAACAGAAGACAGCACAGAGGAGAGATACGTCTACCGGACCTTAGAGTGGCCGGACTCGACGTAAAGGAGAAGTACAGAGTCAGGAGCGATCCGAGGTCAAGGGCACAAAGAGACAGCGTAAACGAGAACTAGCCGGGGTCTGGTACACAGGAATCAGCAAGCCGGCAAACAGTACAGACAAGGATAAAGCGAAAACGAAGTCAGAATACAAAGCCAAGGTCAAGTACGGAGAAACACAACTGAATACAACAAGCACTAAAGGGAACTGTAGCAGAAACCACGATAGGGCAAGGAACTAAGGGAAAAGGGTAAGTATAAGTAGCCTTCAAACTAACGTGATTGGCTCCTGTCACTTCCACTCCCCCAACAGGTAAGTGTATGGGGTGATTGGCGTGACAGGAGCCAATGGGAGCCTTTTTGCAATTTAGGCTCCCACTGTCTCTTTAAGAGCGCGCCCGAGATTCGCGGCGCGCTCTTAGCTGCAGGCGGGACACGTGACCGCTTCTCGCGGTCACTGCCCGCCTTCCTGTTTGAGCAGTCGGATGAGCCGCGAAGAGAGGACCGCGGCCGGCCCCCGGATAAGGTAAGTACCGCTACAGCATGAACATAGACAATATTGGTAACAACCAGCAATAATACATGTCCACCACCCCCTCGAGCGTCTCCCACCAGCATATCTTCCCCACCTCCCTACCCTGGTGCAGACCCTAAGCAGCAATTGTACCTCCAACCTACCCTTCGGGTTGTGCCGTGAAAAAGTACAAACATATGTCTGTGTGGGTAATCTGGTTGGGCCTAATGATTAAATTCAGCCGTCATATCCCTGTCCCTCAATCTACGCGCTATATCTTGATCCGGGCATGGGTGAGTCACATATATTACCTCTATGGGTCCCTTGGGAATCGGGTAACTCTCTGATGTCCCTATGTTAGCATCCCTACTTGTTTCTTATGTCTCTTTTTTTTTCCTCCCCCCCATTTCTTGGTTCCCTCCCTCCTTTTTGTTGCAATTTCCTCTCCAACCCTCCCCATCTCTTCTTCTGTCCCTGCCAGCCTCTAGGTTTCAACCCTCGTTCCTATCTTACCCCTTGGCGTATTCTTTCCGCATATATAACATAACAGGTGCATCAACAAAAATAAAGATCAATTTCTAAACATAACGCCAAGGGAAGATACTTATCAAGTTGAGGATAGTCTCTAGACCTAGTTTCCTAGGGCGATGTACAGTTCGGGTCTCGCATACGCTGTTGGAGATGTCCCATCCCACGGCTTTGTTGCGCATGTAAACATAAGAGATCAGCCGTGATTGTACCATCATAGGGTTAAAATATTTCCATAGCCCCCTTTTTTCCCCACCACCTCAAGATCCCGTCTGTGAACCCCAGACCACTTTTCTGGAGGGAGGGTTAGGAGCTCAAAAAATAAGAAGAGACATGTAATTGCCACTGTTAGCTCTGCAAGGGAGGGGAGCCGGTCCGAGTAGCCCCCTTGCCATGTATGCTCTCAGTTCGGGTGCGTTGTTCCTCCATGTGGCCCTGGTAGTGTGGAAATGGTGCTGTGGGTTCCCTTCTAATTTCCCCAAGATCCATGTATTCGTCACCCATCCCTGTCCAGGGTATTGTGGATATCAAGGCTGGTGTAAGCGTCTCAGTGAGGGCGTTCGGCCCAATAAAATCTGCGATACAGCGCTAAGGTCAGGGGGTCTCCCAAGGGTAAGTAGGGCAGTACCTGCTTGGCGGTTCAGCGGTGTCGGAGTGGTGGTTGCTATTCCTGGCCACCTCGTGCATCACGGCGCCGATGAGGTGGTCCCGGCAGCGACCTTCCCCTGCGTCGACGAGGCGCGCGTTGTGGCCTCTGGCCAGCATCTAGCGGTCCCAGGACCCAATCTGGTACTTGTACAGGTGGTAATCCTAGTTCCTCCAGGAACCTGGGGACCTCATCCAGGCCAGCGGATCGATACCCATCCGTTCTGGTGCCTTGCCGATAGGTCGAACGGGAAGCCCCATTTGTACGTAATATTGTGGTCCCTAAGGAGCGATGTGATGGGTCGTAATGCTCTTCTGGCCTCTAATGTAACCGGAGATAGGTCATTAAATAATGATATATGCGCCCCTCGGTATTCCCATGTGGGTTGGGATCTGGCCGCCTTCATGATGGCATCTTTTATGGCAAATGAGTGCAAGCAACATATTATGTCTCTCGGGCCTTCCTCTAGGGAGCGAGGTCTAAGCGCCCTGTGTGCTCTATCATACCTGATTTGTCACCGGGCATGATCAGGCGGAAAAGGGCCGTCAATGCGGTTTCGACATCTTCCTCGCCCTCCGTTTCCAGCATATCGCGTACTCGGATGTTGCAATGGCGCCCGCGGTTGTCAAGGTCTTCGACCGTTCTTCTAAGCTGCAGGAGCAGGTCACCCTGTCTAGCTACGGCCGTGTCTGTCTACGCCAATCTGGCAGTTTGGGCCTCATGGGAGCGTTCTAGCTCTTGAACGCGGTTACCCTGCGCTGCCACCTCTGTCCGGATTCCGGCCATTTCAGCCTGCAGGGCATCCTGGATAGTGGTGGTGAGTATCAGGAGGTCTGCCTTCGTGGCCATGGAGGCCGCTATAGTGCGGATTTCTTCCCTGATGCCATCTAATGTGGAGGTAGAGGGAGCTCCGGGTGCAGAGGGATTGTGCACCATCTTGGGGCCACCGGCCTCGCCGCGTGTGTCTGCTGGTGTTAGCAGAAATTCGTCCATCGGACCCAGCGACTGGTACGTTTGGGATCCCCTGGGGGTCCTGGTAGGTTCACCCCTTCGGTTCCATCCCATTAGGGCTTATATTTGTGGATTATTAGGGCTATGCAAGGACCGGTGAAGTGGAGCTCACAGCTTAAGCTTCCATCCTGGTCGACGTCCAAGCCATGCCACCCCCATCTTCTCATTGTTACCACTTGTTATTCAGGAAGTGGTCTGGTTCTGGTCCAGCCATTTTTGTTCAGCAGGGCTGCATAGGGGTGACCAGTCAGCGATGGGTACCGGGAACAGTGGGGCAATGGTTGACTGAGGTACAGAGTCTTTAATAGCTGCATGTTTCTCAGTGCCATCAGCCAGCCTGTTTCCAATAGTCACATGGATGTCACCCTTGTGGTGGGATCGGCAATGGATAATGCTAACTCAGGCAGGAGCCCAGACAGCTTTGAGTAGTGCCAAAATTTCAGATAAATGCTTGATGTCTTTTCCTCCAGAGTTAAGTAGGCATTAGTTCTTTGTACAGGGCCCCATGGGCATGAGTTATAAGGAATGCATACTCTGAGTCAGTGTAGATGTTGACACGTAGGCCTGCGGCCAGTTGCACGGCACTGGTCAGAGCTATCAGTTAAACCTTTTGTGCAGAGGTACCCTTTGGAAGGCTTGACGGCTTCGACGACAGAACTGATGGTCGAGGCTGCATATCCTGCATA
Organism: Pelobates fuscus; assembly: GCF_036172605.1. Lineage (NCBI taxonomy): Eukaryota > Metazoa > Chordata > Amphibia > Anura > Pelobatidae > Pelobates > Pelobates fuscus. The sequence continues at coordinate 281,331,934 of NC_086319.1, read as the reverse complement.
TTTTATCCCGTCTTTAACAAAACTGCTGCGATCAGTGAAATATTCAGCATCTGTTTTTTCCTGGGGGTGGTCTCGGAGGTCAGGTCGACTGGAGAAGATTTTATCCATGACTTCCATACAGTCATGTTGGGTCTGGTCAGGTTCTGGGAGTATAGTGGCTGGGTTCAGTGAGTTGACAGTTTCAAGGTGGATCCTTAGGTTCTCACATAGCATGGCTAGGTACATTGTCATTCTACTATTACTAAACCAGTGGTTGCCCTTGTAGTTAAGGACGGCATGTGGAACATGGACATAGAGTTCTTTTCCTATGGTCAATTTATCAGCTTCTGCAACAAGGAGAGCGGCCGCAGCCAATGCTCTCAGACAAGGGGGTAGGTATTGGGCCATTGGATCCAGTTGTAGGAAGGCAACAGGATGCTGCTAGGAACCCAAGTACTGTGTGAGGACACTTATTGCAGACTTTCTCTTCTCTTGGACTTACAGAAAGAACACTCTCTGGTGATCAGGAAGTCCCAGTGCAGGGGCTCGGATAAGGGCCTCCTTCAGAGCCTTGAAGGCCTGCTGTTGTTCTTGGTCCCAGAGGAATGGGTCATGTTCAGGGCCTTTGCATTGATAGTTAAATTAGGTGTCCACATGCGACAGAATCCGGCAGCATCGAAGAATTCACACACTTTCCGGCGACTGGTGGGTGTGGGGATGCAGCTCAAGGCTTCTTTGTGTTCTGGGCCAAGATTGTGGCTTTCCTCTGAGATATGTACTTGAATGCTGTGCAGCATATTTGGGCTTTTCTTCTGGACACCTTTTATCTTGCTTCCCATAAGATTTGTAACAGTTGGTTGGTAACTTGTAGGCATTTGTCTTGAGAGGTGGCAGCAATGAGGAGGTCATCCACATACTGCAGGAGGGCACAAAGGCCTGATTTGGATGTGAAATCTTGCAGATCATGACTGAGTGCTTCTCCAAACAGGTTGGGGGAATTTTTCAAGCCTTAAGGTAGTGTTGTCCAGGTTAATTGTCTCTTGATTCCATTACTGGCATCTTCCCATTGGAAGGCAAATATATGTTGGCGCTCTTCTGCCATGTCAGGAAGTGCTCTGCTCTGTTCTGATGTCTAACCATGGCTTCTGGTATCCAGTACACTTTTTACAATTCTTGTTTAGTTTTTCTTGATTTTTCTGGTTTTCAATTCTTTGTCTGGTTTTCTTTATGCTGGATTTTCTGGGTTCATTCCTATATTCCACTCCTGGAATTCCCAGTTTCCTGGATTCCTATATATGTTTGTTTAAGGTTGCCACATCCTTTCTTTTTCCATTAATCCTTTTGTTTCAGTTGGTTCCTGCAGGCAGTTGCTTCATGTCCTCTGCCCCTTTCTTTGCAGGTAAGTGCTGCGTGTGCTTTATTATTGTTTATTTAGTCATGCATATCTAGGCAATTAGGGCCCTCCGTACTTGGAGTACTTTGGCGCAGTGGTGGGCTGCATACATCTTGGCCATTTTGTATGTCTAAATCTCCAATGTTTTACATATATACTACTTAGTTTTGTCTCCTCTTGTTTTGCCTTATATCGCTTGTCTTGTTTTATTTTGTATTTCCAGTCCATGTACAGTCCTTTCCTGTCCTGCCCATGTTCTGTTAATGTTTCCATTTTGTATTGCGTACATGTTCTAGGTTCTGCTTTTTTATCCTTCTCTGGTTCTGGGTTCTACTAGTTTTGTCTTGATTTTTTGTTTAGTACCAAGTCTAGCCTCACCTTGTTTCTAGTACGGGATACATATCAGCAATTCATCTGCTCTGGCTTCCGCTAAACTCCTCATCAACTACATCATGCACAGGGGTCCCGGTCTTCGGACTGCCACCCTGACATGCCAATCTCAGGCAGAAGAAAGTATCCTGGAGATCCAGAACAGTATAGTAGGAAGCCCCACCAGGGATTAAGGCAAGCAAGATATATGGATTAGGGGCAATTTCTTTGGTTCTTAATGTATTCATTTAGATTCCCTAAGTGAGGTGCAGATCTCTACATAAAACACGTATGCACATAAGGCTTTAGGAGCAGTGTTATTTTAAGTTCTACTACAAATTGACAATAAAAAATTGTAATATAATGGAATGCATTTTAATTTAATCAAAGTATGTGTAGATCAGTCCTCCACCACTTAACTGAACAAAATGTATTTGAAAGAAATTTATACAGATAACGGATTTAGGTGGCACCTCTCATTAAAACAAGTGTAAGGTTTTATTACAGTAACAATTTAACAAAGGTTTTCTATTATTTGACTGTATGGTTCTGCTTCATTGTGCTGAGAGAATAGATCAGTTTTATTTGCTTTATTGTAACACTTTATTCCAAGTACCATTATGTCAAACTATAAAAAAGAAAGTGTATGGCTTTTTTAGTAGTTTTATATTGAAAAAGACTATTTTGAGATAGAAACAAGATAATATGATGTTGACTCCAGAGTTCTTATTAAAATAATTGTTTTATAAACAAGGATCTTATAGAAGGCTTAAATCTTCTGTGTACATTAACTTGGTTGGCTTTTATTATTATAAAAACAAGGTTTGTTGCAAACATGCTCTCTAGGGATATGTTGATATATAGAAATATATGCATCTGAATTTTGGTTGATTGGGTTGTCAGTCGAGCTGAAATGTACTCGAATCACAAACCAAATGAGCCATGCAATGAGTGAGTATATTCCTTTCTTTATATGATACTGAAATCCACTTGTGGGTCCAAAAAAGATATGATTGATGGGGAAAAAAAGATGCTAACTGTTGATTTTATTCCCAAATAAGGTGGGAATTGACCAATAGAGGGGAACAATTTGAGGAGCTGTAAAATATATCTAGATTTATATATCATACATGTAATAAATATATATTGTTTTACTGCTTCTACGGTTTTCCCTCTATTGGTAATTTGATCTGTAAACCCAATGTAGGGAAAATTCTACTTTACTACAATATTTATATATACATTATATTAAATGATGCATATATTTTGCAGCACACTGACTGGCCACCCTTTTGGTTCCATCTGATTTACTTCCAGATCAAGTTTTCGATACTGAAATTCTGCCAAGTCACATTTTCTCATTGTACACAGTCTAGTACAGGTGTAGGCAAACTTTTAGTAGTAATGTGCCAAAACAAGACCTTGAAGACCCTTGGCGTGACGCTCCTATTTTTTTAAATTGAGGTGTGTATGTTGCAGTATTATGCTTGTGTTAATAATGGGTGCTGCATTGCTTGGTAACATTGTATCTGTGCACATGTGGGCTGTTATATTGTATATGTTCATAAGTAGTTTGTGGTATCGTATGTGATAGCTATGAATGTGGGCTGTGTATGGGGGATGCTTGTGGAATTGTGTGTGTGTGGATGATATGTCACATTGTGTATTTTGTGTTGTGTTTGTGGGGACTGTGTGTGTGTTTGGGCTGTTTGTATTATTTTAATGACGGGGTTGCTTATTCTGCAGCTCTGTGTATATCTAGCAGTGTAGGTGACTTCCCGGGGGTTTAGTGGGGACCATCAGATATCTGATGCGCCACTGGAAATCTTGATTGGCCAGAGTCTGTTTGGCTCTAGCAGTTTTGAGTGCCGTGTAGCGCCACCTCGAGTGCTATGCATGGCACACATGCCATATGTTGCTGATCCCTGGTGTAGTATATGCAAATGTTGAATATGTGCAAGAGTTAAAGGAAAAGTCAAATTCAGTTTTTTTCAAGGTGCAAAAATGTGAAACAGGGAAAAAGTCTTAAATGTTTTAAAATCAGATTGTAGTGTCTCCAATAAGTAAAATCATAAGCTAAAATGGATAGCACTGAGATATTAATTTGTTTAACAGAGTGTTCATGTTTTTTTTTTTTTAAATATATTTAGAATGTCATTAGTATTTGCTATTTGGTAGCTAACCACCCAGATGGCTTGTAAAGAATCCAGATGTTTGCTGTACTTTTTTTTTTTTTAAACTAACATGCATTTTTTTAGTTCTAATTTTTAATAGATGAAAACAATAATCACATGACCATTGTTATAAATGTACAATGGAAAATATATGATCAGCTGTTCAAATTCCTGAACTTGGGGTCAACGTTTTGTCAAGCCATATGAAGAATATATCCTCAATTTCATTGCTGCTCATCAAAAGTTCAATTCACTGTGTTATCCATATAAATTACCCTAGTGTGTCCCAAAATATTTTCTTCTCAAGTCCTTTAAATATTAATGCTTACATAAAAACATCAACATTGCAACATTCTGCATACACAGACAAATATGCAATACCCCCTTCCCACCCCCCCCCACCCCCACCCCCTTATTATAAAGCATATCTACTGTGCTCCTAGGGCTAATTCTTTGGAAGATGTGTAATGAGCAACCATGGAATCAGAACGTAGTTAGGTTGTGTTCACCTTAGAAAACAATGGCAATTATGACTTGACATTCAAAATGTTTAATTATTTACAAATTAATTGTCTATTTTAAACAGGCTTTCAAATCGAGTAAACCATATCCTGTTCCTAAAATATCCTTCCTTCTGTCTAAGAATTGCACTTGTGTGATTATTAATTTATATCAATTAAATTGTCATGAATAACCTATGCAAAAACATGTGCACTTGAAGGGATAATGATTAATAAAGTTCTCCAGTTAAATAGGTCTGTCAAATTAATATACATAGAAGTAATACTAATTTTATAAATAATTTACCTATTTTTTTCTCAAGGTCATGATCTCCTTGATCATACCGAATTGCTAGAAGGCATTGCTCAGAATATACATTGCTGTAGAATATACAGGGAGTGCAGAATTATTAGGCAAATGAGTATTTTGACCACATCATCCTCTTTATGCATGTTGTCTTACTCCAAGCTGTATAGGCTCGAAAGCCTACTACCAATTAAGCATATTAGGTGATGTGCCTCTCTGTAATGAGAAGGGGTGTGGTCTAATGACATCAACACCCTATATCAGGTGTGCATAATTATTAGGCAACTTCCTTTCCTTTGGCAAAATGGGTCAAAAGAAGGACTTGACAGGCTCTGAAAAGTCAAAAATAGTGAGATATCTTGCAGATGGATGCAGCACTCTTAAAATTGCAAAGCTTCTGAAGCGTGATCATCGAACAAGCAAGCGTTTCATTCAAAATACTCAACAGGGTCGCAAGAAGCGTGTGGAAAAACCAAGGCGCAAAATAACTGCCCATGAACTGAGAAAAGTCAAGCGTGCAGCTGCCAAGATGCCACTTGCCACCAGTTTGGCCATATTTCAGAGCTGCAACATCACTGGAGTGCCCAAAAGCACAAGGTGTGCAATACTCAGAGACATGGCCAAGATAAGAAAGGCTGAAAGACGACCACCACTGAACAAGACACACAAGCTGAAACGTCAAGACTGGGCCAAGAAATATCTCAAGACTGATTTTTCTAAGGTTTTATGGACTGATGAAATGAGAGTGAGTCTTGATGGGCCAGATGGATGGGCCCGTGGCTGGATTGGTAAAGGGCAGAGAGCTCCAGTCCGACTCAGACGCCAGCAAGGTGGAGGTGGAGTACTGGTTTGGGCTGGTATCATCAAAGATGAGCTTGTGGGGCCTTTTCGGGTTGAGGATGGAGTCAAACTCAACTCCCAGTCCTACTGACAGTTTCTGGAAGACACCTTCTACAAGCAGTGGTACAGGAAGAAGTCTGCATCCTTCAAGAAAAACATGATTTTCATGCAGGACAATGCTCCATCACACGCGTCCAAGTACTCCACAGCGTGGCTGGCAAGAAAGGGTATAAAAGAAGAAAATCTAATGACATGGCCTCCTTGTTCACCTTATCTGAACCCCATTGAGAACCTGTGGTCCATCATCAAATGTGAGATTTACAAGGAGGGAAAACAGTACACCTCTCTGAACAGTGTCTGGGAGGCTGTGGTTGCTCCTGCACGCAATGTTGATGGTGAACAGATCAAAATACTGACAGAATCCATGGATGGCAGGCTTTTGAGTGTCCTTGCAAAGAAAGGTGGCTATATTGGTCACTGATTTGTTTTTGTTTTGTTTTTGAATGTCAGAAATGTATATTTGTGAATGTTAAGATGTTATATTGGTTTCACTGGTAAAAATAAATAATTGAAATGGGTATATATTTGTTTTTTGTTAAGTTGCCTAATAATTATGCACAGTAATAGTCACATGCACACACAGATATCCCCTTAAAATAGCTATAACTAAAAACAAACTAAAAACTACTTCCAAAAATATTCAGCTTTGATATTAATGAGTTTTTTGGGTTCATTGAGAACATGGTTGTTGTTCAATAATAAAATTAATCCTCAAAAATACAACTTGCCTAATAATTCTGCACTCCCTGTATGTAGAGGGTAAGTATGCACATAGAAAATAGTTTTTTCTGGTGCCCACAGCTTCAGCACAAACATTCTATGTCCCAGTCTACCATCATGTGAAAGGGCAACCACTATTCCTTCACAAAGTATATCCAAAAATTGCAGGGTAACCTGATGGTAGTGCATTTAAACATCATGTTTCTATTGAGCCATAGACCTAGAATAGCATAGCATTGATCATACACACAGCCATTGGAAGCTTCATAATATCTATTCACATACACTTGAGAGTTAGCAAAAACCCATGTTTACATATAATTACTTATGGAAGCGATTCAACTAACACAACAAGCCTTGATAAAGACAAAGTAAAAAAAGATAAAGATAAAGTGTTAGTTGAAACGTAATTTGTGTGCCCTCTGCAATGCACTAAATAAAACACTTCACAATATTTGATAAGAGTTGTACTTTCTTTGTTGTATTCGGTTAGTGGTGTGTTGGAACCAGAGGTCCTCACGATTTTTGGGTTCCACAGCATCAACCTTAAAAAAAGGTGAGATAACCACATTTTCTGATATGCTTGAATCATTTTAATTCTCTTTAAGTGAGGTAATTTAGGCTTGATTTTATAAATGGTCTATACCAGGGGTGGCCAAAAGGTAGATCCCCAGATGTTTTAAAACTACAGGTTCCATGATGGCATGCAAATCATCAAGGGAGTTGTAATTCTACAACATTTGGTGATCTACCTTCTTGGCACGCATGGTCTAAAATATTTCTATTTCACTTTTTGCTTTTACCTGTATACCACTAATACAAGACTAAAAAGGAAATTGAGAAGAGTGTGATATTTTACTCAGGGTATGGGAGATGAGCCCATTAACCATCATGTGAGTATGTGTATTTGAGTGTGTGTTTCATCTATGTATGTGCATTTGTGAGTGTGTGTATCTGTGTTTAACTGATTATACATGTGTGTTTCTGCATGTATTTGTGTTTCTGTGTGTATACCTATGTGTATGTGTGAATGTGTGTGTATCTGGGAGTATATCTGTTTATGTGGGCATCTCTGAGTGTATCTCTGAGTGTTGGTATAAGTATGTATGTGTGCACAAGTGAGTGTGTGTATCTGTATGTACCTATGTTTGTTTATCTTGTGTGTATCTGTAAACCCAGCTGTTAACAAATATCTGTGCTCACTTGTATTGTGTTTGTGCGTGTGAATGTAGATATCATTTGTGTAGTGTGTAAGAATGCAAATGTTTTTAGAGATATGCATGGGAAAATAATATGTTTAGTTTCATTTAAATTAATTAAAGGACCACTATAGTCACCCAGCCACTTCAGCTCAATGAAGTGTTCTGGGTGCCAGGTCCCCCAGGTTTTAACCCTTCAGATGTAAACATAGCATTTTCAGAGAAACTGCTATGTTCACATTGCAGGGTTAATCCAGCCCAGTGGCGTCGCTGGGGGGGGGGGGGGGGCAGAGGGGGCCATGGCCCCCACTACATCATGCTGTGCCCCCCTTGGGCCCCCACAAATGCCAGCAACCTGCTGGCCATGTGTTTAAATTCTATTCCCTCGGGCTGTTACAGTGTGTGACAGCACGAGGTAATGCAGGAGAGAGGAGCTGGAGCGGTGCCAGGGCCGGTGCAAGGATTTTTGCCGCCCCAGGCAAAAAAAATTTTGCCGCCCCCCCCCATATGTCCTGCCCACCATGTGACATCACAATGCCCCGCCCATATGATCTGCCATATGGGCCAACGCCAGTCTTCACAAAGTGTCTTTTATCTGAAAAGACAGTGTGTTTACATTAAAAAGCCTACAGGCACAGGCTATAGACACCAGAACCACTACATTATGCTGTAGTGCTTCTGGTGACTATAGTATCCATTTAATGTGAGGTAAATTAGAGATTAGTGCCACTAATAATATATTGGATTGCCTACTTACCACCAGATGAGGACAAGAGGCTGATGATGGGCTCAGTCTGGCTCCACAGGTCTGGTGTAGAAGAGGCTCTCTGGAGACTGTTTTTAACAGTGCTTTACAACAATTAACGAACAGGAAGCAGCTCCATTTTTTAGGGCCCCTTACACAGCTCAAGGTCTGGGCCCCCAGGGGGCATACGCCTACAATGCCCACCCATAAATCCACCTACATGACCCATCCAGTTGGGGATGTTTTATGGGTGCAATTTGTGTAAGGGATGTAGTGTGTTTATAGGGGATGTAGTGTGTGTTTGCGTGTAAGGAATGCATTGTATGTTTCTGTGTGTGTGTGTGTGTGTGTGTGTGTGTGTAAGGGGTGCAAGGTTTGTTTCTGTGTATGTAATTTAATGCAGTGTGTGTCTGTAAGGGGTGCATTAATTATGTAAGAGAACGTAAGGGATGCATTGTGTGTTTCGGGTGTGTCGGTGTGTGAGTAGGAATGCATTGTATGTTTCTGTGTGTGTGTGTGTGTGTGTGGGGGATGCATTGTGTATGTGTGTAGTGTAAAAGAGAGGGTTTGTGGGGTAGGATAGGGACTGAGAGGGAAACAGCTCTTTATTTATTTTTAAAAAATTCATAGTGCTCTCCCCTCCGGTCAATTATTGATTTCCCCTTCCCTTCTGTCCCTCCGTGTTCTCCCCTTCTGTCACTTAGTGCTCTCCCTTGGCCCCCTGTCCCTCTGCAGTCCCCCCTTGGTGGTCTTCTCACTCCTCCCTCCCCCCTTAGTGGTCCTCCCTCTCCCAAACCCCTTAGTAGACCTTCCCTTACTCCCCCCACCCCCTTAGTGGTAATCTCCCCCCGCCTTAGTGGTCCTAACCCTCCTCCCCTCTCCTTAGTAGTCCTCCCTCCTTACCACCCTTTGGTGGTCCTTCCCCACCTTAGTGGTCCTCCCTCTCCCAAACCCCTAGTGGACCTCCCCTCCTCCTCCCTCAGTGGTCCTTACCTCCCCACCCCCGTTCCCCCTGTGTTTATTCACCCCCCTCCCCCAGTGGTCCTGACTCACCTCTCCCCTAGTGGTCCTTACCCTCCCCTCCCCTAGTGGACCTTACTTCCCCTCCCCTCCCCTAGTGGTCCTTACCCTCCCCTCCCCTAGTGGTCCTTGCTCCCCCCTCCCCACCCCTACTGGTCCTTATCCCCCCTCCCTCCCCTAGTGGTCCTTATCCCCCCCCGTAGTGGTCCTTATCCCCTCCCTCCCTCCCATAGTGGTCCTTATCCCCCATCCCTCCCCTAGTAGTCCTTATCCCCCCTCCCTCCCATAGTGGTCCTTATCCCCCCATCCCTCCCCTAGTGGTCCTTATCCCCCCTCCCTCCCCTAGTGGTCCTTATCCCCCCTCCCTCCCCTGGTGGTCCTTATCCCCCCCTCCCTCCCATAGTGGTCCTTATCCCCCCCATAGTGGTCCTTATCCCCTCCCTCCTATAGTGGTCCTTATCCCCCATCCCTCCCCTAGTACCCCTCACCCCCCCCTCCCTCCCATAGTGGTCCTTATCCCCCCATCCCTCCCCTAGTGGTCCTTATCCCCCCTCCCCTAGTGGTCCTTATCCCCCCTCCCATAGTGGTCCTTATCCCCCCTCCCTCCCATAGTGGTCCTTATCCCCCCTCCCTCCCATAGTGGTCCTTATCCCCCCTCCCTCCCATAGTGGTCCTTATCCCCCCTCCCTCCCGTAGTGGTCCTTATCCCCCCTCCCTCCCATAGTGGTCCTTATCCCCCCCCCTCCCATAGTGGTCCTTATCCCCCCTCCCTCCCCTAGTGGTCCTTATCCCCCATCCCTAACCTAGTGGTCCTTATCACCCCCCTCCCTCCCCTAGTGGTCCTTATCCCCCCTCCCTCCCCTAGTGGTCCTTACGCCCCCTCCGTCCCCTAGAGGTCCTTATCCCCCCCTCCCTCCCATAGTGGTCCTTATACCCCCCTCCCTCCCATAGTTGTCCTTATACCCCCCTCCCTCCCATAGTGGTCCTTATACCCCCCTCCCTCTCATAGTGGTCCTTATCCCCCCTCCCTCCCCTAGTGGTCCTTATACCCCCCCTCCCTCCCATAGTGGTCCTTATACCCCCCCTCCCTCCCATAGTGGTCCTTATCCCCCCACCCTCCCATAGTGGTCCTTATCCCCCCCTCCCTCCCCTAGTGGTCCTTATCCCCCCTTCCTCCCATAGTGGTCCTTATACCCCCCTCCCTCCCATAGTGGTCCTTATACCCCTCATCCCTCCCCTAGTGGTCCTTACCCTCCCCTCCTGCCCATGTAGCGTGGCCGGGCAGCGCGGAACACGGGACAGGAACCTCTGTTTCCTGTACCCGGCCGCTGGCGGAATGACAGGAAGCGCTCATTGAGTGAGCACTTCCTGTCATTCCGCCAGCGGCCGGGTACAGGAAACAGAGGTTCCTGTCCCGCGTTCTGCGCCACCCGGCCACGCTACATGGAGAGACCGGCAGGAGGGAGCGCTCTGCACTTCCCTCCTGCCGGTCACTCAAACCCGGCCGCCCTCCATGCAGCATGAGGAGCGACACCGGGCACAGGGATCCGGCGCCCCCTGATAAGTTGCGCCCTAGGCGGCTGCCTAGGTCGCCTTGCAGGTGGCGCCGGCCCTGAGCGGTGCTGGGGGCTGTCTGTGGCTGGAGGGGGCACTGACAGGCTCCCCGGCACAGGCACCACCCCCAAATGAAGCCCCGCCTCCCGAAAATAAGCCCATCCCCCGCCGTTAAGAAGCAGCCGATGCTGCAGCTGCTGCAAAGGCCAGAATATGTCTGAGTGTCTGACCCCCAGCAACAGGTAGGCTTGATGTGCTCAGGTGTGTGTGTCTCTGCTAGTGAGGAAGCTTGTGTGTGTGTGTGTGTGTGTGTGTCTGCTAGTAAGGAAGCTTGTGTGTGTGTGTGTGTGTATGGACTTAGAAGTCTGTGTGTGTGTGTGTGTGTGTGTGTGTGTATGGACTCAGCAGTCTGGGTGTGTGTGTGTGTATGGACTCAGCAGTCTGTGTATGTGTGTGTGTATGGACTCAGCAGTCTGTGTGTGTGTGTGTGTGTGTATGGACTAAGCAGTCTGTGTGTGTGTGTGTGTATGGACTCAGCAGTCTTTGTGTGTGTGTGTATGGACTCAGCAGTCTGTGTGTGTTTGTGTATGGACTCAGCAGCAGGGCCGCCATCAGGGCATGACAACCATAACAGTTGTCATGGGCCCGGCGGTCCTGGGGGGCCCGAGCCCCACATTAATTATGTGCACATATATATATATATCTAGCGATTTTCACAGAGGGCACCCCGCTACCTGTACATTGCAGAGGGGGGCCCAGCAGCACACTCGGTCCTCCTTTCCAGCTGCTCTCTGTCTAATTTTCCTGTGGCCGCCAGAGCGTTGCCACGGGTTACTACGGGTGGCAACGCTCCGCACAGCACGCAGGCCTGTCTCGCGAGAGTTAGTCAGAGAGGAGCTGGAAAGGAAGACAGTGTGTGCTGCTGGGCCCCCTCTTCAATGTACCGCGGCTGGCTCCCTCCACCATGCCACTGGACCAACAGGGAATGCGATCTCCCCCCTCCCTGGCACGGTAAGAACCAGGGAGGGGGGAATAAAATTTAAATATACACACACACAAAAAAAAATACTACCCTCCCCCCTATTTTACACACACACTGAATCCTTACAAGCACACTCTGCACTACACACACACACTACGTTCACTAAACACACTCTGCACTACACACACACACTACATTCACTAAACACACTCTGCACTACACACACGCACTACATTCACTAAACACACTCTGCACTACACATACACTACATTCACTAAACACACTCTGCACTCACTACAAACACTACATTTACTTAACACACTGTGCACTACACACATACACACACTACATTCACTAAACACACTTTGCTCTACACACACACTACATTCACTATACACATTTTGCTCTACACACACACACTACATTCACTATACACACTTTGCACTGCACACACACTACATTCACTAAAACATTCTGCACTACACATACTCACACTACATTCACTAAACACACTCTGCACTACACACAAACTACATTCACTAAACACACTTTGCACTACACACACACTACATTCACTAAACACACTTAGCACTACACACACTACATTCACTATACACACATTTCACTTACTACACACTACATTTACTAAACACGCTCGGTACTACACACACACACACACTACATTCATTAAACACACTTTGCACTACACACAAACACACACACACTGCATTCACTATACACATGTTGCACTCACTACAAACACACTACATTTACTTAACACACTTTGCACTCACTACAAACACACTACATTCACTACAAACACACTACATGCTCTATACACACTACATTCACTATACACACTACATCCACTACAAAACACACACTCTGCATTCACTATACACACCTACATTCACTACACATACACTCTGCATCTAATGCATGCATACAAACATTACATACATTACACAAAATGTACAATCTGCATCCACTATACACACTGCATCCATGACACACATACTGCATCCACCATACACACTGCATCCATGACACAAATACCGCATCCACTACACACATTCTACATCCACTATACACACTGCATCCATGACACACATTCTACATCCACTATACACCCACACACACTTCATCCTTGTGGGCGGACTTGTGGCTGGCCCCGGGGGCCCAGATCTTGATCTGTGTCAGGGGCCCTAAAATTTCTGATGGCAGCCCTACTCAGCAGTCTGTGTGTGTGTAAGGACTCAGCAGTCTGTGTGTGTGTGTGTGTGTGTATGAACTCAGCAGTCTGTATGTGTGTAAGGACTCAGCAATCTGTGTGTGTGTGTGTGTGTGTGTGTGTTTATGGACTCAGCAGTCTCTGCATGTGTATGGACTCAGCAGTCTGTGTGTGTGTATGGACTCAGCAGTCTGTGTGTGTGTCTGTGTGTGTGTGTGTATGGACTCAGCAGTCTGTATGTCTGTGTGTGTGTGTGTGTGTGTGTGTATGGACTCAGCAGTCTGTGTGTGTGTGTGTGTGTATGGACTCAGCAGTCTGTGTGTGTGTCTGTGTGTGTGTATGGACTCAGCAGTCTGTATGTCTGTCTGTGTGTGTGTGTGTATGGACTCAGCAGTCTGTGTGTACGTGTATAAATCAGCCTGTGTGCATTCAGCAACGCCTGTGTGCATGCAGAAATCTGTGTGTGTGTGTGTGTGTGTGTATGTATTCAGTGTACTGTGTGTATGTACTCAGCAGTCTATCAATAATTAAATTTTTTATTCCTGTGCGTTGTTGTGTAGGAAGGGCCCCAGTGCACCGATTTGACCGGGGGCCCTTAATGCTGTTAAGATGGTACTGCTTGTGTGTGTCAGTGAGCTTCTATTTAGTGAGCATGTGTGTGTCAGCGAGCTTGTCTTTAGTGAGCTTGTGTGTGTCCCTGAACTTCTTTGTAGTGAGCCTTGTGTTTTTACAAGTGAGTTTGTCTGTAGTAAGCTTGTGTGTGAGTTAGAGAGTTTTGTCTGTCAGTAAGCCTATTTGCGCATGTCAGTGAGCTTGTGTGCTTACTGTACAATATATACATATTGACTTATAGAAATGGCATACATTTTTTTCCAGGGCTGCTTTGAATTCTCAGTTTGGCTCTGCCAGCGAGTGCGCTTACCACTGAATCATCTGTGTGAGCTGCCGCACACTTTAGCCCTATTACACGCGTCTGGGAGCTGCTGTTGACAGGTACTAGTAGTCTAGAGCTTGGGACATGGGGTATATGCTCAGCTATCTGTATAATACTATAGTGCTGTTATCTGTATAATACAGATCTGTGTGTGTATAATATCCCGGGATAGTCAGTGTTCCTGTATAGTGCTGCTCTCTGTCTTGGGATATTATACACAAGCACTATACAGGGAGCACTGGCTGTCCTGGGATATTATACACACAGCCATGTATTATACAGAGAGCAGCAATATACAGGGAGCACTGATTGTCCCAATTTATTATACACACAACCCTGTATTATACAGAAAGCACTGACTGTCCAGGGATATTATATACAGACAGTAATTGATAGCTGTGCTGCAAAATGTCCTTGGAACTATGGCACTGTATCAAAGGAAATGTGTTTGTTTTTTTAATAATCCCTGGTGGAAAATAATGAATCCTCCACCAGGGATTATAAAAAAAACAAACACATTGTGTCGGGGGCGGGGCTTAATATGCGGCAGGGGTGGGGTCAAATTGCGGCGAGGGCGGGGATGAATGTGCCCCCTTACTTTTGTCCCTGGCCCACCATCTGCCCCCCCTAAAAATGAATCCTAGAGACGCCACTGATCCAGCCTCTAGTGGCTGTCTTCCTGACATCAGCTAGAGGCGCTCACCCGACGCTCAATGCGAAAATCGCATTGAAAACACAGAACATCCATAGGAAAGCATTGAGAAATACTTTCCTATGGGCGTTTTTAATGCGAGCGCAGTTCTGGCCGCGCATGCGCGTTCGGCTCCACTCGGAGGGAGCCCGGCACCGTTTAAAGGTAAGTGGCTGAAGGGGTTTTAACCCCTTCAGCCCAGCGGGAGGGGGACCCTAAAGGGTGAGGGGGACCTAAGTATTATATAGTGTCAGGAAAACGAGTTTGTGTTCCTGACACTATAGTGATCCTTTAATTTTTTTAACTTTGTTTATAATGCTTCCATATGATGTTTTACATGTACTTTAGCTAAAGTGTTTTGTTTTTGTCCTCTCTCTATATTTTTATACATTATAGATATTTATATTACTGTACCTCTCTTTTTTGAATTTCTACGTGTCAGTGTTCCTCTGTGGCATGGAATCTCCTTGTTTTGTATTTTGCTTTTTTTTTTCTCTGAGCACCATGGTGATCAGTGTCTTTCTTTCTTTCTTTCCACCATTTTTGCCAAGACATGCTGTCTGTTTGAGTGCTAAGTAAAACTGTGTGTCTCAACATATTGTGTTAACAGCCACTAATTATTAAACTGGCACCTAAACTAATTACAATAATCTGCAACTCTGCAGATTACTGACTATTGGATCTAGCATTTATTTGTTTCTCTTTTTATTTTGCATCCAAGGATACTGTGCTGCAAAAGGAGATTTAAGCTTATGGAAGCATTAGTGCAACTTTATATATTGCTGATTGTTGGATACAACTTTTACGGGGTTATTCACTAAACACTGTATTTTGTTCGGATGGACAACATCTGGTGAAAAAGAATGCAAAGTCAATTCTAGTCGGAACTCGGTCAGCGATTGCTCGTATGCATTCAGTGTCTGCATTAAGTAAAATTTTTTCAAATCAATTAATAGAATTTGTCAAATTCACAAAGTGTAAATTAACTATTTTGGAACCAAATGCATTTGGCAGGGTGAACATTGCCAGATTATTGTTCACTCGCACTTATGCAAGCAAACAATAATTTCAAATACTATTTGCCTGCTGGCAGCACTAGCAGCCAGTGGGAAAATAGTTGCAAACTCTTGACAGTGTGAGGGTTTAATAATGTGGTGGCTGATCAATCCTTGCTAGCCAGTAACCACTTTCAAAAGTATTTGGAAAAATAAATAAATGAAAAAACATATGGGGTTCAATAAGACCCCCCCAAATTACTATAATGGAGGTATTACGTCTCGCTATATCTCCACCTTCCTGTGGCAGGTAAGGGCATATCTGCTAACTGGTTAAAACTAGTGTCTAGGGATGGGCTCTGTAAAGTAATAGGGGTGTGTGTGCATAGTCTCACTTCTCTTGAGACTTGTCTGTCAGGGTGTTCTAATTGCTTGGCTAATCAGAGCACTCTTACTGATATTACATAGCGTGGGAAATTTCCCTACATGATGTAATAGTTGACATAGCATGAAAAAAAAATGTCAATGGTTAGCATTTTTTTAAAATCATGTATTAGTTTTATTGCTCCCCTTTCACGATTATTAATGTAAGGGACTGTTCCCCCTACATAGGGTCACTTGGCAGATATGAATTGACACCTGTCCTCAGGGACCCTGATACACACGGACACAGAGCAGAATAGGGACTGTTCCTCCTACATAGGGTCACTTGGCAGTTATGGATTGACACCTGTCCTCAGAGACCCTGATACACACTGACACAGAGCAGAATAGGGAATATACACTAAATGCCAAACATTGTTATACAGGGGAATATTCAGTAAATAAGGATAAGGGGGGGGGGGCTACTGTCCTCCCCCCCAACCCCCACCCCTGCACGGTGGGTGGGGGCCATAAATCACAATGGGGGACCTACTGTCCTCCCGCCCGCCCCAACCCGTGAGCGGTGGGTGGGGGCCATAAAAATAATGAGGGGGGGAGCTACCGTATGATGTTGTACCGATCAGGTAGTGTAAGGGTTACGCCCGCTTCACAGTGACAGACCAAACTCCCCGTTTAACGCACCGCAAACAACCGCAAACACCAAATTTGCACAAGGTTGGATACCAAGCTAGCCATGTCCCGTTCCTTGTCCTCACTGATGTCATTGAAGGTCTCTTCCTCCACCCAGCCACATACAACAACAAGGGTCCCAGAAAGGTGACAACAAGCCCCCTGGGACGCCTGCTGTGTTTGGTCTTCCACCTCCTCAAAGCCACCTTCCTCCTCTGACTCCTCTTCTTCAGACTCCTCTCTCTGCGTTGCCTCTCTCTGCGTTATTATAAGGTGTGTTAAGTAGTACTATTCTTATTAGTTTAATCCCTGTTACGAGTAGAGGACTATTTCCTTGTTTCGCCAAACCCCTTCAAAGATGGAAAAAGCGGTATGAGTGGAAGAAACGAGGAAATGTGGTCAGGTGGTGGTGCCAGCCCCACCGAGGGCTTGTACCCAGGTATGCTAATAAACTGAAAAAAGAAAAAATCTCCCAAGAAGGAGATCTAAAACTGGCATAGGAAAAGGTTACACAACTATAATAAAGTGATACCTACAAATCCTAGTGAGCATAGGTGTATAATAGAGGGAGAAAGGGAAAGCAGAGTAATGCTTCCTAATACCGTGGTTAGTACCCTTTGTTAAAGTAAATTGAGTAATGGACAAAAGTCTTTATTGTATCATTTATAAATAACAAAGGGATACTATACTCATTCCCCTATAGTGGCTAATTGTGTAATAATGGTAATACTATTACCTATTATATAATATTGCCAGGGGCAAGGAAATTCCCTCTAAATAGATGGGTATAGACAGAGAGTATGGAGACCGGAGTGATGCTGTCATAAAAAGTGTCAATAAGGTGATATAAAGTTAAATGTATCACAGACACACAGCCACCCTTTCTCTTAGCTAGTTTCCAGAAATGCTGGATAGGTAGAAGGGCTATAAAGACTCAGAGAGGTCTAAGAATAATCCTCTAAACTAGCCCTAATCTCCTTAAACACCTTCAAGGGTGTTCTAAGCTAAAGCTCAATCTAAACGTTTAGACGTTTAGACTGCCTGATTTCCCATCACAGATGCTGGCTAGGAATAACACTGTGCAAGACAAAGAGTGGGTTTAAGTGCCCATAGTGCAGTAAAGTGTCCCTAGTGAAGTGAAAAGAGAATAACGAGCTGACGCCCAAGAGAATAACGAGCTGGCACCCTATCAGGGGATGTGTATATGGCATCAATTTTAGGAACCGGGAGATGGAAAAAGATGCTTGGTCGGTCCTCCTACTTCAAATTTGGGGCACTGCACGTGCAATCTAATGTGCCACCAGGTAGGAGTGGTGTGTTAAGTAGTACTATTCCTATCAGTTTAATCCCTGTTATGTGCCTTTATTTTGGTTTGTTTTTTGAAGCCACAGTGCAGCACCAGAGGCCCGAAAAATTAGTCATGTACACATGCCTGAAAAATTAGGTATTGTTGCAGCCGCTGCTGTAGCAGCGGGCAGAAAAATTGATGTTTGTTTCCCAGGCAGAAAGTGCCCTAAAACATTGCGGCTTGAACCCTAGTTGGTGGCGGATAAGTCACGCAAGTCAACCGGCATTCAGAGCTAAAATACAGCAGCGTGTGGACCATTTT
Source organism: Pelobates fuscus (assembly GCF_036172605.1). Lineage (NCBI taxonomy): Eukaryota > Metazoa > Chordata > Amphibia > Anura > Pelobatidae > Pelobates > Pelobates fuscus. The sequence continues at coordinate 281,313,579 of NC_086319.1, read as the reverse complement.
TAGCCCAAGGCAGCTCATCTCATCAGGCCTTTTTTAGTCGAATGTATTGCCCACTGTCAGTCCCTTCGGGATCCATCCCTCATTCATCTTAATAAAGGTGAGGTAATCTAGACTTTTTTGACCTAGGTGACTTCTCTTCTCAGTGACAATACCTCCTGCTGCACTGAAGGTCCTTTCTGACAGGACACTTGAAGCGGGGTAGGCCAGAAGTTCTATCGCAAATTAGGATAGCTCAGGTCACAGGTCAAGCCTGCACACCCAGTAGTGAAGGGGTTAAATGCTCCTCAGAGTGTCGATATCTGCAGTTAAGGCGAGGTAGCCTGCTACCTGTCGGTCGAGTCGTTCTCTGAGGGTGGATCCCGAAGGGCTGTGGCGATGCGCAGGACTTAAAAAGCTCTGCATGTCCTCCATCAACAACACGTCTGTAAAGCGTCCTGTCCTTGCCGGCGTGGTCGTGGGAGGAGGAGGATTACTTTCACTTCTTCCCCTGTTAGATTCCCATTGTGCTGGGACATCACCCTTATACGCTATGTAAAGCATACTTTTTCATTTATATTGCAAATGCTGCATCCTTTCCGACTTGTTGTAATTTGGTAACATTTCAGCCACTTTCTGCTTATACCGGGGGTCTAGTAGCGTGGGCACCCAGTACAGGTCGTTCTCCTTCAGCCTTTTTATACGAGGGTCCCTCAACAGGCACGACAGCATGAAAGACCCCATTTGCACAAGGTTGGATGCCGAGCTACTCATTTCCTGTTCCTCCTCCTCATTGATCTCAATGAAGGTATGTTCTTCCCCCCAGCCACGTACAACACCACGGGTACCAGATAAGTGACAACGAGCACCCTGGGATGCATGTTGTGGTTGGTCTTCCTCCTCCTCCTCAAAGCCACATTCCTCCTCTGACTCCTCTTCCTCACAATCCTCTTCCAGCGTTGCCGCAGGTCCAGCAAGCGATGCTGATAAGGCTGTTTCTGGTGGTGATGGTGACCACAACTCTTCCTCTTCCTCTTCACACTCATCTACGGCCTGATCCAGCACTCTTCGCAGGGCACGCTCCTGGAAGAAAACAAATGGTATGATGTCGCTGATGGTGCCTTCGGTGCGACTGACTAGGTTTGTCACCTCCTCAAAAGGATGCATGAGCCTACAGTCATTGCGCATGAGCGTCCAGTAACATGGCAAAAAAATTCCAAGCTCCCCAGAGGCTGTCCTAGCACCCCAGTCATACAAATATTCATTAACGGCTTTTTCTTGTTGTAGCAGGCAGTCGAAGATTAGGAGTGTTGAATTCCAACGTGTCGGGCTGTCGCAAATCAAGCGCCTCACTGGCATGTTGTTTCGCGCTGGATATCTGCAAAGTGCGCCATGGCCACACACCTTCCTGGCCTGCTTCAGGACATCCTGTAAGCCTGTGTACTTATGCACAAAGCATTGTACGATCAGATTGCACACATGTGCCATGCACGGCACATGTGTCAACTTGCCCAACTTCAATGCCGCCAACAAATTTGTTCCATTGTCACAAACCACTTTGGCGATCTCCACCTGTGCGTTCAGGGCGGACAGGAGTGCTTGTCCGGTGTGACTCTCTGCTTTCAAGCAAGTCAAACCCAAGACGGTGTGACACTAAAAGTTGGGGGGAGCTGGGGGGGTGCCGTTGATGTGGAGCAAGATGCAGCAGCTGAAGAGGACTCAGCCGAGGAGGTTATGGAAGAGGATGGAGTAGGAGGAGTAGAGGAGGTGGCAGCAGGCCTGCCTGCAAGTCGTGGCAGTGTCACCAACTCCTCTGCAGAGCCACGCATTCCATGCTTGGCAGCCGTCAGCAGGTTTACCCAATGCACAGTGTAGGTGATATACCTGCCCTGACCATGCTTTGCAGACCAGGTATCAGTGGTCAGATGAACCCTTGCCCCAACACTGTGTGCCAGACATGCCATTACTTCCTTTTGCACAATCGAGTGCAGGTTGGGGATTGCCTTTTGTGAAGAGAAATTTCGTCCGGGTACCTTCCACTGCGATGTCCCAATAGTTACAAATTTTTTGAACACCTCAGACTCCACCAGCTTGTATGGTAAAAGCTGGCGGGCTAATAGTTCAGACAAGCCAGCTGTCAGACGCCGGGCAAGGAGGTGACTTTCTGACATTGGCTTCTTACGCTCAAACATGTCCTTGACAGACACCTGACTGTGGGCAGATGAGCGGGAACTGCTCAAGGCGAGAGACGGAGTGGCGGATGGTTGAGAGGGGGCAAGAAGGACAGCAGTGGTTGACGTGGCTGAAGATGCTGGACCAGGAGGAGGATGGCGGCTTTGAGTTTGTGTGCTGCTTGTACTCATGTGTTGATCCCATAGGCGTTTGTGATGTGCGATCATGTGCCTACGCAAAGCAGTTGTACCTAGGTGGGTGTTGGACTTCCCACGACTCAGTTTCTTTTGGCACAGGTTGCAAATGGCATTGCTGTTGTCAGAGGCAGACACACAAAAAAAATTCCACACTGCTGAGCTCTGCATTGACGGCATTCTGGTGGTGGACACAGCATGCGTTGATTGGCGTGCTGTCGGGCTGACCCCGGGTGCCGATGCATGCTGTTTGACTGTGCCACTAGCTCCTTGCGACGACCTCCCCCTGCTTCCAACTCGTCTCCTCCTCCTCTCTGTCTCCCCATCTGAACTTTCGCCCTGTTCTTCTTCTTGCCGAGCGGGCACCCACGTGACATCCATGGACGCATCGTCATCATCAACCGCTTCACTTGTGTCTGACAACTCAGCAAAGGAAGCAGCAGCGTGTACAACATCATCATCATCACACCGTACATCCATGTGTGTAATGCTGCCTGACTGAGATATATCCCTGTTATCTACATCCTCTGGCAATAATGGTTGCGCATCACTCATTTCTTCAAATGGATGTGTAAATAAATCCTCTGACAGATAAAGTGAAGCAGCTGTTGTGCTAGTGTTGGTGGTGGCGGCAGGCGGGTGAGTGGTATCTTGAGAGGTGCCCGAAGCTTAGCTGGAGGAGGATGGTGCGTCAAGGTTCTGAGCGAAAGCTGTAGAAGATTGGGTGTCCTGTGTTAGCCAGTCAACTATGTCATCAGAACTTTTCAAGTTCAGGGTACGTGGCCTCTGAAAACTGGGCATTATTCTAGGGCAAAAGGGAATCAGAGCACCACGACCATGACGGCCCCTGCGGGGTGGCCTGCCTCTGTCTGTCATTTGTTTTTGGATTAGTGGTACTGTGCAGTAGCAGAGGTTGGCAGAGTACACGCTGTAGGCCTGACACACCTGCTTGAAGACAACTAACTGCTATTCAATCTATAACAGTGAAAACATTTTTTTGTTTTTAAATGCATGCTATTGTGACACCAGATATGAGTGGCAATGTGCACTGGCAGAGGTTGGCAGAGTACAAGCTGTAGGCCTGACACACCCGCTTGAAGACAACTAACTGCTATTCAATCTACAACAGTGAAAAAAGATTTTGGGTTTTTAAATGCACGCTATTGTGACACCAGATATGAGTGGCACTGTGCACTGGCAGAGGTTGGCAGAGTACACACTGTAGGCCTGACACACCTGCTTGAAGACAACTAACTGCTATTCAATCTAAACAGTGAAAAAAGTTTTTTTGTTTTTAAATGCACGCTATTGTGAGACCAGATATAAGTGGCACTGTGCAGTGGCAGAGGTTGGCAGAGTACACGCTGTAGGCCTGACACACACGCTTGAAGACAACTAACTGCTATTCAATCTATAACAGTGTAAAAAAAATGTGGTTTTAAATGCACGCTATTGTGACACCAGATATGAGTGGCACTGTGCACTGGCAGAGGTTAGCAGAGTACACACTGTAGGCCTGACATCCGCTTGCAGACAACTAACTGCTATTCAATCTATAACAGTGAAAAAATATGTTTTGTTTTTAAATGCAATCTGTAGCGACACCAGATAAGAGTGGCACTGTGCACTGGCAGAGGTTGGCAGAGTACACGCTGTAGGCCTGACACACACTTATGAAGGACACTGACTGCTAATATATTACAGACAAAGACTTTTTTGTTTTTAAATGCACGCTATTGTGACACCAGATATGAGTGGCACTGTGCACTGGCAGAGGTTGGCAGAGTACACGCTGTAGGCCTGACACACACTTATGAAGGACACTGACTGCTATTATATTACAGTCAAAAACTTTTTTTGTTTTTAAATGCACGCTATTGTGACACCAGGTATGAGTGGCACTGTGCACTGGCAGAGTTTGGCAGAGTACACGCTGTAGGCCTGACACACACTTACGAAGGACACTGACTGCTAATATATTACAGTCAAAAAAGTTTTTTTGTTTTTAAATGCACGCTATTGTGACACCAGATATGATTGGCACTGTGCACTGGCAGAGGTTGGCAGAGTACATGCTGTAGGCCTGACACACACTTATGAAGGACACTGACTGCTATTATATTACAGTCAAAAACTTTTTTTTGTTTTTAAATGCAAGCTATTGTGACACCAGATATGAGTGGCACTGTGCACTGGCAGTGGTTGGCAGAGTAGACGCTGTAGGCCTGACACACGCTTGAAGACAACTAACTGCTATTCAATCTATGATGACAAATAGGGGGCGAATCGAACTGCGCATATGTTCACCTGCCGTGGCGAACGCGAACATACTATGTTCGCCAGGAACTATTCGCCAGCAAACCGTTCGGTACATCACTAGTGTTGGACCCACCTAAGAGGTTTGCCTTGACAATGCAGATGGGCTTACATCTAATGGCCATTGAAGTGATACTAAAAGCCTCCAGTTATATAAATATGCACAGGGATTTAGAATAGTGCGCAAGTAACTTTTTTTCTTTGGTTTTATTGTGTGTATTTGGGGCTGATGTGTACTATTGGTCATTGCTGCCATCCAGGAGCAGAGGGAGTTTCAGTGCAGGACTTATTTTTGTGTATTTGTATTTATTATTTATTGGTAAAATTATTTTACAATCAATAACACGTTCAACACAGCTTTAAAAGTGCCCAAGATACAATTCTTTTATCAATACAGAGAACATGAACATAATAAGTCACAAAACCAGTAATGGATAAAATTGCATAATAAAGTACATGAAACAAGCATTCCTAATAGGCTTGCTGACACAGTGAAAAGAGGCAAAAAAAGACATTCATCATACTGAAAGGGGATTAAAATTATGCACATCTGATCAAGGTCCACGAATGGACCTACATATTCAAGCATAGAACACATAAGAGAAATATGATTACAGTTACAATATTATGTCTTGTTGGTCACTGGTGGAGATGCTCTTCTTATAGTTAGTTAAATGTTTAATCCATGGATTCCAGATCCTTAAATATTTACTATATTGCTTCTCCAACAACAAATTAAAGGAGCTCTACAGTGAATACAAAACTGTATGACTAACATGATAGTTTCCCCCTGCTCTTATCCAGGCCTACCATAAAGAAAAGACTTAATGAGATCAAATATAAATGGTTCACCATAAGCCTTACGCATAGAAAGGCCAGACTAAACATTTTTAAAAAAAAAATCTAAAAAAGCCAGTCCAGTTCTGGAAAAGCATTCTTTGGAGAGATGAATCTAAGATCAACCTATATAGGACGATGTGAAGAAAAATGTATGGAGAAGGCTTCGAACAACTCATGATCCAAAGCACACCATATCATCTGTAAAACACAGTGGAGAGGTCTTTAAATGACATTGGGTCACTAGTGTGTGTTGATGATGGGAGAGAAGGCAGGAGCAACTGGATGAATTCTGAAGTATAATGGGATGTATTGTCTGCTCAGATTCAAATTAAGCGAAGTTGATTGGAAGGCACTTCAATAAACTAAAAACCATGAATTTTTTAAGGCAAAGAAGTGGAATATTCTGCAATGGCCACGTCAATCGTCTGATCATAATTGGATAAAGCATGCATTTCACTTACTGAAGGCAAACTCAAGGCAGAAAGACTTACAAAGAAACAACTGAAGACAGCTGCAGTAAAGGCAAAGCATCACAAAGTAGGAAACCCAGCATTTAACGATGTCCATACATTCTAGACTTCAAGCAGTCATTGCCTGCAAAGGATTCTCGACAAGTTATTAAAAAGTAACATTTTATTTATAATTGTGTTAATTTGTCCAATTACATTTGAGCATTTGAAATAAGGGGACTGTGTATGAAAATGGTTGCAATTCCTAAACATTTCATACAATGTTTTTGTTTAACTACTTGAATTAAAGCTGAATGTCTGCACTTCCATTGCATCTTGCTTGTTTCATTTAAAATCCATTGTACGGAGACAAAATTATGAAAATGGTGTCAGTGTCCAAATATTTCTATCCCTAACTGTGTATATATATATATATATATATATATATATATATATATATATATATATATAGGTTAGTTGATTGCACTATTTAATTCTACTCTCCCTCACTATAGCAATTTTATTTTCTACTTAGCTGTCCACTTAAGTAGAATTTACTCCTGGCCTAAAGTTCATTAGATATGTGATTCTATACAGAGTCATCCTAAAGCTATGTCCCCCACATACTTATTACATATTTTGACTCTTCATAGACTCATCCTAAAACTAATGCCCCTCTGGGCCCTACTGGATATCAATAAAAGTCTTTTTTTCTCTAATTCCTTATGTTACTGTGTTAATATTCTGTTTACTTTATTTTTATAAATTGCAATAATTACCTTGCAGGGTTACGTCCCTTTCTAGTGGCTGTCTATCAGACATCATTTAAAACACTTTTTGTGTGTCTCTCCCACCACAGTCCCTATCAGACAGCCACTAAAGGGATTTCTGGGTTCTTAAAACACAAAAAGTGTTTTAAATGATGCTGGACCTCCAGCGTCGCCGGAATTCCAATATGAAAGCATTGAATAATGCTTTCCAACGGGGAGGTCTAATGCGCGCATGCAGTAATTTCAGCGCATGCTCATTAGGATTCCCCTGCCAGCTGATGCCTGCATGGGGAAGAGCATAGGCCGAGTCTGAACCAGCCCCGATGGACATCAGTGCTGGATTCAGATAAGTCACTGAAGGGGTTTTAATCCCTTCAGCAACATGGGATGGTGGGTGGGAGGGAGGGAGGCACTGCAGGATTCTGCAGTACCAGGAAAACGGGTTTGTTTTTCTGGCACTGGAGAGTCCCTTTAAGTAATATGCTGCTAACAGTAAGAGGTCTTGTGGAGTCAATGTCGCAATGACTTAAAGCTGTTTTGGCAAAACTAGGTACCTACACGATGTTAGACAGGAGTTAATGTTGTGGCTTAATAAACCCATTTTGTAATAACCTCAATGACTTGAACAGACATCTTACACAATGAATGTAATTCACCACAGACTAAATATTGAATACATGAGCATGTACTGGAGAGAATGGCCAAGATAACTGTACTCAGGATCCAAGCCAGGTGCAGCCAGGGCTTACACAACCATAACAGGGTACAGACAGTCACCTTATGTAGCCTGGCCATGGGTACAGCAGTAGAGGATCTTCTGTACCCTCTACCTGGTCTGACATTAACTGCTTGCTGAGAGCACTGAACAGCTTCCTGTCTGACCGAGTAGAGGTTATAAAACATCCTCTACCACAGTTTATGTATTAATGCTACAAGGAGAAAACACACCAAGAGTGGAGGAGGGCAAAGCAGTCACATGGGGGGGGGGGGGGGAAGGGGGAGAGAGAAAGATGCACACTACAGTGGCTTAGGAAGGAGAAAAAGAGACACACAGAGGAGGAAGGGGGGAGCGACAAGGTGCTGGATGAATGGGCCACACAGAGAGACACCCTGATGGACTGGGGAAAATGAAAAACAGATACACATAGGGGGCTGGGGTAAAATAGGACATACATGTGTGCTGAGGAAGGGGAAAAGAGATACACAGAGGGACTGGAGGAAGAAATAGACACATTGAGGGACTGTGGTGGGAGAGACACACAAATGAGCCAAGGAAGGGGAGAAAGAGACACAAAAAGAGGCTGGGTGGAATAAGAATCACACAAAGGGCTGGGGTCTGTAAAAGACACACAAAGGGGCTGTGGGCTTAAGAGACACACAAAGGGGCTGGGTGAACATAAGAGACACACAAACGTGGGGGTTGTAAGAGACTCACAGGAAAGATGTAAAAGACACACAAAGGGGAAAATGGGAGATTGGAAACACTAAAGAAGGGTGTAAGACACAAAATAAATATAGGAGACACTAAAGGTTATAAGACGACATTCAAAAGAGGGAATATATTTTTATGGTGGAGTAAAGAATTTGCAAAAATGATGCAATCTTTGGGCAAGACTGTTTCCATCCAGCTGTGCATCCTATTCTTGTTTCATCATATGGTGAAGAGGTTGGCTTGCAAACCCTATTTTATGCAGTTGTTCAAATCTTCTCTCGTCCATGTAGCAAGTCAGCACCAAGATTTCAGCTTTGCAATACATCTCTCTTCTCTGACATCTGATATGGGCAGTTAATGTGACATATTATTTTTCCTTGTTAGCTTATTGTACAGAAAACATTAATAATGCATCCTCTCTGTCTTTCCCAGATCATTAGGCAATCATTGTGTTTTTAGGACCTAAAAAGAGTGTCAATTATGACATGACTTTTAAACTAATTCAATGTATTTTTTCTGACCGAGTATACAGTTCCTGTGATAGACTAGGAACGAGAGGAGAAGGAAGCAATTCTTTCTGTGAACACATTTGAGTTGCACACCTGATCAATTTTGGACAGCATCCTAATGTTCATAGCTTCCTTTAGAGAATACAGACTTTAAGTGCTATCTTCCAATAACTGGTTATTATGAGGTTAAGTTTAAAGGGAAAACATCACCATTTACCTGACTATCAGCTTTCCGCCGTGATGTCCTGACAGACTTGGGTGTTGACACTTCACCCAAGCAGAGGACACTTCCCCAAACCTCCTCCATGATATTGGCTCTGTTGCCAGCAGGCCAGCATCTGAATGAAATGGCTTCACATCACTTTGTTCCTATACTTCCTAGATGGATTGTAATAATGCATAAATTATGTTTTTTATTAAATCATAGTTGAATATTTATTTTTGAGACATTTGCAGATAATATAGTAGACATGAGGAGACAAACCCCATAATGTTACAAAATGTGACAAAAAGAGACTTTAATGTGTCACATGGCACAAGATGCAGAGCCGCCCCCCATGCTGAGATATCTGCCTGGCCGATCTTTGTATGCTTTTGTTGTCAAGGTGGATTTGCAGATGGGCGAAGGAAATGTAGTTTGTATATCCTGATTTGAAGTGAAAATAAAGGCAGTTGCTGTTTGTACCGAGAAAGAAGCTGGTTGTCTCTTTCCTTGCTGCAACTATCAAAGATCTTCTTTAATGTGAATGCTGGTGGCTAAAGAGACTCCAAGACCAGGTCATAGCACTTAGTATAGTGAGCAGCTGTGCAAGTTAATCTAAGTACCCATGGACGATATATTAAGGCCGTATCGTCACAGTTACAACAAACAAGTTCTTACAAAAAAATAAAAATTTTTTTAATTTTGAGATCAATATAAATATCCATATGCAGGAAAATCATTGGTGAAAAGCCAGCAGACAGCATTCTAAGACGCTTGTTTCGTGCTTTACAAAGTGTTTATTCATAAACAAACATTCATTTCTGAAAGTCTCCAAGCTGGAAGTATTATTTTTTTAATGCATCCATTTTTTTATGTTTGTTTTTATATTGTGGAAGCAATTTACTTTTTTTTTTTGTTTGTTTTAAGGAACAGCGCAAGAATAGGAAAGGGTTCTGTCTCGGCTCTCATCATCTGTTGAGGAAATGGCTAGGGTACTAGGGCTTCTTCCTTTTTTATAAGGTATTGCCTCCCAATGCAATGGAAAACCTCACACACGGTTATTTGTTTAACATATTTATTCATATTGTAATATTACCTCTAAATTTACAATCCCTAACTTTGTAGAATTATTCTCAATATTTCTTTTGTAAGCAAAACAGATTTTAATCAGTGACTGACTAGTTGTTTACAAACCTAAACCTCTAATTGCATTTTAATATTATTTCTTTCTTTCATAAATTTCACATCCTAGATACACTAAGCAATGGGTATTACAGCAAGCCTTAATTTGACAGAAAGAAACAAAATCAACTTTATTGTTGCCCTGCCCGCAAGCTTACACTCTAAAATAACCAGCCTGTCTTTCTCCATCAGTGCTTACTTGATGTCATGTTGGCCCAGCAGTTATTATCTGTCATCATGTTCTATGTATTTTGTTTTTGGTTGTGTTTTATTTTTGAGTCTATGCTAGCGAGCTCTGTCAGTCTGATTTCAGTATCTGTAACACCTCAGCTTTATGTGAAATTCTATTTGTTTGTCTCTGAAGCATTGTCATTGCTGTAACACACATGCCGGGAATGAAACTCATCCATCACACAGCAAGAGGAACCACTCGGCCGGGATTGTTGTTGAAAATGAGGCATGGACATGTGGAATGAATGTGTCTCTAGCTAAATATAGATTGGATTTATCACGGTATGTGGGAAACGGTGTATATGTCAACTAGTGCTAGAAACTATTTTACAGCTATGCAACTAGGAGGAATCTTACACCAAATGTTGCTGTATGAAAAATATATTTGTTTATTTTATATAAACAATAGAATTCCTCTCGTAAATAATGAGATGAGAAAAGGTTTAAAATATTGGAAACAAATAGCTTACTGGATAAAAATGAAAACTGAAAATCGTTTCATCTACCAGAGTAGACTAATTGATGTAATATTTTACTACACAATTGGCAAGTCAACCTATACCAAATTACACTTTAACTCCTTAAGAGGCAAGGAAATACAGCTATTTACCAACTATTTAAAAAACTAATTTTTACAACAGTTAAAAATACAACTTAAAATGAATCTTTCTTTAAGTTTACCTAAATTGTCCCTAAATACTTTGTATACATCATATATCACACACACAGATATACATGATGTATTTAATATAAAATTATGAGATCAGATCCAACACCACCTTTTGCTCAGCTTCATGGGTGTTACCCATCAATTTACCCTTCACTTTGCCTGCAATCTTCTTTAATTTGTCCTGCACAGGGACTCTTCCCCAAGCAGGGTTAGCCTCCTGCGTGATGTTGACACTTGTAGTGTAGTGTGTGCATGCTAGGGATGCAGTGTGCGTGCTAGGGGTGTAGTGTGTGTGCACAAGGGATGCAGTGTGTGTGCACTAGGGATGCAGTGTGTCTGTGTGTTTGTGTGTGCGGGGGTTGTAGTGTATATGCTGGTAATGTAGTGTGTCTGTGTGTGTAGGGTATGTGGTGTGTGCTGGAGATGTAGTGTGTTTTGGGGATGTGGTGTGTGTGTGCTAGGGATGTAGTGTGTCTGTGTACTGGGCATGAAGTGTGTCTGTGTGTGCTACGGATGTAGTGTGTCTGTGTGTGCTGGGGATGTAGTGTGTGTACCACAGGTTGGGAACCACTGCTCTAACTTATTCAGCTAATATAGCCACACCTCCACTTAACTTCTTTGTTACAAGACAGCTTGGAACACCAGTGTATTGCACCGTTATACTGTTGCCAATGAATTCTGCAGGGATTTACCCTGAGATCTCTCTTCCATTGTAACTGACCTTGCTATAACTACAACACTGCTTTCTCCAACCCTGAACATACACCTGAATTGGCCTTGGATTTCAGCCTAGCGAATTTGTACATCAAATTGGACAAACTTTTATCTCCTCTGCAGTTAACTACTCCTGCAACCACCTCTTCTAAATCAGCTTGCAACAAGTAAGTAATTTAATCTGCACTTGTGTTACACTACTTGACACACCCTGACAGGGAGATATTTTCTGCTCCCCCTTGTCAGTCAATTATTTAGCATATAGTCTATGTTAGAGAGTTGGCTCAAGAGGGGCGGGGACCTATTTTTAAATATTTTTCTGTTCCAATCTATACATTTGCTAGAAAAAGCTAGTACAATGTACACAGTTGTAATCAACATTTTTTAACCTTCATTGAAAATCAGGTTTATTGTCAAAATTTACAGACTTTGCAATCAACAAATCAAACATAAGCAACTGAAATAGCTCAACGCAACGAATGCTTCAAGTGATATTCCCAAATTCAACTGAAAATGCAACCTAAAATGACTTCTTCATTCGCAAAATTATTCAACCCATTCATGGCCAGCATCTTTAGTACTTAGTAAAGAATCTTTTTGCTGTTCTGACCTGCTGCAAACGAGATACATAGTCAGACACCAGCTTCTGTCAACGTTCCTGGGGAATCGTAGCTCATTGCTCATGGCCTCCAGTTCAATAATATTATTTGGTTTGCATGCTGCAGGTGACTGATTGCACTGTAGAATTTTCCAGGACTTCTTCTGCAGTCATGCCTTGGTTGAATTTGAGGTATGCTTGGGATTATTGTCTTGTTGGAAGTTCCAATGACGCCCAAGCTTCAGCTTCATCACAGGCGGCATGACACTTTCACCTAGGATTTCCTGATATTTCAATGAATCCATCTTGCCTTCCACACGCTGAAGGTTTCCAGTGCCCAGAGGATGCACAGCAGCCCCAGAGCATCACCATCCTTAACTGTAGGCATAGCATTCTTTTCAGTGTATGCTTCATTCTTCTTCCTCCAGAGATACCGCTGATACTTTGGGCTAGAAAGTTACAGTTTTGTTTCATCGCTCCACAGAACAGAGTTCCAAAACTTCTATGGTCTATTTATATGACTTTAATCATATTGGAACTGACTTTTCTTGTGCTTTTTGGTCAGTAGTGGTGTACGTCTTAGAGTTCTGGCATGGAAACCTTCTGCGTTTAATACATGCCTTACTATGCTCACTGAAACCTGCAGTCACTCAAGGATTTTTCACAACCTGTCTTCTCATAAATATGGTTGCAGCCATTAATAGCTTAATTTTTCTGCCCCGTCCAGGTAGTATAACCACTGTTTATTCAACTTTGATCTTCTGAACTATGCTTCCTATTGTGTCTCTAGGAACATTCAGCATCTTTGCTATCTTTTGTATCCTGCTCCTTGCTTGTGAAGAGGGATGATCTCTTCTCTAACTTTGTGGACCATTCTTTTGACTTAGCCATATTTCTAACATGCAGACAAATGTGACACTCAACAAACCCCTAGCCAGTTCAGGTATTTCAAGTGTTCCAGGTCAAGCACACCTGGTGAAATAAATTAAGCCATTGATTAGTTGCATTAGGTGCACTTGAGACAACACCTGTATTGCATATTTGTTAAGTTGTGATGGATTATATTCAGGTGGTTGAATAATTTTGAGACTGGAGAAGTCATTATAAGTTGTATTTTCAGTTGAATTTGGGGAAACCACATGACACATTAATTGCGTTGAGCTATTTCAATTGCTTTTGTTTGATTTGTTCATTGCAAACAGGTGAGAGTCTTGAAATTTTATCATTTTGACTACAACTGTAAATAGGATGTTATGCTCATTAAAAAGAGCATAAGTTGTACCTTAAATGACATGTACCCTTTAACCTGTCTACAGTTTAGGCTGAGTCCCTTTGCTCTTCCAGTGGCATTTAGTGGGTGCGAACACTCCCAGAGTCATTTGATTCTGCCCTATAGTGGACACGCAAATAGGTATTGACAACTTTTGCATGGTGAAAGCTCGCAGGGAACAAATTGGAAAATGCATTTTCTACTGACACAGCCACTGCTGCTTTGATTATGGCCTGAAAATCATGGGCCACTGGGACTCACCCAAAGGATCACAAAGGCAGACAGACCACAGCAATAACTATTATGCAGTAAGGGCTGTGGTTGGCATGGGACAAGGTGCAGGAAGTGTGGGCTAAAGTATAAAGACAATTTGGCAGTATTAAATCAGGCGCAGTAAGTACAGGCCATATAACAAAGATGGTCAAACAACTGGGGCTCGCCCTGTTTAGGAGACAGCAACAGCAGGCTCCCATCAGCAGCACAACCGTGTTAATATTGGCAGCAAATTTCAATTTAGTTTTAGACATAGTCTCTTGACAAAAAAGCCATTTTAGTTTTAGTCTCATATTATTAATGTGAATCTCCAGTAGATTTCTGTTGACATGACTAAAATCTAATTGGTTTAGTTAAAGCCTCTGTCTCTTTTGCCCCTTTCCTCAGCCCTCATGTGTCTCATTCCCACAGTCCTTCCATGTGTCTCAATTCCCCTGTCCCCCACATGTTACAATCTCCCAGCCCCCCATGTGTCTTATTTCCTCTTCTCCCTCCCCATGTATCTTACCCTCCAGTGTTAATTTTGGCTGCAAATTTCAATTTAGTTTTAGTCATAGACTTTTGACTAAAAAGAAAGCAGCACCTACCACTCAAGTAAAATCATACTAATCTTCTCTGTAGCATTCCAATTTTAGTATATGTGCTTCTGAATCAAGCACCAGCAGGGACATTAATGCAAGCAGGCACTGTGTGAAGGAGCAGCCAGACCTCTAATCACGGCACTTACAACCAAGCGGGTGCACCAATATGGCCACAGTGGATTTCACAAAATGCGAGATTCAAAATGACTGCCACAAACCACTAATGAGATCCGAAGAGCTGAGGAATGGACGGTGCTGAACAATTGGAGCATGGTACAGTAATACCACAGCCTAGCCCACCAGAAAGGGGGAAAACTAATAACACAACTAAGAGGGAAATAAATACACCAGAGCCCCCAGGGAACATCAGCACTCCATAATAACTGAAGTGAGAGTACAGTTCTTTTGCTTCTAAAATCTTTAATAACAATTCATGTATATGTATGTATAAATATTACATATATATATGTATGTAATAATTGCATTTTTGTACACTGTAAATAAGCAAGTATTTTACTTCATAGCCCAAACAGTCATATAGCAAAAACAAATCTAAATGATTATGGGACTTAAATGCAATGATACATGGATGCTGCATTGAAATCCTTGCTTTACTTTAATATTATTCTAGGTAATTTACAGCATTATGCACAGAGTAAGCAACTATAGCAGGAATTAGAAATTTCATTATATATCAGAATAATTATTTGTTGCAGAGAAATCTGATACCAAAAGGAGTTAATAATGCTATAGTACTCCTGTGTAATGGCACAGAGTTTGCAGAGAGCATCCACACCTCCTGTACTAGCAGGAGGGATATATATTGCAGAATTCACTTTGAACAGAGCCTATTAATATCACGGCTGTACTATTGTTTTGACGGCTGTAATAGAAATGCATAGGTGGCTAACCAAGCCTGGAAGATTGAGTTATGATTATTAGAGAAGTCATAAAAGGTAACTTCTGTACTGCGCTAGGGAAAAAAATGAGTTTGCAGTTACCCTGGGGTTATCACATAATGCTGTACAGTTGTAAGAAAGTTAATATGGCTGAATTCTTTTATATAGCCTAATCTCATTCTGTAATTACAGACACAGCTAAAAAAAAAAAGGGAAAAAAACAGCTACTTAGACAGTATGAAATGCCAAGTAGTGAACTGACACAAAATAATCAATATGTGTGTTCGGTTAAAAAACCTGTCACACTTTTCTACCATCTGAAAATTATTAAAGTAGGTTGCAAGGCTTTCAAATACCTCTCCAGTTTAGTCATATCTAAAATAATTTACGTTTTTTTCAAGTGATGTAATTTCATTTTATTTATGTGTATTTTATTCACATAAAATAAAGTATTCCTATGACACATTGCTTTCAGTTAATCTGAAATAGATGTGTAACATTTTACATACGTGAAATTATAAAGCTGGATTAGTGAAAAGGCCTCTGGAACCTATACCAGCTAGGTTTCAGAGTACTCCCTCCACAGATCAAGACATTCAACATTTGGTATGTATAATCAGATGCAGGGAAGGATCCAGAGTCAAAAGTTGGCATGACATTCGGAATAAATAAGAAGTTTGTTTTTCTGCAAAACCTGTGAGTGCTGATTATCCTTTATAAATATATATATATATATATATATAACTAAGCACACCAATGATTTTTCTCTTGGTAAATAACGCTCTACTAACCAATGTTATAGACAGAGCGAGAGAGAGAGAGATCCATAACATAAAAACATTTAAGTTATTACATATTTGGGCACTTATATTGTTAAATTGTACAGAATTTGCAAAAATCTTAGTTTTGTCATGCAAAATCGTTTAAGCTTGTTGTTGTACCTTAACACCGCTACATTGCATGCATATGGAAAAAAAGAAAAAAAAAAGTCTTATAACACTACCACATGGTGGTCAGAATATAAATAATTCTAAGGCCCATACTGAGAGATTAATAATTAGGGTTTTTTCCTCAACTACAAGCCTTTCTTTTTTCCCTTCTCCCAACAAAAGACCATAGGGATAAAAAATCCTTTGAATGCCATTGAAGTTACATAGTACTGCAAAACCTTTCTACAGGTTAGACGGAGTCCGCAAATAAAAAGCCTTCTTTCTCTGTTAGAAAAAGATGAGTTTTGAGACGAAGGCATTGTGCCTTTCTAGCTGACGATGTAAAGGCTCCTATTTAAAGAGACTTGTGTTCTGGCTTTTACACTTCTACAGAAGAACAGGCACATTTTAGAAATAAAGAAACACAAATCAGAAATAAAGGCCAAAGGCTGGACCGCAGGACTTTTCAGAGCAAAGAATCCCACTGCCTTATATTCTTTACTTGATAATAGAGGGATGGATAGCATAAGCAAGAGCCAGGATGGAACCATCAGACATCAGAAGGCATTTATTTGGGTCAGCGTGTAAAGTCCAATTTAAACTGTCGATTTTTAATATCATAAAGGGAGGCGTAGATGTAGGCATCCGTAAAAGATGGTGAATGCTTCTAACCATGGATTGCATGGATTAGATAAAAAGTAAATCTGTAGTAGCATTTTATTGTTATATAGAGATATGTTAAAGGGACACACTACCACTAGCAATAGCAGGGGCCATGGATCAGTTTTGCACCGGGGCTCCATGGATTGTGTGTATGCCACTGCCTGAAAGAAAAGAATATTGAAAGATTGCAAACAGGTTCACTTATGTCCACACTTAGCTCATTAAGTACTCATGGATGAATACTGTTGAGCCACAGGAACTTTGTTTACATTAATTTTATTTAGTTGCTGCAGCACCTAGTCTTGAGTCATCCAATCACATTTTTATGCAAGTATTTTGCAGAAATCATTTGTAGATCCTCCTTAATATAAACTGAGGAAAAAAAGTAATTTTACATTTTTGCCTTTTCCTAGTCTTTTTTTTAAACTAACACGCTCATGTTTTCAGTGTACCTATACTTTTTATTTTTTATTTTATTTTTATGTACTTAAAACATGTTATGGGATTGTTTTTGCTCTCTTTGGCTACCACTTTCTCATTTTCGAATTGCCTCTTGGCATGCATTATTGGCATAATTCTGTAAGATACATTTGTGTTATTTGAAATGCTTTAAATGCCCATTTCTTATTTTTAATATATTGGTATACTTTCCCCACTATGCCACATGGATATCAATTTGTTTATTTTTCATTTATTACCCAATGATACATACTGAGAAATGTATCTTTCCAATATTTGTAAGATATTCCATTCATCATTATTTTTTTTCACTAAAGAGTTTATGCCAGTCAATATGTAGCCCATGGAGCAGCGTAGCTAAAGGGAGTGGGCCTTGACATTGCCAGGAGACAGGCCATCTAAGGGTCAGTGGTTAGGGATGGGCCTAAGGATATGGAGTGGGGTGGAGTTTTAAGGGGAGTATAAGTAGTGGCCATTTTAGATCTAAGGATCACTTTAATCTAAAGTTGCACTTACCTGTTGTTGTCCCACCCACCCTCCCTTTGCTTTCAGGTGTTTCCCGTTTGGTCACGGCGGCGGGGGATAGAGAGTAAAGTTGGGGGGAGAAAAGAGTGAGATGGGGGAAAAGTTTGGAGTTCAGGGCTGATAGGTAGGCCTTTGGACTGGTTTGGTAGGTTCGAGCTCGTAGGTAGCTCCGAACCGGGGTGCCATTTGGTGGCAATGGATGGTGCCCTGTGGTGGCAATGGTCATGTTTCAATGTTAAGTTAAAATGTTACAATGTTTGGGTATTATGTTATGTGGGGGTGGGTCATTGTCAAGGGGTTAAATTGTAAACTACTGTGGTAATTGTGCAGGCCAACGTGGGCCTGCTGTTGACAATGACCTTTATAATTTATGTTAATAATCAATAAAAGCTGTGATATAATTTTGCAAAAACCCTGGTGTCAGTGTTTTATTGAAATGGGTATTGGTGGGTGTTTTTGCATATGCCGACAAGGCGTCTGTGCACAAGTCATGTTGTAAAGCTGCATTTATCTTATTGGAATTGGCTTTCTTTAATGTCATATGTTTTAGTATATAATGTGTGCTTTTGCTTTTTTGAGTTTATTTTAAAAGACACCACATTGTGATCAATATTTCCCCTACTTGAATGTTGGTCAAAAGATCACCATTGCTTGATATAACCACATCCAGACAAGCATCCTTTTTAGTTGTCGCTTGTACCAGTTGTGACATTAAACACATTCAAACCTGATTCCCCTTGCCAAACTACTAGTCCCTCTACCCAAATTTATTTCCAGGTAATTAAAATCTCCAATAATTAACTTGTTACCCAGACAAGCAACATTCCCAATTTGCAGTTTGCCTTCAGTTAATATTCACTCGACCAAAAAGATTTGGTTCATGACTGAATTAAACTTGGACTTTAACTCAAACGGATTCTACCCGCAGGGATGGTCTATATCTAAATACAGATAGGCTCTCTGTGCATACAAGAACAAGAGTTAGTACCCATTGTTCAGTGCTTCGGAATTTGCTGGTGCTATATAAATAATAAAATAATAATAATAGTAATAATAATAATAATAATAATAAGGTATAAAAAAAAAGACATAATTTCATGTCCTCCCTTCATCATCCTACAATCAGCCATTGGCGAAATACAGAACCTAATCTCAGGAGGGGCACTGGCAGATCATGTAAAGAAACAATCCAGGCACAATAACCACTACAGATCTCTGTAGTGGTTTTGGTGCCAGGAGTGCCATGGCGCCCTCTCAGAGTAAGTAGTCAAACCGTTTAAAAAACAGTTTGTTCACTCACCCGGAGTCTGCTGGGATAGGGGCAATAGTGTGTATGTGTTTGAGTGGTGCAGTATGTGTGAGGGTCGCAGTATGTGTATGGAGGGGCAGTGTGTGTGCATGGGGGGTCAGTGCGTGTGAGAGAGGGGTGCAGTGTATGTATGGGGTAGCAATGTGTATATTTGGAACAGTGTGTTTTCATGTGTAAAGGGTGCAGTGTGTGCATTGCGAGCAGTGTGTTTGCGTGTGAGTGGCGCAGTGTGTGTATAAGGAGGCAGTGTGTTTTTGTGTGCATTGGGAGCAGTGTGTGTATGGGGGGTCAGGGTGTGTGTGTAGTTACATTGTGTGTATTGGGGGCTGTGTGTGTAATATATTAGTTTGTGTGAGGGGATAGGGGGGCAGATTAAACATATTTTTTTTATTATTAAATAGTTACTAAAAATATAGTTAATGCCCCCCTCCCTTTTTACCTTTGCTGAGGGAGGGGGATACATTGCTTTCTTCCAGTCCATGATGGTTCTAGTGGTAAGATTGAACTCTAGCTTGCAGCTCAGACCAAAGTTCATTCTCGCGAGAATGGAGTGTTGCCATAGTAACCGCTGCAAAGATCCGCGCTTGTGAGAGGATAACCCGGCGGAGCTGCAGGTTCTCTCTCTCCCTTCCCTGCCGGCCGTCCAGCAATGTGCCTGTGGGATGGAGAGGGAGATCACTGATCTCCCCTCCAGTCCATGAAGGCAAATAGCAGGGCTCGCGCTTGTATAGCATCAGCCCTGCATGGGCCGGCAGAGGAGAGCCTCGGCATCACTATTTTCTCGGATCCGCTACTGCAATCAGCTTAATTTTCTATCTTGCTACACCACCTGCTTTCTCAATCCAGTTTCTCAGATACCCATATGCATTCCTCTACTCTTGCTCCAACCTTAACAAATATTTGTACTTCTTTTTTTATGTACTAGACTGCATATACTCACTGTAAAAACTCCCAATCCAGAGACCAAGAGACCCAGATAATTGGGATGCAGGTGGGAGGGAGGTAATATATCATTTGCTCACCCCTAAGAGGTTCCCACCCAAAAAGGGGGTGGGTCCACCCTTTTATTGGCAGGTCAACCTGCCGAAAATACATGTTAGGCAGCCTTTCTGTCTTTTAAGGACGGCCCACTAAGGGCATACCCTGCAGGTAGAACTGCTTCTGTGCTCTCTGCAGGGTTCTAGTAACTGAACATGTGCAAACATGTATAATGACGCAGTATTCTTTTGCACCCTGATTTATTTGCTCTGTATTTATATATACTTGCAATATGTTTGCTAGGGACAGTTTCCTTGTGTTTTAAAAGTGGGAAATTAAAGAGCTAAGTCAAGACAGGACCCACAAATTGAGATTGTCCCTTCAAAATCAGGATAGTTGAGACACGTTACTGTTAATACTTGTACCATCAAAGTGTGCAAAGTACCGAACATGTACACCTACCAAGGACTTTCAGTAAAATCATTGAAGACTGCTGCATATACTCTGAGGTTGGTGTAAAAGTAAAATAAATTTCCTGCTTTTACAAATCTCTATTATGTGAACAAAATCTAGAATACATATAGCAAGATTGTTTAAGTTTTAAAGGAATAATGATTTGTATATCCATATGCAGTGGTGTATTTTGGATCTGTGCTACCCTAGGCATGACGGAACTCGGGAACCCCCTAATTTAAATTTACTCCACCCCTTCCTGTCAAGGCCACACCTTGACTGACATACACACACACACACACTCACTGATTTCGTCTAAGGCAAAGGAAAGGTTTTTTTACTGTAAGAGCAATCAGGATGTGTAATTCTCTGCCTGAAGAAGTGGTTTTATCAGAGTCCATACAGATGTTCAAACAGCTACTAGATGCATACTTGCAAAGACAGAATATTCAAGGATATAATCTTTCAATGTAGGGTAATAACTGCTTGATTCAAGGATAAATCTGACTGCCATTCTGGGGTCAAGAAGGATTTTTTTGTCCTAGCTTGTTGCAAAATTGTGCTTCAAACTGGGTTTTTTTTTGTTTTGTTTTCCTTTTGGATCAACAGCAAAAAACAGGTGTGAGGAAGGCTGAACTTGATGGACGCAAGTCTCTTTTCAGCTATCTAACTATGTAACTATGTAACTATGATTTGACACAATCTGACAGACACACACAATCACTGACACACACTCACTGTCAGAGACACACCCACCCACTCACAGACTGTCACGGGTGGGGGTCCAGAGACCGGGACTCCTATATGCCTGATAATGGTAGGAGTTGCAGTGTGGAAATGAACAAACAGGGTCTGATGCAGGGTAACCACACGCCCCCTTGTGTTGAGCACCAAGGTTTGTGCAGCCACATACCAGGGCACTGATGCAGCTTTTGCTTACCCCAGGTGCTAGATGATATGCAGACCTCCCAGGATCTGGATAGGGAGGTTCTGCAGCAGATATGTATCCAGTACTAGAAAAAAAGGCAAGACTAGAATAGGCACCTGTGGCGGAGCCAACCTCGCCACTGAGAACTGGAGAAGCCTGGTTGCTAGCCTCCTGCCCAGTGATTATGGTCCCTGGGAGATATTGTCCTTTAAGGGACTGAATTGGGGCTTATGGACTGCTACCATAATGTACTGACCCTTTAAGAACTACTTTTGGGGCATGTTTTAGTTTATATTGCTGCTGCTGGCCCTTTTAGAATCATCCGTGGACATATTGGGACGTTTGGGAATAATGTCCCTTTAAGACTTTGTAACATATCACAGTAATACTGTCTTAAATATTATGTAGGTATTTATGTGTTCGGTTAAACTGGGGATATGTAGAAATGTGTGTTTTATGTGTTAAATGTATCAGTATGTAATTTTATGTCTTTTACTGTCTTTTTGTCTGCCATGTGGGTAATGGAGTTTTGCCTCAGTCCTTGGAGATAATTAGATTCCTTCCCCAATTATCTCCAGGCCAGAGGGGAGGGATTGTGAGGCATTGTGGGAGGTAACCGGTCTGAGCTGGAAAGTCATGCTGACAGGGGTTTTAAAAGATACTATTACTAACTTTTGAACCCCTGGTCTGATTCATGCTATTTTTTAATATGTTGTTCCCCTAAATGGATTGATTGTGGATATGTATTTTTATGTGAATGTGATGTATGGTTTTGAAGTTATAGATATTGTGTAAAAGTTATGTTTTAAACTGTATAATAAGTGGATTATCTCTCAGGCTAAGGGGAGGGGATGTGTGGGTTGTACCATATCTCGGATTGGTTATTTTATGCCTCCCCTGGGTGTGGCCTGTATGTGTGAGATGGAAATAAAAGCCAGGCTGGATGAGCCAGTCCAGAGTTCCTGTTTTACCCTCAAAGTGAAGTGTCGTCTCATTATTGGGGGAAGGATTTATTGCATGCTGTTCCAGTTGACTGCTAGGAGTGTAAGCCTATTCGTATGGTTCCTATTCAACGGTCTACAGCATTCAGAGGCTTGAGAGGATTTATATGCTTTTCTGATTCGGTGATTGTGGTGTCTGCCAGAGTGCTTGGAGTTCTCAGGAAGCGCTAGGAGCATCCATTAACGGAGGTACACAGTCGGGGTGCCAGGCGATCCGTTACAGCACCAAACAAGATAACAAAACAAGACTAGAAGAACCCAGAACCGGAGCAGGACAGAAAACAGAACCCAGAACATGTACACAAAACACAAAGGAAACAAGAGCAGGACATGAATAAGGCAGGACAGGACTGTACATGAACTGGGAATACAAGACAACATAAAACAAGACAAGATATACAAGGCAAAACAAGAGGAGAGATAACCAAGTACTATATATGTAATAAACATTGGAGATTTAGACATACATAAATCGCCTAGATGTATGCAGCCCACCACTGCGTCAAAGTATTCCAATTACAGTCTGTCCTAACTGCCTAGATATGCATGACTAAAGTACAACAATAAAACACACATAGTACTTACGTGCAAGGAAAGGAACAGAGGAATGAGACCACTGCTAGCAGGAACACAAAAAGGATAAATGGCAAAGGAACGGGTGTGTCAACAAAAAACAAACATATAAAGCAATCCAGGAGACTGGGAATTTCAGGAACGGAATAAAGGAATGAACCCAGAAAACACAGCATAAAGAAAACCAGAGATAGAATAGATAACCAGAAAAAAACAAGAAAAACTAAAGAATTGTAAAAAGAGTACTGGATACCAGAAGCCATGCGCAGACAAGAACAGGACGTGACACAGACACACACGCTGACAGGCATACACAATCACTCAGACACACACACACACACATTCACCGACAGACACACTCACTCACTCACAGACACACACACTCACTCACAGACACACACACTCACTCACTCACAGACACACACACTCACTCACAGACACACACTGACAGACACACAGGCTCCCTCAGAGACACACACTGACAGACATACACAAACACTACTCACAGACACAAGCACTCCCTTACAGACACACACAATCACTCAGACATACACTGACAGACACACTCACTCAGACATTCACTGACAGACACACACTGACAGATATACACAGGCTCACTGACAGACATACACACACACTCATTCACAGACACAAACACTCACTCACATACACACACACTCACTCAGACACACACTGACAGACATACATTCACTCACTTACTCACTCACAGACAGACACACATTGACAGATATACACACAGACTCATGACAGACACACACTCATTCATACATTCACTGACAGACACATTCACAGACACACACTAAAAGATATACACAGACTCACTGATAGACTTTCCCAACACTACTGACAGACACAAGCACTCACTCACAGACACACACTGACATACACACACAATCACTCACACATTCACTGACAGACACATTCACACACACACACACACACTGACAGATATACACAGACTCATGACAGACACACACACTGATAGACACAGGGCCTTCTTTAATACTGGGCAAACGGGCAGCTTCATGTGTGTCAGGCTGTGTATCTGTGTTTCAGTGTGTATATATATCTGTGTGTGTGTATATGTCATATATCAGCATTCACACACTAACACTACACACAAATACACCCATGCATTCAAACTTCAACACTACATACAAACACACATCTGTGTTACACACTAAAATTATATTTAAATACACCCCTGCAGTCAAAAACCAACACTACACATAAATACATGCTTGCAGTCACCCCAACACCACATAAATACATATTCCATTGAAAAACCTGTTTACATTCAAACACACAAAAACGGCTTAGTGCTAAATACAAACCTGCAAACATAGGTAAATGGTAAATTCTTGCACCTCTCTACTTTAGGTCCGCCACTGCATTGCGGTGGAGGACGTGATTGCACACCTGGGGAGGGGGGACAGGGTCCAGGGGGCCCAAGCAAATGCTTTGTAACAGACACACACACACTCACTCACTCACACATTCACTGACAGACACGCACACTCACAGACACACACACAGACAGACCAGACATACATACACAAACATTCCCCCCCAACACACAGATTATTTTTTTTTATTTTAATTTAAATCCACCCAGTCTCCTTTGGAAGAGTTGGGTGGATTTTTTACCTGGGGTCCAGTGGGGCTGCTGGCCGGGCTGTTTGGGCAGGAAGGCAGGTGTGCAGGCAGGCGAGCGGCCAGTTGAGCTCCAGGCAGGCGGCGAGGGAGCGCTGATTTGTGAGCTCTCCCTGCTCAGCTCCCTTGCGTGCTGCAGATTGATGCCTGGAGCCGGAATATGACGTTGTGGACCTCAACTGGACCTGCCCCAAGGCTAACAAGGCATTTGCTTTGGCATTTGGGGGAGGCGTTTTTTGCCGCCTCCTGGAAAGTGCTGCCCAAGGCAAATGCCTTGTTTGCCTCGCGGCAAATACAGCACTGTCCATATGTACTGTGTGAATGTTCACCACAGAATTATGGTGTTAAGGCACTGACATATCAACATTCATTATAGCTTTTTAACATTAAGAAATAAATGTAAGAAAAAGAGCAATTGATTGTATGGAAAATAGTTAGCAAGAATAGTACCTTGAGTGCAGGCCTCCAGTGAAAAAAAAATGAACTCATTGTTTGTAAATCAGGAGTCGGGGAGAATGTAATCTTGAGGTACTAGCTAGTTCATGTCATTATCTACTTATATATAATGGCATTCACTCTTTACTTTAGGCATATGTACAATGTGTGAAATTATATTTCTCTGCTCACACTTGTTAATGAGATCGTATTAACACATTCCCAGACAAACATGATAATGACATATTAAATGACTCATATTAGTGAGAAACGTTATTAGCATGAATTGTTGAGTTATGGTTCCAAGTTTGTCACAGATTAGCTGCCATACCCTTTTCTGATTAACAAATAGTAGCTTGCAGTGGCTATTAATTGCTAACAGTTATCCAACTTTATTGCCTTCTTTTACCAGCTGACACTAATAACTTTGAGTGGATGTCACCTGTATGTGTGTGTTTTAATGGGGTATCTCTGTAGCCTATTATGTACCCACCTCCTATTTAGGGAATTTTCTTTATTTCACAGCTGGGCTGCCTCAAAGCAGTAAGGTGCTTGGGGGTTTATTCATGAGGGGTGGGATTGGTTATCACTCTTCCTTTAGGATATTCTAGTTCCCTTGCATGTTTTAGTACAGTGACATTGTGGTGAAGGATGACTCTGGATAAAATCATGCTGTGTAGTGGATCTCTTTTGGTATAGATGATTTACTTATGGGGGTTACTTGTCTATAAGTAAATAAGATATCTGATTGGTATCACGATAGGGACAACTTAAGGTTAACACATTTAAACCTACTTGTGAAGAAAAAGGGACTTTATCCGACCTTTTCTTCTGGTTTCTTGTATTTTGTTTCATTTTTCCAGCCTACAATGGATTATTAGTTCGGCAGTTTGCAACTACCGAACCCATACCTCCCTCCTGGCTTGTTATGATCAAAAGCATTGTCAATCTAATGTTCCCTGGGTGGCCGCTGTTCGTATAGCCGAACGCCACGTGGAAAAGAAAACGGCGGCCATCTTGTTCGCACGAGGCGAGTCAGCGGGACTTGGTGGTCGAGTGTCTGGAACTAAAATCGGACACTCGACCGCACGAAGTAACGCTGAGAACTACCGAACGCCCACTTCTCCCACTTACCGAACAGCCAGAAGAGCGGTATTCGGTAGTTATGTTCGTACAGACCAGGGGAACAATCGCTACTATGAGCCAGGAGGGTATATTCGGTATTTTGACCGTTTTTCGTCTTTTTCCCAATTCACCGACCGCACACGCTGAATTAGTGGAACTGTTTTGGGCAGGAGCCTTGTGTGTGGTCGGTAAAACAGGACTTCCACACTTTTTGAGAACCCCTGAACCGATCTGGGTGAAATTTGGATATGTTTACCACCCAGATCGGGGCTATCAGGGGATATGTATTTTGTGGGGATACCTTGTGGGGAAAGGGGTGTTCCAACTTTTGGGGAAAATGTGTGCCCTTTGCCTGGAGATAATTGATTTACTCCTTAACTTATCTCAATATCTCCCAGGCAGAGGGAGGGCGTGTATTAAGAAAATACTGTACAGTGATTGGTAATATGTTTGTTTGTTTTGGGAGGTCCTCTTGCATGATGATCCCCCATAAAAGCCAGCCTGTTTCAATAAAGCTTTAGTTCTGTTACACCCTTCATGAAGTCTTGGCTCATGTTTGGGGAAGGAATATTCTATCTACTGGGAAGGATTGTCTGGGAAGCTGTATTCATCTCGACCCCCTGCTGGAGCTATAATCACTTGTACTCAGCAGCTGGGAAAGGAACAAGAGACCGCAGCACCATCACCCCTGCAGGTCTTAACACTACTTATGTTAGAAAAACATTGCCTGAGAGGGGATTTGATAACATTATACAAATATATTTGGGGCCAATACAAACCATTGTATGGAAATCTATTCACAAACCGGACTTTACATAGGACAGGAGGTCATGCGTTTAGACTAGAAGAAAGAAGATTTCGTCTAAGGCAAAGGAAAGGTTTTTTTTTACTGTAAGAACAATAAGGATGTGAAATTCTCTGCCTGAAGAAGTGGTTTTATCAGATCCATACAGATGTTCAAACAGCTACTAGATGCATACTTGCAAAAACAGAATATTCAATTATATAATCTTTCAATGTAGGGTAATAACTGCTTGATCCAAGGATAAATCTGACTACCATTCTTGGGTCAAGAAGGATTTTTTTTCCTAGCTTGTTGCAAAATTGGAAGTGCTTCAAACTGTTTTTTTGCCTTCTTTTGGATCAACGACAAAAAACAAATGTGAGGACGCAAGTCTCTTTTCAGCTATAACTATGTAACTTTATGTATGCTAACATTCCGATCAAGGTATTATGCTCCATCCTTTTTTGAATACACCTTAGAATCTGACTGGTCCCAGGTATCTCTGATTACTATTCTAATCTAACCTTCATATTTTCTCTAACACCTCCACTGGAGATTTAAATGCAGTAATATATAAGCTAATCCTTCAAGTTTTTGTTGTTGTGAATGAATAGCTTTTTTCTCTCATTGTGTTCTATTCCCTTTTCCCTGTTCCACACAGATTAAATACATTATACTGGTATTGCTACTTTTAGCTGTCTAGACTCTAGCCAGAAGGTAGAATTATAGCTGTGGGAGGCAAAATAGATACAATTTATATATACAGTTCATAGTGACTATCAATGTGATAGTGGTGAATAGAAGAAGTACATTTGTATCTATCTAAGGTGTCTTATATTGTGAGTTTAAGGTTGAACAGAGTCGGTTACGTAGCTTCCCCTTTTTTATCATTACTTTTTTATAATTAAATGTTTCTTTATTTACTGTTTTCTTTTTATCACTGTATGTATTATTATGTGATGTAGCTAACAATAAAGACTATTCTTTTTTAGAAATTAAATTTAAACTACTAAAATCAAACTGTTAAAATTAAACTACTAGTGGGGGTAACCTTTTGAGAATTAGTCTCCCAGTTTGTGTTTCTTCTAGGGGACTACATCTCAAAGTTTGTATTTATTCCAAGTTTGACCACTGAAAGCATTTGCCAAAAGAAACTGACCGTCGGAGCAATCACACCTTGATGGGAAAAAAAGGCTCACCCTGAGCATACATACTTTACCTTGCGATTAGCTTTAGCAGAAGATAACAATAGTATATACAACATATAAAACTGTGATTTTAAGTTATACCTGATACATATCTAAATAACTTCTGCGGTTATTTTTTGCTCTTGAGCTGTTCTTTTACAGGACATGTACATTTTAGTTATATAAAGAATCATTTTATTTTTTACATCATGAGTCTGATGTATTGCTGTTTCATATATGTTTTCAATGTAATGCCCTATAGCAAATATGCATGTTTCTATAGGATGTACAAGGAGTTAGCTGTTAACTTCTTTGCAAGCAAGAGGCTGGTGTTATATTTTGGAGTTAGCAGCAGATATTAAATAGAAGTCAGACATTTGGAAAATAAACAGAAACCACTGACTGACCCCTTTAGACGTATTCAATGCATATGCATAAAATGCAGTATGGGTAACATGGTAACATTTTGAAGCAGAACTTTGGTGGGTGTTGTTTGCTAGGAATGCCACTGCAGCCCCAACTGTGTGAATCTGTTGGAGAGCCATTATTTGCCTATGAGAAACATTTAAGGCATTGCCATGTAATGACAATACAAAAAGTGTTGTGTAAAAAGCAAAAATATTCCATCACTCCATGACAGACAAATGGCAGATTTAGTGAAGATCAGTGCGTAATGTAACAACATCTGCTGCTACTTTATGCACTGATCTTCACTAAATCTGCCATTTGACCGTCCTTGAGTGCCTGGATCATTTTTGTTTTTACACTGGTATATATTGGGATTTTGCCAGCCTCAGGTACGGATTTGTGTGTTTTGACATATTTTAAAGATAAGGGAATAAAGTGATTATGTTAAGCTACCATTTCTCTTTATGGATCCTGGTTCAGCAGTACGGCATGAGTTTAAGGATGCTATGATATTGACCAACCTATTGGCAGTGCTAAAAAATATCTGGCTATAACGGCAATACTTGTTCATTCTGTAATCATGAGACTGAAAACCACATCTAGCATCCTGATTAGGCCATATGTCCTGTCTCGCACACATGCAAATACAAAAACAAAACAGAAAATAAAACCAAAAACATGAATATAGGTATATACAACAAAGCATTCTAAGCATCAACGTGCAAAGGCTTATTATGTAATCTAGAGTAGTGATGTCACGAACAAAAAAATTTCGGATCGCGAATGGCGAAAGCGAACTTCCCCAAATGTTCGCGAAGGGGCGAACTCGGCGAACCGCCATAGACATCAATAGGCAGGTGAATTTTAAAACCCACAGGGACTCTTTATGGCCACAATAGTGATGGGAAAGTTGTTTCAAGGGGACTAACACCTGGACTGTGGCATGCCGGAGGGGGATCCATGGCAAAACTCCCATGGAAAATTACATAGTTGATGCAGAGTTTGGTTTTAATCCATAAAGGGCATAAATCACCTAACATTCCTAAATTGTTTGGAATAACGTGCTTTAAAACATCAGGTATGATGTTGTATCGATCAGGTAGTATAAGGGTTACGCCCGCT
This sequence comes from Pelobates fuscus, assembly GCF_036172605.1. NCBI lineage: Eukaryota > Metazoa > Chordata > Amphibia > Anura > Pelobatidae > Pelobates > Pelobates fuscus. Next base: position 281,283,748 of record NC_086319.1, on the reverse strand, counting down.
TCACAGTGACAGACCAAACTCCCCGTTTAACGCACCGCAAACAACCGCAAACAGTCCATTTGCACAACCGCAAACTCCCCATTTGCACATGTTTTAGTGCAAACTAGTCTAACTACTAATATAGTTGTAACATGCTACTTTTATTCATGCCAGACAACCATGCAGGCCAGACTAACAAACATGCCAGGGCCTATCATAGTTAACCACATCAGATAGTAACATGGCTCCCTCTATATACAGAGTAAACATGGCTCCCTCTATATACAAAGTAACATGGCTCCCTCTATATACAGTGTAACATGGCTCCCCTCTATATACAGAGTAACATGGCTCCCCTCTATATACAGTGTAAACATGGCTCCTCTCTATATACAGAGTAACATGGCTACCTATATATACAGTGTAAACATGGCTCCTCTCTATATACAGAGTAACATGGCTTCCCTCTATATACCGTGTAAACATGGCTCCCTCTATATACAGAATAACATGGCTCCCTCTATATACAGAGTAACATGGCTCCCCTCTATATACAGTGTAAACATGGCTCCTCTCTATATACATAGTAACATGGCTCCCTTTATATACAGTGTAAACATGGCTCTTCTCTATATACAGAGTAACATGGCTCCCCTCTATATACAGAATAACATGGCTCCCTCTATATACAGAGTAACATGGCTCCCCTCTATATACAGTGTAAACATGGCTCCTCTCTATATACAGAGTAACATGGCTCCCTCTATATACAGAGTAACATGGCTCCTGAGATGCAGGTGGGGGCCCTATAAAAGAATAATGGGGGGGACCTACTGTCCTCCCCCCCATCCCCCACCCCTGAGAGGCGGGTGGGGGTCATAAGTTACAATAAGAGGGGGGCACCTACTGTCCTCCCCCGGCCCCCAACCCTGAGCTGCGGGTGGGGGCCCTATAAAAGAATAATGGGGGGGACGACTTACTGTCCCCCCACAGCCCCCACCCCTGAGCGGCGGGTAGGGGCCCTAAATGAAAGTCCCCCGCTCCCCCATCAAAGGTGACTAGGGGCCCCCAAGCCCCTAGTCACACACCCAAATAAAAAAGCCCCTACCTACCCCCCTCACCCTAAAAAATAGTGAGGGGGGGAATAAAATTACTAACCTGTAAAGTAAAATTCAACTTACTATTTAACGTCTTCTTTTTTCTAAAATCTTCATTTTTCAGCCCCAAAAAAGGCCAAATAAAAAGCCACCATACCCGTCGAACTTAAAAATAAAATAAAAAACCCGAGCGCAAAAAAAAATTAATCCATCTTCACCCATGGAGGGTTCTGCACAGACTAGGGTATTAACATATACCCATTGTTACAATTGTTACTTGAAAAGCATGAGGAATGCCATTGGGGTACCACATGCTCATTTGTTATACCTCCATGTACTACAAAAATAAAGAATTTAAAAAAAAAAAAAATGTATGCAGCTTCCAAATTAATCTAAAATGGATGCTGTCCAGGAGGTGGGAGGGTCTGCTAGGGAGGGTGTGCTGCTGATTGGCTGGAATGTGTCTGCTTACTGTGAGGTACAGGGTCAAAGTTTACTCAATGATGACGAATAGGGGGCGGATCGAACCGTGCACTATGTTCGCCAGGAACTATTCGCCAGCAAACCGTTCGGTACATCACTAACAAACTAATTGTTATGGGGGGAGTGTAGTACTGGTTACTAAAGGTGGCATGTAGAATAGAGCCTACACAAATATTATTTAGGCAAATTTATGATTACTTGGGGAAAATTAATAAGCTCGGTTAGAGTCATGAACTCCTTTTGGGTAAGACAACAGGGGACATGCCGAAGGAAAAGGGAAGCATCTCTGGAATGTATATCTACTAAAATGACTCCAGCACTGATGTGATTGGGGATATCCTATCACTCTGCACATTATGTATTTAGTCCTAGCAGAAATCATTAAGATCTTCATTACATGCTTAAACGGGGATCACAACTGTGAGGGCTATAAATGATAAGTTCAGCTAAATAAAACATTGTATACACTGTTTATACTATTTTTATTTGCTTTAGTGAATTTACTCACATAAGCTTTATGGGAAGGGAGAAATCTCATATGTTCAGTGGAGTAAAACTTGCTTTGTGATTACAGGTAGTGATTTCCCAAACGGTTCGTGGGCGAATAGTTCCTGGCGAACATAGCTTGTTCACGTTCGCCACGGACGGCGAACAAATGCGATGTTCGGTCCGCTCCCTAATCGTCATCATTGAGTAAACTTTGACCCTGTACCTCACAGTCAGCAGACACATTCCAGCCAATTAGACCCTCCCTTCCAGACCCTCCCACCTCCTGGACAGCATCCATTTTAGATTCATTCTGAAGCTGCATTCTTAGTGAGAGGAGGGACAGTGTGCTGCTGCTGATTTCATAGGGAAATTGATAGCTAGGCTAGTGTATTCAGTGTCCACTACAGTCCTGAAGGACTCATCTGATCTCTGCTGTTTAGGGCTAGAATATCAAACGTCTGCTTTTTTTTCCTGTGTAATCTAATTGCAGTTGCCTGCCCGCCAGCGTGTGTGTCAGGCTCACAGCGTATACTGTGCCCACTTGCCCAGTGCCACCACTCATATCTGGTGTCACAATAGATTGCATTTAAAAAAACCAAAACACTTTTTTGACTGTAAAATAATAGCAGTCAGTTTCCTTCACACGTGTGCATTTCAGGGCCTACCAGGGCCAAGTCTCACACCAGTGCAACTCATATCTGGTGTAACAGTAGTGTACATTAAAAAAAAAAAAAAACTAGAAATTTGACAGTGAAATAATAGCAGTCCATTTCCTTCACACGTGTGCATTTCAGGGCCTGCCAGGGCACAGTGTCACACCAGTGCAACTCATATCTGGTGTAACAGTAGTGTACATTTAAAAAAAAAAAACTAGAAATTTGACAGTGAAATAATAGCAGTCAGTTTCCTTCACACGTGTGCGTTTCAGGGTCTGCCAGGGCACAGTGTCACACCAGTGCAACTCATATCTGGTGTAGCAGTAGTGTAAATTAAAAAAAAAAAACTTTTTTTACTGTGAAATAATAGCAGTCAGTTTCCTTTACGCGTGTGCGTTTCAGGGCCTGCCAGGGCACAGTGTCACACCAGTGCAACTCATATCTGGTGTAACAGTAGTGTACATTTAAAAAAAAAAAACTAGAAATTTGACTGTGAAATAATAGCAGTCAGTTTCCTTCACACGTATGCGTTTCAGGGCCTGCCAGGGCATGTTTCACACCAGTGCAACTCATATCTGGTGTAACAGTAGTGTACATTTAAAAAAAATAAAATACAATTTTGACTGTAATAGATTGAATAGCAGTTAGTTGTCTGCAAGCGTGTGTGTCAGGCCTACAGCGTCTACTCTGCCAACTTCTACCAGTGCACAGTGCCACTCATATCTGTTGTCACAGTAGCTTGCATGCATAGTACCACTACTCGAAAAAAAAATGACAGGCAGAGGCAGGCCACCCCTCAGGGGCCATCGTGGTCGTGGTGCTGTGATTCCCTTTGGCCCTAGAATAATGCCCAGTGTTCAGAAGCCACGTACCCTGAACTTGAAAAGTTCTGAGGACATAGTGGACTGGCTAACACAGGACACCCAATCTTCTACAGCTTCCGCTCGGAACCTTGACGCACCATCCTCCTCCAGCTTAGCTTCGGGCACCTCTCAAGTTACCACTCACCCGCCTGCCGCCACACCAACACTAGCACCACAGCCGCTTCACTTAATATGTCAGAGGAGTTATTTACACATCAGTTGGTAGAAATGAGTGATGCACAAGCATTATTGCCAGAGGATGTAGATAACAAGGATATGTCTCAGTCAGGCAGCATTACACACATGGACGTATGGTGTGATGATGATGATGTTGTACCCGCTGCTGCTTCCTTTGCTGAGTTGTCAGATAGAAGTGAAGCGGTTGATGATGACGATGCGTCCGTGGATGTCACGTGGGTGCCCGCTAGAAGAGAAGAAGAACAGGGGGAAAGTTCAGATGGGGAGACAGAGAGGAGGAGGAGACGAGCTGGAAGCAGGGGGAGGTCGTCGCAAGGAGCTAGTGGCACAGTCAGACAGCATGCATCGGCACCCGGGGTCAGCCAGACAGCACCCCAATAAACGCATGCTGTTGCCACCACCAGAATGCCATCATTGCAGAGCTCAGCAGTGTGGCATTTTTTTTGTGTGTCTGCCTCTGACAACAGCGATGCCATTTGCAACCTGTGCCAAAAGAAACTGAGTCGTGGGAAGTCCAACCACCTAGGTACAACTGCTTTGCGAAGGCACATGATCGCACATTACAAACGCCTATGTGATCAACACATGAGTACAAGAGGCATACAAACTCAAAGCCGCCATCCTCCTCCTGGTCCAGCATCTTCAGCCACATCAACCACTACTGTCCTCCTTCCCCCTCTCAACCATCCGCCACTCCGTCTCTCGCCTTGAGCAGTTCCTGCTCATCTGCCCACAGTCAGGTGTCTGTCAAGGACATGTTTGAGCGTAAGAAGCCAATGTCACAAAGTCACCCCCTTGCCCAGCATCTGATAGCTGGCTTGTCTGAACTCTTAGCCCGCCAGCTTTTACCATACAAGCTGATGGAGTCTGAGGTGTTCCAAAAATTTGTAGCTATTGGCACACGCAGTGGAAGGTACCCGGCCGAAATTTCTTTGCACAAAAGGACTCGATTGTACTCTATTGTGCAAAAGGAAGTAATGGCATGTCTGGCACACAGTGTTGGGGCAAAGGTCCATCTGACCACTGATACCTGGTCTGCAAAGCATGGTCAGGGCAGGTACATCACCTAAACTGCGCATTGGGTAAACCTGCTGACGGCTGCCAAGCATGGAATGCGTGGCTCTGCAGAGGAGTTGGTGACAACGCCACGACTTGCAGGCAGGCATGCTGCCACCTCCTCTACTCCTCCTACTCCATCCTCTTTCATAACCTCCTCGGCTGAGTCCTCTTCTGCTGCTGCGTCTTGCTCCACATCTGACTCCGCAGCAACTGGATATCGGCAAAGTGGTTTGTGACAACGGAACAAATTTGTTGGCGGCATTGAAGTTGGGCAAGTTGACACATGTGCCGTGCATGGCACATGTGTGTAATCTGATCGTACAATGTTTTGTGCATAAGTACACAGGCTTACAGGACGTCCTGAAGCAGGCCAGGAAGGTGTGTGGCCATTTCAGGCGTTCCTACACGGCCATGGCGCACTTTTCAGATATCCAGTGGTGAAACAATATGCCAGTGAGGCGCTTGATTTGCGACAGCCCAACACGTTGGAATTCAACACTCCTAATGTTCGACCAACAAGAAAAAGCCGTTAACGAGTATTTGAATGACCAGGGTGCTAGGACAGCCTCTGCAGAGCTGGGAATTTTTTTACCACGTTACTGGACACTCATGCGCAATGCCTGTAGGCTCATGCGTCCTTTTAAGGAGGTGACAAACCAAGTCAGTCGCACCGAAGGCACCATCAGCGACATCCTACCATTTGTTTTCTTCCTGGAGCGTGCCCTGCGAAGAGTGCTGGATCAGGCCATAGATGAGCTTGAAAAGGGAGGGGTGTGGTCACCAACACCACTAGAAACAGCCTTATCAGCATCGCTTGCTGGACCTGCGGCATCGCTGGAAGAGGATTGTAAGGAAGAGGAGTCATAGGAGGAATGTGGCTTTGAGGAGGAGGAGGAAGACCAACCACAACAGGCATCCCAGGGTGCTTGTTGTCACCTATCTGGTACCAGTTGTGTTGTACGTGGCTGGGGGGAAGAACATACCTTCAGTGAGATCACTGAGGACGAGGAACGGGACATGAGTAGCTCGGCATCCAACCTTGTGCAAATGGGGTCTTTCATGCTGTTGTGCCTGTTGAGGGACCCTCGTATAAAAAGGCTGAAGGACAACGACCTGTACTGGGTGTCCACGCTACTAGACCCCCGGTATAAGCAGAAAGTCCCTGAAATGTTACCGAATTACCGGAAGTCGGGAAGGATGCAGCATTTCCAAAATAAATTAAAAAGTATGCTTCACACAGCATATAAGGGTGATGTCACAGCACAACGGGAATCTAACAGGGGAAGAGGTGAAAGTAATCCTCCTCCTCCCACGACCACACCGGCAAGGACAGGACGCTTTACAGACGTGTTTATGATGGAGGACATGCTGAGCTTTTTAAGTCCTACGCATCGCCAATCCTTCGGGGTCCACCCTAAGAGACCGACTCGACCGACAGGTTGCAGACTACCTCGCCTTAACTGCAGTTATCGACACTCTGAGGAGCGATGAACCCCTTGACTACTGGGTGTGCAGGCTTCACCTGTGGCCTGAGCTATCCCAATTTGCGATAGAACTTCTGGCCTGCCCCGCTTCAAGTGTCCTGTCAGAAAGGACCTGCAGTGCAGCGGGAGGTATTGTCACTGAGAAGAGAAGTCGCCTAGGTAAAAAAAGTCTAGATTACCTCACCTTTATTAAGATGAATGAGGGATGGATCCCAAAGGGACTGACAGTGGGCGATACATTCAACTAAAAAAGGCCTGATGAGGGGGACTACTTAACACACCACTCCTATCTGATGGCACATTAGATTACACGCACAGTGCCCCAAATTTGAAGTAGGAGGACCGACCAAGCATCCTTTTCCATCTCCCGGTTCCTAAAATCGATGCCATATACACGTCCCCTGATAGGGGACGTAATAGGGATTAAACTGATAGGAATAGTACTACTTAACACACCTTATAATAACGCAGAGAGAGGCAACGCAGAGAGAGGAGTCTGAAGAAGAGGAGTCAGAGCAGGAAGGTGGCTTTGAGGAGGTGGAAGACCAAACACAGCAGGCGTCCCAGGGGGCTTGTTGTCACCTTTCGGGGACCCTTGGTGTTGTACGTGGCTGGGTGGAGGAAGAGACCTTCAATGACATCAGTGAGGACAAGGAACGGGACATGGCTAGCTTGGTATCCAACCTTGTGCAAATGGGAGTTTGCGGTTGTGCAAATGGACTGTTTGAGGTGCGTTAAACTGGAAGTTTGGTCTGTCACTGTGAAGCGGGCGTAACCCTTATACTACCTGATCGATACAACATCATACCTGATGTTTTAAAGCACGTTATTCCAAACAATTTAGGAATGTTAGGTGATTTATGCCCTTTATGGATTAAAACCAGACTCTGCATCAACTATGTAATTTTCCATGGGAGTTTTGCCATGGATCCCCCTCCGGCATGCCACAGTCCAGGTGTTAGTCCCCTTGAAACTACTTTTCCATCACTATTGTGGCCAGAAAGAGTCCCTGTGGGTTTTAAAATTCACCTGCCTATTGATGTCTATGGCGGTTCGCCCGGTTCGCCCGTTCGCGAACATTTGCGGAAACTCGCGTTCGCCGTTTGCGAACGGAAAATGTTATGTTCCCGACATCACTAATTACAGGTAAAACAATAACCAATTTTAAATATGTTCTTCAAACTAGCTAACTATATACATATTTAATGCCATACACCTTAGGCACTTGATGTGACCTATCTATTAGCAGTGCAGCTTCCATGACTAGACTACATTTTGCTATATTTTCTGTCTCTGCATATTCTTCTACTTTTGAAGCACCTCTACCTCAAGAAATACATCAAGGTACTACCCCCTCTTCTTACCTGTTTGCACATTTTATTGGACCGGATTGAGAGAATCTGGTTTGGGTGTTGTGACTGCCTACCTGTTCAAATACATACGCTTTGGAGACCAAGCTCCTATATATCCCCTACTTTATATTTACAACTTTGTATGGTTACCTTAAGAACTAGGTTTTTTTTGTGATTTTTAGTAGAGCTACCCTCTTTTCGACTTTCTATCTTTTTTCAACTTTTGCAGTAGTTTTTATTCCTCTAATTACCTTTTCTTGTGCTTGGAGAGTTCCTTTAGGTAGCGGCAACTACTAACTTCCTGTAACTACTGGTTAAATTTGGTAGTCTATAAAGATCTGGAACTTACTAAGAGTAGTCAGTTGATAAAAACTAGCAATGAGATTTGAAGCAAGCCTTTAGGTCTGTCGTTTGAGTGTTTACTGTATATGTAGGCAGTATGACCTTGTTCAGCAGATTTTTAACTTTTTGCTTTTGTTGACAAAAGATCTGTTTTTCAGATTCTCTAATGATCACATTTCTTTTTTTTTTAAATCAGGACTTGGCAGGCAAGACTGGGTGATTAAAGACTAACTGCCACTTCTTGACAGAATATAATCTCCAAGCAATTTGTGTTGGTTTATGTTTTAATTAAATATGTTTTATTGACACAGTAGGCAGAATCAAAATTCTCTCATCTTTAGAGACTGACAAAAATATATATCTTGTTATGGTACTTTTTGAAAGTAAACCAAAATGTTCAGAGTCTATCTGTTCCTGTCCAAATCAATAAAATTAAATTGCGTATATACGCTGAAGTAATTAAGTCTGACACACGAGGTTCAGGTTAAAATAACTTCGAGAAAGTTTATTGGCAAGTGAAGTAAAAGCGGGCGCGCAGGCCCTTTTAAGAGGCATTTTGCGTCATCATTGATTATTAGAATATCAGCAAATAAACATCATCAATTGGATTAATTGTTAAGTGACGGAGTTAGTGTCTTACCTATTGGTTAGTAAAATTAAGAGGTTAGTCCCGTGCCCACCCATCAGAGGTGGGATTATTCTGGACACGGGTGGGGGACAAGGGGGTCCTAAGCGTCATTTTACACGGTCAATGATATCAGGCTTTATGTCCAGGTGCAAGGTCTCTTATGAATAGAACATTTCATTACTACTGTGTTCTGTGGCCTTCAAACTGTACTATCTTACAAGCTCTAAGGAGTAACCAGCAAGTCTTAAGGAGTAGCCAGCACCTCCTGGTACTTGTCCTTGAAGGAAACACGGTCTTTGTCTACTGTATTAATTGGGTTGAGAAGTTCAGTCACGTAATGTAGTTTTAAAATGAACAAGTTAAGTCATGAGGACAAAATGGAGGATTGAAGAAGTCAGGTTAGGAGGACAAAATGGAGGACGAAGTCACAGTATAAAGTTAAAATGGAGTTAGTACAATAATTCAATACAAGTACAATAAAGATTTTTAATAATTCCACATCAGTCCCCCCTATGAAATGTTAGATTCTAAGAGATAAAACTTTATTATATTAGTATCAGAAGACGTGTTAACCCAAAGGCACAGAAACCCCGTGGCCGCTAGCTAGGTGTTAATGCAAAGTGCAAGGCTGTCCCTAGATCTGACCCTAATAGGCTAACCATCCGTCAGTATGGCTCTCGAACGCTTCACACCCAAGGGTATCCCATGGCAGCTAACCCACCACTTCTCCACATGGGGCCTTTACCATTCACTGACAGATGCTGTCCCTGAGCTAGTCCCTTCCTAGAATTCCTGCACTTTATCAACAAAAGGGAATGTTTGCAGCGGCAGACAGGGTGAGTTGATGTCTTGGAATTCTTGGTCATCAACTTCGAGATGGGTCAAAGTGGGTGCCGCTTGGTCAACAGTCTTCATGAGGGATTTTCTCAGACATGGGAGGACACAACAAAAGAGAAGAGCAAAAATAAAAAGAAAAATTAGTATAGCCATACCAATCTGCATTAAAGCCTTTTGCCATCCTGTCATCCAACCAAACCATCTTTCCCAGGGATCTTTTATCCCAGAATTCCTTTTTAACTCTTCAGACAGGTCATTTAATTTTTCTATAGCTAGTGTGACTTTACCATTAGGGCCTGTGTTTTCTGGGATGTAGGTACAACATGTCATAGTGTCGGGCAAGATCTTACAAACCCCTCCTTTTTCGGCTAAGATCATATCTAGGGCCATTCTATTCTGGAAAGTCATTTGGGATGTGGCCTGCAACTGTTCGGCCAACCCTTGGAGGGCGTCTCTGGTGTAATTGACAAAACGCTGTTGATTATAATAAATGTAATTTATCCAATTTAGATTCTTGTTTGCGGTAACTATGGTAAAAATTGATTCAAATCCTGCAGCAACTTCATCCCTAGCTTTAAACTCATTGGGCACCCCCCTGGGCACTCCGATGGCATCAATATATATATGAGGATCAAAACTTCCTTTCACTGGGGCGTCACGTTTAACCTTAGTGTGGCTGACCTCATGGGTGTTGAGGTGTGTGTCAGAAATAATATGTATAGGCATAATGGCCTTAGTCAAAGTACACTCTCCCCACCATTCTGTGTCCATTCTGGATCTTAGCTGTAAATCCCCACACAACCAATAAATGTCCCCTAGTGACCTAGTGTGATGTTGCAGCAGACGTACAGGGACAGTTCTGTATGTAGCACAATAGCCTTTGGAAAAGTTACCCACAAATTTACCAATACCATCGTACATGGCATAGCAAGTGTAATTACCTTTATATACGGTAATACCGTCAGGGGGTTTGACATCGTTGGCTAGGAGAGGATACTCCTTTGTCCATGCAATACATATGGACCTGTTAAAATTATAGTGATAGGCAAAAAGGCTTAAAATACATTCTTCTATATCTACAGGTAGGATTAAAGGTACGGTACCCAGGTGAGGCCGGGCACCTCCACACACGTAACATGCAGTTCTATTATGCTTATTAGCGTTATATTTCATCCATTCTAACCATAAATTTACATCATTAAAACCTGTTTCAGCGGCCATGGTATCTTCAAAAGTGGGGTTAGCAATGGCCATCATGTCTTGAAAGGTCTGGATATGAGGTTTTAATGGGTTAGGGACCATATGGGTGGCCCCTTGCCACTCAGAAGAGTTGCACATATCTTTAAGGTAGAAATGCCCTAACTTTTGGTAGGAACCCTTTTTCCAATACATTCCCATCACATACTGGTCTGCATCTGTTGGACTTGGATGCTCAATGTTAAGGATTAATTTCATTGGTGTACTCCCCCCAGGCTTTCTCAAAGTCATTCTCTGGAGGAGCGATCTACCATGATCATCTACTTTAGCTACGGCACTTTTTGGTTTGTAACCCCAGGCAGGCCCGGCATTCCACCCCGCCGCCCCCCAATGGTCACAATTGTGCCCCCATTGCTTGTCAACTACACAAACATATGGGTCTTTCGAATGAGGGATATCTCTATAGATGCTCTGGATTTGTGGTGTGGGAAATGGGCATTCTACAATATCACAGTAGTCAAAGGTATAAGTAGCCACCTGGGTGCATGATGAATTATACCAGAAGGTGTACCCACTAATGTCTTTGGTAATGGCTACTTGTTGGGCCTTCATAAGGCTAATTAAGGAGAAGATGTACCAGAGATACATGTTTGTGCGATATTCGCTTCCTCTGGGGCAGGAGATTTCTTGCAGTGGGAAGCGTGGATCCAATTTGGCCTACCGGCCAATTTGACGGAGGTTGCAGTAATCAGGAGAACTTGGAATGGACCGTCAAATCTTGGTTCCAGGGTATTTTTCCGCACAAACTTCTTAACCAGGACCCAATCTCCGGGAAGTAGGTTATGGGAACCTGTATCCAATTCGGGATCTGGAATTGAAGAGAAAACTTGGGCATGTATTTTGTTTAGGACATTTGCAAGTTCAGTTACATAGTCTACTAAAACATCTGATTGGAGTTGCAACTGCTGCGGATAATAACAACCTAGTCTGGGTGCTGTCCCAAATAGAACCTCATATGGGGACAGTGAATGCTTCCCTCTAGGTGTGTGCCTAACACTAAATAGAGCTATTGGTAGGCTTTCTGGCCAGGGCATCTTTGTTTCTTGTGACATTTTTAACATTCTAGTTTTTAGGGTGCCATTCATGCGCTCCACTTTACCACTACTTTGTGGGTGGTAAGGGGTGTGGAAGGCTAGAGTCACCCCTAGAGCAGTCCAAATTTCTTTAGTCACAGTTGCTGTAAAGGCTGGGCCTTGATCGCTTTCAATAACTTCTGGGAGTCCGAATCTACATACAATATCTGTAAGTAGGCGCTTTGCGGTTGTTTTTGCAGTGATATTGGCCACTGGGTAGGCTTCTGGCCAGCCTGAGAACATGTCCACTATTACTAGTGCATATTCATGGGGCCCACTCTTGGGCATTTGGATGTGGTCAATTTGAATCCGCTGGAAGGGGTACATGGGCTTTGCCAGGTGTTTCGCAGGTACTTTAACTGGTCTTCCTGGATTGCATTTTGCACAAATGACACAGGCCTTGCAGAAGCTATTGATCAATGTTGTGATTCCAGGTGCTTCATAATACTTCTGTATGAGGGCGGCCATCAATTCTTTTGACAGGTGTGCAGGCCCATGTGCCCATTGGACAACTGCTGGATACAAATTTCTGGGAAGACAAAATTTGAAGTTGTTGTAATATATTCCGTCCTTTTGGACAGCTCCTTTCTTTTTCCATTTCTGGACTTCTTCAGGAGTGACTGCAGCTTGCTGTTCTTGTAAAATTCGCAAATCAGTAGGAAGAGTTTGCAGGGCAAAAATAGGGACTTCTTCTTCTTGTCCGGACACTTCTTCATCCACTTCCTGCAAATCCCTGGCCGCTAACTTAGCAGCCTGATCAGCCAAATGGTTGCCCTTCGCTTCATCTGTATCCAATTTCCCATGGGCCTTTACTTTCAAAACGGCCACTTCTTTGGGGAGTAGGAGGGCATCCATTAGCTCCTTGATTGCAGTGCTGTGTTTGACTGGTGTACCGGCGGTGGTAAGAAATCCTCTAGTCTTCCAAATTAGACCGAAGTCATGTGCCACGCCTAGAGCATATCTTGAATCTGTATAGATGTTGGCACGTTTTCCTTCGGAAATTTTGCAGGCTGAAGTCAGAGCCTGTAATTCAGCTTCTTGTGCAGACATTGCTGGTGGTAAGGATGATGATTTAATAACTTCATCTGTTGTGGTTACGGCATATCCTGTATGATATGTTCCTCCTTCATCGGCATATCTCGATCCGTCCACAAACAGGGTAAAATCCGGATCTGGTAATGGGTTCTCATGCACAGTTGGTAAGTGCACTGTTTCCATTTTCATCTGTTCAAAACAGTCATGAGGTGTTTCTGGGTCATAATCATTCTTTATGACTAGATCTTGAAATTCCTTTTCCAGGAAATGGCGTGGCCATGCTTCTAGAAGGTCAGTTGTTGGGTATTTGACAATACCATTTTCCTGTAGCTGTTCTTCAGTCATGGTGGCCCATAGTTTTGCCATGGGCCCAAGATCATTCCATGACCTTGTCTTCAACTTGGTAACAGGAATATGTGGGATAGCAGTATCCCAATGACGGTAAAGGTAGTTAAGTTGTTGAGGTAGCTGGATCAAGACCATACTATTGCCGTCAGAGTCACAATAGAAGTCTTGTGCAGTAAGCTTTACATCGGTCCGGTGGTAAAGCTCATCTTCATAGCAAGGTTCAGGGGTAATGTTTGGTTTGTACCACGTGGTGCAGAAGGCGTGATCTGGGCCTTCACAGAGAGGCTTCTCATCTTCATAAAATGTCAAATGTGGATGCATGACTTTCTTGATACATCCACAGAGTAGGTGAATGTAGGTTTCATCCGTGATAAATCCATAATAGATACCCCCCTCAGGGAGTGGAAGAAGAGTGGACGGATTAAGCACCTAACATCTTTGGATGGAAATGTTGTCAGGCAAAAGGAGATGACACTGTAAGCGCAGGTGTCTGGCTGGAGACACGTGCTTGAGCTGGACTTGGTTGATGATGGCAGAGATGTCATGAGGGGCCAAAACAACCAGAGGGTGGCCAAGGACCAGGTCTGAGGTCTTCTCTATGAGTTCTCTCGCAGCAAAAACAGCCCTGAGACAGGAAGGAGTCCCTCTGGCTACAATGTCCAGTTGACATGAGAAATATCCAATAGGCCTCTGGCGGCCTCTTAAGTCATTAGTTTGGGTGAGCACTCCTGTTGCGTGGCCTTGTCTTTCAGAGACAAACAATTTGAAAGGTTTGGAGTAGTCAGGTAGGCCCAAGGCAGGAGCAGAAGCAATGGCTCGTTTGAGAGCATTAAAGTGGTCCATAGCCTCATTAGTTAAACAGAAAGGGTCAGACTTAAGTGCGTCATAGAGAGGTTGCATGAGCAGAGAGGCTTCTGGGATCCATGCTCTGCAGTAGGAAATGAGGCCTAGGAAGGCATGAAGAGACTTAGAAGTCCTTGGGGGCGGAATATCCAGCACAGCTCTTACCCGGTCCCGAGTAAGATGTCTGGTACCTTGAGATAGGCAGTGTCCAAGGAAAACTACTGAAGGTTGGCAGAACTGTAGCTTGATGAGCGAAGCTTTGCATCCTTGTTCTGCCAAATAACAAAGCAGACTAATTGAGCACTCTTCGGTAGTGGGTATGTCATCTCCACAGAGCAGCAAATCATCCACATACTGAAGCAGAACAACTTCTGGGTGCTCGGCTTGCCATGGGTCAAGGATGGTGGCCATGGCCTTTGCAAATTGACTTGGTGAATTTTGTGCCCCTTGGGGCATGACAGTCCAGGTATACTGCTGCATCTCATGGGTGAAAGCAAACAGGTATTGGCAGGATGGGTCCAGTGGGACACTGAAAAAGGCATTTGCTAGGTCAATGACTGTGAAGAATTTTGCAGATGGTGGGACTCCAGAAAGCAGAGTATGAGGATTTGGTACAAGAGGGGTGTCCAGGACTGTAGCTTCATTAACAGCACGGAGATCCTGAACCATCCTGTACTTCTCTGGCTCACCCTTCGGAGTTTTCTTCTTCACAGGAAATAACGGGGTGTTGCATTCAGATTTACATTTGACAAGGGCACCCTTCTCCAAGAGTGCCTTAATGTGGACAGAAATTGCAGCTGACTGTGCTGGTTTTAATGGATATTGTGGTTTTCTTGGTAACTTAGCTCCTGGAATAAGCTTTACCACCACAGGGGGAACATTTAGGTGACCTATGTCCTCTGGGCCTGAGGACCATAACTTTGCGGGCACCTGTGTTTTTAATTTCTCTGGGAAATTGGACCTTAATTCTGCTGTCTCCTCACGGGGCTTTTCTAAATGCAGCATCAGAGGCAGAGAGCATAGGGCTGAAGTGTCTGATACAGACAGAGGAGTAAACATTTCTACCTGCCCATCCGGGGTAAAAGTGATGGATGCTTGCAGGCGTGAGAGGACATCAGCACCTAACAGGTTAATGGGGCATGTGGAGGATACTACAAAGCGAGCGAGCAGGCTAGAGCCAACTCGTAGCGGGGTTGTTAGAGGGCTATGTCTCGGCTGGCCATCCACTCCAACACAAGAGACATCAATATTGGACAGGAAAGATGGGTCTGGCAAGTCTCGTTCTCGTAGAACACTACGGGCTGCACCTGTGTCAACAAGAAATGTGGTAGGGTGGCCTTCAATGGGCAAAGTTACTGTAGCAAGTGGCCCCCCCTTATCCCCTGTAGACACTGCCATAACAGGGGTTAATGACACAGGCTTGCCAATTTCCTAGTCATCTGGTTCCTCAATTATTGGGACCTCCTTCTCAGTCTTAGGGGCCGGGGCAGGCCTGTGTGGCTTTCTTGGCTCTCTCTTGGGTTCCGGGCAATCACTTTTAAAATGCCCTTTGACCTTACAATTAAAACAAACACCTTCCTCTGGTCTGGTACCCTTGGGAATAGGGGTAGTGCGTGCCACCATGAGGGGAGCAGAACTTGGCCTTCTAAGGGTCTGGGCAGACTCTAGGCCCCTAGCAACTAGGAGTAAAGTATCTAGGGGAACAACCTTATATTCGGGGCGTGCAGCAATGATTCCCTTGCGTATTGGGTCTTTAACACCTTGGACGAATGCACCGGACAACATTTGTGAATGAATCTTGTCAGTGAGATCAAACCCCAAATCTGTGAACATTTGGTACAGTCTTGCATGAAACCTTTCCACTGATTCTCCTTTTTCTTGAATAACATCAGTAAGGCCAGCAGCCTGATCCGCAAGTTTGTCCTTAGCCCATTCTCTTAGTTGGGTGCAAAAAGTTACTCCAGAGGGGTAATCAACATCACTGCTGAGTAGATCAGTACTGAGGTGTCGGGCCATGCTCGGCCAATATGCATCCCCTGCTTTAATAGCACAAATACTCAGTAGATCACGCCATGCGGCGGAATAAGTCTTTTGAATTTGAACTACCCCTCGGTAGAAGGGCATAGGCTGTTTTTCTGGGTCAGGGAGTGATTTCATTAGAGCACTAGCTTGAGTGGGATTGAAAGCAACATATTTAGGAGGGACCTGTTCTCCCCGACCCTTGTGGCCAAAGGGGTCATCGATAGAACGATGAGTTGGGGCTCCCGCGGCAAGCTCTGATGAGACATGGGACACCCTGTCCATCTCGTCATCATCGAATTCTATGATATTGGCTTTTTTCCGTGGTGCAGGGCCCGAATTAGGTGAAAGGATCGGTGGTTGGGAACGAGCCCCAGATGCAGGGGTAGCTAGCGAGTCATAACCTGGGGATAGGTAGTCACCGGGGATTACCGGCATCAGGGCCGAACTGGGGGCCGCCATATTGGTGGCCGGAGAAGGTACTACGTTAGGGTTAAGGGAAGAAGCGGCGGCCATGTTGGAAGAGGGCACATCCGGAACAGACTGTGCCGGACTGGGCATGACCGGAACCTGGGGAGTGGCTTGGGGAGTGGGTAGTGGATATCCGGGATAGGGCAGGGCCATGGGATATGGGAAGGGGTAGGGCCAGGCTGGGGTGGAGATGGGAGGGAACGGAGAGGGATTGGTAGGGGTGGGTGTAGAGGGGGGAGCCGGGGCAAGGGTGGAGGAGGTGGTTAGTTGGGCGGAGGAAGAGGGGAGGGGATCATTAACGGAGAGAGAGTGTAGGGAAGGAATGGCAGGTGAAATTTTAGGGGGAGGTACAGCAGGTAACGTAGGGATGGATGAGGATGATGGGAATGTTAGAGACGGGGAGGGGGAAAAGAAAGATCCATCAGAATTCAGGACCGGGCAGACAGGGGAGGTGACGGGATGGGTGTTGGGAGTGGGGAACATAGTCAGCTGGCTATCACCTACTGCTGACTGAACCTTGGGGATAGACGTCCCCTGGGCGCCACTTTGGGGCGCTGGCTGAGGGTAACCTCCAGCAACACAGTTATTATGATACACAAACAATTTCACACCTTTGTGATTTATCTCTTCCTCAACCCAACCTTCTAGCTGAATAGCCTTCGCTACTCTATACCATGCTTCAGCAGTTTTTAATAAACCATTATCTGTAAGCTTGCCTTTCTTTTCTGTCAGTAACCTACGCCAACTTTCTGGTTGCAATCTTCCACATGTCGGTACAGCAATTTTACATACTTTTGCAATCTTTTCAACACCTTTAACCATTTCCTCACCCTCTCTGTCTTCAACTAAATCACATGCTAACCAGCCCTTACTGGGCTTGTTTAAATCCTGTCCCATAATCCCTTTACCCCTATACCAGCGTCCTAGATATAGGGAGAGAGAAGGAAAACTGAACAAGAACGTCTACAATGCTCGACTGCCACCCGAGAATCGTAGGATTTTCTCAGGTGCGTCTTCCCAAAACGTAGACTAGTCACTGAATCCGCCTACCCGGGGTGGTAGACACGGATTGGAGCGAGGTGAGAAGTGTGTGACCAATCACTTCTCTTTCAAGAGAAATGGGAGTGGACAGTATAATAATATAGGAAGTTTAGAAAAGATGAAAGGTAAGGAAAAATCCTTAGAGACAGACACAGGAGTTCATGAGACTCCTAATAAACCAGACAAGACAACAATACAATTGAAATACAGTGCATGCATTACAGTTCAAATAAAATCAACAATAATCCCTTTCCTTCTACATGTGCTTACTCCAAAGTCACCTTTCTCAACCTCGTAGTGTCCCCGTTCGGAGAACGACTTTCATAAATCTCACTACTACGTGATGCGAAAAACAAGCAATACCTGCCTGAATTCCCCCTCACAAATAAAACAGAAAACTGGAATTCCACAAGCCCCAGCGCTCAGGGTTGTGGTTACCAAAGAAAACCGGACTCCCCTCAGCCAAAGCTGTGGGTTACCAAAACCGGACTCCCCTCAGCCGAAGCTGTGGGTTACCAAAACCGGACTCCCCTCAGCCAAAGCTGTGGGTTACCAAAACCGGACTCCCCTCAGCCAAAGCTGTGGGTTACCAAAACCGGACTCCCCTCAGCCAAAGCTGTGGGTTACCAAAACCGGACTCCCCTCAGCCGAAGCTGTGGGTTACCAAAACCGGACTCCCCTCAGCCGAAGCTGTGGGTTACCAAAACGCTAGCTAGACTGTAAAACAGGCAACAGAAGACCCCCAGGAACACATCCACAGGTCCACCCCCCCTTTATCCCAAAAAGGGGCAAAATACAAACAGATAAGCAGACAAACCGAAGACCCAGGCAAATCCCCTCAGGTCCACCCCCCTTTATCCCAAAAAGGGGAAAACAAGCAAGACAGAACCCCAGGCAAATCCCCTGCAGGTCCACCCCCCCTTTATCTCAAAATGGGGAAACAGGCAAACAATTCAAACACACCCAGGCAACAGATAGACTAAAATGCAGGTAAACAAGTGAGTAACGAGGCACCGGGCAAGATATTACCTGTCTTTGATGTCCTCCCGGGAAGCAGTCACAGACACGTGGACGGGTCAATCAAAGGGGCCGGAACGTACCGGTGGCTCTGCAGAAGTCTCTACCGTGTATCTGGAGGTGATCAATCTCCCTTCCTTCCCCCTGGATTCCTCCGTCCAACAGCGTCTTCCTTAGGACGGCTCACCGGCCAGACATAGCCCGGTGCCCCACGTTGGGCGCCAAGTTGTTATGGTACTTTTTGAAAGTAAACCAAAATGTTCAGAGTCTATCTGTTCCTGTCCAAATCAATAAAATTAAATTGCGTATATACGCTGAAGTAATTAAGTCTGACACACGAGGTTCAGGTTAAAATAACTTCGAGAAAGTTTATTGGCAAGTGAAGTAAAAGCGGGCGCGCAGGCCCTTTTAAGAGGCATTTTGCGTCATCATTGATTATTAGAATATCAGCAAATAAACATCATCAATTGGATTAATTGTTAAGTGACGGAGTTAGTGTCTTACCTATTGGTTAGTAAAATTAAGAGGTTAGTCCCGTGCCCACCCATCAGAGGTGGGATTATTCTGGACACGGGTGGGGGACAAGGGGGTCCTAAGCGTCATTTTACACGGTCAATGATATCAGGCTTTATGTCCAGGTGCAAGGTCTCTTATGAATAGAACATTTCATTACTACTGTGTTCTGTGGCCTTCAAACTGTACTATCTTACAAGCTCTAAGGAGTAGCCAGCAAGTCTTAAGGAGTAGCCAGCACCTCCTGGTACTTGTCCTTGAAGGAAACACGGTCTTTGTCTACTGTATTAATTGGGTTGAGAAGTTCAGTCACGTAATGTAGTTTTAAAATGAACAAGTTAAGTCATGAGGACAAAATGGAGGATTGAAGAAGTCAGGTTAGGAGGACAAAATGGAGGACGAAGTCACAGTATAAAGTTAAAATGGAGTTAGTACAATAATTCAATACAAGTACAATAAAGATTTTTAATAATTCCACATCAATCTAACTATCACTTATGTCCTTGACACTTTTACAGCAATGTCATAATAACAGACTTGGCAAGCTGCAACTACTAGTGAATATGTTGTGTATTAGTGTTACTGTACATGTTTGAAAGAAAGACACTTCCAATAACTTTAGTTTTTCCCTGCTCCATTGTGGCTTCTTACTACTTTAATATAAAACGTTCTCTGGAATAATAGGAAACTTAAAGTTTATACCAAAATTATTACAAGTGATGATATAACATGGTCTATATATTGTTTGTAAATACAATTTAATCGTGATAATAAGGGACATAACATACAAAATATATTGTTTAACTTAATAAGAACTACCGGTACTTTAACTTACTCCTAGCTATTTTCTATGATAGGTTGTTTCTGCCTCATCATTAGCATCATCACACAATTTAGGAATGGAAGAAGCAACAGGAAGACAGCCACTATTCTTTTTTTTATGCATTATCATTATGCTCACTTACCCTGTTTGTTTAACCCCTTAAGGACCAAACTTCTGGAATAAAAGGGAATCATGACATGTCACACATGTCATGTGTCCTTTAGGGGTTAAAGTCAGTCCAGGAAGAGATGGGTAAAAGTCACAGTATTGTCCATCAAAAAACTTACACAAACAAAGCACCGTATTTAATAATTTTCAGACATTTTCTGGAGAACTTTTACCCTTGCGAATGTATCATAATACACTTTTTTTTGTGAAGAAACCCACCAAAGATTATTCCTGTTACTCTTAATAGGGAAGTTTGAACACACCAAGTGACTGGTGAACTGGCTGTCTAAATGGCATTGTGCTTCACAATTCCTCTGTCTAGATTATTGAGGACATTCTCAACTGATCATTCATTATAATACTGTGAATGTTGAGAAAGTGCCTTAGTTCCTCAGCCACCATCTTATTCTTATATCAGCCATGTTTGCCCCCTGTGTGACTTTGTGTGAATGAAGTGTGGACATGTGTTTAGTGATTTATGCTACAAGTAGTTTTATAAGAAACTGTTTTTTTTCTATTCAATGATCATAAATGGAAACAGATAAAGGTGGGTTATCA
Source organism: Pelobates fuscus (assembly GCF_036172605.1). Lineage (NCBI taxonomy): Eukaryota > Metazoa > Chordata > Amphibia > Anura > Pelobatidae > Pelobates > Pelobates fuscus. Next base: position 281,263,115 of record NC_086319.1, on the reverse strand, counting down.
CCTTAGGGTGAATGATTAGAAGTGATTGATTCAAAGTAGACTGAACTGACCATAGCAGGATAAGTAAGTTTAGAGGCAATTAATTACAGGGTACTGTGTTTTTATTGCATACATCAAGATTAGAGGCGCAACTAGAATCCACTGGGCCCCTCCCATCTGTCTCATCCCCCCCCCCCCCAATCTGGTGTCTCATTCCCACGGCCAGCCCCCCCCCATGATCCTTATTCCCTCTGCCCCACAGCCCCTCCATGTGTCCCATAGGATCCTGCTCATCCAACCCCTTCATTATTATTATTATTATTATTGGTATTTATATAGCGCCAGCTAATTCCGCAGCGCTTTACAATATTATGAAAGGGGTATATTTACAATAAATTAGACAAATACACAGTGACACAGGAACAATAGGTAGTTGAGGGCCCTGCTCAAATGAGCTTACAGTCTAGAGGAGGTTGGGTACAAATACACAACAGGGCAGCAAGGGTGACAGCCACCAACGAAGGTGGAAAAGTAGCAGAGCTGGAGGTGAGAGTGGAGTATGGCTCTTTTAGGAGGGCGAGAGACAGATTTGGATACGTATAGATAAGTTACTCTGGGAGTCCATAAGCAGATGTGTTTTGAGGGACTTCTTAAATAATCGAAGACTAGGGGAGAGTCTGATGGGTGTAGGCAGGCTGTTCCAAAAGAGGGAAGCCTCTCCTCGAAAAGTCCTGCAAGCGTGAGTTAGCAGTAAGGGTGCAAGCAGCGGACAAGAGAAGATCACCGGCAGAGCGGAGAGACCAAAAAGGGGCATATCTATAAATAAGGGAAGAAATGTAAGATGTGCTAGAGTTGGTTAGAGCTTTATAGGTAAGGGTTAGTATTTTAAATTAACACCTGTAGAATACAGGAAGCCAGTGTAAGGATTGACAGAGGGACGAGGTATGGGAGGAGCGACGGGTGAGAAAGACCAGCCTGGCGACAGCATTCTTTAACGATTGTAGCGGGGGAGTTTGGCTTTCAAGGGGGACCATGTGTCCCATTCCTTCTCCGTTTAGCCCCTCCATGTTTCTCATACCCTCCTCCCTCACAGCCCCTCCATGTGGCACAATTTTTCTTCTCCCCTCCCTGTGTTCTATAACCTCCCTCTCTCCCCCCTTCCTTCCATGTGTCCCATTCTGCCATCTCTCCCCCTCCCTTACATGTATCCCATATCCTCTCTCCCTCCTCCCCTCCCTTCCATATGTCCCATACTCTCCCACTCTCCCCCTCCCTTCCATGTGTCCCATTGTTCCATCTCTCTCTCCCCTCCCCTCCAGGTGTTCCATTTCTCCCTCTCTCCACCCTCCCCTCCCTGTGTCCTATATCCCCATATCTCCCCCTCCCCTCCCTGTGTCCCATATCCCCATATTTCCCCCCTACCCTCCCTGTGTCCCATACCCTTCATCTTTACCCCTTCCCTTCCTTGTGTCCCATACCCTTCATCTCTCCCCCTTTCCCTCCCTGTGTTTAATTCCTAACTCTCTCACCTCCCCTCCTTGTGTCCCATACCCTTCATCTCTTCCCCCTTTCCTCCCCCTTTCCCCCTTGCCCCTTCCCTTCCCTTCCCTTCCTAACTCTCTCCCCCTCCCCTCCCTGTTTCCCATACCCTTCTTCTCTCCCCCTCCCCTCCCTGTTTATCATACCCTTCTTCTCCCCCCATCCATGTGTCCAATTGTTCCCTCTCACCCCCCCTGCCCTCTCTGTGTCCCATTTCTCCATCTCTCCCCCTCCTCTCCAGGTGTCCCATACGCTCCATTCCCCCCCCCCCCGTGTCTCATTCCATCTATCTCTCTCCTTTTCCTGTGTCCCATACCCTCCCCCTCTCCCCTCCATGTGTCCCATTGTTCCCTCTCCCCCTCCCTGTGTCCCATTTTTCTTGCTCTCCCTCCTCCCCTCTCTGTGTCCCATTTCTCCCTCTGCCCCCTCCCCTCCCTGTGTACCATTTCTCCCTCTCTCTCCCTCCCCTCCCCGTGTCCCATACCTTCAATTTATCCCCCCTCCCCTCCCTCCTTCCCATACCCTCCATCTCTCCCCCCTCCCCTCCAGGTGTCCCATACTCTCCATTTCTCCCCCCTCCCCTCCCTGTGTCTCATTCCATCTATCGCTCTCCTTTTCATGTGTCCCATACCCTCCCTCTCTCCCCTCCATATGTCCCATTGTTCCCTCTCCCCCTACCCTCCCTGTGTCCCATTTTTCTTGCTCTCCCTCCTCCCCTCTCTGTGTCCCATTGCTCCCTCTCCCCCTCCCCTCCCTGTGTTCCCTTTCTCCCTCTCTCTCCCTCCCCTCCCCGTGTTCCATACCTTCAATTTATCCCTCCTCCCATCCCTCTTTCCCATACCCTCCATTTCTCCCCCTCCCCTTCTGTATCCCACACCCTTTCTCTCTCCCCCCTCCCCTCCTGTACCTTACTGGTCGCGGTTGCCACTCTGACAGGAAGTACTCTAACAGTGAGCATTTCCTGTCAGACCACTCGGCCACGCTACACACAGGCAGGAAGGGAGCAGCACAGTGCAGCTCTCTCTTCCTGCCAGACCTCTGGGAACCGTGGACCCAGGCCGGTTGTGGCTAGGCACCAGCCCATAAGGTATTCAGGTGGCCCACAGTCGCGGCTGCAGCCTGCGACCCCTTCGACCATTGTAGGTACGCCAGTAGTGATGTACCGAACTGTCCGCCGGCGAACAGTTCCCGGCGAACTTAGCGTGTTCGCGTTCGCCGCGGCGGGCGGACACATGCGCAGTTCGATCCGCCCCCTATTCGTCATCATTGGGCAAACTTTGACCCTGTGCCTCTCGGTCAGCAGACATATTCCAGCCAATCAGCAGCACTCCCTCCCTTCCACACCCTCCAACCTCCCCTTCCCTTCCTTGTGTCCCATACCCTTCATCTCTCCCCCTTTCCCTCCCTGTGTCTAATTCCTAACTCTCTCCCCTCCCCTCCTTGTGTCCCATACCCTTCATCTCTTCCCCCTTTCCTCCCCCTTTCCCCCTTGCCCCTTCCCTTCCCTTCCTAACTCTCTCCCCCTCCCCTCCCTGTTTCCCATACCCTTCTTCTCTCCTCCTCCCCTCCATTTTTATCATACCCTTCTTCTCCCCCCATCCATGTGTCCAATTGTTCCCTCTCACCCCCCCTGCCCTCTCTGTGTCCCATTTCTCCATCTCTCCCCCTCCTCTCCAGGTGTCCCATACGCTCCATTTCTCCCCCCCCCGTGTCTCATTCCATCTATCTCTCTCCTTTTCCTGTGTCCCATACCCTCCCTCTCTCCCCTCCATGTGTCCCATTGTTCCCTCTCCCCCTCCCTGTGTCACATTTTCCCATTTTGCAGCCTGCGACCCCTTCGACCATTGTAGGTACGCCAGTAGTGATGTACCGAACTGTCCGCCGGCGAACAGTTCCTGGCGAACTTAGCGTGTTCGCGTTCGCCGCGGCAGGCGGACACATGCGCAGTTCGATCCGTCCCCTATTCGTCATCATTGGGCAAACTTTGACCCTGTGCCTCTCGGTCAGCAGACATATTCCAGCCAATCAGCAGCACTCCCTCCCTTCCACACCCTCCAACCTCCCTCCCAGCATCCATTTTCGATTCATTCTGAAGCTGCATGCTTAGTGAGAGGAGGGAAAGTTTAGCTGCTGCTGATTAGATAGGGAAATTGATAGCTAGGCTAGGGTATTCAGTGTCCACTACAATCCTGAAGGACTCATCTGATCTCTGCTGTAAGGACAGCACCCCAAAAAGCCCCTTTTAGGGCTAGAACATCAGGCTGCTTTTTTTTTTTTCTTCCTGTGTAATGTAATTGCAGGTGCCTGCCTGCCAGCTTCTGTGTGAGGTTCACATTGGATACTGTGCCCACTTGCCCAGTGCCACCACTCATATCTGGGGTCACAATAGGTTAAGCTTTAGATTTAAAAGAAATCATTTTTTTTCACTGTAATAGAAGAGCAGTTGCCTGCCTGCCAGCCAGCTTCTGTGTCAGGTTGGATGCCTTGCCCATTTGCACAGTCAGTGCCACCACTCATATCTGTTTTTACAATAGGTTAAGCTTTAGATTTAAAAGAAATAATTTTTTTTCACTGTAATAGAAGAGCAGTTGCCTGCCTGCCAGCTTCTGTGTCAGGTTGGATGCCTTGCCCATTTGCACAGTCAGTGCCACCACTCATATCTGTTTTTACAATAGGTTAAGCTTTAGATTTAAAAGAAATATTTTTTTTTCACTGTAATAGAAGAGCAGTTGCCTGCCTGCCAGCTTCTGTGTGAGGTTCACATTGGATACTGTGCCCACTTGCCCAGTGCCACCACTCATATCTGTTTTTACAATAGCTTAAGCTTTAGATTTAAAATAAATAATTTTTTTTCACTGTAATAGAAGAGCAGTTAGTTGTCTGCAAGCGTCTGGGTGTCAGTTACAGTTCACATTGCCAATCATATCTGGTCTCACAGTAGCTTGCACGCATAGTACCACTAATCCCAAAAAAAATGACAGGCAGAGGCAGGCCACCCCGCAGGGGCTGTCGTAGTCGTGGTGCTGTGATTACCTTTTGCCCTAGAATAATGCCCAGTTTTCAGAAGCCACGTACCCTGAACTTGAAAAGTTCTGAGGACATAGTTGACTGGCTAACACAGGACACCCAATCGTGTACAGCCTCTGCTCGGAACCTTGACGCACCATCCTCCTCCAGCTTAGCTTCAGGCACCTCTCAAGATACCACTCACCCGCCTGCCGCTTTACTTGGTATGTCAGAGGAGTTATTCACACACCCGTTTGAAGAAATGAGTGATGCGCAACCATTATTGCTAGAGGATGTAGATAACAGGGATATGTCTCAGGCAGGCAGCATTAAACACATGGAGGTACGGTGTGATGATGATGATGTTGTATCCGCTGCTGCTTCCTTTTCTGAGTTGTCAGATACAAGCGAAGCGGTTGATGATGACGATGCGTCCATGGATGTCACGTGGGTGCCCGCTCGGCAAGAAGAAGAACAGGGCGAAAGTTCAGATGGGGAGACAGAGAGGAGTAGGAGACGAGTTGGAAGCGGGGGGGGGGGGGGGGTTGTCGCAAGGAGCTAGTGGCACAGTCAGACAGCATGCATCGGCACCCGGGGTCAGCCCGACAGCACGTCAATCAACGCATGCTGTGTCCACCACCAGAATGCCGTCATTGCAGAGCTCAGCAGTGTGGCATTTTTTTTGTGTGTCTGCCTCTGACAACAGCGATGCCATTTTCAACCTGTGCCAAAGGAAACTGAGTCGTGGGAGGTCCAACACCCACCTAGGTACAACTGCTTTGCGTAGGCACATGATCTCACATCACAAACGCCTATGGGATCAACACATGAGTACAAGCAGCACGCCTACTCTAAGCCGCCATCCTCCTCCTGGTCTAGCATCTTCAGCCACGTCAACCACTGCTGTCCTTCTTGCCCCCTCTCAACCATCCGCAGTTCCCGCTCATCTGCCCACAGTCATGTGTCTGTCAAGGACATGTTTGAGCGTAAGAAGCCAATGTCACCAAGTCACCCCCTTGCCCAGCGTCTGACAGCTGGCTTGTCCGAACTATTAGCCCACCAGCTTTTACCATACAATCTGGTTGAGTCTGAGGCGTTCAAAAAATTTGTAGCTATTGGGACACCGCAGTGGAAGGTACCCGGCCGGAATTTCTTTTCACAAAAGGCAATCCCCAACTTGTACTCGATTGTGCAAAAGGAAGTCATGGCATGTCTGGCACACAGTGTTGGGGCAAGGGTCCATCTGACCACTGATACCTGGTGTGCAAAGCATGGTCAGGGCAGGTATATCACCTACACTGCGCATTGGGTAAACCTGCTGACGGCTGACAAGCAAGGATTGCGTGGCATTGCAGAGGAGTTGGTGACACCGCCAAGACTTGCAGGCAGTCCTGCTGCCACCTCCTCTACTCCTCCTACTCCATCCTCTTCCATAACCTCCTAGGCTGAGTCCTCTTGTGCTGCTGCGTCTTGCTCCACATCAACGGCACCCCCCCAGCTCCCCAGGTACTATTCCACATCCCGGATACGGCAGTGTCACGCCGTCTTGGGTTTGACTTGCTTGAAAGCAGAGAGTCACACCGGACAAGCACTCCTGTCCGCCCTGAACGCACAGGTGGAAAAGTGTCTGACTCCGCAGCAACTGGATATCGGCAAAGTGGTGTGTGACAACGGAAAAAATTTGATAGCGGCATTGAAGTTGGGCAAGTTGACACATGTGCCGTGCATGGCACATGTGTGTAATCTGATCGTACAACGCTTTGTGCATAAGTACACAGGCTTACAGGACGTCCTGAAGCAGGCCAGGAAGGTGTGTGGACATTTCAGGTGTTCCTACACGGCCATGGCTCACTTTGCCGATATCCAGCGGCGAAACAACATGCCAGTGAGGCGCTTGATTTGCGACAGCCCTACACGTTGGAATTCAACACTCCTAATGTTCGACCGCCTGCTCCAACAAGAAAAAGCTGTTAATGAATATTTGTATGACCGGGGTGCTAGGACAGCCTCTGGGGAGCTGGGAATTTTTTTGCCACGTTACTGGACGCTCATGCGCAATGCCTGTAGGCTCATGCGTCCTTTTGAGGAGGTGACAAACCTAGTCAGTCGCAACGAAGGCACCATCAGCGACATTATACCATTTGTTTTCTTCCTGGAGCGTGCCCTGCGAAGAGTGCTGGATCAGGCTGTAGATGAGCGTGAAGAGGAAGAGGAAGAGTTGTGGTCACCATCACCACCAGAAACAGCCTTATCAGCATCGCTTGCTGGACCTGCGGCAACGCTGGAAGAGGATTGTGAGGAAGAGGAGTCAGAGGAGGATTGTAGCTTTGAGGAGGAGGAGGAGGAGCAAGACAAAACACAACAGGCATCCCAGGGTGCTTGTTGTCACCTATCTGTTACCCGTGGTGTTGTACGTGGCTGGGGGGAAGAACATACCTTCAATGACATCAGTGAGGAGGAGGAACGGGAAATGAGTAGCTCGGCATCCAACCTTGTGCAAATGGGGTCTTTCATGCTGTCCTGCCTGTTGAGGGACCCTCGTATAAAAAGGCTGAAGGAGAACGACCTGTACTGGGTGTCCACGCTACTAGACCCCCGGTATAAGCAGAAAGTTGTGGAAATGTTACCCAATTACAACAAGTCGGAAAGGATGCAGCATTTGCACAATAAATTAAAAAGTATGCTTTACACAGCATATAAGGTTGATGTCACAGCACAACGGGAATCTAACAGGGGGAGAGGTGGAAGTCATCCTCCTCCTCCTCCCACGACCACGCCGGCAAGGACAGGACGCTTTAAAGACGTGTTGTTGATGGAGGACATGCAGACCTTTTTAAGTCCTATGCATCGCCACAGCCCTTCGGGTTCCACCCTCAGAGAGCGACTCGACCGAAGGTAGCAGACTACCTCGCCTTAACTGCAGATATCGACACTCTGAGGAGCGATGAACCCCTTGACTACTGGGTGTGCAGGCTTGACCTGTGGCCTGAGCTATCCCAATTTGCGATAGAACTTCTGGCCTGCCCCGCTTCAAGTGTCCTGTCAGAAAGGACCTTCAGTGCAGCAGGAGGTATTGTCACTGAGAAGAGAAGTCGCCTAGGTCAAAAAAGTCTAGATTACCTCACCTTTATTAAGATGAATGAGGGATGGATCCCGAAGGGACTGACACTGGGCAATACATTCGATTAAAAAAGGCCTGATGAGATGAGCTGCCTTGGGCTAAAAATGGTCCACACGCTGCTGTATTTTAGCTCTGAATGACGTTTGACTTGCGTGACTTATCCGCCACCAACTAGGGTTCAAGCCGCCATGTTTTAGGGCACTTTCTGCCTGTGAAACAAACATCAATTTTTCTGGACGCTGCTACAGCAGCGGCTGCAACAATACCAAATTTGTCAGGCATGTGTACATGCCTATTTTTTAGGCCCACTGGTGTAGCACTGTGGCTTCAAAAACCAAACCAAAAAAAAATCCTCCAAGATGGCACCAATATACCAGTGGTCTAAGCATCTTCCCACCTTGGCCTAAAAAGGGGAGGTGATTCAACAATTAAAAATCTCTGCCATATACATGTCCACTGATAGGAGACGCGGAAGGTATTAAACTGATATGAACAATACTAAACTCACCACCCCTATCTGGTGGCACATTAGCTTGCCCGCGCAGTGCCCCAAATTTCAAGTAAGAGGACCGACCAAGCATCTTCTTCCATCTCCCTGTTACATAAATCAATGCCATATCCATAGAAATTGTAGAGAATATCCAGGATAGTTTTACAGGGCCAAATCATGTCGCCTGTTGAAAGAGGTGACCTTGCTCGGGTCCCAGGTGTGCGGTTCCTAAAATGGCTGCCATATACATGTCCACTGATAGGAGACGCGGAAGGTATTAAACTGATATGAACAATACTAAACTCACCACTCCTATCTGGTGGCACATTAGCTTGCCCGCGCAGTGCCCCAAATTTCAAGTAAGAGGACCGACCAAGCATCTTCTTCCATCTCCCTGTTACATAAATCAATGCCATATCCATAGAAATTGTAGAGAATATCCAGGATAGTTTTACAGGGCCAAATCATGTCGCCTGTTGAAAGAGGTGACCTTGCTCGGGTCCCAGGTGTGCGGTTCCTAAAATGTCTGCCATATACACGTCCACTGATAGGAGACGCCGAAGGTATTAAACTGATATGAACAATACTCCACTCCTATCAGTAGGTCCGTCCCATTGTGATTTATGCCCCCCACCCACCGCGCAGGGATGGGGGCCGGGGGGGAGGAAAGTAGGCCCCCCCATTGTGATTTATGGCCCCACCCACTGCGCAGGGGTGGGGGCCGAGGGGGGAGGACAGTAGGTCCCCCCATTGTGATTTATGGCCCCCACCCACCGCGCAGGGGTTGGGGAGGACAGTAGCTCCCCCCAGTGTGTATCATGGGCTTTGTTACGGTTGCCTCCAGGCTGGCTGGAAGTTGGACCGTAGAAAAGGATGCTCCTAGCGCTTACCAAAGGACCATCAGCACCGCAGCCACCATAAGCACTTCAGACTCCACGAACCACCGCTGCTGGGCTGGTATCTCGCCGTCTGCTCTGCGCCCTGGACCTACGACCAGGCTCCAGGTTCCAATAGGCGAACCTCTTCCTTCTGTCGAGCGAAGCAGGATCAGGAACAAGAGCTCTTACAAGAGCTCAGTAGCTAAGGGAGTATGCAGAGCATAGCAATCCCTGTAGTGATTATAGCTGTCCCCTACAAACATGAGTCGAGGCTGCAAGTTAGAGGGTCAGAAGAGGTCTGAGGACTGGAACACCCAGCCTGCTTTTTATTAGGATAAGGTACATACAGGACACTCCCAGGGGGAGGATGAAATTGACCAATCACATGCATGATAACACCCCCACGTCTCCTCCCCTCAGATAAACACATAACCCAATTAAAACGTACATTATTTTACCCAAGTTCTGGATGTACCCCAAAAACAGGGGGTACAGCTTTAAGTCTGGTATCCCCAAATAGCCCTTGTTCAGGGGAACAGTCTGTCCAAAAATCAGCCCATTCGGATGAATGGTTCGGGAGATACAGAGCTCCAAAGTTTTGACCGACCGCACAGACCAACTAGCCGAAAATAGTTCCATGAGTTTTGGCCTTGCGGTCGGTCTCCGTTCGCACGGTAAAATAGACGAAATTCTTGCCATCCATTCGCATCTTTGTGATCGCTAGAATCCCCATACTAAGTTAAGTATAACTACCGAACGGCCGGTCGTTCGGTAGTTTCCGTACGCAGTTCTGGATGTCTGGAGGTCTTAGCGGCATTCGCCTGTTTGCGCTTCCGATTTCAGTTCCATGCGTTCACAGGCAAATACCGCTGTTCGTACGCAAGATGGCCGCGAACACGTGTAAAAGTCCCGAAATGGCGGCCACCTATTCAGAGCACAAAGAATTCGTATGAAATCATACGAACGGCTGTATTCTCCAGTAATGGTATTCCCATGCAATATATTCGCCTAAATCCCCTGGCTGTTCGGTTATATTAGCAGTCCAGACCTACAGCATAGTTAAAGGGTTAGAGACAGCCTAATACAAATCCATATGCCCGAATATAGGGTTTACAGTGCAATATAGTCCAGGACCATAGTCGCAGGGGAGGAGGCAGGCAAGCAGGCCTCTCCAAGACAAAGTGGCGAAGGGCACTTCGTCACACATCTCCCCTTTGGGGGGAAGACTAACCAGGCACCTGACCTTCTGTTGGTCAGTGCCTCCGTTAGTCGATCCACCAACCCACAATAAACAGATGTCCGAGTAGCCCCCCCACAACATCAAAGTACAGGAACAGCCCACCCACAACACACAGTTACTGCACCTGGGTATTTGGCTGTGGTAATGAGGCCACATGCCGAGGGTACTTGAAGGGCAGATGCCAACTGCACTCTGCCCAGATGCCAGCTCTTCTGCTGGGGTAGCCTGCAGGACATCAGGCTCTGGACCAGGGACAAAGGTAGGGCAGAGGCCGACTGCACTCTGCCCAGCTGCCAGCTCTTCTGCTGGGGAAATTAGGGCATAGTCCTGCCCGGGGGCAAAGGGAACGTGGGGGTCAGTGGGGGTTAACATCTCCACTGTTAACCCTGGGCCCCAGTTAGGAGTTAGCTGAGGAGGGGGGAATTGGCTTACCTCCTCCTCCTGATACTCCTGCGGCTGTTGGGAAGGGAGGTCGATGCTCTCCGCTTCTTGTGGAACATGCTGTGGCTGGGGAGAGAGACCGGTTGTCTCCTCTCCCTGGAAGGCACACTCTGGCTGGGGAGGGAGGTCGATGCTTTCCCCTCCCTGTAGCTGGGTCTGTCGTTGGGGATCTGGGCCGCCTGCCCAGCATCCCTGTAGGGCCGGTAGAGAGACTGCGGTCCCATCTCCACCTGCCTGCTGGGGGTCCTCCCAGGACCATTCTATGAGGCCTGCTGCCTCGGGTATCTCTGGTTGGGGTTGGGGAAGGAGACCGGTTGTCTCTTCCCTCTGCACGGTGCACTGCCGCTGGGGAGGGAGGTCGCTGCTCTCCTCTCCCTGTAACTCAGGCTGCCGCTGGGGATCTGGGCCGCCTGCCCAGCATCCCTGTAGGGCCGGTAGAGAGACTGCGGTCCCATCTCCACCTGCCTGCTGGGGGTCCTCCCAGGACCAGTCTTTGAGGCCTGCTGCCTCGGGTACCTCTGGTTGTGGTTGGGGAAGGAGACCGGTTGTCTCTTCCCTCTGTACAGTGCACTGCCGCTGGGGAGGGAGGTCGCTGCTCTCCTCTCCCTTTAACTCACGCTGCCGCTGGGGAGGGAGGTCGTTGCTCTCCTCTCCCTGTAACTCACCCTGGGGTTGGGGATCTGGGCCGCCTGCCCAGCATCCCTGTAGGGCCGGTAGAGAGACTGCGGTCCCATCTCCACCTGCCATCGGAGGTTCCTCCCAGTATACCCCTACGATGTCCTGCCAGCTGAAGGGCTCTCGACCTGGCTCTGCTGCTGTGCTCTCCTGGGGTACCTCTGGATGCTGTGGATGAAGGGGACCGGGTGTCTCTTCCCGGGACCCATCGATGAGGTGCTGGTACTTCCACTCAAGGTCACATTCGTTGGTGACTAGGTACCGCAGATCTGCCTCTAGGTTAATAGTTCTAGGGAGGCCCAGCTTGTCTTCCCGGTCATCAAACAGGTCCCAGAAGCGTGAATCTGTAGCCCTACCAAAGTCATCATCGTCCATATTCTCCCAGAATAGATCAGGGCCATCGTAATCCCCACACTCTGGGAATTCATACTCAGCCATCTCTGGAGCGAGCTGAGTTGCGTACCACTGTAGCGCCTGGTATGCGGTGTCGAGCCACAGTTCGTTGTATACTAGTTTCTCTAGTTTAGCTACCCACACTGGAAGGGGTTGTTTGCCCAGGAAGGGCATCCGCTCTGCCATTCGAGCCTGGATTTGCTGCTCTCGGCTGATACTACGATCTCCTCGCCAACGTTGAACTTCCTGTAGGGCTTCTTCCCACAGCTCAAATCTGGCCTCATGTCTGTACCCACACATCTCCTCTTCTGAGACTTCCCCATCTCTCCAGGATAGGAAGCCATGCAATCTGTTGAGGAACCTCTCCTCCATTTCGGCTGCTGTGCACGGACTGGCTGGCTCCATGCTGCTCAAGGTAGGGACGCTGCGCAGTGGCTAGCGTTGCCCTCAATAACTCTCATACGATACCAGTGCTGTTGGGGTGCTGCTCCTTGCGCTAGGACGCCATCCCACCGCTGCCACCAAATGTTACGGTTGCCTCCAGGCTGGCTGGAAGTTGGACCGTAGAAAAGGATGCTCCTAGCGCTTACCAAAGGACCATCAGCACCGCAGCCACCATAAGCACTTCAGACTCCACGAACCACCGCTGCTGGGCTGGTATCTCGCCGTCTGCTCTGCGCCCTGGACCTACGACCAGGCTCCAGGTTCCAATAGGCGAACCTCTTCCTTCTTTCGAGCGAAGCAGGATCAGGAACAAGAGCTCTTACAAGAGCTCAGTAGCTAAGGGAGTATGCAGAGCATAGCAATCCCTGTAGTGATTATAGCTGTCCCCTACAAACATGAGTCGAGGCTGCAAGTTAGAGGGTCAGAAGAGGTCTGAGGACTGGAACACCCAGCCTGCTTTTTATTAGGATAAGGTACATACAGGACACTCCCAGGGGGAGGATGAAATTGACCAATCACATGCATGATAACACCCCCACGTCTCCTCCCCTCAGATAAACACATAACCCAATTAAAACGTACATTATTTTACCCAAGTTCTGGATGTACCCCAAAAACAGGGGGTACAGCTTTAAGTCTGGTATCCCCAAATAGCCCTTGTTCAGGGGAACAGTCTGTCCAAAAATCAGCCCATTCGGATGAATGGTTCGGGAGATACAGAGCTCCAAAGTTTTGACCGACCGCACAGACCAACTAGCCGAAAATAGTTCCATGAGTTTTGGCCTTGCGGTCGGTCTCCGTTCGCACGGTAAAATAGACGAAATTCTTGCCATCCATTCGCATCTTTGTGATCGCTAGAATCCCCATACTAAGTTAAGTATAACTACCGAACGGCCGGTCGTTCGGTAGTTTCCGTACGCAGTTCTGGATGTCTGGAGGTCTTAGCGGCATTCGCCTGTTTGCGCTTCCGATTTCAGTTCCATGCGTTCACAGGCAAATACCGCTGTTCGTACGCAAGATGGCCGCGAACACGTGTAAAAGTCCCGAAATGGCGGCCACCTATTCAGAGCACAAAGAATTCGTATGAAATCATACGAACGGCTGTATTCTCCAGTAATGGTATTCCCATGCAATATATTCGCCTAAATCCCCTGGCTGTTCGGTTATATTAGCAGTCCAGACCTACAGCATAGTTAAAGGGTTAGAGACAGCCTAATACAAATCCATATGCCCGAATATAGGGTTTACAGTGCAATATAGTCCAGGACCATAGTCGCAGGGGAGGAGGCAGGCAAGCAGGCCTCTCCAAGACAAAGTGGCGAAGGGCACTTCGTCACAGGCTTTGAGGACAGGTGTCAATCCATACCTGCCAAGTGACCCTATGTAGGGGGAACAGTCCCTATTCTGCTCTGTGTCAGTGTGTATCATGGTCTCTGACGGGGAACAGTTTCTATTCTGCTCTGTGTCAGTGTGTATCATGGTCTCTGTGGACAGGGAACAGTCTCTATTCTGCTCTGTGTCAGTGTGTATCAGGGGCTTTGAGGACAGGTGTCAATCCATACCTGCCAAGTGACCCTATGTAGGGGTAACAGTCCCTATTCTGCTCTGTGTCAGTGTGTATCATGGTCTCTGTGGACGGGGAACAGTCTCTATTCTGCTCTGTGTCAGTGTGTATCATGGTCTCTGTGGACGGGGAACAGTCTCTATTCTGCTCTGTGTCAGTGTGTATCATGGACTCTGTGGACAGGGAACAGTCTCTATTCTGCTCTGTGTCAGTGTGTATGAGGGGCTTTGAGGACAGGTGTCAATTCATACCTGCCAAGTGACCCTATGTAGGGGGAACAGTCCCTATTCTGCTCTGTGTCAGTGTGTATCATGGTCTCTGTGGACGGGGAACAGTCTCTATTCTGCTCTGTGTCAGTGTGTATCATGGTCTCTGTGGACGGTGAACAGTCTCTATTCTGCTCTGTGTCAGTGTGTATCATGGTCTCTGTGGACAGGGAACAGTCTCTATTCTGCTCTGTGTCAGTGTGTATCAGGGGCTTTGAGGACAGGTGTCAATCCATACCTGCCAAGTGACCCTATGTAGGGGGGACAGTCTCTATTCTGCTCTATGTCAGTGTGTATCATGGTCTCTGTGGTCGGGGAACAGTCTCTATTCTGCTCTGTGTCAGTGTGTATCAGGGGCTTTGAGGACAGGTGTCAATCCATACTGTGGTGGAATCTCGGTAAAAATAAATTTAGTAGGCCGAGATTACCACGTGGCATGTGTACGTGCATATGCTGACGTATCGGTCGGTTGGTTGCACGTGGCAAGATACGATCAGTAGTGTACGGAGCATGTGCAAGAATACAGGATGTAGTATTCCCCTCCTCCATTGTGCTGGACAAGCCATGCGGTCAAGCAGGAAGTTAGTTCTTGTTCGTATTGATTGGTCAAGAGAATGTGCGGGTGGAGCTTAATATGGGAGGAGTTATGTGCCTATATAAGGAGCCTGCACTATTGTCTGGGGCTCAGAACTTGTTGTATTTTGGTGACATTAGTCCCTCTGAGTCCCGATCGGTGAACCGAATAAAGAATCTCTTCCTTCCTGAAGAAACCTGTGTCCATCTCTCTGTGCTTGGCTTCCGTCAGTTTCTCCGGTATCATTTGGTGCATTGGCCGGGAAGCTCATCGTTCAACGGTAGCTGAGAAGCAGAGGCGTGAGACGGTCTATCTTTGCCCACATTCTCTACGGCTGCACCCCTGAACTTCTGCGTGGACCTCCCTTCGTCTCGGCGCCACTGGTCTGTTGTCCAGGAGATCATCGGCCTCTACGTAGTAAGTGCTGGGGTGTCCCCGTCGATGAGTGTGAACTCAGGTTCAGGAACGAGGAGGTAAGACGACCGCTGTTTTAGACGGCGGACCCACTAGGGGTATTCCGATTGTGCGGTAGGCCCATAAGGGGTTAATCTGTGTATGGAATCTGTCCCCTCTGTCGGAGGAAAGGAGCGAAGGCGCACCGCTCAATCGAACGTTCTTTAGTGAGACCGTTTAATTTGGTTTGGAGTCAGGCGGGGTTCTGTGTAAATAGCCCTAGCCGGACACCGGTGTCTTGTCTAGACTAGCGTTCTAGGGTGTACAATTTGTTCGCTAGGTCGGAGGGACCGGGAGACTAAGCGGCGTCTGTGTAAAATCGGTCCGCTATCTCAACCTATCTTGGCTAAGTGGGAAGGCGTGTAAATTTGGAACCCACTAGACTATTGATAGAGTAGAAAGAATAAAAGGGTTCTGTTGTAAATTCCGCCCTCTAGTTCGCTATATGTGGTGCTTGGGCAGTGTGGCTAACCAAAACGGATGTAGATAGTTTTAGGTAGTCCATCAAGGTACTAGCCAATAGATTAGTTGGGGATTGTATATGTGATGAAGATTGTTTAGTAACGTGTATATCTTGTTAGATAGCGTGAGCTCTGCTGTCTAGCGAGAGTGTTAATAGTGTGTTGCTGTATTATAGTGCACGGTACCATAACCCTGTATATTTAGTGACACTGTATATAAGTACTAATAATTGTCGTCTATTGCATGTTTAACACCATAACCACTAATAATTGTATTGTGTCCTTAAATTGTACTTTGACCTATGCTAACCGTACTGTAACTGCTGTTTGTAAAGACGATGTTACTGGGGTGTGTTATAGACGGGTAATTCATATATAGAGAATTATAGCGTGGGTGACGGTATAGTTTCGCCAAAGGGCATAATTTCGATTACTTAGTGACTGGTGTAACAGCTGTGTGTGTACGGGAATTCCCTGAGTGTTTTTATTGTGTTATTGTGTACGTTTCACTTGGTAACTGTACCACGTGGTGCTGTTGCCGAAGGAACGGGTTTGACTGTTGAATAGTGTGTGTGTATAGCATTCGTTGTCAACGACGCTCCATTGATAAGTATGGGCGCGTCGGAGTCAACGATTTTGGATCCCTTAGGATGTATGGTAAAGAATTTTAAAAAGGGATTTACAGTATGTGATTTGGGGGTTAAAATGTCTCCTGCACGTTTGATCACTTTGTGCACTAGGGAATGGCCTACTTTGGTTGCAGCATGGCCGCCACGTGGCAGTTTGGATCCAAATCTGGTACAGCGTGTACACGTGGCTGTATCAGGTAGGCCTGAACTTTACGGACAGTTTCCATACATTGATTGTTGGAGGCAGGCCGTAAACGACTTGCCAAGATGGGTCCGAATATGCCACGAGGAGCAATGTCGCCTCATGGTGGCCAGGACTTGTTTGTCCACTAGGACCATGGTTAAGCCCATTTTGGACACGCCCCCTGAGTCCGAGATCCCTATGCCGCCCCCTTATTTCTCTGCAAGGGGAAGTGATACAAGTACAGGAAGTTCCACACCCCCTCCCCCATTGTCCCCATCTACTTCCTCCTCCAGCTCAGAATCCACCCCACGCCATACTAAACCTCCCCTTCCGGTACCAGCCCCCGTTAAGCCCACCTATCCCGATTTGGCGCCATTTCAAGCATATTTTATTCACCGGCCTTCCCTATGATAAGGCTTCTACATCCGCACGTCTTATTACCCCCCGACCGGAACCCCTAACCGACGCCCCTCCACGAAGCCCTATACTAACCCGACAACTGACCGGTACCCAAAAACCTAAACATTACCAGATGCCTCTTCGTTTGAATCCCGGGTGTCAGGGTACCTGTAGTCTCTACCTCAGAGGAGGTGAGAGACTTAGACGTTTATCCTCCCAGAGGGGTTGTTTCTTCCGTTCCTCGCGGTTCTCTCGGCCATTTACAAGCCGACCGCGAGGGATCCACTTCCTTATATGACGCGACGCTCAGTAGTCGACGTCATGACGCCAACCCGGGTCGACCTGTCAGTCAAGTCCCGAGCACTAATCAGGACTCGTCGGGGGCGTGATTACCCTCTAGAATCAAGGTATAAAGTAAGGCTTTCGGCATCTGCTCATTGCCCTGTCGTGGTTCTAGCCTGTCTAGTCACTCAGTGCTCTTGTATTCTAGTTGTCTCTTTGGTTCTGACCCGGCTTGTTTGTACTACCCTGTTTATCTCTGTTACCCTTTGACTCGGCTTGTCTCTCGCTTACCTGTCCTCTCGTTCCCTCGACCTCGGCTTGCTCCTAGACCATTCTCTACTTACTCCTTACGGTATACGGTATACGTACCTACCACCTGTTTGTACTCTGCGTGTTGGATCCCTGTCCCGATCCTGACATTACGACAGGGCCAATGGATCCTGCAGGTACAAACACTCAGGTTGGTCCTTCTGACTCTAGGTTCGACGCCATGGATCACAGAATGGACCAGATGGCTCTAGCACTACAGGCGTTACTATCTCGTTCTGGTAATCAACCAGAGGAGATGCGTAATACTTCTATCTCTCCTGTGAGTTCAGGTCTAGAGGTAGCCACTGTAGGTGCTTCTTCCCGTATCACTCCACCTGTACGTTATGGTGGTTCTCCAGAGAAGTGTCGTGGTTTCTTAAACCAAATAGGTATCCATTTCGAATTACAACCCCGCTCCTATCCTACAGATAGGGCGAAGGTTGGATTTATTATCACATTACTTGTTGAGAAAGCTTTGAGATGGGCCAATCCATTGTGGGAAAATGATAATCCGTTAGTATATAATTATAATGCCTTTGTAGCTGCTTTCAGAAGAACTTTTGACCCTCCAGGTAGAAAGGTCAATGCAGCTAGATTACTGTTGCGCCTTCGACAAGAAAACCGAACACTTGTGGATTATGCACTAGAGTTCAGGTCCTTGGCGGCAGAGGTTAAGTGGAATGAACAGGCTTATATAGATGTATTTTTAAACGGGTTATCAGACATAATCCTTGACGAGGTTGCTACTAGAGAGCTTCCTGAAAATTTGGAGGATTTAATTTCTTTTATTTCTCGCATTGACGAACGTTTAAGAGAGAGGCAGAACACTCGAGAGAGAAACCGTAGACCTTCCTTTAAACTAGCTCCTTCATTTCAAAGTTCTGAATCCACAACCTCACTTTTTCTAGAACCTATGCAGATAGGCAATACTCGCCTCTCAGAAGAGGAGAGACAGTACAGGAGAAGGGAGGGGTTGTGTATGTACTGTGGAGTCAGAGGTCATTTACGCCTAAATTGTCCTAATCGCTCGGGAAACGCTCGCACCTAAGTTTCTCTAGAGGACAGGCCTTGGGTGTTTCTATTTTGTCCTCTAATCTTAATTATAAAGATCACAGGCTTCTGCTACCCGTTTCTTTAACTTGGGAGAAGGGAGTACTAGAAACTATGGCATTGATAGATTCCGGAGCTGCTGAGAGCTTTATCGACCAAGTTTTTGTTACCAAACACGCTATCCCATCCCAGTTAAGGGAGACACCCTTGGCCGTTGAGGCCATAGATGGTAGACCTTTAGTTGAGCCTGTTATTTTCCGTGAAACCATACCCTTTAAATTAACTGTTGGTATCTTACACGAGGAAGACATATCTTTATTTCTTATTTCTTCTCCTTCTGTTCCCATAGTCCTGGGGTACCCTTGGTTAAAGAAACATAACCCTATTATTGATTGGGAATTAGGGGAGATAATCTCATGGGGTCAGGGTTGTCAGGACAGGTGCTTACGGACAGTGTCACCGCTTTGCGCAGTTAACACACCGATTAATTCTACCTACTCTACAGAGGTACAAATACCGCCCCTGTACATGGATTTAAAGGCAGTATTTGACAAAAAGAATGCTGATACTTTACCTCCACACAGGTCTTTTGATTGTAAGATTAATCTACTACCTGGTACTATGCCCCCCAGGGGTAATGTATATCCTTTGTCCACTAAAGAGAACTTAGTCTTAGAGGAGTATATTCGTGAGAACCTTGAAAAAGGATTCATTAGGAGATCCTCCTCTCCTGCCGGGGCTGGGGTTTTTTTTGTTAAAAAGAAGGATGGTACACTAAGACCTTGCATTGATTATCGAGGTTTGAACAAAATAACCATTAGAAATGCCTACCCAATTCCTTTGATTACCGAGCTCTTTGATCGTCTAAAAGGCTCCAAGATTTTCACCAAGTTAGATCTCAGAGGGGCGTATAACTTGGTGAGAATTCAGCAGGGACACGAGTGGATGACGGCGTTCAATACCCGTTATGGGCACTATGAATACACAGTAATGCCTTTTGGCCTCTGTAATGCACCGGCAGTATTTCAGGACCTGATCAATGAAGTTCTTAGGGAATTTCAACATGACTGCGTTATTGTATATCTGGATGATATACTTATACACTCTAGAGAGATTGAGACTCACCACAGACAAGTCAGAAGGGTATTGCGCAAGCTTCTTCAACATGGCCTGTACTGCAAATTGGAGAAATGCAGCTTTGACCAATCCCAGATAAACTTTCTTGGTTATGTGATTTCTGGGGAAGGGTTTAAGATGGACCCGGATAAGCTCCAGTCCATTTTGGATTGGCCTTTACCCAGGGGCCTCAAGGCCATTCAGAGGTTTATTGGATTCTCCAACTATTATAGGCGCTTCATTAAGGGTTACTCTTCAATTATAGCTCATATTACCAATATGACCAGACAGAGGGCTGACACTAAGAACTGGTCTACTGAAGCCCTTCTTGCCTTCAAAACACTCAAGGAACTGTTTGCTTCTGCACCAATTTTAGTTCACCCTGATACGACTCTGCCTTTCCTACTCGAGGTAGACGCCTCAGAGACAGGTATAGGTGCTATCCTGTCCCAAAGGTTAGGTGTGGATAAGCCCTTACATCCATGTGTTTTTTTTTCCAAGAAACTATCAGGCCCTGAGAGCAGATATGACATTGGTGACAGGGAACTACTAGCAGTTATCATGGCTTTAAAGGAGTGGAGACATTTATTGGAGGGCACCTTACATCCTGTTACTATTTTGACAGACCACAAGAACCTGTCCTATATTGGGGAGGCCAAGCGCTTGTCCTCCAGGCAAGCTCGTTGGTCTTTATTCCTCACGCATTTCAATTACGTGCTCACTTATAGACCTGGTTCTAAGAATTCTAAAGCCGATGCTTTGTCTCGACAATATGAACCTTCTGCGATATCTGAGCCGGTTTTGTCTTCTATAGTACCCAGGTGCAATATTATCGCCAACACGAGTCTTAAGATTCACTCTCCGTTGCTTGGTCAGATCATGAAGTTGCAGCATCTGGCGCCTAGACAGACTCCTGGGGCAAGGCATTTCGTTCCTCCTGAACTCCAACTGGAACTCTTACAGTGTTTTCACAACAGTAAGGCGGCTGGGCATCCGGGTATTCGCAAGACATGTTCCTTGATCTCTAAAGATTTCTGGTGGCCTTCTTTACGGAAGGATATTAGGGATTTCATCGGAGCATGTGAGGTCTGTATGAAGACTAAGCAACCTCATACGCTTCCATGTGGGTTGTTACATCCCTTGAACATTCCAGAGAGACCATGGTCCTGTTTGGCTATGGACTTCATTGTAGATTTGCCTGTTTCTAAAAAACAGACTGTGATCCTCACGGTGGTTGATAGGTTTACTAAGATGGCTCATTTCGTGCCCTTAACTAAACTCCCGACTTCTCCTGAATTAGCGGAGATATTCGCGAGAGAGATTTTTCGCTTACATGGGATACCTTCCGAAATTGTTTCCGATAGAGGTTCCCAATTTGTTTCACGTTTTTGGAGATCCTACTGTTCTCAACTAGGCATCAAATTGAATTTTTCTTCTGCCTATCACCCTCAGTCTAACGGAGCTGCTGAACGTACCAATCAAAAGATTGAACAATATTTGCGTTGTTTTGTTTCTGAACACCAGGACAATTGGGTCGGTTTGATTCCTTGGGCGGAGTTTGCACACAATAATCTCGTTTGTGATTCTACTCGTTCCAGTCCCTTCTTCATGAATTATGGCTTTCATCCTTCCATTCTTCCCTCGGTTTCTCCTTCCCAAGGGGTACCGTCGGTTGATGTTCATGTTGCCAATTTGAGGAAGTTGTGGGATCAGACTCGACAAATTCTCCTACATAATTCCATGTTGTTCAAGAAACACGCTGATAAGCACAGAAGGGCGGCTACGGTTTTTGTTCCACTTGATAGGGTATGGTTGAGTACTAGAAACATTCGTTTGAAGGTTCCTTCTATGAAATTCGCTCCTCGTTACATTGGCCCTTACAGGGTTCTGACTCGAATTAACCCAGTTGCGTATCGCCTAGCTCTTCCAGCTGCCTTACGCATTCCTAACTCCTTTCATGTTTCTTTACTGAAACCGCTAGTCTGTAACAGATTTTCCTCCACTATATCCTCTCCTCGCTCTGTTCAGGTTGAGGGTCAGGAGGAGTATGAAATCAACTCCATCATCGATTCTCGAATCTCCCGGGGGAAGTTACAATATCTTATTGACTGGAAGGGATATGGTCCTGAGGAGAGGACTTGGGTACCTCAGGAGGATGTACATGCTCCTCGCCTCCGCAGGGCTTTTCACTCCCGTTTTCCATCTCGTCCCGGTTCCTTCCGCCCAGTGGGCGTTTCTGAGAGGGGGGGTACTGTCAGGGTACCTGTAGTCTCTACCTCAGAGGAGGTGAGAGACTTAGACGTTTATCCTCCCAGAGGGGTTGTTTCTTCCGTTCCTCGCGGTTCTCTCGGCCATTTACAAGCCGACCGCGAGGGATCCACTTCCTTATATGACGCGACGCTCAGTAGTCGACGTCATGACGCCAACCCGGGTCGACCTGTCAGTCAAGTCCCGAGCACTAATCAGGACTCGTCGGGGGCGTGATTACCCTCTAGAATCAAGGTATAAAGTAAGGCTTTCGGCATCTGCTCATTGCCCTGTCGTGGTTCTAGCCTGTCTAGTCACTCAGTGCTCTTGTATTCTAGTTGTCTCTTTGGTTCTGACCCGGCTTGTTTGTACTACCCTGTTTATCTCTGTTACCCTTTGACTCGGCTTGTCTCTCGCTTACCTGTCCTCTCGTTCCCTCGACCTCGGCTTGTTCCTAGACCATTCTCTACTTACTCCTTACGTTAAGTCTGGCCATTCTAAGGTCCGTTATACGTACCTACCACCTGTTTGTACTCTGCGTGTTGGATCCCTGTCCCGATCCTGACACCGGGTCAGCTTACCTTAATGATGTAGGTCAAATGGTGTATGCTGACCCAGTCTTCGTATATGTCCCATTCACGACTACCGATCTCTTGAATTGGAAGACCCACAATTCCTCGTATACTGAAAAGCCACAAGCCATGACCGACCTGTTCACCTCGATAGTCCAGACGCATAATCCAACTTGGGCTGATTGCCAGCAATTATTAATGACACTATTTAACAATGAGGAGAGGACTAGGATAAACCAAGCGGCTATTAAAGCGCTGGAGGAAGAAGCCCGTACTTTAAACCAAGCAAATCCAGCAGCATGGGCCGCAACTCATTATCCTAATGCTGATCCCGACTGGGATGTTAATGGCGCAGATATGGTTCATCTAAAAGCCTATAGAGACGCTATAATTGCTGGCATGAAAGCCGGAGGGAGGAAAGCCATAAATATGTCGAAGACAGTTGAGGTGATTCAGAAAAGTGATGAAGCGCCTAGTGTCTTTTATGACCGATTATTGGAGGCATACCGTCTGTATACCCCCTTTAATCCGGAAGACACTGAGAATTCCCGAATGGTAAACTCTGCCTTTGTCAGCCAAGCTTACGGAGATATTAAGCGCAAGCTACAGAAGTTAGAAGGGTTCGCAGGAATGTCCATCACCCAATTAATGGAGGTAGCAAATAAGGTTTATATGAATAGGGAATCAGAAAGTAAGAAAGAGGAAGAGCGCAAGATGCGTAAAAAGGCGGATATGCTAGAGGTAGCGATCGCAGGCGTAGATAGACGGGGCCCAGATAGAGGCGATAGTAGGTGGAATAGGGAACCCCTGAGTAGGAATCAGTGCGCGTATTGTAGAGAAGAAGGGCATTGGAGAAGCGAGTGTCCAAAAAGAGAGCAATACGAGAGAGACCAACCCAGGGCTGGATATGGTAATTATAGAGGCAGAGCGAGAGGTAGAGGAGGTCCCGGAGGGAGTAATAGTAATAACAGAGGAAGTGTAAGAGAAGACAGATACTATCCCGCAGCGCAAAGGTCCCGTGATAGAGAAGATAGGGACTTTGTAGGATTGGCTGACACGGTCATGGAGAACTATTGATACCGACCGGGCTCCATCCCCCTTGGTCGAGTGGAGCCTATGGTCGATGTGTCAATAGGGGGAAAAAGGAGTGCATTCATGATCGACACTGGTGCTGAACATTCGGTGGTGACTGACCTAGTTGCTCCTCCATCTGGAAGAACCATCACCGTAATCGGAACAACTGGAAGGAGTGCTGCAAAACCGGTTCTTAAAAGTCGACTCTGTACATTGGGAGGCCACGTAGTAAAACATCAATTCCTTTACATGCCTGAATGTCCAGTCCAATTGCTGGGACGTGATTTGCTATCCAAATTACAAGCGCAGATTACGTTCCTACCAAACGGAACAACATCCTTAAAGTTTAATGGACCTTCAGGTATTATGACATTATCCGTACCAAAGGAAGAAGAGTGGCGACTTTATACAGCGTTGACTAGCCAAAACCCTAAGAGTGATGAATCCTTATTCAACATACCAGGAGTTTGGGCAGAGAACAACCCACCAGGACTGGCCCGCAATATTCCACCCATTCGAATCGAACTAAAGCTTGGGGTTTATCCAGTGAGCCTGGATATATACGGCAATATCACATCCCACAGAAGGCTAAGAAAAATATTCAATCTTATCTGGATAAGTTCATACGGTATGGTATCCTAAAATTCTGTACTTCCCCCTGGAACACCCCATTGCTGCCTGTTCAAAAGCCCGGTACAGATGAGTATCGTCCTGTGCAGGACTTGAGAGCAGTCAATGATGCGGTTGTCAGTATACATCCAGTTGTGCCCAATCCTTATAACCTGCTTGCTTTAATTCCGTGCGGGGCTACCTATTTTACAGTCTTAGACCTCAAAGATGCCTTCTTTTGCCTCCGAATTGCCGCAGAAAGCCAATGTATCTTCGCTTTCCAATGGGAAAATGCTGTAACGGGCTCGAAACGCCAGATGACTTGGACAAGACTGCCCCAAGGGTTTAAAAACTCACCGACCCTATTTGGTTCAGCTCTGAGTCAAGATCTACTGGATTTCAAGTCCATCCCAGGAGAGTGTGTATTATTACAATATGTAGACGACTTGTTGATTGCAGCAGTTACAAGAGAAATATGTCAGCAAGTAACACACGATCTACTACACATTCTCTGGAAGGCAGGATACAAGGTGTCCAGGAAGAAGGCTCAGTTGTGTCTGCCAACTGTCAAATATCTGGGATTCCATATCTCTGAAGGTCAAAGAATAATGGGGCCAGAGAGAAAAGAAGCTGTGTGCCAAATACCAACACCCAAGAATAGAAGACAAGTGCGAGAGTTCTTGGGGGCAGCAGGCTTCTGTAGGATATGGATTCCCAGTTACGCGATATTGGCGAAACCTCTGTATGCAGCTATCAAGGGTACAGAACACGACCCCTTCCTATGGACTCAAGAACAGCAAACGGCATTTGAAGATGTGAAGAGGGCTTTGATGAGTGCCCCAGCATTAGGTCTACCTGATCACACACGATCATTCTATCTGTATGTACATGAGCAAAGAAGAATGGCTGTGGGAGTATTGACACAGTACTTGGGATCATGGCAAAGACCTGTTGCCTATATGTCTAAGCAACTGGATGCAGTGGCCAGCGGTCTTCCACCTTGTCTAAGAGCCGTAGCTGCAGCCGCCCTGCTGGTAGCTGAAGCCGATAAACTCACTCTGGGTCAAGAACTTTATGTACGAGTTCCACATGCAGTACAGACGTTGTTGGATTATAAAGGAAATCATTGGTTTAGTAACAGCCGTATGACCAAGTATCAAGCAATGTTGTGTGAAAACCCAAGTGCATTTAGAGACTGTAAATACCTTAAATCCAGCTACCCTTCTGCCGCAACCTACTGAAAGTCAACACGATTGTTTGGAAGTGATGGATGAAGTATTTTCAAGTAGACCAGATCTTCGTGATTTTCCCATCCAGAACCCCGATGTCCAATATTACACAGACGGCAGTAGTTATGTGAAAGAAGGGATTCGCTATGCAGGATACGCAGTAACAACGATAGATAAGGTGATAGAAGCTCGGCCACTGTCAAAAGGAACATCAGCACAAAAGGCAGAATTGATAGCACTGACACGAGCGTTACAATTGGCTGAAGGTTTAAGAGTGAACATCTACACGGACTCCAAGTATGCGTTTTTAACCACTCATGCCCACGGAGCTTTGTATAAAGAAAGAGGACTATTGAATTCAGACGGCAAAGAAATCAAGTACGCAGCTGAAATACTACAACTATTGGAAGCAGTATGGGAACCGAAAGAAGTCGGTATTATACATTGTCGAGTGCATCTGAGAGGAGATGGTGATGTAACCAAAGGAAATCGGATGGCAGATAGTGCAGCTAAGCGTGCCGCTGAATCAGGAAGACAGGAATATGTGGAACATATAGCTGCTCTTATTCCAACTCCACTGTCTCAATGGACTCCAGTTTATACAGCTCAAGAAGAGGAGTGGTTAAAGACTGAACCTGGAAAGTATTTGGAGAACAAATGGTATCAGTTAGAAGATGGGAGAATAGTTATTCCAGCATCACTAGCGGTAGAAATCGTCCAAAACTATCATAAAGGGACGCATTCTGGAAGAGATAGTACAGAAGAATCTCTCAGAAAACATTTCTACATACCAAGATTGTCCAACTTAACTCAAGCCATTGTACGAAGATGTGTAACGTGTGCTAAAAATAATGCAAGGCAAGGACCAGTAAAGCCACCAGGAGTTCAGTATATGGGGGGACTCCCTATGTCCGATCTACAAATTGACTATACAGTAATGCCTAAATCTGGTGGACATCGCTACCTACTAGTAGTTGTGTGCACCTATTCAGGCTGGGTAGAAGCATGTCCTACTCGTACAGAGAAAGCAGGAGAAGTTGTGAGATTCCTGCTACGAGAAATAATACCCCGATATGGACTACCCTGCTCTATAGGATCGGACAATGGTCCAGCTTTTGTTCATCAGTGCCTACAACAACTGACTCATATGCTTGGTATAAAGTGGAGACTTCATACGGCATATAGACCTCAGAGTTCTGGTAAAGTAGAGAGAATGAATAGAACTATTAAGAACCAGTTGGCAAAGATGTGTCAGGAAACCTTAAGTGGAACGTCCTTTTGCCTATAGCTCTGTTGCGAATTCGCAGTACACCTACCAGAAGGATGGGTCTCTCTCCTTTTGAGATCATGTATGGGCGTCCACCTCCCGTACTTGGTAACTTAAGGGGGGATTTGAGTCAGTTGGGAGAAGGAATTACCCGGCAGCAGGTTGTAGAGTTGGGTAAGACTATGGAGGAGGTACAGAAATGGGTACAAGATAGATTACCTGTGAATATTTATCCCCCTGTTCATAGTTACCACCCAGGAGACCAAGTGTGGATTAAAGAGTGGAATAATGTACCTTTAGGGCCCAAGTGGAGAGGTCCTTATGTTGTTCTTTTGTCTACCCCTACAGCGATAAAAGTGGCTGAAGTGACTCCGTGGATTCATCACTCCAGGGTTAAACCAGCAGCGGTAGATTCTTGGCAAGCTATATCAGATCCAGAGAATCCCTGCAAGATCCGGTTAAAACGCACGACTCAGTCAGAGTGACGAGGAACCTTGTGGATTACAAATTTTATTGTTTCAGAGATTGGTAAGTGAGTGTTTAGACGGCCATAATAAAACCTGTCCGCTCACCGGCGTGTAATTTAAAAGCCAGGAAAGTCTCGAAGGGACCCCTGTGAAGACGAGCAGAACTCCATTCCCTGCAGCCCTTACATCCCGGAAGTTGAGGCGCCATCGCACGGACGAAGACTGAGGATGCAGCCGATGAAAGATGTATTTGTGATAATGTTTATTTATATGTATTTTTATATTCAGGAAGTTAGAGGTACCGACACTCCTAGCTGTGAGGTATGCATTAAGACTACAAGAACAGGTAACCATATTTCCCAGACCCTAATTTGGCATTCGCAATATGAATGTAAAGGTGATGTGTCTATGTGTAGATACTTAAATGTAGAGTATAGTGTATGCCATTTAGGGATAGGAGAACCTAAGTGCTTCAATCCAGAGTATCAACCCCGTACAATTTGGTTGACTCTCAGGAATGGAGATCCTCAGGGGACCCTAATAAACAAAACGGTGTTAGAATCCGTACATTCTTCGGGTGTTCTGCTATTTGATGCATGCAAAGCAATCTCAAGTGGTAGAAAGCCGTGGAATGTATGTGGGGATCTTAGATGGGAGAGAACGTATGGGTCTAATGATAAATATATATGTCCCAGTAGTAAAAATAAGTATGTGAGTCCTAGATGCCCAAATAGGGATTATAATTTTTGCCCATATTGGTCTTGTGTGGGGTGGGCAACTTGGGGACAGACAGCAGACAAGGACATGATTGTGACTAAGTTGCCTACCAATCCATACTGTAAGTCTATGGAATGCAATCCAGTCCATATTCTTATAAATAATCCTGACCAATTCTTAGATAGATATGGTAATTTATTTGGGTTTCAAATATACGGGACGGGTTTAGACCCTGGGACAGTATTGTTTATAGGGATAGAGACCGATACGGTAACCTCCCAAACTCATCAGCTATTCCATTCATTTTATGAAGAGATGAGTATAGATAATAGGATCCCCCATAACGCTAAAAACCTGTTCATAGATTTAGCTGAAAGTATTGCCGGTAACCAACTGCTATGTGTGTGGAGGTACTAACATGGGAGACCAATGGCCTTGGGAAGCAAAGGAGGTAATGTCTGGTTATGAGGCAGTTGAACAATTAATATCCTCACAAGCCGATTATCAGATGAGTGTTAGAGGTAAATCTGAGTGGAGATTAAAGACCTCCATCATAGGTTATGTTTGCATAGCAAGGAAAGGAATAATGTTTAATACTTCTGTAGGAGAGTTAACTTGTCTAGTTAACTTGTCTAAAAGCTTATGATGATGATACAAAGAATACAACTTGGTGGTCGGCTTCAAATGTCTCAGAACCATCTAACCCGTTTGCAAGATATGCCAATTTAAAGGACGTATGGTTTGATTTATCTATCACATCTAGTTGGAAAGCCCCAGCAAATTTGTACTGGATCTGTGGTAAGAAGGCCTATTCGGAGTTGCCACAGGACTGGGAAGGGGCATGTGTGTTGGGTATGCTCAAACCATCCTTCTTCTTGTTACCTATTGAAACAGGTGAGACTTTGGGTGTTAAAGTGTATGATGTGAATCATAGAAAGAAAAGGGGACTCATAGAGATAGGCGCCTGGGAAGATGATGAATGGCCTCCCCAGCGTATTATAGATTATTATGGGCCAGCCACATGGGCAGTGGATGGTACCTTCGGATATAGAACCCCAATTTATATGCTCAACCGCATTATAAGGTTACAGGCGGTGGTTGAGATAATTACTAAGGAGACCTCACAAGTGATCAATCTTCTAGCGAAGCATAATACCAGGATGAGGACAGCAGTGTACCAAAATAGATTAGCCTTGGATTACCTATTGGCAGTAGAGGGAGGTGTATGTGGGAAGTTTAACCTGAGCAATTGCTGTCTTCAAATAGATGACGAAGGGCAAGCAATAGCTGAGCTTACTAGCCATATGGTTAAACTAGCGCATGTGCCTACTCAGGTATGGAAAGGGTATAATCCAAGTAGTTGGTTTGGTAACTGGTATGAGCAGTTTGGAGGGCTTAAGGCATTGGTAGGCGGAGTCATACTGATTTTAATGTTGTGTCTGCTCCTGCCTTGTCTTATTCCCTTAGTGGTTAGGTCTGTGCAAAGCCTGATAGAAAATACAGCAGAAAGGAAGGCTGCAGCACAGATAATGGCTATATATAAATATGAGGCTCTAGATCAGGGAGAACCAATGCAGAAAGAGGAGTGTTGAGGGATTCACATCATAGGAAAAGTCTGGTCTGGTTCATGGTAACCTGAGGTGTATGCAAACCAAGGTTAAGTGATGCCTCAAGTAATTGTGAAATATCAAGAGGCATCAAAGGGGGGAATGTGGTGGAATCTCGGTAAAAATAAATTTAGTAGGCCGAGATTACCACATGGCATGTGTACGTGCATATGCTGACGTATCGGTCGGTTGGTTGCACGTGGCAAGATACGATCAGTAGTGTACGGAGCATGTGCAAGAATACAGGATGTAGTATTCCCCTCCTCCATTGTGCTGGACAAGCCATGCGGTCAAGCAGGAAGTTAGTTCTTGTTCGTATTGATTGGTCAAGAGAATGTGCGGGTGGAGCTTAATATGGGAGGAGTTATGTGCCTATATAAGGAGCCTGCACTATTGTCTGGGGCTCAGAACTTGTTGTATTTTGGTGACATTAGTCCCTCTGAGTCCCGATCGGTGAACCAAATAAAGAATCTCTTCCTTCCTGAAGAAACCTGTGTCCATCTCTCTGTGCTTGGCTTCCGTCAGTTTCTCCGGTATCAATACCTGCCAAGTGACCCTATGTAGGGGGAACAGTCTCTATTCTGCTTGGTGTTAGTGTGTATCATGGTCTCTGTGGACAGGGAACAGTCTCTATTCTGCTCTGTGTCAGTGTGTATCAGGGGTTTTGAGGACAGGTGTCAATCCATATCTGCCAAGTGACCCTATGTAGGTGGAACAGTCCCTATTCTGCTCTGTGTCAGTGTGTATCAGGGGTTTTGAGGACAGGTGTCAATCCATATCTGCCAAGTGACCCTATGTAGGAGGAACAGTCCCTATTCTGCTCTGTGTCAGTGTGTATCAGGGGTTTTGAGGACAGGTGCCAATCCATATCTGCCAAGTGACCCTATGTAGGGGGAACAGTCCCTATTCTGCTCTGTGTCAGTGTGTATCAGGGGTTTTGAGGACAGGTGTCAATCCATATCTGCCAAGTGACCCTATGTAGGGGGAACAGTCTCTATTCTGCTCTGTGTCAGTGTGTATCAGGGATCATTAGGATAGGTGTCCATCCATATCTGCCAAGTGACCCTATGTAGGGGGAACAGTCCCTATTCTGCTCTGTGTCAGTGTGTATCAGGGATTTGATTATCTTTATTCAGATTGAAAAATTACAATTCCAGGAAAAATTTAACAAACATTTACAAGAACATGTTATGCACATCATAGAAACAACGTGAACCTCTTTAAAGCCACAAACTTAAGACAAAAAATACGTACACACAATGTGTAAGGGTTTGAAAGAATATTCTGAATCCTTACATGTTTACTTTATCGTTTGTTTGATTTTTGAGAACCATATATAAACTACAAGCAGCGTGAAAACTATAAAAACTCAAGTGGCCATGCTGATCAAATTAAATAGTATGCTTTACACAGCGTATAAGGGTGATGTCACAGCACAACGGGAATCTAACAGGGGAAGAGGTGAAAGTCATCCTCCCCCTCCCACGACCCCGCCATATCTGCCAAGTGACCCTATGTAGGGGTAACAGTCTCTATTCTGCTCTGTGTCAGTTTGTATCATGGTCTCTGAGGATGGGGAACAGTCTCTATTCTGCTCTGTGTCAGTGTGTATCAGGGGCTTTGAGGACAGGTGTCAATGTTAGGTGATTTCTGCCCTTTATGGATTAAAAGCAGACTCTGCATCAACTGTGTAATTTTCCATGGGAGATTTGCCATGGATCCCCCTCCGGCATGCCACAGTCCAGGTGTTAGTCCCCTTGAAACAACTTTTCCATCACTTTTGTGGCCAGAAAGAGTCCCTGTTGGTTTTAAAATTCGCCTGCCCATTGAAGTCAATGGCGGTTCACGCGGTTCGCCGGTTCGCGAACATTTGCGGAAGTTCGCTTTCGCCATTCGCGAACCGAAAATTTCGGGTTCACGACAACACTATACGCCAGTGATCAAGATACTGATCTTTTGTTTCTGAGCATCTGATGAACTGATTAAGGAAACGTGCATCAGGGGTCTGGGCCATTGCTGTTTCCACTCAGTACTTCATGCAGTATTACTTGGCACCTTAGAAATTACCAATATTATTTTTTGCAGTATGGTACCTTGACCACACTACTAGTTAATATTTTACTTTTCATTCGGCCAATTACTCTATTACAGGTGGGATGATGAGCATTACACTGTAGGTTAGGGCTTTCTTTAGGGGTACAAGGTGCCCACGAAGGCACAATAGGGAAAGTTATTTGCTATCTCCCATTTCCCTCTGTTTTGCCCCCCCCCCCCCACTTGCCACTGTTCGATCATCACCCCCTAATTTTTCTCCTTACCATCAGCAGGAGATTCAGCTACATCTTGTGTACAATGCTTACTGATTATCAAATAGTAACATTCTCAATGAGTAGGAGTTGCTATTGATACAATTACATTGATTACTGGACACATTTTTTTGCAACTTTATATCTAACACTCAATACAATTTGTCTACAATACCCCATTGAGATAAGCTAGGATCATTGTGCTGGAGGAAATATAAATTTTATAGCATGACAGGAGGCTTAATATTTGCTTAAGTATCTCTTTACTAGAACTCCACAGCAGCACATTAACATAGAGATAAAAACACCAGAGACAAAAAAAATCATGAATCTATAAAAGGCTTCTCGCAACTAACTATTTCCTCTTTCTTTGCTGCTCCGCAGTCAGTACAGGTCAGAGTACCACTGCCTCCTGTTATATATGGGTGGTTGTGGATATTTTACTGTATTTATATGTTTATTACTGTATTGATTTATTTGTTTAGTCAGTATTTTTGCATCTACCTACTTAGTGCTGTAGGGATTGATTTATTTAGCTATACTGTATTTTCTACACCTACCTGCTTAGTGCTGTAGGGATTTATTTATTTAGCTATACTGTATTTTCTGCATCTACCTTGTTAGTGCTCTAGTGATTGATTAATTTAGCTATCTGTATTTTCTTCTCCTACCTGCTTAGTGCTGTAGTGATTGCTTGATTGATTGATTTATTTACTCTGTTTTTCTGCATCTACCTTCTTATGGCTGCAGGGATTTATTTGTTTAGAATGTGTTTACCTTCCTACTGCCATTATGATTTATTTATTTAGATTGTATTTTTCTGTCCCTACTTTTTTGCTGTAGGGATGTATTTTCTCTTATGACTTTTCTGCATTTTCCTGTTTTGGGCCCCCCTGTCTGGGGATCATTTTTTTCTTGGGTTTGGGGGGGGTTCCTTTTTTCCTTCCCTCCCTCTACCTTTTCCGGGTGGCTTTGCCCCCTTCACTTTTCATCCGTTTTGCGGCTGCCGCAAAGCGGTCTTCCGACTGCTTTCCGTTGCCGACTGCCGGGACCCCGGAGTAAGACTCTGGCGGTCCCACGTGTTGGATCCCGCCCGCCGGCTCCATCCACCGAGCGAGATCCTCTGCTTCCACACCCCACCCGACCAACGCTTCCGCTCACGGTATAATTGCTCCCACGGTGTGGGTGGGGGGAGGGGTTACCTTCCCATGCAGTGCGGCGGCCCCGAGCATCCACTTCCCCGCGACCGCGTGGTCGGGTGGGGGCGGGGCTGGCCAGTTACCAGACTTACCGCATTAGTTCCGTCGATGGCAGGCACATGTGCTGTAGCTTTGACTGGGACTCAGCTATGACTTGGGCGCATTGTACCCTCAGGCTCTCCTGGCTTTGTGCCCCATGTGGCTGGCAGGTTAGGCTACTGGGGACTATAGTGGATGATATAGATCACAGGCATGCTATATAGAGCTGTGCACAACCCCTCAAGGGTTACAGGCACAACTGTCAGTGTTACCACTTATACTCAACCCCCCCCCCCCCTTTTTTGTTTGTTCAGATTATTGCTTGCAGCGCTCTGTTTTATCATATTGACCAATGGAGCACCTCTTGTGAGGTAACTCAGTTGGTGAGTTTCCTGACTACAGGTGTACTCAATATGCAAGTTCACTATTTACGGAGTGTCAGGCACTATTTAACTGAAGTGTGTTATCTACAGTTGCACAGTAGAAGGCTATGTACAGTTACACAGTAGAAGGCTATGTACAGTTACACAGAAGAATGATATGTACAGTTACACAGAAGAATGCTATGTACAGTTACATAGAAGAATGCTATGTACAGTTACATAGAAGAATGCTATGTGCAGTTACATAGAAGAATGCTATGTACAGTTACATAGAAGAATGTTATGTACAGTTACACAGAAGAATGATATGTACAGTTACACAGAAGAATGCTATGTACAGTTACATAGAAGAATGCTTTGTACAGTTACATAGAAGAATGCTATGTGCAGTTACATAGAAGAATGCTATGTACAGTTACATAGAAGAATGTTATGTACAGTTACACAGAAGAAGGCTATGTACAGTTACACAGTAATATACTATGTAGTTACATAGAAGAATGTTATGTACTGTTACACAGAAGAGTGTTATGTACAAATACACAGAAGAATGTACGTACAGTTACACGGAAGAGTGTTATGTAGAGTTACACGGAAGAGTGTTATGTACAGTTACACAGAAGAGTGTTATGTACAGTTACACAGAAGAGTGTTATGTACAGTTAAACAGAAGAGCTTTAGGTACGGTTACACAGAAGAACGTATTGTATGTTTACACAGAAGGATGTTATGTACGGCTGCACAGAAGAGTGTTATGTACAGTTACACGGAAGAAGGTTACGTACATTTACACAGAAGAGTGTTAATTACAGTTACACAGAAATATGTTATGTGCTAATAATCTGAAGAAGTGTTATGTACATCTTAGCGAAAGGTACATTTTATCGGAAGAATGGAATGCGCAGTTCCGCACCTGTACATCTCTGAAGGTCCTGACTTGTCTGTGCCCCAGGACTTGGCCGGCTTTGTCCGTGCCTTACTGATTTGCCTGCTCTGCCTGTGCCCCATTGATTGGCCTGCTTTGTCTGTGCCCCACTGATTGGCATGCTTTGTCTGTGCCCCATTGATCTGGCCTGTGCTGTCTGTGCCAGAATGTCTGCATGCCAAGCCTACTGCCACATACTCACGCTTGTGCATTGCATGCGCTGCCCAACTTGCCTCGGTCACTATATGGGGTGCTGCCCCTATCTCCCTGCCGGTGACTCTTGTCCTCTATACTCCTTGAGGTCGTTTTGCCTTGGACCGCTGCACAGGAGAACCCTTATCCGGGTTAACAGCGCAGACAATGACTAATATGGCAGTGACCGCCTCTGTGGAATTAGGCTTCAGCCAGGGTCCTCCCTTAAGCTTATCAGAAGCGTAACGCTAGAGCAGTGTTTCCCAACCCGGTCCTTAAGGCACACCTAGCAGTCCAGGATTTAAGGATTACCCAGTTTTGTCTAAGGTGTTTTTTTCTTTTTTTTTCTAAAAACACCTTAGACAAAACTGGGTAATCCTTAAATCCTGGACTGGTAGGTGTGCCTTGAGGACTGTGTTGGGAAACACTGCGCTAGAGGACCCACCTTTAAAACGGCAGGCGACTCTCCTAGAGGAGAGCAGGCAAGGGCACATAAGCGCTACTAGAAGGGTGAAGGCCCTGAACCAGTGACTTGAATGAGTCAGACTCTCCTTGAGGAGAGCAGGCAAGTGCGCATGAGCGCTACTG
The DNA here is from genome assembly GCF_036172605.1 of Pelobates fuscus. Lineage (NCBI taxonomy): Eukaryota > Metazoa > Chordata > Amphibia > Anura > Pelobatidae > Pelobates > Pelobates fuscus. Next base: position 281,228,201 of record NC_086319.1, on the reverse strand, counting down.
GAAGGGTGAATGCCCTGAACCAGGCTCCCGGAAAGATAACACTCTGAGGAGTGGCTAACCCCTCTGCAATCGGCCAGATGGCCCTGCCTATATGGCGCGGGGGAGGCTATGACCACCGGACGCAGCAGTGACCGCCTTCTTAAAAAGGCAGACGACTTGGAGGAGTCAGACTCTCTGAGTGGAGAGCAGGCAAGGATGCATAAGCACTACGGGTAGGGTGAAGGCCTGGAACCAGATGCCCGAAAAGATTAGACTCTGGAGAAGTGTCTAGCCCTGATATGATTGACCTTGATGGCCAGACGACACTGCCTATGTGGCGCAGGGGTGAAGGTCCCCAGAACCCCCACCATGGCCGCCCTAGCTGAATGGCGGGCAGACCGGTTCCCCTCGGAGGGAGAGGACGATGGGGGTGTGGATTATGATGACGGCCCCGAGTGGCACCATGAGATGTAGAACAAAATCCACCACAGGGGCCCCAACGTCCTTTGAAGAAGAGGTCGTCTCGTGGATCGCCTTAAACGAACCCCAGTTCGACCCTCGATCCATTGCTCATCTGGTTTCTTTGGAATGGTCTCTGCCCGATCACCTAGCACCATCGGTGCGTTTATAGGCCCGTAGACCACTGGCTTGAGAAGCCCGCAGGATAATTTGAGCGGTATTCCCAGCCGGGCTCCCGAACAAAGTAGCCGCAAATCCAGACTTAGACCCCGATGGGGCACTGCGGTTTTGCTGGTAAAGCACCTGTCTAGTAGTCAGGAGATCCTGAGAGCAGCCCACTGCAGTGCCTATACTATGAAGTCCGCACTGGCAAGCCGATTGTTCTCCGCTACACGAGTGAGTTGTGCTAGCAGAACATACGAGGAAGTATAAGAGGTGTCCTATTTTACATGGAAATACTTGACGGAGGCTTATCTCAGCTCCAACCCGTACCTTTTATAGGGGATTGGACCCTTGACCCGGAATTTCACACTTGCCTCCACTTTCGGATGACATTTCAGATGGGGCCCCGAGTCTGGGGTGGCAGACGACCCTATCCGAAACACAATTTGGACCACTGGAGGTGCTTGGGATAAAGGGATCTGAGCCCCTCAGAGTCCTGGCACGAGTCTACGATTGAACGTATATTCATTAGTTACTTTGAATTAGATGCGGCCCTCAAGAAACTTCTAGGGACCGCGGGGCCCAGTTCTGGTAAGGTGGCCTCTATTTTCTCCCTGGTGAGATAGGTATCTTGTGCATCAGTCATTTGGGTGACAATACAACCTGGTTGGCAGGTTGGGAGGAATTGAGGACATTCAAGAATACCAGAACTATCTGAAGAGATCTTTCTCGTTTTCCACGCATTGGGACCCGGACGCGACTCTTCATCGATATAGGACATCTTGCTGTACGGTCTACCTGGACGGGCTTGCCGGAACCCCTGCGAGGTACCTCCCAGACCAAAAGGTCAGACGCTCCCTGCGTTTTCCCTGGTAGAGTCCCTGCATTTCATTTTTTTCAACCAGGGAAATATCGACCTCCTCTACATCGCAAGGAATGGAGTCCTGGAAGGCGGATTGGATGCAAGGGGGTGCCTCCTACGCTCTCCACTGCCCGGGTTTCTCGTACGTATGGAATAGTTTTCTCTGGGAGGACCCGGCATCAAGACTTTAGTCCACGGAGGAGGACCCATCAGGCCCTGACCAGTTAGGCTGGATGACGGACCTGTTTGCTCAGTGATGGACGCTTTCCTCAAGGAGTCTCCTCCGTTTGTTTGGTCTCAGGACCTTTCTACAGGTGCCTCGATCTGCAGTTCCTGGATTCCCTGGACCCTTGCTCATTTGATCTCGGGGATTGTGAGACTTTGGTCTGCATGGCGACCCTGACGTAGTTGGGTCTGGTACGGATCTCCTAATTTTGCTACCGCTATTACAGGGTTCGGGTATTGTTTGGTCACTTTATTACCTGGGACTGCCATATCAATTAGATTAGGTAGCGTGTACAACTGTTGTCAGCGGGCCTCGCTCTACTTAGAATTCCCTTTACGGTTCCTGAGGATGGGTATTCATCTCCCCAGGGGGTACACGCATTTTTGTCATGCTCCTATGGTGGTTTCTGTCCGGTTTTGTCCATTCACTGATTCTGGATTTATTTCAGTTATTATACCTTGTTTTTTCTTTCAGATGGGTTCGGTTGTTCGGACCTTAGTTGTCCATCAGCCTTAGTCGGACCCGAGGGTCATATTATTACTTTGGTAGTGCTCCCACCTTTAGGCAGTGTTTGACGTCACCGTTTGTTTAAATGGTTCTTCCCTTTTTCTCGCCCTTCATGTACCGCTTGGTTGTGGTTGCCATTGGCGGGGCGTATAGGTTTTTTCGGTTCCCTCTCAGTCCGACATGGCAGGCGTTTTTCTCCAAGACATTGTACGCTTTCCTGCCTGTTACGAGGAGCTATCTTCGCAGAGTTTAGGTTGGTATGGCGGATTGTGTTTCTTTGGTCTTTGCTGTCCGAGCGTTAAAACAGCAAATATGAAGCCTCCTGTCATGCTATAAAAGTGTAGATTATACTAGCTTTAGTGTAACTATAATCTTAATTTTATTGATGACATGAGGCGAATATTTCCCTCCCAGTTTCTCCCTCCCCTTGTTGTTTGTTGGTTTGACTGACTTGTTGTTTATTCACCTGGTCTCCTGGGCTAGGTTGGTTATCTGGGGGACGTGGGGTTTATCTGGGATATGGTACCGTCAGTATTTTATGATGGGGATTCAGTTTTTTTCACTTTCTAGGATATTACACTGTCAGTATTTACGAAGGGGATTCATGTTTTCTCAGTACATTTAATTCGCTAATCAGTGTTTTCGACTCTGTTTCTCTTGTTTCAGTTTAATGGTTTGGCTACAGTTCTTAGATCCAACAACTCTACAGGATAACGGTCAAGACTTCACCCACTGGTTCCACAGTTTCAAGTTCACATGGCATTCATCGTTATGTTATGTTTGTTTCTCCTGTTATTGTATTTGTGGTGTATTGTTCATGTACTTTATTTGTCACAGCGTGAAAGAGGAAATAGTTAGTTGGGAGAAGCCTTTTATAGATTCATGATTTTTTTGTCTCTGGTATTTTTATCTCTATGTTAATGTGCTGCTGTGGAGTTCTAGTAAAGAGAGACTTAAGCAAATATTCGCCTCCTGTCATTAATAAAATTAAGATTATAGTTACACTAAAGCTAGTATAATCTACAATTTACATCATTACCACTAAAGACATTTGTTAAATCTTTTTCAGGTGCCATAGTAAATTTATAGTAATTTTGTATAAAGAACTAAGTAGGTGCCTACTAACAAAATCTGAAAACGGTCATCTTGTATACCAATACAGGCTAGTATACCAATCATATTGATTCTATTTAGAATTCATCTTGGGCACTTAATACTTTATCTGCATTAGTGGAATAGCCTTAGTTGTTTTAACCAATTTATGTTTTGTGTTTTTGTCCATAGTACTATTATTCCAGTGTTGTAGTCTGTCCCATTTGTCCCAATTGGGACTTTTTAAATTAATCAGTTTATTGATTACAAGTTAAGTTTTATTATAGTTATATTCTACCCTTCTAGTATTCTGTTTTTTAACACCAGGTGGTGCATCCGCCTTTCTGGCAGGTTTATTATCTGTCAGTGAATGTCTGTCAGTGAGTGTCTGTGTGTGTGTCAGTGAGTGTGTGTGTGTCTTTCAGTGAGTGTCTGTGTGTGTGTGTGTGTGAGTGTATGTCTGTCAATGAGTGTTTTATATGTGTGTCTGTCAGTGAGTGTGTGTGTGTGTGTGTGTGTGCCAGTGAGTGAGTTTATGTCTATCAGTGAGTGTGTGTGTGTGTGTGTGTGTGTGTGTGTCAGTGTGTGCCTGCCTGTGTGTGAGTGTATGTCTGTCAATGAGTGTTTTATGTGTGTGTCTGTCAGTGAGTGTGTGTGTGTCTGTGTGTGTCTGTCAGAGAGTGAGATTATGTCTATCAGTGTGTGTGTGTGTGTGCCTGTCAGTGAGTGAGTGTATGTCAGTAAGTGTCTGTGTGTGAGTGTGTGTCTGCCTGTGTATGTCTGTCAGTGAGTGAGTGTATGTCTGTCAGTGAGTGTGTGTGTGTCTGTGTGTGTGCCTGTCAGTGAGTGTGTGTGTGTATGTGTCTCTGCCAGTGTGCATCTGTCAGTGAGTGACATGAGGGGGCAGCAAAATGGATCTTTGCCTAGGGCAGCAGAAATCCTTGCACCGGCTCTGGTCCAAGGGAATGTTAACAACTCACACATACTTGTTTGAGCGGATAATTTTCCACCAGTTCACACTAAGTTAGTATGAGCTTTTGAAATGATAGTTAAGAGTGGAGGGATGGTATGGATCCCTCATCCAGTTTAAAGTTGGACTCTACCTATAGGTCCCTCAGAGTCACTAGCTGGGCTTAGACGTCTGTTATGTTTGTAACAAGTAGTTATATTTATGGCCTGTCAGACATGTTTGTAATGGTTATACACTTGATTCTCCCTGTGACAAGTCATCAATTTAAAAATGCTAAAATTTAATGGGAAAATATTGAATACAAACTTGTATACCAAAAACATCAAATCATCTTACAGGGCACTTGCTGTTGCATCTCATAATTTAACAAACTTGTCTGGTTTGATTTCAGACAAGGGTCTTGGAGCAAGCAAACATTGGCTTCTAACATTTTTAATGCTGGCCCTGTACTCTTTGTACATAACTCTATGGATGTCCTTTCCAAAAGAAAACCTGGATGGAGCTTGAATATGTCTATTTGGTTCTAAAGTTGTTCAAATAAGTATCAACCTCATCCTAGTCCTATTTGGTTTATAGTTAAATTGAAACTGAAAAAAAATGGTTATTACGGGCATTCAACATTTTTGGATAGCAGTTATCTTAGCCTCAATGTCTGGCAAAAGATTCACACTGTTATACTTCCCTGCTGTTCTCTGTCCTATCTTCATTACACCCTCCTCCCTTTCTTTATCCTTTGATATATAGAGTTTCCACAATATTCCATCAGAAGCCAGTCTTGTATCATTCTTTTGTAGGCACAAATTGAATCCTCACAGGCAGAAAGGGCAGCAACAAGAGAGAAAGATTCTATTTGTTGCCAAACAATTTTTTCTTTATTGTATTGTGTTGAAAGGTGCTTTACTGATAGAAATTTGGAACTTTTTAAAGTAAATCAATGTGCAAAATAAATATGTATTATGGGATAATTGTAAGGCTATTTTAAGAAGTTATAAACTAATGCCTACCATGCATTGTAGCATTCTTTAATTAAAAACAAAAGCAGGCTTATATGTACATCTTTCAGTAAATGTAACATTATATATATGTTGCTGGGTTCACGTATTCTATGTGCCCTTTATTATGCATTTGACACTTTATTCACTTTTTCTAGGACTCTGTGATTTTTATACTTACTTTTGCGCCCAATCATGTTTTTTTCCTCAGCATTAAATCCCTGCAAACATGCAGGCACTAGTTGTACAGTGCCGCCATGCCATTTCCGCACATGCCCCAAAGATCTGATTTGCTTGTGCGTATTCTGAAATGTAAGTCCAGTTGTGGTGGTTGCAGTGTTGTACTGGCTCCCTCTTTTAAGCACAATTGTTTCTTATATGTGTTTGCCTATATTAAGTAAGTAGATGTGTGTGCAGTTTTCATCTTTTGAATTCTTCTTTTTGGTTTTGGCAAGTTTTTCTTTAAAGGTATATTACATATGTTCCTGTATTTATCAATCTCTACTTGTTTTAGCAGAAATTTGCTTTGTTTAGGATAAAATTGAATCTTATGCAGTTATGGATTCAGATCCCTCTGCTCCTGGTCACAGTCTAAGAGACATAAGTAAGACATTCTATTTTTTTCTGTCATTACTAAACAAAAGAGTTCCTATTTATAATTGGAATTCCCTATAGTGATAGCTCTACAGAAAGAAAATAATCCAGATCATACAAGGGAAGTCGCTCTAAAGGATCCTTTGTGCAGCACAATGAGGGATCTCTCTGAGACTCCATGGAGTATAGATGGTCTTGATCCTCTCTAAAGCCTATGTGGCAGCTGGCACAGGCTTTCGTCTTGCTGTAAGTTCTTACCTCAATCTCTAAGGATCTAAGATTGGTATGGATAACTTGGAGGAGCATATCCGAAATAATTTTCCTTTGTCTGTTGACAATTTACAAGTCATTAAGCTGGAAATAGTCTTCAGCTAAGTAGCCTACTTAGGTTGCATTACATTCTAGCCAGAAATATGACTTTATTTGTGTCTTCTAGCTTGGCTCTTTGGCTTAGTACCTGGTCCGTGGATGCATCCTCCTAAATTAATAGATCAAGAGAATGGCAGAGGCCAGTAAAGCTTGTCTACTTCAAGACCTGAGGTTCAGAAGACCCTTTCGATCCAAGGACTCTCATTAACTTCCTTCTTGGACCAAGGTATTTCACACCAGGAAGAGAGTATGTTGGATGTCAACATTGAGAATTGATCATTATTCTGCCAGAGGAAGAGAAAAGGCAAAAAGATATGCTTTGTACATTTTATGGCTTCCCTTCAATTAGAGGGAGCTATTGTGAGAAATTTTAAAAGCAGCTAGAACACATAGATTCTGTTTCAAACAGGTGAATGGAGATCCATTCTAGTTTATAGGAGTCTTGAACATTCTTCATCATAAAGGTAGTATTCCTAGTACATTGGATGATGTCTATAGATTTGCAGGATGCTTATTCCCATGTATCCATTGCCCCACATCACTAGATGTTTCTCAGATTGCAGTGGAAGGACACTTTTATTTTTACATCTTCATAGTGAAAGATGAATGTCTTCTGAGGTCACCTTGCTCCCGCCCAGTTCAGGGTACACACACACACACACACAAAATCACTGTCATGGACTGAAGCTTACCTGGCACTGAAGTCAGTGGGAGCCATGTTCTGGTCTCATACTATTTGAGTGTGGGGGCGGAGCATGCGTGCAGAGTGGGGCTTGAGTCCGAAGGGTAAAGCATGTGGCACCAATTTGCTGGGCATTGAGAAAAGAGACTGACAGTGCTCTCTTATGCTGCACCAGCCCCAGCTCCTCCTTCCTTTTTTCCCCTCGCACTGTCACAGGCTGTTACAGTTCAAGGAAAAATCATTTAACATAATGATTAGGGCTGCCTGCCTGGCCCCAGGTGCTTCGACCCACTGGGGAATTTCCTGGTATCCAGGTGGGGCAATCGGGCCTGGGTATACTGTCCTTATTCATAAGCCCATGGTGATAATTGTAGTAGTAGTGGATGCCCACTTCCCTGATCTAAACTGTCTTTTTTCTAAAGCATGATATAAATATGGGATTGACGAGTAATAACCCTGTCGCCTACCCATGAAGATCAATTTAAATGCATCTGTTGTCATCAAGTAGATATTCCTCAACAAATTGACTGGATGAGTTTGGTTTCAATAAATCCCCTTTAAGCTCTCTGTAAACCATGTAGAACTTTGCGCCGGATTTTCCCTAGTAAATGCCACTCTATTTCAAAGCAAAATAAAATAAAGTCTACAACAATATGCATTACATCAGAGGATTGGAGGGCGATGTGTTAATTCATGTCCCACTGTTTTGTTTTTATTTAATTGTGCTACAAATTAAAACACATAACTGTTTTGGGAGCATGATATTATTTTACTTTACAATTTCAATTTAAAATAATATATATTTTTACAAATGTTTAGGGAAGACCGTCATCCGGATAACTAAAGCCAATGAGAGAATGAGGAATATTTCCCTTATGATTTATTTATTTTCTGGTTGGATTAACCAGTCTAGAGTATGTATATATTTTTACAATAAGTAACCATGGGTTTGGAACCCTGTAGTATTATCACGTGTACCAAGTTAGTAGTATGGTAATGATATGTATATGTATAGAGATAAGCATATCACATACAGAATACAAACGTATACATGCCATTTCCATGCATTTACAACTATGCTTGCGGGCAATATATCAGCCTAGAAAAAAATAGGTATCGACTAAACTTCAACATTTCTGTGACTCCCATAAAAAAATAAAAGTATTTTCACTATTAGAAAACTGCGAGTGAAAGAACAACTTAGGCTTAATAACATGTTACAAATTGGTAAAAGGACTAAAATGTGCTTTATGATATTTTATAAATGTATATTAAAGTACAATCTGAAGAGTTTCCTATTAAAGTTTCCACTTGAAATGATCATCTTATTCCTTTGCAGTCAAGAAGAGCAAGTTTGATCCATGAGTTCTTGATGTGGCAGTAATAATCATACATTGTTTGAAGCTGTTTAAGATGGTTTTCAAAATGTTGAACTTTACATTTTATTTCTTGACATTGTATTTGCACCTGCAATTGGCAATACTCAAAGATATACAGTTTTATATTACTCAGTGCAAACTACCAATTACATGTGCATATTGAATCTCTTGTAACCTAATCTTCACTCTGTGAAATGATTACAGAAAATATTGGGAGTAACTTTTTAAATCAGAATTGTTGGTAAATGCCTTACATTTGTGTTAATCATTTTGTGATATTGTGAGATTGTTTATGTGATATATTATTTGAAGGGAGTCACTGACAATTGTTATGTGAACGTATTTGAACGCATGCCGTCACTCAGTGCACTGTTAGTATGTCTAACCGCAAACTTCAATATGCTTCTGCTCGTTCCTTACAGGTACCTCAACCTTAGGGCCAAAACCTATACCTCCTGAACTCTTTTCACCCATCCTACATTACTTCTGAAAGCTACAAAGATACTGACCTTGTCTTTGGTAACACATTGATCAAGAATTATGTTTTAAAGGATTCACCTCATTTATACCCCTTTTGGAAATAATCTAAATAATTTTACTGATTTATTTGTAATTAATTGCTGTGCCTGGAAAAAAGATTTAATTCTTCTTTGGATTACCTGATTTTTTACTTACCTGGAGAACTCCACGGCTAAATTTATTTTTCTGTTGCTACTACATCTTGGAAAAATAAAATATAGAACCCTTGACATATTCCTTTATTATTGGTTTTAACTTATGAAATAACAAACCATGACAGTTGTACTTATACTATTACATCTTACAGCTTCAATTATAAAAGAAGTCAGGATGGCTTTTTCAGTACTTTTGTGTTTATTGTGAGCTTATTCACTAAACTCGAATAAGAAGGAATTGAAAAACAAATTGCAAAATGTTTTTAAAAACAAACTGATTTGCAAACTTCCTTTTAATAGGATGGAGGCAATTGTACAGGTACAGATCAAAACAAAATCAACACCTATTACATCTCATTTTGTTCAGGAGAAACAGGGCTCTTATTTTACATCAAATACTTATGCACTTAGAATTGAATAAAATAAGGTCTTTTTTATATCTTCAGTTAAGTCTTGACCTTAATTCGGGATTATTCTAGCTCCTAGTGACCGAATAATCTAAATTTTATTAAAGACAGGAGGCGAATATTTGCTTATCTTTCTTTACTGAAACTCCCAGCAGCAAAGAAACAGTTAACAGCAGTGTAAAAAAAGTTTAACCAATCAGAGTGCATCACAGCAATATAAACTGTCATCAGGCTCCTCCCAATTCCTCTTTCTTGATGTAGCCGATCAGTTGTAGAGTCAACCATGTAAAAGTAGTCATTAAAACGGTGAACCGGTAACGGTGAAGGTATCTTTAAGGATGAAGGTAGTGATCAACCCGCAGGTAGAGTCAAGGCAGAAGGCAAGCGATCTTCACACTAGGAGGAAGGAGAAACATTGTGAAAGTATGGTCTCTTTGGCAAAAGAAAAACCAAATAAATGCAGTGAACTGACTTCCAATTTAGTGCAAGCTCTAACTATGGTAATAACAGAGTGGTATAACAGTAAATGACCATCTAGAATTTAATGAACTAAATATAATAGAAAAAACGGTTATAATAATAACAACCTAATGAGTCTAGGTTAGCGAAAGAGAGGATGTAAGTCATAGTTAGAAATTGGAGGTAGTACAGGATACTTACCTAGAAGGGTGGGAAGAGAAAACTAGGGTGGGAAAATATTCGCCTCCTGTCTTTAATAAAATTTAGATTATTCGGTCACTAGGAGCTAGAATAATCCCGAATTTTATGGCAAGACAGGAGGCTTCATATTTGCTATTTTAACGCACAGATAGCAAGGACAGAGAAACGTGAGGAGAGTGTCTAAAATAAAAGGTACGGAAGGTGGATTCTCTAGACCAATCAGCGGAGGATAGAATTTCCGCTAAGGAACCTCCAGCTAAGAGTGCTGAAGAGGCGGCTGCGCCTCTAACCGAGTGAGCCCCGAAAGATGCATCAATGCCAGCCAGGGCTAGGAGCCATTTAATCCAGCGTGCAATGGTAGGGCACGAAACTGGTTTGTGAGGCCGTACATAGGATACCAGGAGGGGCCCGGTAGGTGCTCTGAGAAGGGTAGTGCGAGCGATATAGTGTCTTATGCACTGGGCTACGCATAGGAGTGGTCTCTCCGAGAAGTAAGGGTAGCTCACGGTAGATGAGTTGGTCTTAGTGCGTCTAGTGATGTGAAAGTGTACCCCCTCTGGTGTGAAATCGAGGGCGTGAAAGTCGAAAGCCCTGATGTCGGAAACTCTTCGGAAGGAGACCAAGCAGAGGAGGAGAGCTAATTTGGCTGATAATTGGCGTAGGGAAAGCGCTTCGTTGTCCGGCCAGGCTTCCAAGAACGTGAGCATGACGGCAACGTCCCAGAATTGATTATATTTGGGATTCGGGGGTCTAGCGATGCGGATGCCCCGCAAGAGTCTGCAGACAGACGGGTGTTTGCCCACCGAAGAGCCTTCTATAGGAACGTGCGCTGCAGAAATAGCAGACCGAAACACGTTAATGGTCCGGTAGGATTTACCCTGGTCGAATAGAGACGACAGGAAGTTAATAATATTAATTATAGGTGTTGAAAAGGGATCAAGGTTCCTTTCCAAGCACCAGCAACTCCATAGGCGCCATGCAGAGATGTAAGAGCGTCTGGTTCCTGGGGCCCATGAGTCCCAAAGGAGTCCCTGAGCAGTTGTCGAAAGGCCTGAGACATTCCACGATCCCCTGAAATGGTCCAAGCCACTAGTTGGAGATGGTCTTGGATCGCCAATGGGTGAAAGTTGCCTATCGAGTCTCTGAGGAGGTCGTGGGTGCAGGGTAGCAGCAGGGGAAAGTCCACTGACATTTCCAGTAGGTAAGGGTACCATGGTTGGGCCCGCCATAGCGGGGTCACTAGAGTTATCTTGACACCTTGAGTTCTGAGAAGTTGTAGCGTGCGTGGAATCATGGAGAATGGAGGGAACGCATATGCCCCTGACATCGGCCACTTCTGTAGGAAGGCATCGACTGCAAGGCACGCTGGGTCCGGTAACCAGCTGTAAAAAGCGTCCGTCTGCCTGTTGAGGCGAGATGCAAAGAGGTCCAGGTTGAATGGTCCTCGGCAAATCTGGAGATGCTGAAATATTTGTGGATTCAGTTGCCAATCGCTGGAGTCCCTCCAGTGGCGGGAGAACCAGTCTGCGACGAGGTTGTCTGTTCCCGGCAGATATTCCGCTCGCAGGGAGATATTCCTGTCTAGGCAGAACTGATATAATTCCTTGGTCAGGTCTGAGAGCATCTTTGATTTGGAACCTCCTAGATGATTCACGTAGCGGACTGCGGACACGTTGTCCATCTTCAGCACAACTGAACAGTTGGAGACATCTTTGGCGAAGCTGCGGATTGCAAATGAGCCTGCAATCAGTTCGAGGCAGTTGATGTGAAGTGCGCGTTCTGAGTGGGACCAGAGTCCTCCTGTAGAGGTTTCCGAGCAGGTTGCGCCCCATCCGAGCAAACTTGCATCTGATTCCAGGATGAAGTATGGTTGGGATCCGAAAATGGCTCTTCCATTCCAGGCATCCATATGTTGTAGCCACCAATGGAGCTCGAGCCGGACCTCGTCTGTGAGTGTGATCTGTTGGTCGTAAGACGTCGACTGGTGTAGGTATTGGGTTTTTAATCGTTGCAGTGCCCGGTAGTGCAGTGGGGCAGGGAATATAGCCTGTATTGAGGCGGAGAGCAAGCCGATGGTGCGGGCTAGATCCCGTAGGCGAAGGTGTGGTGATATCAGTAACTTCCGAATGTCTCTTTTTATGGATTTTATTCTGGGTGCCGGAAGTTGAAGGACTGCTTGAACGGAGTCTATCTGGAATCCCAGGAATTGTATCGTCTGGGACGGTGTTAGAGATGATTTCTGGTGATTGATCACGAAGCCAAGATTCTGCAATAGAGCGGAGGTCATGTTTGTATGATGGAGGAGGGTTTCCTGGTCCTGTGCCATGAGAAGGATATCGTCCAGATAGATTATGGAGCGGATTCCTTGGGACCGCAGTAAGGCCATCACTGGTTTCATTAGTTTGGTAAAGCACCAGGGTGCAGAAGATAGGCCGAAGGGGAGGCAGGTGAACTGCCATAGTGTCTGTTCCCAACGAAACTGAAGGAGGCAGCGGTGTGCTGGTGTTACCGGCACCGTGAGGTATGCATCCTTTAGGTCGAAGCGAGAGAACCAATCTCCCTCGGAGAGTAGGTCTCTCAATAAATGGATCCCTTCCATTTTGAAGTGACGGTATACGATGAAATTGTTCAGATCTTTCAGGTTGATGACTGGTCGTAGACCCCCTGATTTTTTCTTTACCAGAAACATGTTGCTTACGAAGACCTGTGGGCCCACAACTCGTTCGATCGCACCTTTGGTGCATAGATCGTTGAGTTTGCTCCGTAGAGTCGACTCGTCTAGCAAAGACATTTTTATTGGGGTAGGAAGGGAATTTTGAATTGGTTCGACTGAAAAATCCAGGTGGAACCCGGACACCGTTTGAAGGATCCAAGGATCCTGAGTTAGTTGAGACCACTGTTGGGGAAAAAAGGGTTAACCGGCCTGCAATAGGAATAAGAGAATAAGGAAGGTCCATTACCTGTAGCAGAGCGACCGCGTAGGGAAGCGGATCCACGTCCTCGGATTGCTCCGCGAGAGGGAAAAAATTGTCTGTGTTGGAATCGGGTATTGCCCGAATTCCAGGTGTCTGAAGGTCGAGGCCTGTAGCCTGTGGAGGCGGCTCTGCCAGTCGCTCGGCCTCTATAGCGACCAGCTCTTCCGGAAAAACGCTGAGAGCGAAATACCTTGCGAATAGAGGATTGTGCCTTTGTCAGTGTTGTAAAAACAGAGACGTGTTTACTTAGTTCTTTTATGAACTTGTCTCCAAATAACATGCCTTGAGCCTCTGGACCAAGTTCTTTGGTGCCTAGTTCGGCAAGTTTAGCATCAATTTTATAAAGGACGGCTTTCCGCCGCTCTGTTGATATTGCCACATTGGCATTGCCTAAAAGGCATAAGGCCCTTTGTGCCCACTCTCGCACCATATGTGCGTCAAATGTGCCACCTGATAAAGCCTCGTCTGCAATAATGAAGATTTGTGTGAGCGGGCCCGCCACATCTATCAACTTGTCTTGAGCAGTTTTAAGACCCTGTTCTAGACCTTTACGGGGGTCTTTCCCTGACTTGGTTAGAAAGGTCACAAGGAAGGGGTCGAATTCTGGTGTATTGGCCACCTTGTCTGGGATGGTGGGGCATGGGCATTCAGCCCTTAATTTGGCTCTCACCTCTTTTTCTAAAGGCCGACGGAGCCACATTCTACAATATTTGGCAATGTGGTCTGGGGGTGTCCATTCGGCCGATCTAGGGTGCTTAATGCACCTGGGGTCAAATAGAGGGCGTCCAGAGGTGTCAAATAAGGTATCCATGGGGTCAGACTCCGATTGGAGTTCCTCTAGAGGTATGAGGGGTTCATTAGTTGCAGAATCGGATGGAAAAAGGTCTCGGAATGTCTTATGAGGCGGAGCCTCAGTATCAGAGTGTTCTGCGTAGTATTCGTCTAATACTTGGAGGTTAAAGTCAGAGGTAGAACCCTCAAATGCATCAAAATCATGTTTGGGTTTTGAATAGGGCACTTTAGGGTGTTTAGCGGGCGCTTTGCCTTTACCGGCGGTGGCGCTATCGCCCTTCCAAGGGCGTTTGCGAGGGGCTCCTTCATGTTCCGAAGTGTGAGAATCTTCGGAATCTGAGAGTTGGGTAATGGTCGCCGTAGGGGCTGATATTGTCTGCTCGCTGAAAGCCGCTAAAGCTTTAGGAATAGATTCAGTGATGGCATTGAATAGCCAAGCCTTAAGTTCGCCAGAAACTGCTGGTTCTGGCACAACAGACATAATGTCAATAACAGTGGGGTCACCACAAAGAAAATAATATAATATACAATATATATATATAGTTTAAAATATATATATTTTTTTTTTCTTTTTTTTTTTTTTTTATTATTTTTAATTATTTTTTAATTTTGGTATGCAGACAAACTAATTACAATGAGGCGGTGGACTTATACAGAAAGTAATTTTTGTAACAGTGGGGTTCATCCACAATATATCAATGGGGTTCACCCAGAGAGGAAGGACAATGAAATGTCCAAAATCAAATAACAGGTATGTGCCTGTGTTATCAAATAGGGATTACCCTGTATAGAGGCAGAAAAGAGGGGGGTCACCCTTGAAGGAAGGCTAGAGGGGGTCACCCTCTGAATAAAGGCTTGAGGGGGTCACCCTCAGTATCAAGCAAGGATTTTTTAAGTTGAAAAAACCTGTCAAGAAAAAAGGGACATTTTGAGTTTGTATCTTAATGATTTAAAATAAAAAGGTCTGGGGCTTTAAGGGATAAAAGTACTTACCGAACAGCTGGGTCGCGTTCTGCAGTGGGAGCTGAAATGCGAGTGAACCGCCGCGCATAAAATTTCCGCAAGATGGCGCTGAGAGGAAGCCCGGGAAAAGGTAAATAGAAATGGCCGCGGAAAGAAAAAGGGCGGGAAACGTCTCTATGGAGACGCAATGCAACACACGAAGTGTGTGAGGGAAAAAACAGAGCGGAGCGGACCGGCAAAATGCCGGGCGCTGCGGGGAAAAGTGTGTCAGTTAAACAGACAGTATAAGAATACAAGTGAGAAAAGGTGGGAGGGGAACAGCGCTACAGTACTGATCACAAGGGGGAAAAAAAAGCTGCACACCTGAAAGGAAGGGCTACCCTCAAACCCTTCAGAAAATGGAGAAAACAAAAAACAACAAATACAGGGTGCGCTGGATAAAATAAACGAAAACGATAACACAAAAAGGAAAGTCTCTATAGGTACAGTGTAGACCTTGAGTAAATGTTCTTCTGTTCTCGCTTTGGAATCGCAGTGGTTGGATATGAAACACAAAAGCAGAGAAGGGGGGGACCAATAGTGCAAAACCGTATGGTAGAGAGGATCACGAACAACACAGACGTAGAGAAATGCCAGAAAAATTGTAAGTTGGCATTTCTCTACGTCTGTGTTGTTCGTGATCCTCTCTACCATACGGTTTTGCACTATTGGTCCCCCCCTTCTCTGCTTTTGTGTTTCATATCCAACCACTGCGATTCCAAAGCGAGAACAGAAGAACATTTACTCAAGGTCTACACTGTACCTATAGAGACTTTCCTTTTTGTGTTATCGTTTTCGTTTATTTTATCCAGCGCACCCTGTATTTGTTGTTTTTAGTATAAGAATACAAGTATGGTAGAAAAAATAAGAGAGGCAATTGTGTTTATAGGTTGACTGGGGAGTCAGCCCATGTCACCTAAGCAGTGTGTAAAAGCACAGAAAGGCTGAGAAAAAATACTAGAATAAGTAAATGAATAAATATATATAATATTAAAGCAATATACTCATATATATATATATAAAAATCGAGCATAAATAGGAGTATAATTAGAATAGACTCACCTGGGAGGCTAAGCAGCAAAGAAAGAGGAATTGGGAGGAGCCTGATGACAGTTTATATTGCTGTGATGCACTCTGATTGGTTAAACTTTTTTTACACTGCTGTTAACTGTTTCTTTGCTGCTGGGAGTTTCAGTAAAGAAAGATAAGCAAATATGAAGCCTCCTGTCTTGCCATAAAATTCAAGAGAGTTATTCACATACCTAAGAATCAAAAATTATTTGGACAACCATTTGCTTTATGACAACACTAGGATAAATAAAAAATTAAATGATCTATTTAAAAATAATACTAGTCGTAAATCGATATCTAGTTGGTATGAATTATTGAGAGAGGAAGAAAAAGAGTCTAAACCAAAAGCATGGAAAAATTGGGAACAAGAAAGTGGGTCTTCAATCGAGTTAAAGCAGTGGTGTAGATCAATTCAAGAAGTTAAAAAATTGTTGCATTGTTTAAATATCATAGAGCTTCATTATAAAATTCTTCATCAATGGCATAGGGTACCCAAAATTATAAATAGAATCAACCCTGATAATACCAAACTTTGTTGGAGATGTACTTGTGCTGAAGGTAGCTCTAAACATATCTGGTGGGGATGTAAGCTTTTAAGACCTATATGGAATAAAGCATTTAGAGTTATATCAGACTTAGTGGGAGAAGATTTGGACGATAACTTATTGGTTGCTCTTTTCCATTTTAACTTAAGAAGATTCTCAACTCAAAATAGATATCTAATAATCCAACTTATGATGGCCATAAAAATAGAAATATCAAGATATTGGCTACAGAAAAAGACTCCATCTTGGACCCAAGTGCTAACTCAGCTTAAATACCAACACGATATGGAAAGGGGAATATCTTTTCAATATGATAGCCACTTAAAATTTGATGAGAAATGGTCACCATGGCTAGATAATCTGATATAACTGTATACCTTGGCGTTCTCTGTTATGAATATCCTTATATATAAAGATCACTCTAGTTCTTCCCTATGGTACTGTATTCAGGAAAGTTATGAAGTAACTTAATTATTATAATTTAGGCCCGCCTAATCTGCTCAGTCCTTTTAAATTGTGATATTTGTGTTTCTGTGTGTGAAGTTTACTCAACAGTTCATATATCCTTCTATTGTAAATCAAAGTCTATATGTCTAATTCTGAACTGTTCTTGTCTGTGATGTTACATATGTAAAATTTGCAAAAAGAATAAAAAAAAACAAAAAAAAACTTATGCACTGCTTGACTAAAAAAAGTTGCTACCAAAAAAAGAAAAGGTTACATACGCTATTATTTAGTTGGACCGTCTTTAGCTTTGATTACGGCATGCGTTTGCTGTGGCATTGTTTTGATAAGCTTCTGTAATGTCACAAAATCTTTTTCCTGCAGTGTTGCATTAATTTTTCACCAAGATCTTGTATTGATGATGGGAGAGTTGGACCACTGCGCAAAGCTTTCTTCAGCAAATCCCAAAGATTCTCAATGGGGTTAAGTTCTCAATGGGGTGTGAAAATTGTGTCTCATGCTCCCTGAACCACTCTTTCACAATTTGAGATAAATCCTGGCATTGTCATCTTGGAATATGCCTGTGCCACTAGGGAAGAAAAAATCAATTGATGGAATTACCTGGTCATTCATCATATTCAGGTAGCCAGCTGACCTCATTCTTTGGGCACATAATGTTGCTGAACCTAGACCTGACCAACTGCAGCAACCCCAGATCATAGCACTTCCCCAATAGGATTGTACACTAGGTATAAGGCATGATGGGTGCATCACTCCATCTGCCTTTCTACTTACCCTGATGTGCCCATCACTCTGGAACAGGGTAAATCTGGACTCATCAGACCACATGACCTTATTACATTGCTCCAGAGTCCAATCTTTATGCTCCCTAGCAAATTAAAGCCTTTTTTTTCCCCGATTAGCCTCACTGATTAGTGGTTTTCATAAGGCTACACAGCTGTTCAGTCCCAATCCCTTGAGTTCCATTCGCATTGTGCATGTGGAAATGCTCTTACTTTCACTATTAAACATAGCCCTGAGTTCTACTGTTTTTACGATCTACGATTTGATTTCACCCAACATTTAAGTGATCGCCGATCATGATCAATCGGGATTTTTCTCTGACCATATTTCTTCCTCTAAGACGATGGTTCCCCAATATCCTTCCAGTTTTTAATAATGGTTTGGACAGTTCTTAACCCCATTTTAGTAGTTTCTGCAATTGTCACGTATTCATTCGCTTATGAAAATGTGGTTAATGACATTTACTGTCCACACAGGAAAAGTTGTGCCGAGCAGCAACCTAATCCACAGAAAGGTTAATGCTGAGCAGCAATTATGCAAATGGTAACCTGGTATCTGACTTTGGGGTCAAAGGCCGGTTATAGCCTATCAGATCTAGTGGAGGGGTATTTAGGCCCAGTTCTCATCCTGCTCAGTGCCCTGTCGTGGTTTCCCTTGTGGTTGTCCGAGAGCGCGTTCCTGTTTATAGTTTTCTACCTGTTTTTTTACTTTGGCTTTGTTTATTGACTTCTCTATATTCTGGTATCCTGACTCCTGGCTTTCCTCATCGCTGCGTACCTTTCTGTGTTTCCTGACCTCGGGTAGTATTTTTACTATTCTATGTACGTTAAATCTGGCCATTCTAAGGACCGGTAATACGTTACTTATTTGTCATCCGTGCTATACAGTTCTACGTGCTGGATCATACAGTAATCCTGACAGCAATCTCCTTAGATGTTTTCTCTGCTTGATGCAAGCCAATGATATGAACCTTCTCAAACATACTAACATCTGTTGCACAACGGGATGTGTCTTTCAACATGGTTGTTTAAGAAATGAGAAGCTACACATTGCATCAGTTGGGGTTAAATAACTTCTTGCCTTCTGAAAGATAATCGGCCCATGCAGTAACTATCCAATAGGAGGCTCTTACCTATTTGCTTAGTTAAATCCAGGTGGAGACTTTATGTTTGGCCAGACAAGGTATATGAAATATAATTTTATATGAATACAGTCTAAAAACAGTGTGGGACATTAAGAAATGTTATTTTCCTAGTCCTGTGTGGTATTTTAACTGTGAATGTCATACTACAGTTAGCTTTTACTGCAATATTGTGTTCAGAACACATATTTGTATTCAGTGATGTCACAACAGTACCCTCCATGTACACATTTTATGGCGTTTTGGAAACTTACAGGGTAAAATATAGGACTTTCCCATATTCAGTTTTTACTCATTGAAATTTGCCAGATTAGCTATGTTGCCTTTGAGACAGTATGACAGCACAGGCATGAAAATTAACCTCATCATGGCATACCATTTGCAAAACTAGACAACCAAGGGTATTCATAATGGGGTATGTCCAGTCTTTTTTTTTGTAGCTACTTAGTCACAAACCCTGGTGAAAGTTAGTGTTCATATTTGTTTTTTGCATTTTTCACACACTAATGGCACTTTCATTGATGATATCATCGTCATGATATACCGTACTATTTTAAGATACTGATATTTGTGTTTAGCAATGTCTCACAAGTACAAACATACCCCCATGTCAGGTTTTATGGTGTTTTGGAAAGCTACAGGTTTAAATATAGGGCTTGCAGATAAAATTCTCTGAGTTTTCTGCCTGGGTTGTCAGACAGGTCCCTCAAATTGTAATAAAAAAAAAAAAAACTTAATTATGTAAAAGGTTTACATAACTATACATGTAGAATTGAAATGTGTGTATATAAATATATATATATATATATATATATATATATATATATATATATATATATATATATATATATATATATGTGTGTGTGTGTATATATATATATATATATTTATATATATATATATATATATATTTATTTATTTTTAGCAATTTGGTCATGTCAATGTTTTAGTTCACTCAGACTTTTATTAAGACCTTGATAGAAGTCTTGATAATAGATAAGATCATATTCATATATAATGCGATTTTTTTTTTGCTATTTGAAGCTTTTAGGACTGCCTGCCCACCTAGGCTTTTCCCCTGCAGGCAGTTCAGTACACTGTTGTCAGGTAGTCCAACTGAACAGAATTACCGTGGAGGGTAAGTATGGGAAGCCGTGGGAAAGCCATAATCCATAGGGCGTTCTATGCCACCTTGCGCCGTTAAAGCCCATTTTTTAGGTTGGCCTAGAAAATCCTGTGGCATTAGGGGTTAAACAACTATAGTCATACTTTGCTATTTAAGCAAACATTTTGCAATATGGTCATCAATTTACTACAATTTGTATTTAATTTTAAAAAACTCCCTGTGCTTTCTTAAATAATTCCACAATGAATCCAAGTGTGACTCAATATTTAAAAATGTTCATAGATCGACAAAGCTTTAAATATAGGCAACGCCATTTTGGATCGGTGAATAAAAACATATATATTTCAGATATACAATTTTGCAGAATTACTGTTTATTTATAACAAAGATACTGATTCACGTGACTCTAAAATGCAGCGAATTTGATGTCAGTTTTGACATTGGAGCAACATACCAAATAGGAAAAGAAAACCAAGCATAATATTTTCTGTTAGTGTGATTTAATTCTTTTCATTTTGGGAAGTACGATAATGAAATGCTGTGCAAAATGTTTCTTCTAGGTTGACTATCAGCGAACAAACCTTTTAAATAGAGACAGAGCTGACACATATCTCTCTGAGGTGGTATTTATAAAGCTGAGTAAATGAGTGTAAGATGTACCCACCGAGTGACCTTATTTCATTGCCTTGTCTGATTATCTGGGCTTTTATCTCCACCTTTTAGAGCGTTCTCTGTCACTGTCAGTAAGCATCTCCTAACTGCACAGACCAATTAAACCGCTTGACACATTATCACAGCCATGTTACTGAATTTCTAGGAAGAAAGATTCTGTCCATTGAACAGAAGACAAACTTTAAAAGGTTCACCTGGAAAGAATCCATTACTAAAAAGTCTGCCTAGACCCATCCTGTGTGACATTTATTATTCTGCTGACAAGTAGACAGAAATGGACATAAATAATTTCATGTGCTGTATGTAACAGAGCAGTTTATGGAAAAACGGATGTTAAAAGGCATCAAGATGTTTAACCCATTGTTTGAGCAAGACAATGTGAAATGGTTAACAGTAAATTGAGATTAATTGTGATGGAATCACTATGATAATATACATACATATTAAAGGATCACTATAGGCACCCAGATCACTTCAGCTCAATGAAGTGGTCTAGTGCCAGGCCCCCCTAGTTTTAGCACTGCAGCTGAAAACATGGCAGTTTTGGAAAAACTGCTATGTTTACATTGAGGGTTAATCCAGCCTTTAGTGGCTGTCTCCCTGACAGCCACTAGAGGCCGCTTCCGCTATTTACACTGAGTAAATCTCACTTATCTGAGAATCGCACTTATGTCCTCACGGAGTCCAGCATCAAACAAGATCACCGTAGGAAAGGATTGAGTAATGCTTTCCTATGGGCGGGTTTAAATGTGCTTGCGCCTTTGGCCGCACATGCGCATTCGTCTCTACTCGGGAGCTGACGTTGGCGGGAGAGGAGAGGTCACCAGTGTGGAGGGAGTCCGGCACTGGATAAAGGTAAGTGGCTGAAGGGGTTTTAACCCCCTCAGCCCTGAGGGAGACTCTCCAAGAGCCTATAGTGACAGGAAAACTGGTTTGTTTGCCTGGCACTATAGGATCCCTTTAACTGCAATATTAAATGAAGTGAAATGTTATTTTCTTTTCTATGAAATACATATAATTTTATTACTGTGAGTTTTCAAAAAGCCTGCTAAATTATTTGCAAATTTTGTTATAATGTTTAAATGTAGAAAGTAATAGGTAATCATACTTTAAAAGTGATAGTTCTTTATTTGACAGAAAGCAGTATCCAATATTTAAAAACAAAACTTTTTATAGTGATTGAATAGGGAGGTTTGACATAAAACAATAGCAAAAATGCAATGTTTAATCATTTAAGGATGAGATAACAGTATTTATGATAAATTAGACTACAAACATGAAAATTGCAGTATAAGATGTTCTTCTCGTTTTAACATAATTTTTAAACATAAAATCAGACTCTTAGAACATGAGCATTTATTAAAGATTGTAAAGAGTGTATCCAACAGTTTTATGAGTGTTTGGCACCTAGGGCAGAACTGTTTATTGGCACCCGATTTTTTTTTTTTTATTGTTACTCTAATCATTATGTCTATATTCCCTCAGCTATGCATGATTGTAGTGAGGATAAGCAGGACTTCTCAAAATGAGCAACATGTAAAGTCAGTATAGACAGGTTGGGATATGACAGTAAGACATATTTCTGCCCAATCCACCCACTTATACTGATCGGCCACAACATTAAAACAACAGACAAGGAAAGTGAATAACATTGATTATATTGTACAATGTTATATCATTACAATGGCACTTGTCAAGTGGTAGGATATACTTGGCAGCAAGTGAACAGCTAGTTCTTGAATTTCAACTTTTATCGCATATATGTGCAGTTATGTTTTACCATAAATTTTTACAACCAGTGATTAACAAACATCAAATAGATTTTTTTAGATCTCACTATTTATATTGAGAACATGGAAATTAAAACTATGACCTTCGTCAAACCAACAAACTCTAATAGCTTCATTAAAGTAAACAGTGGCCACCACCCAAAGTGGGTTTCAGGAGTACCGAGGAGTCAATGTATTAGATTAAGGTGAAATTGCACAGATAAGGACAAATTATTTGAAAAAGCAAAGGTTTTAAGAAATACATTTTTAGAAAAATGCTTTGACATACAACAATTATAAACAGAAATTGAAAAGGTAGGGAATATTAAAAAAGGAGACCTTTAAATAAAGAAAATTAATAAAGAAAATTAGAATATTCTCTTAATACACAGGTGCATAGTATAATTTGAAGCCTTTTAAATTAGTTTGACAATTAAAAAAACATTGGCCCATACTTCTACAAGACACATTTTTTTTGGTCAAAGATGCCCATTAGACAGAATGTGATTTTTAAGAAAGGAAAGAACTTTATGAACTGTATAGAACCTAGCACTTTTAGGAACAATAATGGGAAAAAAAAAAAAAAAAAACTCGAACACCATATTCTAAAAGCTTTTCACAAGCACAGGCAGTGTAAAGCCTGCCGTTTTTTTTTTTTTTTTACCTAAAAGTACACTTACCTTTAGAAGTACCCAAACTCAAGGTGTGTTTAACTGTATACATGTAGGTGCGGTGCACAATATGTTGGAAGAATAGGAAGATAGGCCAAAATCCGTTTCCTAGAGTCCCATTCAGTTCCCTGTCATTGCAATCAGTGCTCAGAATTTGATCTCGTTCATTGTTATCAAACAAGTTAAATTGCATGGTATTAAATGGAATTACAATTTCGTCTGTACATTCTGGCAGCAGAATTGCAAGTAAATGAGTGTATGTTATTAAAATGATATGTAAAAATGTGGACTCTGACCTGTCAATCAATCCTTAGCATGGGGCATTATGTCCTTAGTGTAGAGCTCAATGTGAAAATTGGAAGATACAGGTGAGCAGGAGGACCTTCCTATAGTTGGCTCTCTGGTTCTTAATTACAGAAGCTACACTGAATACGCTGTGAATATGGGTTTGTTGGGTGGAGGTAAAGTCATATGAAGGAGTAGAGATAAAGCATTACATTATTTTAAAACCCGCATAATGACTGCATCATCAGTGTTGAACAGAAAGTTTTTAGTTGCTATCTTGAAAGCAATATATAATATGGTAAATTATATATGAATAAAAGTGAACTGTTCATGCTTTATTCTAGCAAAAAATGTTTTACCCATGCTTGTGACTCTAAATAATGAGAATCGACAACTGATTTTTTTTTTTTAATATTACTACAAACACATCAAAAAATAGATTCTTGTTGAAATACATGGATTCACAAAGCAAATCTGCGGAATTATGTAGAAAGAGGGAGAAAAAAAATGTCATAGACAATTTAATGCATTCTTTTTGCAAAACATACAAATGCTGAAAGCTTTACCCTCACACAGGAATTCAAGCAATTCATTTCTTCCAAACAAGTAATTTCTTAGTTCCATAATAATCAAGGAAAAATTGCAAATGGCTCTTTTGAGAGACTTGACAATATGAAAATATAATGTAGGACAGATGCAAACATTCTTGTGGAGTGTCACAGTGCGTTTCTACCTATCCCTAATTCAAATATTTTTACTGAAATGTTTGGTTTCTAAATGTGCAATAAAGAACAATTGATTGCACTCTATTAGGAACATTGGTAGTAACTGCATGCATAACAGTTAAGACCAGGTCAATAAGACAAACTTGGATTAAAGGGACACTATAGTCACCAGAACAACTACAGTTTATTGCATGTGTTCTGGTTAGTAGAATCATTACCTTCAGGCTTTTTGCTGGAAAACACTGTCTTTTCAGAGAAAATGCAGTGTTTACATTACAGCCAAGTGATAACTTCACCGGGCACTCCTCAGATGGCTGCTAGAGATCCTTTCATTGCTGCCTGAAATGTATCACAGCATTCAGTGTCTCCACCCTCTGCATGCAGACACTGAGCTTTCCTCATAGAGATGCATTGATTCAATTAATCTCTATGAAGAGGTGCTGATTGGCCAGGGCTGTGTTGGAATTGTGCTGGCTCTGCTCCTGATCTGCCTCCTTGGAAGTCTCAGTCAATCCTATGGGGAAGCATTGTGATTGGCTCAGGCCACCACTTCTGATGATGTCAGCAGACAGTGGGCAGGTCAAAAGGAAACAGGGACAAGCAAGCAGCTCCAGACTTGAACACAAGTAGGATTTTACTATATTTAGTGAGGCATGAGGGGAACAGGGGGGCTAGATGGTGGTTTTAACAGTAATATATGTTTGTGTCCCTGATCCTATAGTGTTCCTTTAATTATTCTTGCAAGAGCCTTGAGAATTTGGAAGCTGTAGCAAGAGGGGTCTCTTGGTCCCAGCACTTTGCTGCAGAATACAAACAACTAAAGTTATACTGAGATTTTATTGTGTGTTACACTTGAGACTAGTTCTCTTGTAGGCATCATTGGAATAGATGTGTAGTATTATGTGTAATTTACTGTAAAAATGTTGTGTTGATTAGTGCATTTAACCCCTTAATGACCAAACTTCTGGAATAAAAGGGAATCATGACGTGTCACACACGTCGTGTGTCCTTAAGGGGTTAAAAAAGCTGGGGTTTAATTTCTATCCCGATATACAGGTGTTGGGAGTCATTAATGGGGTTTGTGGGCTTGAGCAAAAGTTTTGCAATTAGGCATGATAGATGTTCAAGTATAAAATAAATTTTAAAGCACATTAATTTATATATATGAGTATTAATAAAATAGCCATCTAGATTATTTAAAGAACTAAAAACAGCACACTTAATGATATATGACATAAAAATATTTTCTATTTTTATATTGGCAATGAAAATTATAGACTACATAGATCAAAATTTAAGTACTCAAATTACAAATGTCATGTTATATCTTCAAACTACAATCTAGGTTTTGATATAAGGGCTTGATAAGGTTTTACTGAGGGTGAATAATACAAAAAAAAACACATGGCTGGAGATAAGCTAACCTTTGTATAATGTATAAAGGTTATTTCAAACATATGTTTGTGAACATTCTGATAACAGAGCTCATGAAAATCAGGCTACTTGAGATCTAAAAACTCTGAAATGAAAGATAATTTTCTTGTTCTTTTGAGTGCAATGTCACTTTAATTACATTGGATATTTTCAGGTTATCTCTCCTGTCATCAGTTTCACATCTACTGCTGCATAAAAAGCATGTTGACACATTAAGTTATTTAGTTCGTGACTGAAAGTATTTGCATAAAGATATTTTATATTTGTTGCCTTTCCAGAAAATGTGCATTTTAAACTATCTATCTGTAACACTTTGGCTGCTGGTAAATAATAGATTTGTGCATTTGTTTTCCAATAAATCAAAATTCATCTAAATGTTTGGCAATCTGCAGTTCATATCAATGGACATGTGGACATGTCACAAAACAAACGAACAGGCAATGAATGAGCTGTCCTTCTACTATAAACAGGTTTCTGCCATGAATGAGCAATACAGAACATGCTGCTGGAACCTCAAACCACCCACCTGGTTTACAAGCACTGTGCATATGAGAACAGAAGAACGCCACCCCAATCAGGCAGGTAATGTGACATGTGAAGTCACATGGTACTAATATGAAGAACTTGTGGCTGTGATGTAGGTTTAAGTGTATCAACTTGAATTGTTACTGTAGCGGAGCTCCCTGTACCCCTGGCTGGTTACCTCCGCCAAGGACAGCTTCCTACCTGGAACAGGGGACAAACCGCAGCACTTCAGCCCACAGTCACAGTCACTAGGTCACTTATCCTGGCACACAGATACATACCCTGAGACATAGATACATACATTAACAAACATGCAGATACAAAGACACATAGATACATAGACTGACACAGTTAAGGATGCACACCCTGACACACAGATGTTCTGTGTGTATGTGTGTGTGAGGGGTGGTGTGTGTGTGAGGGGTGCTGTGTGTGTGTGAGAGGGGCGGTGTGTGTGTGTGTGTGTGACAGGGGTACGATGTGTGTGTGTGACAGGGGTGATGTGTGTGTGTGATGGGGGTGCTCTGTGTGTGTGAGAGTGGTGCTTTGTGTGGGAGGGGTGCTATGTGAGGTGTGCTCTGTGTGAGTGTAAGGGGTGTTCTATGTGTTTGTGAGGGGCGCAGTGTGTGGGTGTGTGAGGGGTGTTGTGTGTGTATGTGACGGGTACTGTGTGTGACAGAAGTGCTCTGTGTGTGAGGGGTGCTGTGTGTTTGTGTGTGAGGGGTGTGGTGTGTGAGTGTGTGTGAGGGGTGCAGTGTGTATGAGGGGTGTTGTGTGTATGTGAGGGGTGCTGTGTGTGTGTGAGAGGGGTGTTTGTGTGTGTGAGAGAGAGGGGTGTTTGTGTGTGTGTGTGTGTGTTAGGGGTGCTGTGTGTGTGCGGGTGTGTGTGTGTGTGAGGGGTGCTGTGTGTGTGGGGGTGTGTGTGTGTGTGTGTGAGGGGTGAGTGTGTGTGTGAGGGGTGCTGTGTGTGTGTGTGTGTGTGTGGTGCTGTGTGTGTGTGTGTGTGTGTTGTGGATAATACATATTTCCCCATAAGGGATGCATGGACTTCAAGGGCATATCTTTATCATTCTATCTCTGCCTATTTCTCCAGTTTTCTATTTTATAAAGTTTTAAGTTTTGAATTTTATTATCTTGCATATCACATTGAATGGGATTCATGACTGGTATGATTGCTACTTCTATCTCATAAGTCCACTACACTTTCTATGAGTGGGATAGCGTGTAGATGTTGCAGTGTTTGCATAATAAGCTCAGTATATTCCTACTGAGACTATACTCACCTAGTGTCTAGTAGTTAAGTCCCCATAAGGGATTAACTGTAAAGTAAACTAAACACCAAATCTTCCCTGAACTGTACGTTTGTTGTGAAGTATCCATATTGTGCATATACATATGTATATAGACTAGAGTCAATAGATAATTCCACTTTTACATCAGCCCAACACTAGCTTAATAATATGCCCTAAGCTAACTTTTGCTTGCTACAGGTACTCTTGGTACAGTGCAGTAAGATAACTTTTGCTTGCTGCAGGATATCCATTATTATTGTTTCTTAATTAGTTATATTATTTTATATTTACAATAGGTATCTTGATGGGCATTTTTGTATATCTATTGAGATGGGACAATATAGTTCTAAGTATATTTACTAGATTAATTCTATGTTTTTCTTGGTGAACCACTTACCTGACTTAACCTTATTCTCCCTAAAACATAATGTATAATACAACTGTTGATGTGTCACCCCCTCCCTTCCTGTGGCTGTGGGAGGATGACAGATTCGTGATGAAACAGGGGATGCAACATGATAAAAATAAACAAGTAAATAAATAAATAAAAAAAAATTAACAAAAGGGCATGAATTGAGAGGTGGCACAATACTAACTCCCCTTTTCACTTCTGGTTACTATGTGCAGCAAATATGTTAGTAGAACATAGGGTGGTCCTTACAGCTCCCAGTTTCTCAGTAGTTGCATCTTTAAGGAAATACACCATCTTGGGTTGAAAGAAAAAAAGCTTACCACTAATATGTCTCTGATTCAATATGATCTTTTAAATTGTGAAAGTGGACAACATTTGTTGAAGGGGATGCTGAGATTTTTATTCCTTGTGACCACAACTGTAGACTCCATGTGCGTAGGGGTTTAACCTTTTGGTCAGGCTTGTAGTCTGGATCAGAAAATCATGGACAATGGTAGAATCTGCATTTGTATAGCCCTTGGATACTCAACTTGACAGGTCAACTCAAAGGTTTGCCAGACCGTTAACATGGCGTAGCGTAAATATGTTGAATGTCTGAGGCCAGAAAAATACAGCTGACGCCAATTATGTGAAACCTGATCCTTTTATGTGCTCAATGTTTATTAGGTTGAGGTAGCATCACCTGAGAGAGAAAATGTATTGTGACCAGAATGGCCTGCATTTATACATTTGGTAAATAAAAGTTGAAAGTATTAAATCTAGAGAAAAAAGGCCCACTATGTATGGGGTATAAGTATAATCAGGTGGTCATGAAAATATAATTAAACATAAGTAGTAAATGGGAGAAAATAAAAAAATGGTATACCTTACAATGATATGTTCTAAATACTACAGCTGTTAAAGGTTTATTCTGTGTGGATGCAGTGACTATGTGTTAATGTGGGGTTTGGCTGTGCATTATTAAAGCAGAAGGTCTGCATATATGGAGTGTGCAACTCAACTGACAATTAGAATATTTGAGAATTCCTGTTGCTGTGCTGATTTTAAAATGTATTTGAATCAGTTTGTCCCATTTAATAACTATTTTATGGACTGTTGAATGCTATAGTCAGGGCCGGTGCAAGGATTTCTGCCGCCCTAGGCAAAAAAAATTTGCCGCCCCCCCCCATATGTCCTGCCCACCATGTGACATCACAATGCCCCGCCCATATGCTCTGCCATATGGGCCAACGTCAGTCTTCACAAAGTGTCTTTTATCTGAAAAGACTGTTTACATTAAAAAGCCTACAGGCACAGGCTATAGACACCAGAACCACTACATTATGCTGTAGTGCTTCTGGTGACTATAGTATCCATTTAATGTGAGGTAAATTAGAGATTAGTGCCACTAATAATATATTGGATTGCCTACTTACCACCAGATGAGGACAAGAGGCTGATGATGGGCTCAGTCTGGCTCCACAGGTCTGGTGTAGAAGAGGCTCTCTGGAGACAACAATTAACGAACAGGGCCCATTACACAGCTCAAGGTCTGGGCCCCCAGGGCTTGACCGTGAGTATGCCTACAATGCCCACCTATAAACACCTACATGGCCCACCCATGAGTTCTCTCACAGGAAGTGGAGTGTATGTGTGTAGGGGATGTTTTATGTGTTCTTATAGACTGGATGCAATGTGTGTGTGTTCTTATGGAATGTAGTGTATAGGGATACCAATTTGTGTAAGGGATGTAGTGTGTTTATAGGGGATGCAGTGTATGTTTGCATGTAAGGAATGCATTGTATGTTTCTGTGTGTGTGTGTAAGGGGTGCAAGGTGTGTTTCTGTGTATGTAATTGAATGCAGTATGTGTCTGTAAGGGGTGCATTGATTGTGTAAGAGATGCATTTTGTTTCTGTGTGTAAGAGAATGAGTGTTTGTGTGAGCGTAAGGGATGCATTGTGTGTTTCGGGTGTGTCTATGTGTGAGTTGGAATGCATTGTATGTGTCTGTGTGTGTGTGGGCGGGGAGGATGCATTATGTATGTGTGTAGTGTAAAAGAGAGGGTTTGTGGGGTAGGATAGGGACTGAGAGGGGAGCAGCTCTTTATTTTGTTTTATAGAAATTCATAGTGTTCTCCCCTCCTGTCAGTTATTGATTTCCCCTTCCCTCCTGTCCCTCCGTGTTCTCCCCTTCTGTCCCTTAGTGGTCTCCCTTGGCCCCATGTCCCTCTGCAGTCCCCCTTGGTGGTCTTCTCACTCCCCCCTCTCCCCCTTAGTGGTCCTCCCCCTCCAAAACCCCTTAGTGGTAATCTCCCCCCCCCGTGGTCATTACCCTCTTCCCCCCCTTAGTGGTCCTTACCCTCCTCCCCTCTCCTTAGTGGTCCTCCCTCCTTACCCCCCTTTGGTGGTACTTCACCCCCTTAGTGGTCCTCCCTCTCCCAAACCCCTTAGTGGTCCTCACTCCACCCCTCCCCTCCCCTAGTGGTCCTTACTCCCCCCCTCCCCTCCCCTAGTGGTCCTTACTCCCCCTCCTCCACTAGTGGTCCTTACTCCCCCCTATCCACTAGTGGTCCTTACTCCCCCTCCCCTTTCCCCTAGTGGTCCTTATATCCCTCCCCTCATGGTCCTTACACCCTCCTCCCCTCTCCCCTAATGGTCCTTACCCCCCTCTCCTCATGGTCCTTACCCCCCTCCCCTCATGGTCCTTACCCCTCCTCCCTTCATGGTCCTTACACCCCCCTCCCTTCATGGTCCTTACACCCCCCTCCCTTCATGGTCCTTACCCCCCCTTCATGGTCCTTACACCCCCCTCCCTTCATGGTCCTTACCCCCACCCCCTTCATGGTCCTTACACCCCCCTCCCTTCATGGTCCTTACCCCCCTTCATGGTCCTTACACCCCCCTCCATGGTCTTTACCCCCCTCCCTTCATGGTCCTTACCCCCCTCCCTTCACGGTCCTTACCCCCCCTCCCTTCATGGTCCTTACTCCCCCTCCCTTCATGGTCCTTACTCCCCCTCCCTTCATGGTCCTTACACCCCCCTCCCTTCATGGTCCTTGAACCCCCCTCCCTTCATGGTCCTTACACCCCCCTCCCTTCATGGTCCTTACCCGCCCTTCATGGTCCTTACACCCCCCCCAGGTCCTTACACCCCCTCCCTTCATGGTCCTTACCCCCCTTCATGGTCCTTACACCCCCCTCCCTGGTCCTTACACCCCCTCCCTTCATGGTCCGTACCCTCCCCCCAATGGTCCTTACCCTCCTATCTGCCTATGTAGCGTGGCCGGGTGGCGCGGAATGCGGGACAGGAACTTCTGTTTCCTGTACCCGGCCGCCGGTGGACTGAAGGGAAGTTCTCACTCAGTGAGCACTTCCTGTCATTCCGCCGGCAGCCGAGTACAGGAAACAGAGGTTTCTGTCCCGCATTCCGCGCCGCCCGGCCACGCTACATTAAGAGGACGGCAGGAGGGAGCGCTCTGCGCCTCCCTCCTACCGGTCACTCAAACCCGGCCGCCCTCCACACAGCAGTGCTGCGCCGCCTGGGGCTTTCTAAAGCGCTCAGGCGGCGCAGCATGAGGAGCCGCAGGGGGGACTCCGGACACAGGGATCAGGCGCCCCGTGCTAAGGTGCCCCCTAGGCGGCTGCCTAGGTCGCCTTACAGGTGGCGCCGGCCCTGGCTATAGTTATTGCTGTTTTCCAAGAGCAGTCGCAGTTGGAGTAGTTCTAACAGCTCTGAGAGGATCTGCTTTGTGGTCAGATCTACAGAGTGTAGCAAATTGTTGCAGTTGCAATAGCAGACTCCCTCTTTTCTTCGACCTTCCTGTTCATTTGTAGAGTTTTGTGATCTATCTTCAGTGCTAGTTTTCTGCTTCTGTTGAAGTCAATTAGTTTGCATAAATGTGCAAATAAATTTGTAAATAAGCTTGTAAATAAGTTTGAGAATGGAGTAAAATATTTATTTTGGAGATGTTAGTTAAGAATGCATTTGTAATTGATCACCCTTGTCAGTTTTTTAGCCACCCTTACTAAAAATGTAATATGCCTTAAGCTTGGTTTCCTTTGTGTATATCTACTACGTCTGTTGTTTTCTGTTTTTTGGGATGACAACATGAATCATATTGCAATGATTGTGGAGTATGATTCTATGTTTATACTGAATTTGTGTGTTATGTGTTAATGTCCATTGTCTATGAGTTTTAAATAGTAAAATGAAGAACATTTGCATTCCATTAACACACGCCTTTAGTATTTTTACAACAGGTCAAATGCTGTACAGCCGGTGTTCCATCAAATTTCCCTACCTGTGAAAATCCCCTACCCTTGTCACTTCCGGTAAAGGAAATATGTTGGATACTTTTCTGCACATGCTTGCTAGCACTCCTGCTACTCCTCCACAGCAAAGTCCTGGAAGGAATTTTTTTTCCTAATTTGTTGCAAAATTGGAAGTGATTCAAACTGTTTTTTTTTTTTTTACTTCTTTTGGATCAACAGCAAAAAACAAATGTGAGGAAGGCTGAACTTGATGGACGCAAGTCTCTTTTCAGCTATGTAACTATGTAAGTAAAGCTAGCTTTACACTTTCATTATAGTTCGTGCATTCACTAAGCTTAGGACACGGGAAATTTAGGGTTAATGTTAGGGTTCAAATTAGGGTTAGGTTTAGGGACTTGTTTTTATTTAGTGATATTTCACATTAGGGGAATTTCTAGGGTTAGGGTGAGGGTTAGAATAGAGTGTGAGAGAGGTTAAAATAACTTACCTAACCCTAATTTGAACTCTCACTCAACCCTAAATGTCCCGTGTGCCCAAGCTTAGTGAATACACTAACTAAAATGAAAGTGTAAAACTAGCTTTACTTACCTTCCAAGGCCTTGCTGTGGAGGAGTAGCAGGAGTGCTAGCACACATGTGCAGCACAGGATCCAGCTGATTCCCCTCACCGGAAGTGAAGAGGATAGGGGATTTTCACGGGGTAGGGGACTCTGATGGAACACCGGCAAGAATGTAAACATTGAATGCTACCACTTCTGCAGATTTTTGATAATATGAGACTTTGCAAGAAAAGTGCTTGTTACATCTCATGTGAAAGGGGCCCCACAAAATGTTGCTGTTCAAATCATGGATCCATGTTTCTCTTTGTAAATGGACTAATCTTGTAAGTGATTATTTCACTGGAAACCGATTGCAAGGACAAGGGGTTAGCACTCCCTTATAAAGAGGTACTATTAGTAACTCTACTTTTAAAAATACATTGCATTGTTTGTGTCAAAACATTGTTAACCATATTGATTGTTGTAATTGCATTTTGATATTACGTTATTCCATTTCATCTTTGATGCATGAGTGGTTGTGGTTTAGGTACTAAGTTACCTGTCCTCCTAGGTGATAGATGATTATTTTATTAATCAGTCACAGACTTAAAATAACTCATATTTTTCCCAAGTTAGTTTTCATCTAGTCTACCTCAATGATAATAGGGTAATGGAAAAAATGTATTTTTATTAGAGGTCAGACAATTTATGCTGACATAATTACATTTATAAGTGAGGCAATTCTAATCGATTAAAGTAATGTATTATATTTTTATTGGTAAATTGAAAGCATTTTGCCGGAAACCCTTATTAGAAGATATTTCAGCAAAATGACCCTAATGAGGAAATAAATAAATAAATAATATAATAATTTCACAAGGAGCGAACTTATGGGAAGAGGACACTCAAACAATTCACTAATGGGTTAAATTAGTTTTTTGATAAGCACATAATATTTAGCTTTTGTGGTTGGAGACTTTTTGATACTCAGTTTAAACTAGGCATGTGCATGGGGAAAATTTTCAGTTCGGTTCGGCATTCCGAAATTCGGGATTTTCGCAATTTGGGACTTCGGCAATTCGGCACTTCAACACTTCGGAACTTCGACAACTTCGGTACTTAGGAAATTCGGAACTTCGGAACTTCGACACTTCGGGAATTCGGCAACTTCGGAACTTCGGCATTTCAGCACTTCGGAACTTCGGCAACTTCGGCACTTCGACACTTCAGAATTTCTGAACTTCGGCATTTCGGAATTTCAGGACTTCGGCACTTCGGGACTTATTTTGCAGCCGCTTAGTAGATAACTCCCTAATTCCCACGATATTAGGGAGTTATCTACCAAAAGGCAGAAAAAGACCTAAATTGGTCTTTCAGACAAATTTACTAATACTATATATAAACAAAGCAAGTGCACACTCCACCAGAAAGGTAAAATTAGGCTCTACACTTAAGTGAAGGATTCCCTTAATCTTCACAAATAACAAACAAAGAAATACAAAAATAAGTGGAGCACTAAAATACCTGTACAACTGTAGATACGGTGTGTATAGATAATACTGTATTATAGCCTGTAAACGACAGACAACCACATCATAGTGCAGACAAATATGTAACACATATATGTAAAAATAGAGAACAATGTGCATATAAAATGTACACTCACAAATATA
Source organism: Pelobates fuscus (assembly GCF_036172605.1). Lineage (NCBI taxonomy): Eukaryota > Metazoa > Chordata > Amphibia > Anura > Pelobatidae > Pelobates > Pelobates fuscus. The sequence goes on along the minus strand of NC_086319.1, from coordinate 281,194,039 downwards.
GAGCCACAGGGTCACCTGGCTCTAGTGTTAAACGCCTTGGGATCTTATAAGGGGATCCACTGCCCTCTTTTTGTATCCTCCTGTTTTCTTCAACTTCCAAATAGGAGATAAAGATGCGAATGGGTCAATTTTCCATAAATCAGGAAGAAATTTATTGAACAAAATAAACTCAAATAAATCTTGACAGATAAAAAACAAAGATTCAAATGAATCAAAATAATATATATAAAATAGTCTTATAAAACCAAAACGCGTTTCGCCAGGAGCTGGCTTCCTCAGTTGGTGTAAGTTTTCAAATGGCACTTTTCCTGCTTTTATAGGAGGTAGATTGCTTGATTGTCGGCATCTGTGTGATCGGGCGTGATGTTACGTGGGACGTGTGTTTTGTTGATGTATCCATACCGGCATCCGTAAACCCGGAAGTTCTATTCGTGGGACGCACACGTGATCGGTTTGTGGAACGCACACGTGACCGGATGCCCAGTATGATTTTCTACTTGTCCTCCTATTCGTTCTTCGTGGAACGCAAGTGTTGCGTTCCTTCTAGTTCATTTGCATAGATATTCACAGAGCGTCTTTGTATCTAATAAGTCCACAAAACTCGTGATTCGAAATTCATTAAAAAACGAGTGAGAAAAGGGAAAAAAGGGAAAAAAAGGGGAGTATCAAAACAGGATTTGCAAAGGAGATTACTATTATTAATAAATACTTATAAACACTACAAAAACCTTTAAAATGTAATCCCAATTCATACAGTAGAAATAAGGGTGCTGTAGGTAGTATAGGTATAGGTAGTATATAGGTAGTTTGGATGGGAGTACCATTACACTACATATATATAGTGGCCCCCTATATTAATTTACTGTGGATATGCCACTATTAAAGATATAAAATATATGTGGACAATATAAAATGAAAGTTCTTTTTACATTTGTACAGTGGCTCCTCATATTAAAATGGATGAAGGGTAATTCCCTCCATAATATACGGTTTGATGGAGGCATGTATATATATACTGTGGTATACAAAAAAACAAAAAAACAAGGGGGTTTCATGTATGCATATATACACCACGGCACACAAAATAATTGGGGCTATAATCTATATCTAAGACTCATTTTAGAGTCAATTTAAAAGCTAAACTACCCTTTTACGAAGAGGAATCACGTCCCGAATTCTACTAAGCACAAATTCTAAGTGCGTGCGCATGCGCAAGCAATTTGCAACGGTCATGCGCACTACACTCAGGGACAGTGATTACACTCCTCGCTCAGCCGGGATCAGCTGTTTGGCGGGACACGCTTGAATCCCTCCTCCCGTGGACAGGTAGGAGGGCCTCTAAGGGGTATTTAAGGAGTGAAGGGAGGTTGTCACACTGCCAGCTACCTGCCCTTGAGAAAGGCGGTTATACCGCCGAAACGCGCGTTGGGCGACCTGAGCAGGACGACCTGCACTACTATTTGGCTATGACTTAATGCTTTTGGTCATGGCCTCTACTGACTGAGACTACAGCTAGCAGGATACCCCCACAAGAGATCTTTAAACTTTCAAATGTACTTAAGGGATTTATGACATAGGCTAAGTGTAGTGACTGAGTCTGTTTTCTGTACAATGGACTCAGTCTAGACAGCACTTTCTTTAACCGATTTATTTCCTCTACCTCTCATCTCCCTATCCTTTCGATTTAACTTCTACTAGACTTAATATTAGGAGGTTTTTCTCCCTACTACTGGAAGTCAATGTTCAATTAGGGATTGGGTGGAAGAGGTCTTTTTGTACTTATGTCATTCATTTGTTTATTATTATTATTTTTTATCTCCTTTTTTCCCTACTTGATCTATGCAAAGGGGAGATATCCTGCTATATATTACAATTAACCATTAACAGGCTATTTTTCCTTGATAGACAATTTTTTGTCAGTGTGCTCAATTGTCTCACTTAATTATACAAGAGTGATACTACTCTGATATACTGTGACATATTTGCATTGAGCTGCACTGCTCTGATATATTGTGACTTATCTGCTCACACAAGGAAAATGCTTGAATACTTTACCAGTTAGATGTTTAGTCTCTAGTCGTTGTTTTATTTTTTACCACTTATGGTATATGAGGGTGTGTGTTGTTCACTATTTTTTTGTGAGTGTGTTGGAGACTTATAAAATTATTATTGTTTGTTTCAATAAAGGTTGTCAGTTTTTTAAGCTTCTACTATTGGATATCTATCAAGGGGTAGCAGTGGTGAGGTGGAGCACCCCGGGAATACGAGGAGCTCTCCTCATTACTTCTCTTGTCTGTTCTATATATGTAGGGTTATGCCCTTTACTACCCCTGTAACCCTATTACTCCCCGCCAGAGTTCTCTTTGGCTGGTAGTTTTATTTTTTAAATAAGGGTGCTGGTTTAAAAGTAGTTCACAATGACATCCACAATACTAATAAAAAGGATAAGATATAAAATACTAATAATAAAATTTCGGGAGTTGAACCCATTCAGTGTAAATTTACCTGGAGTAATAATTATAAGGGAAAGGGAAAGCTTTATTTCGAGATGGAGATCTTAAAGGGGAGATGGTTATAAAAAATGACAAAGCTCGAAATCTAAATTTAACCCAAACGGAACTAAAGTGTTAAAATTATAAATAAATGACATCTCCTCCTTCCCAATTTGTTGTAAGAAATCTCCACCTCTCCACTTCCTTTTGATCAATTTTAATGCACAAAATGAAAGTCCCTGTGGGTTTTGGTTGTGGTACTGTTTGAAATGTTGTGGGACACTGTGGGTTTCTATACCTTTCTTGATATTCCTTATATGCTCAGAAACCCTAATGTGTAAGCATCTTATTGTCCTCCCTATATACATTTTGTTGCAGGGGCATACTAGGAGGTAGATAATGTTTTTAGAATAACAGGTCAATTGATCTCTTATATCATATTCTTTATCACTAATCTCTTTGGTATTTTTAATATTTCTTTTTTTGCTATTGGTTTCCCTACATGCTAGGCATGATCCACATCCATAAAAACCTTTGCTTTTTGTAAGAAAATTATCACTTTTACTAGAAGGGTCTTTTAAAACACTATTGACTAAAATATGTTTAATATTCCTACATCCCCTATGTACTATTTGGGGTTTGGGTGGTAAAATTTCCTTAAGAATAGGGTCATCCTGTAAAAGGTGCCAATATTTGTTAATGGCATATCTTACTTTTTTGTTTTTTGCTGAGTAGTTACAAACAAAAGGAATCTTGAATTTATTTTTTCCTACATCTTGAGTTTTCTTTTTATTGTAGGAAAGTAGATCACTCCTTTTCAGTCTTTGAATTTCCTCAATACTTGATTGTAAGCCTTCTTCGTTATACCCCTTTTCCAAGAACTGACTCTTTATAACTTGTGTCTGTGTTAAAAAATCTCTATCTTGCGTGCAGTTCCTCCTTAGTCTCATGAATTGGCTCTTTGGTGCATTAGTAAGCCATGGGGTGTGATGGCAACTTGTTAAGTCAATATATCCATTGCAGTCCACCTCTTTAAAATAGTTTTTGGTGTGGAGTGTCCCTTCTTCTATAAAAATGTTCAAATCTAAAAAATTAATGTCCGAATTACTGTGGGTGGAGGTGAGTTTGATCCCCCAATCATTGTTATTTAAAAAAGTTAAAAAATGTTCTAGACTGGTTCCATCTCCTTTCCAAATAAAAAATATATCATCAATGAAACGGCGATAGGTGACCAAGTTCGCTGCAAAGTGACTATGCAAAATAAATGTCTCTTCCCAGTACGCCATAAATAAATTGGCGTAACTGGGTGCGAACTTGGTACCCATCGCCGTTCCATTGATTTGGAGATAAAAACTGTCCTTAAACCAAAAGAAGTTGTTAGTTAAAATGAGGAATATCCCTTCTTTGATAAAATCTATCTGTTCCTGTTTAAAATCAGACCGTTCTAAAAAATATTGCACTGCCTCAATTCCTTTACTGTGCGGAATAATGCTGTACAGGGAGCTCACGTCACAAGTTACTAATATAAAATTCTCTTCCCATTTAATATTACTTAAAATCTGGAGGATATGTATTGTGTCCTTCAAATATGTGACATTCTTTACAACTATTGGTTGCAGAAGGACATCAATGTATTCTGATGTTCTTGATGATATACTATCCACTCCAGAAATTATGGGTCTCCCTGGGGGGTCTGTTAAGTGCTTATGCATTTTCGGTAAACAGTAGAACACTGGGATTTGTGGATTCTGAATGTTTAGATATTTAGCCTCTGACTCTGATAAAATTAAATTATCCAATCCTTCTTGAATATATTCCTCAAACTTAATTGCAACTTCCCGGCTTGGATTTGATGGTAATTTCTTATATGTCTGGAGATCCGATAGTAGTCTTTCTGCCTCACCTATATATTTGTCTTTAGATAAGACCACTACCCCCCCCCCCCCCTTATCTGCTGGCTTAATAATAAGGTCTTCATTCTGTTGTATATTTTTCAAAGTTTTTGTTCCAATGGAGGAGAGATTTTTCTGGTATTTGTTGGTATGTTTAATCTTACTAACCTCCTTCATCACCATCTTCTCAAAAGTCTGTATCTCACTAGAGATCATGTTTTTCGGAAAAAACTTTGATTTGTCTTTCAGACCACTATGTATAAATGGGGAGATGGCGGTTGGTTCTATTGTATCATTCCTATTGTGAAAAAAATTTTTCAAACATAATTGTCTAATAAAACGATTAAGATCAATAAAAAATTCAAAAGGTTTAAAATCGGATGTCGGTGCAAACTTTAATCCCTTGTTTAAAATTTCTAATTCATTTCTATTTAACTCTTTTCCTGAAAGATTAAAAATCCCTTTACATTCTACATCCTCCCTCTCTTCTCCCTGTTGTGTTTCCTTTCCTCCTCGTCTTCTATTTCTCCTTCTTCCCACGATCTTCTCCTTTTGCCCGGTGAGTCCCATTCTCGTGACTCTTGTATCTGTTTGAATCTGGGTTGTGTTGTACTCCCGTGAAAAGGGGAAGTCCTAGGTGAGGTGTTATGCTCTAAAATCTGGAAGCGATTATAGGTAGTTGGACGTCGATCTTCTAATGTATTCCTTTGTCTTCTTGGCGACTTCTGGTTGTTCCTTATAGGATGTTGGCGATTTTCTGGGATACTGGCAACTACCTCACTATAGCTTCTAACATAATCACTTTTTCTGGAATCCTGCCTAATAGTGTTGCCATTATGTGAGGAATGAGTTCCATATCTCTCTCCTTGTCTCTTGAATTCTGGATTCGCTGTATGTTCACTTCTCCCCTCTATTCTCTTGTGGTTGGCATGGTATCTATCATTTCTTTGGAATTGCGAGTACCTCTGACTTCTATTCCTCTGTGGGTGGTAGTTCTGTTGGTAATATCTTTCTTTACTAGGGGATCTAGTCTATAGGCTATAATACAGTATTATCTATACACACCGTATCTACAGTTGTACAGGTATTTTAGTGCTCCACTTATTTTTGTATTTCTAAATTTACTAATACTAAGTAAAAATTACTTAGTATTAGTAAATTTTGCCCCTACTCGCTATACCGCGAGTAGGGGCATGTCTAGTAAACAGTGAGCAGTCTGTGGCTGCTGACTGTTTTAAAAAAAAATTAAAATAGGGTCCCCCCTCCCAAGCCCCCACCCGCGACATGCGAGTGGGGGCTTTTAAAACTAAAGGGGGGACCTATTGCCCCCCGGCCCCCACCCCTGAGCGGCGGGTGGGGGCCCTAAAGTAAAATGAGGGGAGGGACCTATTGTTCTCCCCCCGGCCACCTCCCCTGAGCGGCGGGTGGGGGTCCTAAATTGGAATAAGGGGGGGCCTAATGTCCTCCCCCTGGCCCTCACCCCTGAGAGGCGGGTGGGGGCCCTAAATACTAATAAGGGGGGGACCTAATGTCCTCCCCCTGGTCCCCACCCCTGAGCGGCGGGTGGGGGCCCTAAAAAAGATGTCTACCCCCAGTCAGTGTAAACCCCTAGTCACCCCCTCCCCACCCAAAAAAAAATCCCCCTTCCTACCCCCTCACCATAAAAATAATGAGGGGGGGACCTAACTAAAAAAAAAAAAAAACTTACCATTCAATGTTTTCTTTCTTCTAAAATCTTCTTTTTTCAGCCCCAAAAAAGGCCAAATAAAAAACCATAATAACCAACGCAAAAATAAAAATAAAAAATCCATCTTCACCCATGGAGGGCTCCTGCAATTAGGTTCAGAGCACTCTGATTGGTGGGTTTAAGCCATCCAATCAGAGTGCTCTGACAGGTAAATGAAGAGACTGACAGGTAAGTCTCTACATTTACCTGTCACAGCACTCTGATGGGTTGGTTTGAAATCCACCAATCAGAGTGCTCTGTGTCATTTTACACAGCGTAGGAAAGTTCTTTGGAATTTTCCCACGCTGTGTTATTTGACTCATAGCACTCTGATTGGTTACTTAATCCACCAATCAGAGTTATGAGTCAAATTACACAGCGTGGGAACTTCGGCACTTCAGCACTTCGACTCTTCGGAAATTCAGTAATTTCGGAACTTCGGGACCTCGGCAATTCAGCAATTCTGCACTTCGGCAATTCGGACATTCGGAAGTACCCGAATGTCCGAATTGCCCGAAATTCGTCCGAATTCATGTTTGGACCAAAACGAATTGCACATGTCTAGTTTAAACTATGTCTCAACCACATGCTTGCAAGTGCAAGAAACAATATGCTTTTTAACATTTGCCATGTCTTAGTGTTTTCAACATATTTACTAAAATGTTATTCATGCTGACATTGGAAAAGTACCTAATCTCATGTCTGTGCTACACACACGATATAAAAGTTATGCTTTTGCTTTTGATATTTACAGTCCCCCATGATTGGTTGATATTGCCTTCCCCCCCCCCCCCCCCCCACCCATTGATGTATACACCCCTAGACAACTGTGCCTTATACACACGATTTAACAACACATTAAACCTTTAAATGCTTATTGATACTACATCTGTGTGGTATATAAGGAGGGTGTGTGATGTTTAAGTAACCTCACCATTGCACTGTTCATTATTGGGAACAAAGGCCAGAAGTTAGGATTTTGTATTAAGAGATTAATACATTGTTGAAGAATCTCTGAATTAGCTGTTTTATGTTTTTTTAACATTTTATACATCAGTTTGGATGTTAATCCAAGAGAAAAAAAAAAAAACAGTGAGGATAAATGGAAAATATTCAAACAAATATTAGTAAGGTACATTTCTCAGAATGTACCATTGGGTAATACATATAAAAGAAACAAATTGAAACCAATGTGGCTTAGTAGAGAAGTAAAACAAGAGATAAAAAAAATAAGAAAAGGGCATTTAAAGCATTTAAATCGGACACATCAGAGGCATCCAATATAAGATATAAAGAAGCCAATAATGCTTGCAAAAAGGCAATTCAAGTGGCTAACCTAGAAAAGGGCATTTAAAACATTTTAATCGGACACATCAGAGGCATCCAATATAAGATATAAAGAAGCCAATAATGCTTGCAAAAAGGCAATTCAAGTGGCTAAACTAGAAAAGGGCATTTAAAGCATTTAAATCGGACACATCAGAGGCATCCAATACAAGATATAAAGAAGCCAATAATGCTTGCAAAAAGGCAATTCAAGTGGCTAAACTAGAAAATGAGAAATTGATAGCGAAAGAATGCAAAACCAACCGCCCAAAATGTTTCAAGTACATCAATTCTAAAAAAAACAAAAAATGAAAATGTAGGTACATTGGGCAGAATTTTTAAATAACTATTTTTCTTCAGTATATATTAATGAGGATCCTATGGCAAGAGCTATGCAAAAGAAAATTAATGTAAATAAAGCTCCGGGGCCTGATGGTATTCACCCATGAATACTTAAGGTGTTAAGTGGGGAAATAAGTGAACCTCTGTATTTAACCCATCAGTGGCCAGACCGCTTTTCAATTTTCATACCGTTTTGGACCAGGGCTGTTTTTACATTTCTGCTGTGTTTGTTTTTAGCTGTAATTTTCCTCTTACTCATTTACTGTACCCACACGTTATATACCGTTATTTCTATTAAATGGTCTTTCTAAAGATGCCATTATTTTCATCATATGATGGAAAAATTTAAAAAACCACACTTTTTCTAACTTTGACCAAAATCTGTTTAGCATCTACAACCGCCAAAAAAACACCTGTGCTAAATAGTTTCTAAATTTTGTCCTGAGTTTAGAAATACCAAATGTTAACATGTACTTAGCTTTTTTTGGAACGTTATAGGGCTATAAGTACAAGTAGCACTTTGTTATTTTCAAACCATTTGTTTTTACAAAATGAACACAAATTACATTGTAACACTGATATCTGTCAGGAATCCCTGAATAACCCTTCACATGTATATATATTTTTAAAAGAAAACAACCTAAGGTATTAAACTTGGGGTATTTTGCCTCTTTTCATGCAGCCAATTTATGCCAAATTTAAAAACAAAAAATGCAAAAACAAAAAAAAATTGTGATTTGTTTGACACACATAGCAATGTAAGAATACATGTACTGAGAACTTTAAGGGTTACTGCCAAAGAACACCCCAATATGTGTTCAGCAACATCTCCTGAGTACAGTGATACCACCCATGTATAGGTGTGTTGGGTTCTCTGGGGGTTAAAATACCTTATTTGTAGGGTGCGCATAGGGTGGAATTTTCACATCTGGTCATCATGCCCCCATGTCCTATTTAGGACATTTTTGAAGCTCGACAATGTAATTTACCCCCACCGGACCATATATTTTTAAAAAGTAGACAACCCAGGGTACTCAATATGGGTTATGTCCAGTCTTTTTCAGTAGCCACTTAGTCACAAACACTGGCCAAAGTTAGCATTTATATTTGCTTGTGTGTTAAAAATGCAAAAAAAACTATTATGAACGCTAATTGTGGACAGTGTTTGTGACTAAGTGGCTACTAAACAAGACTGAACATAGCCAATTTGCAATACCTTGGGTTGTCTTCTTTTGCAAATAGTATGCCATCATGGGGGTAATTCTCATTCCTGGGCTACCACACGCTCTCAAAGGCAACATAACCAATCTGGCAAATTTCAATGTGAAATAACGGAAAATCAAGCATTAGATTTGACCTTGTAACTTTTAAAAACACTATCAAACCTGTACATGGTGGTATTGCTATGCTCGGGAGACTTCACTTTCACTGACAATATCATCGATGTGATATATTTTACTGTTTTGAAAACTCATATTTGTGTTCAGCGTAGTCTCCCGAGTATAACAATACCCCCCATGTACAGGTTTTATGGTGATTTGGAAAGCTACAGGGTCAAACATAAGATTTGCCAATTTCTGTTTTTGTAAATTGCTATTTGCCAGATTGGCCATGTTGCTAAAAATATAATTTTGCCTCTTTATAAATCGCTGGTGAGACCACACCTTGAATATGCTGTGAAATTTTGGGCACCAGTTCTAAAGAAGGATATCATGGCACTAGAAAAAGACGAACTACAAAATTGATAAAAGGAATGGAGCATTTTAGTTACAAAGAAAGGTTAAAAAATGTAAATCTCTTTAGTTTGGAAAAACTGCGCCTCAGAGGGGATATGATAAAAGTATACAAATATATTCAGGGCCAGTACAAACCGTTATCTGTAAATCTATTAATAAGCAGGGCTATACATAGGACACAAGGTCACGTATTTAGGCTGGAAGAAAGGAGATTTAATTTAAGGCAAAGAAAAAGTTTTTTTACAGTAAGAACTACAAGGAAATAGAATTCTCTGCCTGAAGAGGTGGTTTTATCAGAGTCCATACAGATGCTTAAAGAGCAATTGGATAAATACTGCCAAAAACATAACATACAAGGATATAATTTCTAATTAGTGGGAAGCGCTTCAGACTGGGTTTTTTGCCTTCTTTTGGATCAACAGCAAAAGCATTTGTGAGGAAGGCTGAACTTGATGGACACAAGTCTCTTTTCAGCTATGTTACTCTGTAACTATGTAACTGATTTTAATATTTTGTGTTTTCCATCTAATCACAATACCCAAGCTATGTACTCAGAGGTGCGGGTATTGAAGTCACACATGGTGTTGATGTGAGGAATGACATGTCTGCACGGTCGTGGTCCTCACTCAGGGTTTCCTCAGGTGTGCTTTTTTCCTCAAACATATGTTTTTGCCAATTAGTTTTTTACCTGGCCCCAGATCACCATGTGGACCGGTAATCCTATACCCTAGTTCTTGGATGAAGGATAGGTATTATTCTCACTGTGACTATATGCATTGAAATTGATGGAAATAGTACACTTTACCTATGTAATGCTTAGTGAATATACCCATAGACACAAAGCAGAAAACTTACTTGTCTAAGGACATGGGTCTTATTTCCAGTTTTCTCCTTCTGTATGTCTAACTGTAATCTAATTGTAAGTGCATTGTAACTTCCGTAATTCTAACTGTGTAGTTAAACTGCAACTTAGCTTGACCATGTATGGTAACATGAGAATAAAGAGTACTCCCCCATTACACCTGCTAGCTAGCTATACGTTAAGATATGTTTAGATAACATATATGATTTATGTTATTATTGGATAATGTTTATAAGACCACCCCTGTTTCCTCTTGAATATAATCTGTTGTACCACCTATTAAACATCAGAAGCACCTAGAACCTTACACTGTGTTGCCTTGTTCATTGGGGCTCCTCACCATTTCCAAATTGATGAATGTCCATGGCATGAGAGAGTAATATTGCTGACCCAGATATTCTTCACTTCCTAACAATATATACTTTAAAATGAAACAACATTGTTATAATCTTCATATAGTGAAATACAGCCTAAAATTGAAGATTATGCTATCTTTAGTGTACTTATAATCTTAATTTTAACAATGCATATGTCAAAGTCACCAGTGCAGTTCCAACCGAACATCACCATTAGTGTAACTGACTTATTGTATATTTGTATATATATATATATATATAGATTCTATCGAAGGATTGTAGCCTTCAAGCACTGCATTGCCCTGCAGAATGGCCTAAATGGAAGGGGGTAGACAATTCACCAGTCTTGCAATTGTCTCAACAGGGTAGACTGGAGACACAGTACTCTTTGTGTTTTCTTCTGTTTTGATGAGACCTACCTTCGAGTTAGAAACTTTGAATCATTTCCGGGTTTCGCAAATCATGCTCCGCCCATGCGTTTGACATCCGACGCAACCGCAATATAAGGAAGCCGCGTCAGCTTTGAAATTGCTCAGTTCATTTGTAGCTAAGCGATACAAAGTTGCCGTCTGAGCTTCCTTCAACTAATACACGTGTACCAAGCCTTGCTTATTGGAATCCGACCTTGCTGACTTCTCTGACCCCTGACCACGGAACAGACTTTGACCACTCTATTAGGAATATTAACTATTCCTGCAAAGATACGTTTAAAAACAATTTATCTACTCTTCAAGCTTCTGTATTAACTTTAACCCTCCACTTGCCTGTAGTCTAAGGTTCTCATCTGATTAACAGCTTGTGCTGCTTCTTAACTACTTGCCAGCTATTTTTCCTTGCAAATCTACAACTTCTTTATTTTTCATTTATCTGATTATTTCATTATTGTTATTTTTGAATAAGGAATTCAATTGGAAGGAACTTTTATTCAGTTATTATTTTTTAATCAAGTTTAACTGAAAGGGAACAATACAAGACTTTTGAAAGTAAGTAGATTTTTTTCAATTTAATTCCAATTTAAAAAGATATAGCACCTTTCAAATTATTGTGCAGTTGTATTCCATAAGTTGAAATTCCAAGTATTACACATAGCCAACTAAGACCGATTCATGATAAACTCAAGTGACTCGAGAAAATCCACAATGAAAGAACCCTTCTAAATAGAATATCAAAATATACTCTAAGTAGATGTGTGCAATGAATTACCCACGTGAATTTTGTGTGTACATGTCCATACCCCTCTGATACTCATATCCTTGGTGTCTGCCAAGAGTTGTGGTTGGGTAGAATGGGTGCCTCATGGTGCTTGATGCCTAGTGGACAGAAACAACTGGTGGCATGGCCCCTCTGCCAACAAGCTGTCAGGATTACTGTATGATCAAGCACATAGAACTGTATAGCACAGATGACAAATAAGTAACGTATTACCGGTCCTTAGAATGGCCGGATTTAACGTACATAGAATAGTCAAAATACTAGCCGAGGTCAGGGAACACAGAAAGGGACGCAGCGATGAGGAAAGCCAGGAGTCAGGATACCAGAATATAGAGAAGTCAATAAACAAAGCCAAATTAAAAAAAACAGGTAGAAAACTATAAACAGGAACGCGCTCTCGGACAACCACAAGGGAAACTACGACAGGGCACTGAGCAGGATAAGAACTGGGCCTAAATACTCCTCCTCTAGATCTAATAGGCTGTAACCGGCCTTTGACCTCAAAGTCAGTTACCAGGTTGCCATTTGCATAATTGCTGCTCAGCATTAACCCTTCTGTGGATTAGGTTGCTGCTCGGCACAACTTTTCCTGTGTGGACAGTAAATGTCATTAACCACATTTTTATAAGCGGATCAATACGTGACATTACCCCCCACCTGAAGAACGCCCACTGGGCGGGCAGGACCAGGCTTGAGAGGAAAGCGCGGATCTTACGGCCCGCATGCAGGTCAGGAGCTGAAACCCAAGAACGATCAGCCGTAACCTAGATCTGATAGGTTATAACCGGCCTTTAAACCCCAAGTCAGTTACCAGGTTTCCATTTGCATAATTGCTGCTCAGCATTAACCCTTCTGTGGATTAGGTTGCTGATCGGCACAACTTTTCCTGTGTGGACAGTAAATGTCATTAACCACATTTTCATAAGCGGATGAATACGTGACACCAGCCCTGCCAAAAACATCTTGAAAAACTTCCTAATAGAGGTTTGGACTTTAGAGAAGTGAAGACATTCACATGCTTGTGAAATTCCTCAATGAAAGCTTTGACAAACATTCGGCCTTGTGCTTCCGGTCCCAGTTTTTTCAGGCCCAGGTCAGCTTGTTTTCCATCTATGCAAGGGAAGGGCAATGTTGATGTTGCCCACAAAACAGAAACACAGCTGGGACCATTTTCAAATGTCATGAGCCCATTCATGCACTATATATTTACTGAATTGGGGTCAAAGGAGTTAGCCTTGCGCAGTGCATCATCTGCCAGGTACATAATGCAGGAGACAGCTCCAAATGATATAAAGGAGCTTGTCCTGAACTCCCTTAAAGCCCTTCTTTATACCCTTGCAAGGGTTATGCCCACTATGCACCATAAAGCTCCTCATGAACGGGTCAAATGTTGCCATCTTGGCAAAGTGGTATGTAGACTTTCCAATCACAAACAAATCCCTCTTTTATGGCTTATGGAGCCACATATGCATGTACTTAGTCAGATGATCAGACGGCGTCCAATCTCCAAAGCAAGAGTACCTGGTATCAAATATCGACTGACCCGAGGGATCCAAGAGGACTTTGGAATCCTCCAGCGGAGCCACAACCCATTCCACAGATTACGCTTGGCACTGGGGCTCACCAAGAATTGTTTCTTAACCAATTTGGCCAAATGAGGCATGGGACATTGAAAAGCAGAAGAGTGCCTGGTTGGTGTGAGAGCTTGCGAGAAAACCTTGGTGAGAGCTTTCTCCACTGCCGCGGCAACTTCAATTAATCATTAATCATGGACTGCTTGTCAGCTGTTGGAGTTTGTTACTCCTCCATGACAGGAATGGCAATGTATAGTGTCACCCAAAGGCTTATTTAACAGACATGTAGCCTGCATACAAAGGGTAGCACAGTGAGATAAACTGTTCACCCAGCAAAATAGGGGCTTACCCAAAACAGAGGCTAGCAGAACAGCTCCATTATGCTGGCCCACCCTAATATAGGAAACAATTATGAAGAGGGCTCACCTCATGACCAATATAAATAATAAGCTACCTGCACCTGCCAGCCATGACTTAAAAAGGGCAAATGTGAGCCACAATTCAAATTGAAGTCGTGTCTTATTGTCATATATTATATATGACATATACAATTTTTAAAACTTAGGTAAAAGAGTGAAGTGACAAAATCTACTTATTGGTACCTGCCACAGCACCAATATACTCCATGTATATACAGATAGTTTTAAAACAATGGAGCATAGTATAACTTTACTATTTTAAGATCTTTTATTTACTAGTTGTTGACGTCAAATCCTTTTGATGACTCTTTTTCACAAAATCATCATATTGATCTTTATTTAATGTGATCCTTAAGGAGCCTTTAAACTTGTCGACTCTTTGGTAATAGGGCACATAATAGTTTACATCATCTTCTTACTCATTTTGCCTCTATACTTACAGCTATTCATCGAATTACAAGCCCACTTGGCAAATCTGAAGTTACAGCAGTTCTCACATGCCCTGGATATGCATTTCGCAAAGGGGAAAGATGTATACAATATTTTTATTTTTAACCAAGCTTGCTTGCTGTTGCATAACAGAGATATGTTGGCATTTGAAACTGGTCGATTGCTGGGCTCACACAATAAAACAGAGATTGGATTACATTGAGGCTTGTTTATCACACAGATAATGGCTTTAATGTTCAAAGGAAGAAAACAGCACTAACCAGCCACATATCAAGCTGAAGGCTGCGGAATACTTAGCTGCCATCTCAGAGACGCTCAGTCAGAGTTTGTACATTAAAAACATTCATTTTTATTATTTTTAAGAACTGACAGGTACTGATAGGAATTAGAGGCCATTATGGGTTATTATGAACAGATATACATTATTCAAGATTGCTCATAATCCAAGGTGTTATTGTTTGGTTGTGATCGTCCCTTACATGAATATCTTCCAAGATGGTATGTCACATAAACCACTTAACATGGACATGTAAATGGTAGAAATAACTCAAGTGGTTTCAAAATGCTTTGATCAATTTACTAGTGCCTAGTCTTTAGCATCCTTTATTGAAACAGAAACAACCACGTTTTACCCATTGTAGCAACCATAGACATCTCAACAGTAGTCTCTCGTCTGCAACAATCACATAATTAACATCTGTGTACAGCATGGGCCGTACCCAGAGCATTTGGCACCCGGGGTCCTATTTTTGGCACCTCACACCCCCAACTTTAAAATGTAAAAAACACCTGCACTTTTTTTAAAATGTATTTAACACTGAGCAATGTTTGGGTGTTTGACTTTAAGCATATTTTTGTATGGAGTATGTGTGAGTGAATATAGAGGTGCGTTTGTATGTAACAGTGGCATTTGAATGCAGGCATGCATTTGTGTGTAGTGTGGTTTTTGAATGCAGTGGTGTGGTTATGTATAATGGTGGGGTTTTAATACAGAGGTGTTTTTGTATGTAGTGTTGAAGTTGGAATGCAAGGGTGTATTTGTGTGTAGTTTTGGCAAGTTGCTGAGATGTATACATATACACATACACACACATATATACACACAGACAAACATACAGATACATATACAACAGGTACACATGCAACTAAACAGACATACAGTCACACACAGATACAGAGACACACACTGAAACACATGTAGCTACACAGACACAAACACACATACAGATACAGAAACAAAGATACAAACACTGATACACATACAAATACACACACAGATACACAATAACACACATGCAGCAAATCAAAATGTACACATTTTCAGCCACCCTCCTGTTTCCTACATGACAACTCTTATCGCTGATCTTTGTTTAGCAGATAACTCCCCTATTTGCTATCCTTACGTGGGATTGACATATTTAAGGTGCTATCTACTAAACAACACCCTAATTTGATATATTTAAATATGGAAATCTCACATAAGGGCACTAATTTAGGTAATTATCTACTAAACAGCTACAAAATCAAAATGTAAAAAAGCCCTTCTTAATTTTAATATTTCAATTGTTTATTAGATAATTCACTTATTTGCTATCCTTATGTGGGATTGACATATTTAAGGACACCAAATAAGGTTGTTATCTGCTAAACGGTGTCCTAATTTCGTATCATTAAATATAGTAATCCCACATAAAGGTACCAATCTAGGAAAGTATCTACAACAGCTTAAATATCAAAATTAAGAAAAACTGCTTTCTTCATTTTGATATTTCACATGTTTACTAGATGATTCCCTTATTTGTTATCCTTATGTGGGGTTGCTATATTTAAGGATACCAAATTAGGGAGCTATCTACTAGACACATACACAATTATACACACACACACACAGACATACTTGTCTGTGTGTGTGTCACACAGACATACTTGTCTGTGTGTGTGTGTGTATCTGTGTTTTTTGTGCATATATAAATATACACACAATCAGAGACATACACCCACATAATCACAGACCCCCCACACACCACACACATACAATAACAGATCCCTGGAAGGGCTGGAGTAGATACTCTCCATGGTGGTCAGTGGCTGCTGCCTGCAGGGAACACTGTGCTTTTATTTTGTCTGTAATGATGCTGATGCTGGAATGACATCATATCCCGGCTGCCAGCTCATTGAACTGAAGTGTTGCTCAGGGGCAAGACAGCAGGCCCAGGACACAGAAGGATCCAGGTTCAAGGCACCTGTGGGGCAGTCTGGATGGCATGGTGCGAAACCGTGACAGGTCTATACCAATTCATATGACCCAAAATGAAATATTAATTTGTGTATGTCTATGTCTCTCCCTGTCAATCTCTCTATTTTGTAAATGTTAAGGTAGTTGAGGTAACAAAATAACAGAATTGTCCTCCTTATATTACAGAAACTGCAGATTCTATGACAGTGAGTGACTATGGGGAACACTAAGGGGTACCTCCCACAGTAGAATTCTTCTAGGACACATGCATAGGTTGCTCATACCTCCATACTAATGAACAAACTAACACTAATCTTGAGACATTCATGAATAAACAGTGTATATTTTGAGTACAGAATATTTGATAGAGTCCTAACCTCAACATCTGAGGAAAGGGATTTAGGGGTAATTGTTTCTGATGACTTAAAGGTAAGAAGACAATGTAACAGAGCAGCAGGAAATGCTAGCAGAATGCTTGGTTGTATAGGGAGAGGTATTAGCAGTAGAAAGAGGGAAGTGCTCATGCCATTGTACAGAGCACTGGTGAGACCTCACTTGGAGTATTGTACGCAGTACTGGAGACCGTATCTCCAGAAGGATATTGATACTTTAGAAAGAGTTCAGAGAAGGGTTACTAAACTGGTTCATAGATTGCAGGATAAAACTTACAAGGAAAGGTTAAAGGAACTTAACATATGTATAGCTTGGAGGAAAGACAAGATAGGGGGGATGTGACGGTCCAACCCTCTCTGACCATCTTGGGTTCCCTTTCTCCCAGTAGTTAGCGAATAATCCTTCCAGGCAGAGTGTAGACAAAAGCATAGCATAACCCTCCACACATGAGCCGAGGCTTAATGCTGGGTAGAGATCTGTTTAATGCACACAATGCAACTGTATTCATGCAGCAAAACAACTCCTCCTCAGAGGAAAACAAAATGACAGTTAAAAGGGTCAGACAGAGTCTGAAAATATACAAAGGAGAGAAAAGTGATAAAAAGTGGCGCTAGTTGTCGGGTAGTGCTGCTACGAACCATGGAATCAACCACTAAATCCCACCAAGTACAGACAATGGTAAAACAAATGAAGGTTCAGCTTTCTACAAATACACATTAGAAGTGCACAGTGTTCTAGAGGTGCAGTAAAAAAAAAATACATACACTTAAAATAAACTTTATCCACAGAAGTACCTATAAAACATAAAGCCTCACATAGGGCAATATAGTCTGTTTGATATCCACACTGTATTAGTATGCAAGTAACATCCTACTCACATGTTAATGAGCCTGTAAATACAACTGGCACAGGTAAACAAGCATAGGTATGTTGGAAGGAATATTCCTCAGCTCCTGTGTTCTCCCCCAGTGCTCACATATAAAATGGAATAGTAAACAGGGGTTAAAGGTAAAATACAAACATTTATTCGAAACATAAATAAAATCCTTACATATAAGAACACAGTAAGCTGTACACAGGGGAAACTTCTTAAAAACACAACACGTTTCGGCAAACAGCCTTCTTCAGGTGCATGTTGATAGTTGTTAGGGGTCTGCTCTTTTATTTCCAAAATTTGTGCCAAAAGTCTTGTTTTCGTCCGCCCACTCCATTTGCGTCGCGTCACGTCACTTCCGGTCCGGTGTGACATGTACTTCCAATTTCGGTCAAAGAGGTTATAAAGTTCATTATGGCTATACAGTCATTTATACATATCTTAGAAGTAAGGGGAGGAGGGATTACTCAACCTTTGGTGACAGCCAGCCGGTCCTATTTAAAAGATACCATGCACTTGCTGGAATGAAGATTATCTACTGGTCACGTGTGACGTTATTAGTTTATATAAGATCATCCAACATGATAAGGGCTGTGAGGCTGTGGATTTTTTTCTCAATCAATATAATAGGTTTCAACCAGATCACATCACCTTTATTCTAGAGGGTATACATTTAGAGGGTATAAACTAAGTCCCTAAAACAGAGGTTTTCTTCACAGGGGATATGATAGAAACATTTAAATACATAAAGGGAATCAACACAGTAAAGATAGTATTACTTTACTGAGAGGGTAGTGGATGCATGGAATAGCATTCCAGCTGAAGTGGTAGAGGTTAACACAGTAAAGGAGTTTAAGCATGTGTGGGATAGGCATAAGGCTAGCCTAACTATACGATAAGGCCAGGGACTAATAAAAGTTGGGCAGACTAGATGGGCCGAATAGTTCTTATCTGCCATCACATTCTATGTTTCTATTGCAGTGCGTATGAGGACTGTGCAGGAAAAGCACAGTAAGTAAAGTGCTCCCTGCCTCCTTCGCCACCAGGACTGGCAAACACCGGGCTTTTAAGGGGCGCGACGGGAGGGTGCACCCCCCAACTGAATTGCACCTGTGGCGGTGGAATCAATGGGGCCCCCTCCTCCCTCCCTCTTCCTGCCTCCCTCTTCCCCCCTCCCTACTTTGCTCCCTCTCCCCCTCTCACTCCCGCCTCCCCGACACACACACACACACACACACATACACATACATACAGAAAAATATACATTCATACAAACACATGCAGACAGACAGATACATACAGACACATACACACAGACAGTAAAAAATTAAACACGGTAGGCACACCCAGTAAGAAATATAAGCAAGCTCCCATTACTGCAAACGCGTGATTTGATCCTATATTTTGGATCCTTATGTTATGCGATATTCGTATAGAGTGTACCCACTGAATAAAGAATTTTTATTATCATTGATGGTTGTGCTCCTTACTCTATTGTTATTTACATACACACAGACAGACAGACACACACACATACATACAAAGATGCATACTTACATACAGACACACATACATACATACATACATACAGACACACACACATACCCACAGACAGACACACACATACACATACATACAGACATACACATACACACATACATACATAGACACATACTTATATAAATACACACAGACACATACATACATACATACATACATACATACAGACATACACACAGACACATACACACATACAGACACATACATACACACACACACACACACACACACACACACACACACACAAGACACACATACATATACACACAAAGACACATAAATACACAAAGACACATACAAGACACACATACATACAAAGACACATACATACAAACAGACAGGCACACATACATACAGACAGACAGACACACATACATGCAGACACATGCACACAGACAGACACACACACAAACACATACACACATACATACAAACAAACACACACATATTCAACATGTTTAAAATGTTTCACCCTCCTGTTTCCTACCTTTTTATGTGCAGGATGGGGACTTTCCCTGGGGTCCAGTGGTGGCTCAGGTTGATGGAAAACAGAGTTCCCACTCTGACTCCCTCTCCTTCCTCCCGCACGGGCTCTCTGATGGCTGGGAAGAGTGACCAGGGCAGTCACTTCCTCCCAGCAGTGATCTCATCACAGCGGGCCGGCCCCCTGGAAATCCATACCCATCAGGTGGCCCTAACAGCATGTGGCACTCCAGGGGGCCTGGTCGCAGCTGCGATCCCATGCAGCCCCTATATGTACACCACTGCATACAGTGTCTGTATATTAAAATATAAATGCTCAAATAAATAAAGAAACAGAACAAATAGAGCACCACAGACAAACAGATTGCAAACAGTCTAACAAAAGAAGAAAAGAGAAATCATAAATAAATATCTCACTAAAATGTTTGTAGTGTTGCAATGTCTACATTGATTGAATTAGAAAGGCATACTCCACAGTATCAAAATAAATACTTAATATCAAATGTGTCTAGCTTTTAGTCTGTGTAAATAAAGTACATCAATAGTTTGTGAAGCCATCAAAATAATGTTTCAATACACACTAAAAACCTTTTAATCATATTTGTCAGCATTATTTTAAAAAGGGTGACGATCAAGTTTTGTATATATAAAATAGTTATTATTATAATTACGAAAATTGCATGATTTTGCTATTACATGACGAAAAGTCATGATTTTATTAAAGACACGGAGGCGAGTATTGCATATCCCTTTCTTTACTGTTGACAAATAGCAGCAAAGGAAACAAACAGAATGAAAAAAAGAATGAACATGTGATAACATAGGCCCCTCCCCCTCAGGTCCCAGTATAACAGGCAGCACTTCCCTTCCATTTCCCTCTTTCTGCAGATGCGACCAAAGAACAAAGTCCATAACTAGAGTAGTGCGAGAATAAAGTCCCAATGTAATAACAGAAAAAACCGAAGAGGTAACATCAAAAACTGGGAAGTGCGACCGTAGAATCCATAGGACCGATGGAGGACAGCGGGAGGAGACCAATAAACCGGACCCTTGTTAGACGTCTTGCCAGATTAAGCTGTGGAGATATAAAGGACAGGAGCCAACAGGTTAAAGTCGATACTTGCAACTAGTTACAAGGTTACACCAGCGAGGACAAGGACCCTTGTATATACAATCCCACAAAACAATCAATGTTAACATATCCAGCAATATTGAAAACAACAAGTCTAAGGACGGCCCCACTCACCGTCCCAAACCATACTATGTAGTGTATCGTGGTATGAGTAATTTGGGTGGGGAGATACATACTTACCAGCGTATAAAAATAACAA
Organism: Pelobates fuscus; assembly: GCF_036172605.1. Lineage (NCBI taxonomy): Eukaryota > Metazoa > Chordata > Amphibia > Anura > Pelobatidae > Pelobates > Pelobates fuscus. The sequence continues at coordinate 281,172,775 of NC_086319.1, read as the reverse complement.
AAAAGGGTGGGGCAATACTCGCCTCCGTGTCTTTAATAAAATCATGACTTTTCGTCATGTAATAGCAAAATCATGCAATTTTATAACAAGACACGGAGGCTCATATTGCAAGTTTAAAGCTGATCCATTATTACAGTGAATGTGTGTGGGGCCGGTCGAAAGTAGAATTCACGGAAGGTAGATTCCCTAGACCAATCAGCTGTTCTCATAATGTCTTCTAAGCGGGCGCCCGCTGACATCATAGAAGAGGCTGATGCCCCTCGTACTGAATGGGCGCCAAACACTGTAGTGTCAATGCCCGCTTGGGTTAGCAGCCATTTCACCCAGCGTGACAAGGTAGTGCTGGAAACTGGGTGAAAAGGAGGACGGAAAGATAAGAACAACTGATGAGAGGCAGTAGAGCGGTGTGGTTCGGTGCGAGATTCATATTCACGAAGGCAGGTCACCGGGCATAGCGAAGGAGAGGCAGGGAAACTAGGGTAGGATACCGCTTTGATGGAAGTCTTAGTGCGCCTGCTGATGTTAAAAGTTACCCCGTCCGGGGTGTATGACTTGGCATCGACGTCCAGTGCACTAACATCCGAGACTCTCTTGCATGAGATGAGACAGAGCAGGCACACCAATTTGGCGGACAGCTGTTTGAGGGAGAGTCCAGCGTTAGCGGGCCAGGATGAGAGGAAAGTCAAGACAACGGAAACATCCCAGGTCGTGGAGTAGCGGGGCCTGGGCGGCCTTGAAAATCTAGAACCCTTGACGAGTCGGCACACAAGAGGGTGTTGTCCCGCGGGGCGGCCCTCGAAACCTTGGTGAATAGCCGAGATAGCGGAACGGTAAAGGTTAATAGTCCTGTAAGCTTTACCGGCCTCGAAGAGGGACGTCAGGAACTGCAGGATCGTTGTTACAGGGGCTGAAACGGGATCCTCGTTCCGAGCCATGCACCAGCTAGCCCAAGCTCGCCAAGCTGACCCATATGCCCGTCTAGTGCCGGGAGCCCATGCTGCTGCCAATAAGTGTCTAGTTGCGTCCGAAACTCCTGGGATTTCCCAGGGTCCCCGGAGATTCGCCAAGCTAGAAGTGGGAGAGAGCCCTCTAGCCGGAGGGGATGGTAGCGCCCCGTCGGGTCTTGCAGCAGGTCGTGGTGCCCCGGCAGGAGTCGAGGGTAGTCCAACGTCATCTCGAGTATTTGGGGAAACCAGGACTGCGTTTCCCAGAATGGGGTGACCATGACTAGCTCCGCCCGGTGTTTGCGGGCTTGCAGGAGCGAGCGAGGGATCATGGAAAACGGGGGAAAGGCATAGAGGAGGCCTCCCTGCCAATCTTGCAGGAAGGCGTCCACTGCCTCCGCCATTGGATCCGGCCTCCAGCTGAAGAAGCGTGGGAGTTGGGCATTGAGCCGGGAGGCGAAAAGGTCTATGGTAAATGGTCCCCAGAGAGATGAAATATTGGAGAACACCGTCCTGGCTAATCTCCAGTCGCTGGTGTCTGAAAGATAACGTGAACCCCAGTCCGCTTGGACGTTGTGCAGACCAGGTAAGTACTCCGCGTAGACCATCAGGTTCCGTTCCAGGCAGAATTCCCAAAAATCTTTCGCCAACCTGGCCAAGACCGCCGACTGTGTACCACCCAGGTGGTTGACATACCTCACCGCCGAAACATTGTCCATGCGGAGCCGTATGCATGATAGGGCACGGTCCTTGGCGAAGCTGCGGATGGCGAAGGAGCCTGCCAGAAGCTCCAGGGCATTGATATGTAGTCGGGCTTCGGACTCCGACCACCGGCCCCCGGTTGAGATTCCCTCGCAGTGGGCTCCCCAACCGTGTAGACTCGCATCCGAGTCGATCGTGAATTCCGGCATTGAGCCGAAGATGGCTTTGCCATTCCATGCAGACAGGTTGAGAATCCACCATCGCAACTCGTCTTTCGTCTCGTTGTCCAGAGAGACCAGGTCTGCGTAGGATGCCCCGGCTCTTAGGTGAGCGATCTTTAGGCGCTGTAGCGCTCGGTAGTGGAGTGGGCCTGGGAACACGGCCTGGATTGAAGAAGCCAGCAGGCCTATGAGGCGTGCCAATTGGCGTAAGGTGAGTTGGGGTCGGATAAGGGCCCTGCGCAATTCTTTGCGGATGGATCGAATCTTGGATGTCGGGAGACTCAGTGTTGCGGCCCCCGAATCCACCTGGAATCCTAGGAATTCCAAGCGGGTGGCGGGGGTCAGGCATGACTTTTCCCAGTTGATTATGAAACCTAAGCGTGACAGGAGGTTTATGGCTAGTCGGAGATGTGTGAGGAGGGTGGAACGCTCCTGAGCCATGAGGAGAATGTCGTCCAGGTAGACGATTAGTCGAACTCCTCGACTGCGTAGCCAGGCCATAACGGGCCGTAGAAGCTTTGTGAAGCACCACGGGGCTGAGGATAGGCCAAAGGGCAGACAGGTGAACCGCCATGTTTCGTGTCGCCAGTAAAAGCGTAGGAGGTCCCGAGAGGCCTCCGCTATTGGCACTGTCAGGTACGCGTCTTTTAGGTCTAGTTTTGCTAGCCAGTCTCCGTGAAGGAGGAGATCCCTTAGCAGGTGAATACCCTCCATCTTGAAATGGCGGTACCTGACTACGGCATTGAGGGGGCGCAAATTTATGACTGGCCTCAGTTGGCCGCCTTTCTTTTCCACTAGGAATATATTGCTTATTACGCCCGCAGGGTTGGGGGGTGCTAGTTCGATAGCCCCTTTGGACCGGAGGGTTGAAAGTTCTTCGTCGATCCGACCGCGATCCTGGAGGGAAAAGCGGATCGGTCGAGGAGGGGGAATGTGTGTAGGGCGGCAGGTGAGTTCTATATTGAAGCCCCGAATAGTGGCCAGTACCCAGGGATCTGAAGTGATTTGTGACCAGGCTGGGAAAAAATGTTGGAGTCTGCCCCCTATGTAACCCGGAGAAGAAATGTGTGGTATAAGGCAACTCACCGTATGGTCGTCTTGAGTTTGGGTTACCCCGAAGGCCTCTGGATCGCCATTGACGTCCGCGGGATGGAAAAAACATGGGGCGGGAGGTCTCCTGGTACTGGTTATAGTGCTGAAAGGAGCCTCTTCCCGTGCCACGGGATTGGGGGTAGTTGCGGCCGGACAGACGGCTCCTGATTCTGCCGGCCCTGGTAGAGACCCGCCCCTGGAATACTCGCCTCATGGAGGCCTGGGCCTTATCTAGAGCCGTGAATGCCCCCACAAAACGCCCTAAGTCTTTAATGAAGGAGTCTCCGAAGAGGAGTCCTTGGGCGTCTTTGCCCGCCTCCGTAAGGGCGAGGTTGGCCAGTTTGGGCTCAATCTTGAACAATATGGCTTTACGCCTTTCAATAGATAGGGAGGTATTCACACTCCCAGCAATACAAATTGCTCTCTGGACCCAACCTCTAAGGTCTTCAGGGTCGACCATGCGGTTCTCCGCTCTGGCGTCTTCCGCCAAGTCAAATAATTTGGCCAAAGGCCCGAATATGTCCAGGTGCTTGTCCTGGCAGGACTTCAAAGCGGACTCTAGTCCTTTACGGGGGTTCCAGCCCAGTTTAGTGAGGAACTGGGTCATTTTAGGATCAACCTCTGGGGTGTCACACACCTTGTTGGGCACCAGAGGCCTAGGACACTCCGCCCTCAATTTGTTGCGGGCCGCCTTGCTTAAGGGTTTTCTGACCCAATTTTCCAGGTAAGTGGCAACGTGGTCGGCCGGGAGCCACTCCGCCGACCTCGGATGATGAAGGTCATCCGGGTCGAAGAGTGGGACCCCCGAGGGATCCACGAGGGATGGCCCCGCAGCCGCGGGGTTCCTGGTCCCTGTCTCGCCTCCGGGCATCTCTGCCTGAGCAGAGGAAAGGAGGTCGAGAGCACCATCGGCGGAATCCGCATCAGAGTCGGTGTCTGACTCGTTCATAGCCTCCTCATTTGACCCGATTTCTGAGTCGGTGTCGCTCTCAATCTGTGCTCTAGCACATTTCCAAAGCCGCGCCCGTTCTGCCTGGCGCGGAAAGGCTCTTTTGCGTGGATGGGACACGCTTTCTGGGGCGACCGAAGGTACGCCAGTCATGGTGTTTCTGGAGGCAGAGGAGTGTTTAGACTTACGGGCAGCCTTTTTGAAGTCCCCTTTAGATACCTCTCCCTGAGGTGTTAAGGTGCCCGAGAGTTGCTCGTCTGAAGGACGGGGCAAGAGGGCTTGCGAGATGGTGTGGGAGAGGGTGGAGGACATAGACCCCATAGCAGCCATAATGGCGTCTGTCACTGAGCGCTGTAGCGCTAGAAACTGCGGACCATCGGGTTGGGTAGTCCCATCCGCCATAGAAGGCGAAATATCTGAGGTGACAGGGGCCTCAGTTCTGAGTACTGGGGAATCCGACTCCCCAGAGTGAGCGGACCCAGTAGATAGTCTGGGTTTAGGCATAATAAAGGACGTATGGGTTAGTCACCCAAACAAACTAAGCAAAGGAAAAAACGCTCTCACCAGGGCCCAGACCAGCGACACACTAAGAGGTAGGGACAGGATGTCAGAAAATGGTCGCCGGGAATCTCGCGGGATTCGCGGCACCCGCGAGATACGCGGTGAAATTATGAAACAAGGAGAAGTGTGCAGAGAGGCGCTCGAGCAGAAGAAACAGACAAGGTTACCTAAGCAGGGGAGGTCTGGGCCCTGAGGCTAGTGTATAACGACACAAATACTAACCATAGAAATAAAAGACTAAATAAATACAAAGTAAATAAATATCAATTAAAATATCAATGAACAGTATATAAGAGAAATATGATGAGAAAATATGGCATGTACTTATCTTTGTGTCAGAGCAGCAAAGAAAGAGGGAAATGGAAGGGAAGTGCTGCCTGTTATACTGGGACCTGAGGGGGAGGGGCCTATGTTATCACATGTTCATTCTTTTTTTCATTCTGTTTGTTTCCTTTGCTGCTATTTGTCAACAGTAAAGAAAGGGATATGCAATATGAGCCTCCGTGTCTTGTTATAAAATCTAGGTTATTTTCTCCAAGTTACCTGAATGTATAATCATTATATTTGTGCTAGTTCCTTGAAAATCGTAGCTTTGCACTACTTTGGTCATGGCCTTCTCCACTTTATTGAAATATAATGTTCTCCTTTCTATCCTTATTTGAAAAATCTGTCAGGAAATCTCAGTTGTAAGGGATGATTTGGTTCAATCAGGGTCAAAGTAAGCAGGGTTATTTTAGCTCTTTCTGATCAGATTTATTGCAACAGTGAGGTTAACCTTTTGAGTAATGGCACTGTGTCTAGCCAGGAACATGTATCCTTGCATTGCACATCTCAGTATTTGTAATGTTAAAGTGGCTCTGTCACCTGCAATGTTATTTTTATGTGTAACACAAAATGGAGAAATAAGGTAAACCGAGTGCAGGTCAGGAGCCCGGATACAAGCCAAGGGCTTGTGAGCTGCACCACTGTAACCACCTAATAGGGAGCTCGAACAAGGGGGTAACCCTCCAAAATACGCAGGAAATAGGAGAAAGTGATGTAGAGAATCTCACAAGGGGAAACTAACATCAGGAGAGCTCCACTGTATAAGAAATGAGGAAGGGGGGTCCTACCTTTAATCAATCTAAGGATAAAAAGGGATATGCAAACAAAAAGTATAACTTGAAAAAAGTGAGATCTACTAAACGGTGCCCAGGGGATCCATTACTGGAACTTAGATGCTATTTAGTACTCCAGATAATGGATTGTTTAGTAGATCTCCCTTTTTTCAAGTGATACTTTTTGTTTGCATATCCCTTTTTATCCTTAGATTAATTAAAGGTAGGGTCCCCTTTCCTCAATTCTTATACCAGTTGAGCTCTCCTGATGTTAGTTTCCCCTTGTGGGATTCTATACATCACTTTCTAATATTTCCTGCCTATTTTTATTTGTACATAGTAGTAAAGTTAATTTTATCTCACTAAATTATTATACTTTTAAATGTAATTACAACTTTAAAATCTGACATTTACTTAACTGTGTGATGGTCAGCTTATAATTGCATCATTGACTTTTAATAATGCTAAATACAATTTTAAACTTTAGTTTAACTGGTGAACTTCCTTAAATATTTTGTTTGCTGGAAAGGAGATATAGGAGTAAGTCAAAACATCAGGAGCCATCCAAATACTGATGATAATATGCTTAATATTAATGCGTTTATGGTAGTGGTTAGGTGGGGAAGTAACATAATGTCATAGGTACAAACATTTGCTTGATCACACACTTTGTTACACAAATTATTTTTCAAAAAATATATAGTTTGATTTGTTTATTTATTTATTTATTTTTAAATCATCAGCAAATATTGTTTATACAAATTGATTATTTAGCTTAACCCGTTAAGGACACATGACATGTGTGACATGTCATGATTCCCTTTTATTCCAGAAGTTTGGTCTTTAAGGGGTTAAACCAAGGATGATATGCTCAATTATACCTTTTACAAAACAATATGCTCAAGTAAAAGAAAGAAATATATATATATATATATATATACATAAAAGCAATATATTCTTTTTCACATCCAGACTGCCCTCCTATAGTACTAATGATTTATTAATCATCAAATTGTAAAGAAGAAAAATAGAAAGAAAAAAACTATCCCAGTCTATTGCTTATATAAGTCCTTGAATTGTCAGTGTTGACTTCCTTAGTGTGTTTTTTTTCTTGTTTAGATCTCACCCAGTGTAGGCACCAGGGCTGATTGCTCAGATCAATAAAACACTTCTCTCTGAAAGGTTTCTTATATTTCAGTGACTGTGATGCAAGGCTCCAGAAATGTGCGGTGGGGATCTTGACATTACATATACGACCATGAAGTATGTTAACAAATAGAATAGATAGATAGATAGATGTTGTTTGGGTATGCATGAGCTAACAGTATGACGTTATTATGTTCCTACGTCTGTTTACAACAAACTTTATACATTTAAAAATAGCATACATCTGCAATCCCAATGGTCTTTTAATGCTGAGCCAACAGTACCCTAACTTAAACAAAGTACAGTTCTCATATTTTCTTGGAAGTAAGTTAATGTTACCCCAATGAAAGATGGTCCAACGTAGAATTTTATAGACGATAAAATATTATATTTCCTTTTATATTATTTAAGGAATAAACTTGAGCATGCATCAGCTAATCTTGCTATAACTAAAGTGTAAAAAATTCACAATTAAATATGTACACCAAGAATAGATAATGCTGAGGGAGATACAATTAGGTGAGTCAATAACGTAAAAAGTAAAGTTTACAATAAATATACAAAAATCCACTAAGTGAGAGGAAAGAAAAGAAAAAAAAAAGAAAAATATGCAAAAAACAAACAAAGAATAGATGCAATAAAGGTGAAATATATATGCAAATATAACCAATACATAGTAAATTTCAATATAAAGAAACAAAAATGAACTAAATTAAAAACAAAAAAATAAATAACACAAAAATAATTACAAATGAAAGAGAAACATTAAAAAGATAAAGAGAACTGTTGTTTTATAAGTGGTATTCACTGTAATTTGGCTTGTACCAAAAACAAGAAGAAGAATGCATGTAGGAGAACTCAGGAAACTTCCAGAGTGACCGACCACTTTTTGTTATATATCCACACATCCACTGTTTATTTTACAAAATACTAACAATGAGATCTTTTTACTAACTTTGCACAATGTTTAAACTGTTTGATGATGCAAAATATTTTTGTCCCAAAGTCAGGGATAAATAGAAGTCTAGTATCCAATTTTTATGAAGTAAACTGTTGAGCATATCGTATAGCTATAAACATGAGGTATAGGTGATTGTAAAAAGCTACATGATGCAGAAACATATAATTTCCAAACAGTACCATTCAAAGGATTGAAGATTCTGAAGCTGTAAATAATTTTCATTGTCCACAGTACTCAACTGTGTAGAGTTTTTTACTTTTGCTGTGCTCATTAGTGTTCAGTCATTTTTTCTCAGTTTTTTAATACAGATGAAATATAAATTCTATTTTTAGAATCATTATAGTTATTTTTGTCCTTTGTGTTTGTCACAAACTTACCTTTACCTGGCGCCCGCTTCGCTCTTCTCCTTGGGCCACACGACCAAAAGCTCCACGTGACTGCGCTGCATGAATAAAATGCTCCCTCTGCTGGTTGGCGGGATGAACTACAGCCTCTAGAAATTATATAAAATTAAGCCATGACGTCATTATCTTAAAGGGACCAAGTCATCTAGGCGACCCAATGATGCTTGGGCTTGCAGAGATGATGTGGACCAATGGGAACTCTTGTAAGCTTATTTAAGGCTTGTTTTAGCCTCCATTCATTGCCCTGTTGTGGTTTCTGATAGATTCTCGTTTAGTGCTCCTAGAGATTCCATTTTGATTTCCTGTGTTTGACCTCGTCTTCGTATTTTACTTATGTTTTCTGGTATCCTGATCTCGGCTTCGTATTTGACTTGTGATTTCTTGTTTCCTGACCCGGCTTTGTCTTGACTCTGAGTATTCTTGTTATTCCTGTCCTTAATGTATCTTGACTCTGTTTCTTGTTCTATATTATGTTAAGTCCAGGCCCTTGTAAGGCTTGGTAATACGCGTTTTGGATCCACCTTTTGTGGGTTTCCTCTTTCCTGCGTGTTGGAGCATGACTCCCATGACAGAGTTGTCATCTTTTCATATGCAGTTAAAATTAGGATTAGAAAAAAAAAACAATAAAAAGTCTGACAAACAACCAGTAAATGTGCTGTGCATACCTTAAGAGACCATTTTTTCTATGGCTAGAAGAAGATGCATTATTCATACACATATCACTAGTGGCCATCTTGCACAAAACACAATCTAACTGAAATCGAGGAGTAATATACCATACTTACTTCTTAAATAAACTTTATGCTGACTCCCCATGGTATGTCACCTAATATTGTCACACTTAATGAAAAGTGCATCCCGATTAGTAAATTGGGCATTGGTATCCCAGAGCATGATAAATAAATAAAGGCTAAGCATTACCGATTTCCTATCCCTGTCCTAAGATATTTATCTCAGACAAACTAAACACTGAATTACAGTGAATTGAAAACCAAATCATTCAGGATCCCTAGTTTCTGATACAGATGAGATATATAAAACATTCCATGAATGTTTTTTTTATTCCAAACTCTATAACCATTCACCATTCCACTCTTGATAAAGGCGCCACATAGCGCCAAAACGCGCGTCGAGAAGGACGCTAGGCTTAGGCTTTTTTTAAACACTATGGGTATCTTTGATCTTGGGAATTTAGTTTAATAATCCACTCAAGAGTCCAGTCTTGATAAAGGCGCCACATAGCGCCGAAACGCGCGTCAAGAAGGACGCTAGGCTTAGGCTTTTTTTAAACACTATGGGTATCTTTGATCTTGGGAATTTAGTTTAATAATTCTATGGTGATAGACATCATCAGACTAGTGGATAAATTATGAGCAGGCTTTCAATGAGGTGCTCTACACAAGCTATCTGTATACCGTTATGGGTAGTCTCCTTTTGGATATCTAGCTGTCTGTGATGTGCACTATAGATTAAGGTTGATTATAGGTTCCACTGACCACTATACCAGGTTTATAGACAGATATGTGTATTCATTGACTTTACTATCAGGGTAGGAACCTAATACGAACAAGCAACTATGTTACAGGTTCCCTTGATACTTCCATGGCTCTTGACTGGTGAAATTATGTATCCACACTCAGAGGAGTTCATAGAGGGATTTTGAAAGGAGTTTATTTAAGGGGAAAGATACATATTCATATATATACTTTCTTTTTGTGTTCTTTCCTCTTTATACTCGCTATACAGGGCCTGCACTGCTCCAAAGTTATCCTGTAGGTTGTGGCACCTAAGAAGTTTATACATAGGGAAGATATCGGATCTACTTTTAGGGATCCATCTCCCCATTTAACCCCTTCACTACTGTGCTCACCTACCTATGTATTGTTAAGAGCAGTTGGTACTCTGTTTATGCAACTACCTATATAGGTTTGAGTCCTGTCTCAGACTACAGGGAGAACACTGGGCTTGTTTAGTGTTTTTCCCATTATAGCAGTCTGGATTCACTTCTGCAGGCACTTCTCACCTATACCTCCCCTACGCCTACCTGTCTATAACCTTTTTTCTAGACATTCAATACTGGTCTCACTGACCTATAATACCATTATTAAACCTATCTAGTTTTACAAACTAGACCTTAGCTCAAGACTCATACCCAGTGTAAATAGCACTTTTTTCACACAGTTTTTTGCACGGTCCTTTTCATTTCATTTAAGGTGTATGTATTATTTTTTGGTTAGTCACCACTGACTTTTTATTATATATTGCTTTATTAAAGATTTATTGTTTTTTATCCTGTTACTGTAAGGGATTCATATTAGGGAGATATATTATATACTATGATATATGGGCACACCCTCGGTTATCGGTCTTTGGAGGTGAGCTTGCTGCCGCACCATTTTGAATACCCTGGATTGTCTAAGGTTTTGCAAATGGTAGGCCATGATGGGGATTATTTTCATTCCTGGGCCATAGGGTCTTAAAGGTAACATAGGCCCAGCAAACCAATCTGGCAAATTTCCATGTGTGTAAACTGCAAAGGTTGAATATTTGACCCTATAACTTTCTAAAAACCCATTCAATCTGTCCATTGGGTGTACTGGAATATTATGGTTGAAAATTCTAAAGCTCAAATTCTTGTTTTTTTTTTTGTTTACATTTTGTCTGAGTGTGTCCAATTGCCTCCGCCTTCAAGGGGTTAAATGTGTACCTAGCCCTATCCCTATAGTCCCTATTTTCCATGGGAACCTTCCAAGAATGGGGCACATTGATGCTGTAGCAGGCTTATGTAGTATATGATCATATAATATAACTAAAATATTTACAAAGCATTATGTTTCTTTCCCTGAAGCATAGTTGAAATTAACAAATCTGAGAACCTTCTCTTTTAATCGCCTCCTTTCCAGGGCCGGATTAAGAGCCCAGTGGGCCTGGTGCTGACAATTATGATGGGCCTATTTACAGAATCTTATCGACCAAAAACACTAAAACGGTCATACCTCCCAAGCGTCATGTATCTGATGGAGATGGTGTTGGAGGGAAACTCGTAGGATGCAGCTATAAGAAAACACATACTCTATGCTAATCTCTCTCTAATTTATGCTTTCATCTTTCAAGTAAATCCATACCCCCTAACAGCAGTGTCCAGTGAAGCAGGAAGTCAATGGGCGGGTAAAAGGGTGGGCCACTGGTGCGAATCACGTCACCAGACCTGCCAAAAGGGGAGAACATGCCCAAAAAGGGGGCATGTCTGTCCAAAGAATTTGAAGGACAGCCTGGCATGAATGCATGTCAGGCTGCCCGCCAATCCTGCAGGCTGGCCAACTAAGGGCATACTTTGCAGGCAGCACTCTGAGCTTGACATAAATGCATCTAATGATGCACTCACTCCATGCTTTCTAAGGACTGTCCCCTAGCACTCGCTGGTCCACTTGTCTCCTTATCTTCTTACTAGCAGGCAGAAGTTCCTGGTATACAGTCTGAGACAGAGAAAAGGTGTATGTAGTGAGTGTAGAAGAAAGGAGGGGACATAACACAGTGTTAGAGAGACCAACGTCTGCATTACCTAAACGAATTTTATTGTCAGCCAGTCCACACAAGTTTTGTTCCCATACATCCCTCTTAAGCTTCCAAACTTAAAGGGACACTATAGTCACCAGAACAACTACAGCTTATTGTATTTGTTCTGGTAAGTAGAATCATTTTATTCAGGCCTTTTGCAGTAAACACTGTCTTTTCAGAGAAAATAACTCGACTGGCCACTCCTTAGATGGCTGTTAGAGGTGCTTCCTGGTGCAGTACTGCCTAGTGTGCAGCACTGCCATTCAGTGTCTCCACCCTCTGCATGCAGACACTGAACTTTCCTCATAGAGATGCATTGATTCAATTTATCTTTATGAGGAGATGCTGATTGGCCAGGGCTATGTTGGACTTGTACAGTCTCAGCCAATCCTATGGGCAAGTATTGTAATTTGCTCAGACCACCACTTCTGATGATGTCAGAAGACAGTCAGTTCAGAGGCAGAGCCAGCAGCTGCAGACTTGAATACAAGTTATATTTTACTATACTTAGGGAGGCAAGAAGGGGCCAGGGTGGTGGTTTTAACATAATAGGGTCAGAAATACATTTTTGTGTTCCTGACCCTGTAATGCTCCTTTAAGCAAGAGTATGTGAAGAGTAGTTAGGGTTGCCACCTTTCTTGGGAAAAAATACCAGCCTTAATCATTTGTATAATCACAAGGAGTGACATCAGGGAAAATTCTGTAAAATCACCAACATGGATGGATGGATTGCTCCCAATGTCTCCCTGTCTCCCAGTGTCTCAGTCTCGCAAGTCACCCAGTGTCCCTATGTATCACAGTGTCAGTGTCCCCATGTCGCCCAGTCCCCTAGTCTCCCAGTGTCTGTGTCTCAGTGTCCCCATTTCTCCCAGTGTCCCAATGTCTCAGTTTGTCCCCATGTCACTAGGATACTGGGGACACAGTGAGACCCGGGGACACTGAGAGACCCGGGAACACACAGACATGGGGACACTGGGAGACATGGGGACACTGAGACATTTAGGGAAACTGGGAGAAATGGGGACACTGAGACACTAGGGGCACAGACACTGAGACATTTGGGGACACTAAGACACTAGGGACACAGAGACATGAGAACACAGACACTGGGAGACTAGGGGACACTGGCTGGGAGACAGACACTTGGGGACACTGGGAGACATGGGGACAGTTGTGGACATAGACATGGGGACACTGGGACATATAGGGACACTGGGAGACATGGGGACACTAGGCACACTGAGACACTAGGAACACAGACACTGGGAGACATGGGGACACTGCAACATTTGGGGACACTAAGACACTAGGGACACAGAGACATGGGAACACAGACACTGGGAGACTAGGGGACACTGGGAGACTAGGGGACACTGGCTGGGAGACAGACACTTGGGGACACTGGGAGACATGGGGACACTGAAACATGTGGGGACACTAAGACACTAGGGACACAGAGACATGGGAACACAGACACTGGGAGACTAGGGGACACTGGCTGGGAGACAGACACTTGGGGACACTGGGAGACATGGGGACAGTTGTGGACATAGACATGGGGACACTGGGACATATAGGGACACATGGGGACACTAGGCACACTGAGAGACATGGGACACAGACACTGGGAGACTTGGGGACACTGAGACACTAGGGACACTGGCTGGGGGACATGGGGACACTGGGAGAAATGGGGACATAGTGTCTCCATGTCCCAATGCCTCAGTGTCTCCCAATGTCCCTATGTCTCACAGCATCCCCATGTGTCTCAGCATCCCCATTTGTCCCAGTGTCCCCATGTTTTCCAGTGTCCCCATGTTTTCCAGTGTTCCCAGGTCTCCCAGTGTCTGTGTCCCCATATGTCCTAGTGTCTCAGTGTCCCCTAGTGTCTGTGTCCCCTAGTGTCTCAGTGTCCCCATGTGTCCCTACTATCTTTCCCCCCCATCCCTCACTTACTGTAGAGCTGTTGTCTGGACTCTGTGCTGTGTTGCTGCTCCCTCATGGATCAGTGAGTAGTAGAGAGAGGCAGGGATATGCTGTAACTTCCTATACCTGCCTCTCTCCACACACAGTGACCCCTACTGGCCGGTGCTGGTATTGCAGAGTAATCTCCATTTATTCTGAGAAAAATACCTGCATTTGTATTGCTGGTATTACTGCAATACCGGCACGGCCAGACAGCCTCAAATACCGGCTGTGCCAGTAAAATACCAGTCAGGTGGCAAACCTAAGAGTAGTGTGTAAAAAAAAAAAAAAAATTTTTTTTTTTCAATTTTAAATGGGCCTATTCCATGGGCCTGGGCCTGGAGCTGCAGCTCCATCAGCCCCTATGTTAATCCGGCCCTGCTCCTTTCAGACTCCATGATATGGAGGGTTTGAGGAGCAGGATGGAACAGAGGAACCTATCACCACCACTAATTCCCTCTGAATCCTCCTGAGGAGGTTGAAGATAAGGTAAATGTGGATAAACACATACCTCTTCTGGAACTTCCATGAACAGCTGAGGGCATCCAAAATTTCCATTAGGGGATGTGGTCTCTGGAGAAGAACCTCTAAACCTCTCTGTTCTGCAAGTTGGTCATTATGTCAATCTCTAGAAGACCCCATCTGTGAACAAACATCTGGAAGGCCCATTTTGCTAGACAACATTGTCCTGGCAAGATTTTGTGTCTGCTCAGGAAATTCGTCTTGGATGTTTTATGGAACCTGGAATGTAAATCACACATAGCTCCAGAAGATGTTTCTGTGCCCACTTCATGAGGGGAATCATGATAGTCATGATCCTTGGACTGTGAGTACCTCCTTGGTGGTTCACGTATGCCACCACTGCAGTGTTGTCCACCTGTAGTTTCACCCAATGGTGTTGGATTCTTAACTTTAAGAGACTCATGACCTTGAAAACCACCCTCAGTTCCAGGTAGTTGGAAGAGGCTCATCCATGGTGACTACCATCCACGATATATCTCCCAGGGAAAAATCTTTGGTTAGGTTTGCCTTTAAGAGCCAACATCTGAGAGTTTCCTTTACTTTGGATGTGATATGAATGGGCTGGTACAAATCCACATGCTTGTACTGGGTTAGGAAGGATCTTTCAGGAAGCCAAATATGCCATTAAGCCCATCGGGTAAGACCTATAGTGGATAAACAGGACCCCAAAAAGCTGATTTAAGACAAAGCATTTTCCTCAAATTCTCTCTCAGCCGATACCTTCAGTCTTCTGATAGGTGGACAAACCCTAGATTTGTATTGAACCAGGCTCCCAAATAAACCTTTTGATGACTGGGTTGGAGTTGACTCTTCAGAACCCAACCATAGTTCCCCAAGATTGATCTGGCCATTTCTCGATGGGCAATCAAGCATGGGTAGTTACATAGTTACATAGGCTGAAAAGAGACATGTGTCTATCAAGTTCAGCCTTCCTCACATTTGTTTTTTACTGTTGATCCAAAAGAGGGCAGAAAAAACCCAGCTTGAAGCACTTCCAATTTTGCAACAAACTAGGGGGGGGGAAATCCATCTTGACCGCAGAATAGCAGTCAGATTTATCATTGGATCAATAAGCTATTACCCTACAATTGAAAAATCATATAACTGAATATTCTGTTTTTGCAAATGTGCATCTAGTTGCTGTTTAAACATATGTACGGACTCTGATAAAACCACTTTTTCAGGCAGAGAATTCAATATCCTTATTGTTGTTACAGTAAAAAAACCTTTCCTTTGCCTTAGACTAAATCTTCTTTTTTTCCAGTCTAAACGCATAATCTTGTGTCCTATGTAAAGTCCAGTTTGTGAATAGATTTCCACACAATGGTTTGTATTGGACCTGGATATATTTGTGTAATGTTATCATATCCCCTCTGAGGCAATGTTTTTCTAAACTAAAGAGGTTTAAATTTGTTAACCTTTCCTCATAGCTAACATGCTCCATTCCTTTTATTTATTTTGTAGCCCACCTCTGCACTCTTTAGAACAGGTGCCAAAAATTGCACAGCATATTCAAGACATGGTCTTACCAGTGATTTATAAAGAGGCAACATGATATTCTCATGCCTTATTCTTGTATGACAATACCTTACTGGGCTTAGCGACTACTGATTGAAATCGCCCATTGTTACATAGTTTGTTGTCTATAACAATTCCTAAGTCCTTCTCATGTGTTGTTATCCTTAATTTGCTTCCATTAAGGGTATAAGTTGCTTGTGCATTCTTTACACCAAAGTGCATAACTTTGCATTCTTCTACATTAAATCTCATCTGCCATTTAGGTGCCCAGTCCCCCAGTCTATCTAAATCCCTCTGCAACAAAGTAATATCTTGCTCACATTACTTTACAGAGTTTTGTGTCATCTGCAAACACTGAAACATGACTTTCAATTCTTTTTGCAAGATCATTTATAAACATGTTAACTAGAAGGAGTCCCAAAACAGAACCCTGACACCACTTGCCACCTCTGCCCAGTTTGAAAATTTACCATTAATAACAACTCTCTGTACTCTATTTTTAAACCACTGTACGACCCAAGAACAATAATTTTCATCTACACTAATTTCTTTGAGTTTGAACATTAATCTATTGTGTGGAACTGTATCAAACTGGTCTTCATTACCTAACACCCCCATCCCCGGTTTTTACCTACACGTTCATTTTTGTTTTGTTTTTTGAATTTATGTACTTAAAAAACACTTTGAGGTTGGTTTTGCTCTTTTTGGTTATCATTTTTTCATTTTGAAGTTTAGCGAATCTAATCGCCTTTTTGCACACATTATTGGCTTCCTTAGGATGCCTCTGATTTGTCTGATTTAAAGGCTTTGAATTACCTTTTCTTACTTTTAATTTCTTGATTCACTTTCCCTCTAAGCCACATTGGTGTCAATTTGTTTCTTTTAAAATTATTACCCAATGGTACAATCCTTAACACCTTCTACTACAGCCTACTTGATGATGGCAATAATATCTGCTGGGTTGGCAGTTGCAGGATGAGAAACTGGTGGTTCAGCATCCATTTTCATGCAGGCTATACATTGCCATTTCCCTTCTGCCGCCACATCATTAGATGCATCACACTTATTAAACCTTGGGCTCCTGTCCACAGGTGAAACTGGGGCTCTCCTTGGAGAGGACCCCGTAATCAAATGGCTTGGGTGGGCCAAATCAGCAGGAGGCGGACTGCCTGAGCTCCCAGGCAGTCCCCAGGAGCGACCGCCGGCGTGGGATCGGCGGGGACCCGGTAAGTCTCCTGGATAGCAGGATGTTCTATGTTGCCCTGCGGCATTTAGGACCGCCCCAATAAGGATGGCATACAATGCCCACCATCCTTAAGGGGTTAAGAGAGCTAAACAATGGTTTGTCAGTAAACCTTAATGTAACGTGTTTCCAGAAAATAAAAAAAATGTTCATCAAGGTACACCTTGATGAAGGCTTTGTAATTTTGCTGAAATGCATTGTGCTTTTATGGTGGGGCTGGACAGTCGTGAGAACACTGTTTAGTTGGACAAATGTGTACTGTGCCCATCATGTCACTGACTCTTTATTTATAGCCCTTTTTTCAAAATATTTTAACAATCATTTAAAAAAATGTTGTTTATATAAACAAAAATATTTGCTTACATCTATACTATTCTGTGGTTTCCTTTTTTTGTGTGGAAGATCATCTGCCTGCTTGGAGTCCGTGAGGGGTCAGCTATTGCGTATTTATTCATAGAGCCTGGTCACGGCTCTGCACCATGTGAGTGGATTCAATTAATGAGAGCCATCTTTATTATTTTTAAACTTGTTACGCTATGATTATTTATTTTTTTCTAATGTTTGTTCCACATAGGACAATGTAATTACTCTGCTGCTACCTTGAACAAAATTACTACTGCAGCTACTTTGCTGCAATTACATAAAAGGGTTTACACATCTTGTATCACGGTCAAATTATTCTGCTGCAATTTGGAAAGGAAAGTGCAATTTGTTACTGCAATCACTTAAAGGGGTGTATACATCTTTTATCACATGTAATTATTCTGCTGCTATTTTGAAAGGAAAGTGCTATTTTCTACTGCAACAACTTAGAGGAGGTATACACAACTTTTTAATTAAAATTAATGCATTTATTATTATACTTTGCACACTTTGTTATATTTTCTTTGTGGTGTAGTTTCCAGGACTGAAGAAAGATCACAACGGTGGACTGAAACGTCGACCCTTTGACACACTGGAATAAAAGGTTTTTACTTTTTGTAAACAGAAGTCCTTGAGTGCTGGCTTTTTTTGAACGTTATACATTTGTGCAGCTGAGCACCGGGCAGACACTGGAGGAAAGCTGGAGTGCAACTCCCATCATTTTTGCATATATATATATATATATATATATTTTTTTTTTTTTATATATATATATATATGCAATGTATGATCATATAATGTAACTAAATCCCCATTTTTTTGCCTAGATTAGGTGTTTTTTAAAAAAAACTTTTACAAACTAATAAAATCTGTCAACATTGAAGTTGCTGTTTAGCAGATAGGAGAGTGCGCTGGATCTTGTGTATTGTTTATTGTATAATATGGCCCCCAGCAGCACCCCATTTAAGCATGTTTAGGTGAGTGCAACCATCCCCCCATGTTTCCTATATATATATATATATATATATTCTGAACCAAAAATTCACACATGCAGCAATGCAAAGTATAATCATAAATGCTTGCATATATATTTAGTTATTTAATTCTTAAAGCACAAATTCCCTTTTGTAATATTATTTTCACTAGAACTATTTACAATTTTGCTGGATTAAGCTGATTCATAAAACTAGATTAATCCTGGTGATGTCGTCATTGTGTACTAGCTATCTGTTGTTTCTTACTGTTATGTCATCTTTTTTAATATAAGGCACTATGGAATAAGCTGGCGCTATATAAATACAGTTTGGAATAATTGATTACAATACTAGTAATTTTAAAAAATGTAGTATAATGATATTTTATTTTCTTAGCATCATTTGACCCCTTTCCCATATCATACTAATGCCAGTACTATTATTGCTTTTGCCAGAAAGGCTGTACTGAGAGCTTGGGAGATAATTTCCTCAATTATTTATTTAAAATCAACACAAGCTATTTGGCTTAACTACTTATTAGAGTTCAGCGGACACCTGGATGTTCGGGTTCACCAGGTTCGGCCAAACTTCAGTAAAAAGTTCAAGTTCGGGACTCGAACTTGACCCGAACTTGACCCCGAACCTGAACCCCATTGAAGTCAATGGGGACCCGAACTTTTGGGCACTGAAATGGCTCTAAAAAAGTCCTGGAAAGGGCTAGAGGGCTGCAAAAGGAAGTACAATGTATTGCCTAAGTACTAATATACTTACCCAGTGGAAGAAGAATAATGTATATACCGTATACAATTTTAAATAAAAAGTATACAAACATAACCAGGATTCAGCTGTAAGCATTTGCAACACTTACAACAATCAAGTAACACATATTCATATAAAATGTAAGTTACTTGGCCAGTCAATGTAATGACAGGAATGAATAAGTAGATAACTTCCTAATTCCCACGGTATTAGAGAGCTATCTACTAAAAGGCTAATACTAAGTAAAGATTACTTAGTATTAGTAAATTATGCCTCTACTCGCTATACCGCGAGTAGGGGCATGTCTATGAAACAGCCTACGGCTGCTCACTGTAAAAAAAAAAAAGGTTCCCCCTCCTGAGTCCCCACCCCTAAACGGTGGGTAGGGGCCCTAAATTCGAATAGGGGGGGACCTATTGTCCTCCCCCCGGCCCCCACCCTGAGCGGCAGGTGGGAGCCCTAAATTAGAATGAGGGGGGACCTAATGTCCTCCACCCTGGACCCCACCCGTGAGCGGTGGGTGGGGGCCCTAAATAAAAATTGGGGTGGCACCTAATGTCCTCCCTCCTGGCCCCCACCCGTGAGTGGTGGGGGCCCTAAATAAAAATTGGGGGGACCTGATGTCCTCATCCCTGGCTCCCACCCCTGAGTGGTGGGTGGGGGCCCTAAATACCAATTGGGGGAACCTAATGTCCTCCCCTGGCCCCCACCCCTGAGCTGTGGGTTGGAGCCCTAAATACCAATGAGGGAGGGGACCTAATGTCCTCCTCCCTTACCCCCACCCCTGAGCGGTGGGTGCGGGCCCTAAATTAGAATGAGGGGGGGACCTAATGTCCTCCTCCCTGGCCCCCACCCCTAAACGCCGGGTGGAGGCCCTAAATAAAAAATTAACCCCCCCTCCCCAGGTGACTAGGGGTCCCCAAACCCCTAGTCACCCCCTCACTCTGAAAATAATGAGGGGGACCATTAGCGGAGTACCTAAAATAAATAAAATAAAACTTACCATTTGATGTTTTCTTTCTTCTAAAATATTATTTTTCAGCCCCAAAAAAGGCCAAATAAAAATCCATAATTACCGACGCACTTTAAAGAAATAAAAAAAACGCAGCTAAAAAAAAAAAATTAATCTTCACCCATGGAGGGCTGCGCGCAGACTGAGCTCTGCAGGGCGGGGGAAGGCTTATAAAGCCTTGCCCCGCCCTGCAGTTAGGCTAAGAACACTCTGATTGGTTGGTTTAAGCCAATCAGAGTGCTCTTTGCCATTTTACACAGGTGGTAAAGTTCTTTGGAATTTTCCCACGCTATGTAATTTGACTCATAGCACTCTGATTGGTGGACTTGGAATCTAACCAATCAGAGTGCTCTGTGTCATTTTACACAGCGTGGGAAAGTTCTTTGGAATTTTCCCACGCTGTGTAATTTGACTCATAACACTCTGATTGGTGGACTTGGAATCTAACCAATCAGAGTGCTCTGTGTCATTTTACACAGCGTGGGAAAGTTCTTTGGAACTTTCCCACACTGTATAAAATTATACAGAGCACTCTGATTGGATGGATTTCAAGCCCACCAATCAGAGTGTTATGAGTCAAATTAAACAGCGGGGGGAAATTCCAAAGAACTTTTACACATGTGTAAAATGACAAAGAGAACTCTGATTGGCTTAACCCAACCAATCAGAGTGTTCTTAGTCTTATTGCAGGGCGGGGCAAGGCTTTATAAGCCTTCCCCCGCCCTGCAGAGCTCAGCCTGCATTGAGCACTCCATGGGTGAAGATGGATTATTTTTTTTTATTATTATTTTTTTTTTTTTTTTATAGTGCATCAGTTATTATGGATTTTTATTTGGCCTTTTTGGGGGCAGAAAAAATAAGATTTTAGAAGAAAGAAAACATCAAATGGTAAGTTTATTTTATTTATTTTCTTTACAGGTACTTAGCTAATGGTCCCCCCTCATTATTTTCAGAGTGAGGGGGGTAGGTAGGGGTTAATTATTTGGGGGAAGGGGGTGACTAGGGGCTTGGGGACCCCTAGTCACTTGGGGAGAGGGGGTTAATTTTTTATTTAGGGACCCCACCCGGAGCTTAGGGGTGGGGGCCATGGGGGAGGGCATTAGGTTCCCCCTCATTCTTATTTAGGGCCCCCACCCACCGCTTAGGGGTGGGGGCCGAGTGGGAGGACAGTAGGTCCCCCCCTCATTGTTATTTAGGGCCCCCATGCACAGGACCTATTGTCCTCCCCCGGCCCCCACCCCTGAGCAGCGGGTGGGGGCCTTAAATAACAATGAGGGTGGTGGGACCTACTGTCCTTCCCCCAGCCCCCACCCGCTGCTCAGGGGTGGGGGCCGGGGGAGGACAATAGGTCCCCCCCCTATTTTACTTTAGGGCCCACACCTGCCGTTCAGGGATGGGTGCCAATAGGTTTTTTTTGGGGGGGGGGTTACAGTGAGCAGCCACTGGCTGCTCACTGTTTACTAGATATGCCCCCTATTTGCGGTATAGCGAATAGGGGCTGAATTTACTAATACTAAGTTATCTTTACTTAGTATTAGTAAATGTGACTGAAAGACCAATTTAGGTCTTTCAGTCTTTTGGTAGATAGCCATTAAATCGCTGAACACCGAACTCAAACCCAAACTATTACTGAAATGTCCGGGTTCGGGTTCGGGGGTCAAAAAAATCGTAATGTTCAGTTAATTGCTATAGGATAATTATGTAAATTTATTTACTTGGCATAACAAATGCAGATGTGCAGTGCATTTTTTACACTAAATCTATTCTGAATTTTCACTTTCAACCCCAGCAGGGTTCATTAAAATATGTTTTGTTGGGAATTTCAAAATGAATTTAAAGTACATTTTTTCATACTTTTTGGTCACATTATAAAACAACTCCAAAACATTTTTTAAGTACTTAAATTCTAAAAAAAAAAATAAAAAAAATGAAAGTGTTGGTACACTGAAAACAGAGATCAGCATGTTAGGTAATGAAGACCAAGAAAAGGACGAAATTTGAAATAACTATTTTTTCTCAGTATATATATACCGTATACACTCGAGTATAAGCCGACCCGAATATAAGCCGAGGCCCCTAATTTTACCCCAAAAAAATGGGAAAACTTATTGACTCGAGTATAAGACTAGGGTGGGAAATGCAGCAGCTACTGGTAAATTTCTAAATAAAATTAGATCCTAAAAAAATTATATTAATTGAATATTTATTTACAGTGTGTGTACATAATGAATGCAGTGTGTGCGTATGAATGCAGTGTGTGCGTATGAATGCAGTGTGTGCGTATGAGTGCAGTGCGTGTATGAGTGCAGTGCGTGTATGAATGCAGTGTGTGAGTGCAGTGCATGTATGAGTGCAGTGCGTGTATGAGTGCAGTGTGTGTGTGTGTATGAGTGCAGTGTGAGTGCAGTGTGTGTGTGTGTATGAGTGCAGTGTGTGTGCGTATATATTAATTTAATATTTATTTCCAGTGTGTGTATATAATGAATGCAGTGTGTGTGTGTATGAGTGCAGTGTGTATGAGTGCAGTGTGTATGAGTGCAGTGTGTGTATGAATGCAGTGTGTGTATGAATGCAGTGTGTGTGAGTGCAGTGTGTGTATATGAATGAAGTGTGAGTGGGTGTGATGCAGTGTGTGTGATGCAGTGTGTATGAGTGCAGTGTGTGTATGAGTGCAGTGTGTGTATATGAATGAAGTGTGAGTGATGCAGTGTGTGTGATGCAGTGTGTGTATGTGTTGGTGGGGGTGGGCATTTAATATATTATTAATTATTATTATTTTTTATTTTTTTTATATTATTTTTTTGTATTATTATTCATTATTTAATTATTATTATTTTTTATTTTTTTTATTATATTTTTTTTTCGTCCCCCCTCCCTGCTTGATATATGGCAGGGAGGGGGGCTCCTTCCCTGGTGGTCCAGTGTCATTGGTAGTTCAGTGGGGGGAGAGGGGGGCTGGCAGAGCTGTACTTACCTTTCCTGCAGCTCCTGTCAGCTCTCTCCTCCTCCACGCGGTCTGTGCAGCTCCCTCTGTCAGCTCACAGTGTAAGTCTCGCGAGAGCCGCGGCTCTCGCGAGATTTACACTGGGAGCTGACCGAGGTGCTGAACGGACGGCGCGGAGGAGGAGAGAGCTGACAGGAGCTGCAGGAAAGGTAAGTACAGCTCTGCCAGCACCCCTCTCCCCCCAGTCTGTATTATGGCAATGCAAATTGCCATAATACAGACTCTGACTCGAGTATAAGCCGAGTTGGGGTTTTTCAGCACAAAAAATGTGCTGAAAAACTCGGCTTATACTCGAGTATATACGGTATATATATATATATATATATATATATATATATATATATAAAGTAAAAACCTATAGCAAGATGTATGCAAATGATTGCTGCAAAAAACATGCAAAACATTGTTATTAGGTGACTCAAGAAAAGGTGCTGCAGCAACTAAAGGAAGTTAATGTAAACAAAGCTCCGGGGCCTAAAGGTATTTACCCAGGAGTACTTAAGGAGCTAAGTGTGGAAATAAGTGATCCTCTGTTTTTAATCTTTTAATATTTCTTTCAGGATCTGTACTGGAGAATTAAAGGAAGGTAGATGTGGTTTCTATATTCAAAACGGGTTTAAAATCTTTGTCAAGAAATTATAGACGTACAAGCTTCACTTATGTGGCTGGGAAAGTATATGAAGTGTTATTAAGGGATAATATTCATAAATTAATTGAGAAGAACATTGTCATTAGCAATCATCAGCATGCTTTTATGAAACATAGGTCATGTCAAGCTAACCTAACTGCATCGTATAAAGAAATAAGTACAAGAATAGATCAAGGTGTTGCAGTGGATGTGATCCACTTGAATTTTTACAAGGCATTTGATACGGTTCCTCACAATAGGTTAGTGTTCAAACTAAAATAAATTGGTCTAGATGAAAATTCTTGTTCTTGCGTAGAACATTGGCTTAAAAGTAGAGTACAGGGGGCGTGGCCTAACTGCTCGAGGAGATGGACGTGTGAGCGATCGGCTCCGAGAGGAAATCCCCTAAAACAGCGATTATAGCAGCATTGATCGGGAGACTACCCGTTAACGAGAACAAATATTGATACCTGAGAGACACCCCGTCAACATGTCTCAGCGTTCTACGAAAAAACAGAAGCTAAAAGAAGCACCGTCCCTGCAAATCTCGGCTATGTCATCTCCGCCGTGTCGTGCGCAAGATGGCGCCGACAGGCCTACTTCACCGGCCTCGAGTTCGGACAGGAGCGACGTCACATATATCTCAAACAGAGAACTGCCGGCCACAGACTCCTCAATTCAGAGAATGCTGAACGGCTTACAATCATCGATACAAGCGGACTTTGCTAAACTTGCAAAAGAGATCAGAGCCGACGTTAAAGCATTGGGAGACCGCACCGACTACCTCGAAAATAAAACAGAGGAGATCATTGCGGCACATAACAACGTGGTTGCGGCCTATGACAAGGTAGAAACAAAAATGGCCTCTATCATCGCTAAGCTTGCCGACCATGAAGATCGGGATCGGCGGAACAATGTCCGTTTACGCGGCATACCAGAAGAAATCAGCACCAACAACTTAGGCGAGTATGTCCGGACCCTGTTCCACCTACTGGTCCCAGTTCTCCCAGACGCAGCACTGTTACTGGACAGAACCCACAGGCTGCCTAGGCCTAAACACCTCCCGCCATCTACCCCGAGGGATACTATAACGAGAATCCACTACTATACCACCAAAGAAGCTATAATGACGGCTTCAAGGAAACGACCAGAACTGCCTGAATCCTATAACAAGATCCAACTGTACACAGATTTATCAGCAACCACACTTGCTGCCAGGAAAAGTTTCATGCCTATAACCAAAGCATTACGTGCGGCGGACATACCCTACAAATGGGGGTTCCCAGCACGTATTATTATCAGACGGAATGGCACTGAAAAACACCTCCTCAACGTGGAAGATGGGAAGAAAGCTTTATCAGAATGGAAAGTACCCCTAGTCGAAGACGCAACAGAACTTCCCCTCGCACAAGCTGCAATCAAATCGCCACAGAAACTTACCCATGACTGGGAAAGTCAGGACACAGCTAAGTGACTCTCTCTGCCCTCTAGGCCTTGTGTAAACTAAGTCTGATTAATAGACATTTTGGTATTTTACATGCTGTTATGAATTACCTATTATGCAAGAATGCTTCAACAACCACCCCTAGCAATAGATGTTTAGGTTTCAAAAGCCTCCTCACTTGCATCTAATATCCTTGCATAAGATATGTAATGCCCCCACATGCCCGGGTAGCCATGCTAGGGTAGCAGACGCTAATACACAAGCAATCTGAATAGTAACATCATTGATAGAACGATGCCCGCAATGGGCATCCCCTCAGAAATAAAATATTAAGAAAAAAAAAAAAATTATACATGTTAAAACACCCAGCACAAAGTTCTGCATGACAGCAGCTACACCTACTATAGAAACAACAAGACGGTCTAAAAAATAGACCTCTATACCTGTACAGCTTAATATTTATAATCCACTGACACAGTCAAACAATGCCGGAATTCACATAAGGTCAAGGTGATATAGAGAAGAACCTCATGCCCAGATTGCGTAGATTAGACAGTTCACACTATCCTCCCAATGTCCTGGCTTACCAATATTTAGATTTGTGGGCTACACCACATTCTCCTTTAACAGGAGTATACTCAAAGGTCTCTACCTTCCATGTAGGAGCAGTATAAGAGGCGAATCCAATAACGTTACTAAGATTTTGGTATAACGCTTAATGTATTTTACGTGATGATGGCTACTGTTCTATTTACCACAAGTGATGTAATTAGAAATTGAGTAATAATATACAAACACACAATGATTTATACTGTAATTAGTCAGACATGAAAGTTGGAATGACTCCAGTCAGGGATCTTAGCTAGAAGTCCTGGCTAACGGCAACACTTCTGCATAACAAATACATTAACAAATATTCTCCCCCTGGTCATAGGGGATTTCCTGCCCCCACGAGGGCTTTAGTGCCCAATGAGCACTAAGATATTCAGGTCTCACTTCGGAGACCCTTCATTTGTATATAGTTGGTTATATGTTTTATGTTACCCCCCTCCTTTTGACACCTTCCCTTACTGGGCGACAACAGACCACCACGACATCGCATTACTCCACCCACAAATGTATCTTGTAGAGTCGGACAAGAAGGCAACCTTAACTCAACATGACACACTAATATTTCAATACGATATAGTGCGATGGCCATCCACTGAGAGGCAAGGTACTACCTTCATGTCTAGATGGACCCAGTCTACAAAAGTAGCCTTGGAGATGCATATCCCCCATATAATATCTTCTCATGGCACTTAATGTTATCTCATTAAACACTAAAGGACTTAATTCACCTCATAAGCGCCGCATGGCCCTATTGGAAGCAAAACAACACAAGGCGCACATAGCGTTTTACCAAGAAACCCACTTCCAAACGAATCACCAACCTAAATTTTCTTCCAAACACTTCCCACTAGGCTATCACAGCACATATAAGAAAAAAAAAAAGAGGGGTCACGATATTAATTAGCAATGAAGTATCCTTCCAACTCATAAAAAAAATAAGCGACAAAACAGGCCGATACCTCCTTTTGCAATGCATAATCAACAACACTCACTACACATTGGTTAACATTTACGGCCCACATAGTAACCACCACACCTTCTTGGACCACGTTCTCACTTTAACGGAAGCCCATAAGTTTGGAGAGGTCATTGTTGGAGGTGATACTAACTTTATTGTCTATCCGGGCTCAGATATCACCTCTTCATCCAAGATATCACACCAGACAACGAAACAAAGGGCGTGCACAACCTCACTCATAGAACACACCCTAACCATGCACGGCTACATCGATATCTGGAGGGCCCTTTACCCCCTAGGAAAAGACTATACCTACCATTCTCTAGTACACAACACTTACTCCCGAATTGACCGCTTTTTAATCCCTTCATCGCAGTTCTCCACAATTGCTAAGACTCAGATAGGTATTATTTCATGGTCCGACCATGCTCCGATCACAATCTCAATTAACACACAATATCCCACGAATGGGAACCGTACTTGGTGACTAAACGATTCGCTGCTTACAGATCACACACTAGTATCACAAATATCCAAAGAGTTGGAAACGTACTTTTCCATAAACAACACAAAAGATATAGGGGTGGAGTCTTTGTGGCAAGCCCATAAAGCAGTCCTTTGAGGACAATTTATTAAACATGCTAGCTACAACAGAAAACAACGCATGAAAACACACATAGACACACTCACTGAGTTAACCGCACTTTCCAGTGCAAACAAAAAAACACCATCGCATGATACCACAAAACGAATCCTTCAACTCCAGTCCAAATTGAGAGATATGGAGTTGGCCAAAACCACATACTTGCTTACTAAGATGAAACACAGATTTTTTAAAGAGGGAAATAGGGCGGGGAAAGTATTAGCAGCCCAACTTAAAACACGAGCTCTGTCCTCCAAAATAGCATTTGTTCATACCAAAGAGGGGGAAAAACTCACCAACCCGCAAGAGATAACAGAAGAGTTTGGCAAGTACTATAGTGAGTTATACAATCTAACAAAATCGACTGACTGCCATACACCCAGACAAGAGGAGATAGATGTCTTCCTGAAAGACATTCACCTACCTACCCTCAATCCAGAAGAATGCCATACACTAACACAACCATTCACACCTCAGGAAATTGTAGATACTATCAAACAATTACCGAAACACAAGTCGCCTGGACCCGATGGGTTCACAAACCTGTACTACTATACCTATAAAGACATCCTGGCACCACACATGTCTACAATGTTTAATCAATGCTTTAGCAACGGGACTATGCCCGCTGCAATGCTTCAAGCCCACATAACAACCCTGCCGAAACCCGGGAAACCCCCGACCCATTGCCCTAATTTTCGCCCAATATCCCTCTTGAATTGCGACACCAAAATTTATGCCAAACTATTGGCGAATAGAATAAACCCCATTTTAACCCGCATTGTACAATATGACCAATCAGGATTCGTTAGGGGAAGGCAAGGTTCTGATAATACTAGAAAACTTCTCAATATAATATCCCATATCACATCAGAAAAGACTGAGAGCCTCCTGCTGGCTCTTAATGCAGAAAAAGCCTTCGATCGGCTTAACTGGGCATATATGACATCAGTCCTAAGTAAATATGGCTTCCCGCAAGAGGTGATTAGAGGAATAATGACACTTTATAATAACCCCACAGCCCAAGTGTACCAATCAGGATTCATTTTGTCCCCTATTAGCCTTACCAATGGCACTAGACAGGGCTGCCCTCTCTCTCCGCTCCTCTTTATACTTGCCCTAGAACCCCTAGCCCACAAGATTAGACACGATCCACTTATCACAGGAATACCTATAGGAAATACCGACTATCGATTATCGATGTTTGCCGATGATATTCTAATCACCATTAGCAATCCAGAGACGTCCCTACTACGCATCATAAGCCTTCTACAAGATTATGGTAAAATCTCACACTATAAGCTTAACAAATCTAAAACACAAGCACTTCCATTACACTTAACCACACAGCGAGTTAATACTCTCCGCCAAACCTTCCTATTTGACTGGAGACAGACATACATTACATACTTGGGAGTAAAACTAGCGCTTCATACCAACAAAACAGTAGCCCTAAACTATGGCCCACTGCAACATCTATGTACATCCCACTTTCAGACCTGGAAGCGTGTCCACCTATCGTGGCTAGGCCGCATCCATTCCATCAAAATGACACTACTACCCAAAATTTTATACATCTTCCGAATGTTGCCAATACATATCGAACCCCGGCTCCTCAAAAACCTCCAATCTGCCTTAAACAGATTTATCTGGAACAAAGCACGACCACGGTTGCCTATCTCCCTACTCCAACAAACACAGCAATCAGGGGGTCTGGGTGTCCCAAAAATAGCCGCCTACTATGAAGCCGCCAACCTCGAAGCTGCCATTCGCCTCCATGCCCCCAGACACACACTCCAATGGGTGGACATGGAATGTGACAAAACACACCCACACTCCATGCTTCATATAATGTGGTCCCCGAAACTGTACAGACCTCCCAAGATGACGTTATATCCCACCACCATGTTAACGCTTAAATTTTGGGACAGACTACTTGCCAACATAGCTGAGAAAGGAAAATTTAGCACACAAGCCCCAATAGAGGCGCTAGAAAGGCTTACACCATGGTTATCACTAAAAGCTTGGTCTGCACACGGTATTCACCGCATCAAAGACTTATGCCAACAAAAAGAAATCACAGCATTCCCAGACCTACAGGCAAAATATAAATTACCTAACTCTCTTATCTTTCAATACCTACAATTGAAAAGCATTATTCAAACTAAGGTGACAACACAACCCAAACTCGCACCGCAACAGGCGACCCATATACTAAATATTATCTCCCGCTGCCACTCGGCACCGACTAGACCCAAATCGCTATCACTCTGCTATAAAACGATAATGGGGGAAATACCACCCCATTCTTTCAAATATGTAACACAATGGGAAAAAGAGGGGCTACCCAATCTCACAGCAGAACAATGGCTTCTAGCGCTCAATGCCCTCCAAGGCCTCATGCCCTGCTCTTCCCATTCGGAGGCCCACAAAAAGGTAATTTACTGATGGTGAAAAGACACACAGGAATGCTCGGATGTTCTCCCATAAAAAGGAGGGAAGAACTACCAAGCCGGCTGGTACAGATATGTGTGCACATAGATGTTATGCCAAAAGAACCTTAGAATCTGGAGTCCCGTGGATAGGTAGAAAAAATGGGGATGGGTAGCAGAGAGATACTGAATATGATAAGTACAGTGCGTGAAAAGTATCTCTAAATCCACAAAAAAATATATGTACAGACTTTAATAATCTATTAAAGAGAAAGAGATACTATAGCAACTGTGTATCAAGAGAAGCTCTCTGATTCCTCTAATTGCCCATAAAGTTTACCCTTGATGCGAAAAGCAAATCCATTTATCGGAGTGCTATTACCAAGGGGGTTATGGGAAATAAGCCCCTAAACAGCGTAATACCTTCAAACAATTCTCTTTAGTGTATTAAATCAATTACGAGATAATTAACTCGATATATACACGGTATAGAGTTATGAAGGGTGTTGGACCACAAGTTTAAATATAGCAGAGGGATAGACAGAGGTAGCAAGTGTCCGGATAGACAGAGGGAGATAACAGAGTCAAAGTAGAAAACTGACATAAGGTCCGAATATCACAGAAATGACATTAATAGGTCTCCTATGCTGTTTCTATTCCCTTGCTTCTGCTAATAAACACTTATCATATTCAGTATCTCTCTGCTACCCATCCCCATTTTTTCTACCTATCCACGGGACTCCAGATTCTAAGGTTCTTTTGGCATAACATCTATGTGCACACATATCTGTACCAGCCGGCTTGGTAGTTCTTCCCTCCTTTTTATGGGAGAACATCCGAGCATTCCTGTGTGTCTTTTCATTGATATAACTAAAGGGTTCATGCCCATTTGGGTGTAGCTGGTATCACCCACCCTGACCAATTTTCTCCTAGTCGGAGATTTGACCTTGTGTGAATCTTTAGACTAAGGAGAAAATACCTCCTCCTTTCATATTCTATCCCAATTTACAGATGGTACCTTACTCCACAGAGACTCCATCAAATATACCCCACCGTGACCCCGGAGTGCTGGAGGTGCGGGGCGAGAGAAGGTACCATGACTCATATATGGTGGAGCTGTGATGAGATTAAACCTTTATGGTCACTAGTTCAACAATTCCTACAAAAAACACTTCATTACACAACGCCTCTGACCTCCTCACTAACCCTCCTGCTGCTATTCCCGGCACACTGGAAGAAGGAAGCAAAAAAAATTGCCTCCCTTACCATATTAGCTGCAAGGCACCTAGTGGCCAAAAATTGGAAAAGCACTAAATGCCCATCACGCAAAGAACTGATGAGCACCATACACCAATTTTATAAACACGAGGTATTCGCCTCGGAATCTTATACACAAAAAACACAGACGGAACTGATATGGAAACCCTGGCTCCCCATACTAGACGACTAGACCCCTTTAGAGTGTGAGATGCGAGCTCAACAAAGCATTGCACACGAGCATTATAAGGGTATACCGCACAATTCTTAAGACACCCCCGGGATCTAACATGAGATATTGAATCAAGGTTCACGGGAGCTTTATACTAACGTGGTGTGATGTTTAACACTTGTTAACTGACCATATGAGATGTTATGTATAAAATAGTTTAATACGCACGAGGAGGAAAAGAACTGGTCAAATCGCCCCTCCCCCCCCCCTTTTTCCTCCCCCCCCCTTCCACCTTTTTTTGAATTTTGTAACCCTTTCTGTTACCCTTTTCTCTTTGAAAATGTTAAAAATGTGCCTGAAGAATATATGTCACAATATGTATTGCAAATGGACATCATATATACCTTGTTACGCTGTTGTGGCGAACCAAGGCTGTTTGTTATTTCATGTGCACAAGAAAAATAAAGAATTTAAAAAAAAAGTAGAGTACAAAGAGTTGTCATCAATGGCAAATTTTCAACCTGGAAAAAAAGTGGTAAGCGGTGAAAGTTATGTTTGAGTTTCTGCAGATGACTTAAAATTAAGTAAAGTAATGCAATGTGAGCAAGATATTACTTTGCTGCAGAGAGATTTAGCTACATTGGGGGCTTAGGCACTCAAATAGCAGATAAAATTTAATTTAGAAAACCACTCAATTGTGCACTTTCAGTGTAAAGAATGCACAAGCAACTTAAAACCTAAATCTGGGGTAGGCAACCTTTGGCACTCCAGATGTTGTGGACTACATCTCCCATAATGCTCATTATAGGAGATGTAGTCCAAAACATCTGGAGTGCCAATTAGAAATAACACAAAAGAAGGATTTTGGAATTGTTATAGTCAACAAACTAGGCAACAGTGTGTAATGTCAATCGGCAGTTGCTAAGGCCTGTAAGGGCCTGAATTGGGGCATTAATTTTTGGGATGAAAATATAATTTTGCCTCTTTATAAATCACTTTTAAGACCACACCTTGTATATGCTGTGCACTTTTGGTCACCTGTTCTAAAGAAGGATATTATGGCACTACAACATGTGCACTACAAATTTAATAAAAGGAATGGAGCATTTTAGTTATGAAGAAAAGTTAACAAATGTAAATACCTTTTGTTTGGAAAATAGGACTCTGATGGGTTTGTACATGATAGCATTATTCAAAACATATGTGGGCCAATACAAACCATTGTTTTGAAACATTTAGACTGGAAGAAAGGAGATGTAGGCAAAAGAAAGGTTTTTTTTTTTTTACAGTAAGAAGAATAAGGATGTGGAATTTTCTGCCTGACGAGGTAGTTTTATCAGTCTATACAGATGTTTAAACAGCAATTGGATTAATAGTTGCAAAAACATAATATTCAGGGATATAATTTTTAATTAGTGGGGTGATAGTTTCTTGATTTAAGAAGATAGCTGATTGCCTTTGTGCGGTCAAACTAGATTGTTTGCCTTCTTTTGGATCAGCAGCAAAAACAGATGTGAGAAAGGCTGAACTTCATGGACACATGTCTCTTTTCAGCTGTGTAACTATGTAAATAACAAAATGGAAAAGTCAGCAACATTTTCATTTGAGATTTTTTTTAGCCTAAAATTTTACTTTAAATTCCATTTCAGTTCAGACAACTATACACTTGTGCGTTTGTCTTAATTTTCTTTGAGATATGTATGCATAGTCCTAGCATTGTTGTTTATTCCTATATTATGTATCTAGAGAAATATTTTGTTTTACTAAGAGTTATTATTATTTATTTATTTTTTACTAAAAATGTCTATCTATCTATCTATCTATCCATATGTCTATCTATCT